>NW_026294480.1:32573245-33773245 GCF_007827085.1 Peromyscus californicus insignis
ACCACTGCCCAGCTATTCATCCACTTTGAATTACATTTTTATTTACTCATTCACATAAAAAGAGAAAAAAGAAACTATGATGGAGTTCAAACTCATGGGAAAAAGTAGGGTTCTTTTCATATACTATATTTTGACCATATTTTCCCCTACTCCAATCCCTCCCAGAAAAAAAAATATTGTTGAAAAAATTTTTTCAATAGAAAGTATCTTTATCTCTTCTTTCATGACTCATGTCCTTTTGCCTGCATTCTGTCCTTCTTTTTCACCTAATGCTATCTTCTCTTGGTCTCCTTTTTAAATTTATACTATATCCACACTTATACCTGCATATATATATATATATGTATACATTATAAATTAGGATCTGTATATAAGGGAGAACATGAAAATTGAAAACAGAATTGCCATACGACCCGGCTGTTCTCCTCTTGGTGTTGGAGTCCACTGAGGTTTCCTAGTAGTTTCATCCAGTAGGACTTCATAAGAGGATGATTGGGCCATGGGCCTGGGTACCAGGTGTTTGGAAGGGTCCACATTTGGCTGTACCTAGCAAGGGGGAGGTCTTATGCCCTGCCCCTTGGCATTGTTATAAGAATCCCTTTTGAATAAAGTTCTGGGCCAGTGGATAAGGATCCAGGCCCACTCGAGTTTATCCTGTGTTTCTGTTTCTCTCCCCTGTTTATTTCTACCCATCCATCTCTTATTCCTCATTCCTCAAGAGTCTCTGGGGTAAATAAATGTGGGAGCTGGTCTCCCACATCCTGGGGTGTATATCCAAAGAACTCCATATTATATCACATCATGTTTATTGCTGCGCTATCTATGATAGCAGGGATATGGAACTGGCCTGAATGTCCACTAACAGGTGAAGAGATAATGAAAATGAGGTTCTCTGTGGAATATTATTCAGCTTTAAAGAAAAATAAAATGATGACATTTTCAGGGATATGTATGGGTCTGGAAAGTGTAATATTAAATAAGTGTATAATCCAGACTCAGAAAGAAAAGCCACATGTTAATATGTATTGTTTTTAATTAACACAACTATTGGATGGGATCCATACAGTGGAATTCAGTATGGTATTTTATTATATGTAAACGCTGTATCAGATAGCATGGTTGTTGGCATATCTGTTTTCCTTAAACACTTACCGTGTCAAAATCCTTTCTACCAGAGCTGAGGAGATTGGCTCACTTGGTAAAACGCTTGCTGTGCGAGCATGCAGATCTGAGTTCAGATTCCCAGGATCCACCTAGAGAGCTGCCTGTGGTAACATGTGCCCATGTTCCCAGTGTGGGAAGGTAGAGACAAATCGATATAGTCTCTGGAGCTTGCTGGCCAGCTAGGCTCGCCAGTGAGGAAGATAGCCCAACTCCACCCTCTGGGCTCCACAGGCATGTGCACCTGCACCCACAAGTGTGCTCAGAAACCCAGGGATGCTGGCTGCACACACACTCTGTTGTTTTTCTTTATAACTGTGGCTGCCTTTTAAGCAATGGCTGTCGTAATCAGCAACTGCAACTCCGCTGCTTGGACAGATGGAGTCCAGCTCCGATCTGTCCAAGGGTTCTTGGGAGAAGAGAGAGGAATGAGAAAGTACTAGATAGAAATACAGGGAGAGACGACAAGAAAGACAGAGACACAGGATGGCTTCGGGAGGGCCCTGGGTCAATACACAGCTGCCTCAAGATTTATTCTAATGGGCTTTTTTTTTTTTTTTTTTTTTTTGAGACAGGGTTTCTCTGTGTAGTTTTGGTGCCTATCCTGGATCTCACGCTGTAGACCACACTGACCTCGAACTCACAGAGACTCTCCTGGCTCTGCCTCCCAAGTGCTGGGATTAAAGGTGTGCGCCACCATGGTCCAGCTCTAATGGGCTTTTTATATACTGCCAAGGGGAAAGGCAAAAGACTTCCCCCTTTCAAAATCAAAGCACATTGTACAGACAAGTGTAGCTCCTTCAAAACACCTGGTAACCACGCCCATGGCCAAATCATCCCATTATGCAGCCCTGCTGGGTAAAGCAAGCTTAGATTCTCTGTTCTTGAGTCAGGTCTTACTAGGGAGCCTCTGTGGGACCCCACATACTGCTACCAGTAGCAGTTTGGCCTCAAGGGCCGCAGCCTGAGGGATTTATGTTCCCTCAGCCACCAACTCTTTCAAAACTAGGAAGGGAACTTATCTAAATTCCTGTCTCTCTAAAGAACTCAAGATTCAGAGGTCGAGGGAGAATTCTGCTCACTCAGAGAGGCTGAATAGCAAGTAGTTCACCTCCTCTCCTTGCTCGTGTCTCCCCAAAAGCCGGGCGCCCTTCTCCCAGCCCCCACTTAAAAGTCCTTCTCCACCTGGTTCCTCCCTACCGCTTCCTGTCAGCTAGTTGCTGACGCAGCCTCCTGACTGCAGGTGAATTTTATTTAATTAACCAAATATAACACGTCTTTGCATCATTAAACAAATGTTCCAGAGCATAAACAAAGGAACACACCTTAAAATAATAGTCTGCCACACAGTCTTCTATACTAGTTATTTAAAAGTATGTACAAATATTAATTATTAGATGATTCAAAAAAAAACCTAGTGGCTATATATAAATATATATCCATCCACAGGAATCAAAATCAGTGTACAGAGATAGCACTGTGCCTTTGTTTACTGAGTCACTGTTCACAATAGCCAGTTTACAGAATCAGCCTATTTGCCCATCAGTGGATGCATGAATAAAGAAAATAGGCTATAGAAAGACAATGGTGTATAATTCAGCCATGAGAATGAAAGTGAGGCATGTTAATTTACATCTACGATCCTTGCAGAGGAAGAGGTGGAAGGACCAAGAATTACAGACCAGCCTAGGCGACATAGCAAGTTCCAGGCTGGCCAGGGCTACAGAGTGAGACCCCATCTCAAAATTAACGGATAAACAAAAGAAAACAATGAAATGATGTTTGTAGGAAAGGCAGATAGAGCCGGAAATAATCATATTACATTAAATCAGATCCAAAAGACAAACGTCACATGTTTTCTCTCATATGTGGAATTTACATTTCTATATATGCATATTAAAGATGTATGATAAGAAAGTAGGAGAGAGCATTTGTTGGGATTAGAAAGAGTAGCTTGAGGATGAGGGAGTATGAGAGGAAAGTATTGGGCTAGTATAACCAAAGTATGATTTTGTGTGTGTGTGTGTGTGTGTGTGTGTGTGAGAGAGAGAGAGAGAGAGAGAGAGAGAGAGAGAGAGAGAGAGAGAGAGAGAGAGAGAGAGAGAGAGAGAGAGAGAATGTCACTATTAATTGTATGGGTAGTAGGAACTAATACAAATTCATAGTGTCTTAGAAAATGACATGTTACAAAAGATAGTAATAAGTAGTGATGTGTGGGAGGAAGCTAGTCCAGTGCATTGTTTAGCAATTCATGAAACGACCACTAGAGGGAGATGCAGCTCTTCTTTTTAAGTGATCTAAAAAATGACCCAAGATGCTAGATTAGATTAAAACAGTGTATGTTCATGATCCTTAGTGTAGGACAAATCTTCTTCTAGTTTCCTTTCCAGTTGCTGTACTCTGACGACAGCAATGTATGTGGAGTTACTTGAGTTTATAATTCCAGTTTACAGCTCATACGGTGGAGAAGTCGCAGAGGCAGAGGCTTGAGAGAGCTAGTCCCATCATTTCAACAGTCAGGAGCAGAGACAAAAGAATGCGTGCAGACTTGCTTATTTGCTTGCTTGTGCTCAGCTTTATTTCTAGACTCTTCCACAGTTCAGGGCTCCCTGCTTAGGGATTACCACCACCTGCAGTGGCTAGGGTGGGTCTTCCAGCATCAGTTAATTTAAAACAATCCTCCATAGCCACGCCCAAAGGCCAACCCAATGTAGAAAATTCCTCACTTGAGATTCTCTTCCCTGGTGATTCTTTCCCCCCCCCCCCCCCCCCAGAGCTGAGGACCGAACCCAGGGCCTTGCGCTCGCTAGGCAAGCGCTCTACCACTGAGCTAAATCCTCAACCCTTTTTTTGGGGGGGGGGGGGCGCGGTTTCGAGACAGGGTTTCTCTGTGTAGCTTTGCGCCTTTCCTGGAACTCACTCTGTAGCCCAGGTTGGCCTTGAACTCACAGAGATTCGCCTGCCTCTGCCTCCCGAGTGCTGGGATTAAAGGCATGCGCCACCACCGCCCGGCTTCCCTGGTGATTCTAAGTTGTGTTCACAACTAAGACTAACCTTCACAAGTCTCATATTCCTGGAAAAATAGCTTTTACTATTTCTAGAATACACTATTCCGGTACAGTAATCAGCTCATTCATTAGGAGTTACTGGGATTTCCTTAGCAGTGGCCCAAAGAAATCTGAGTGTGGGTCACATTAAGTGTATAATTAATACAATTATTAATTAATCATATTAATATGGATTAATATAACTAATTCATAACAAATAAATTTCTTTTTACTTATTTACCATGTGAACCTGCTCTCAGAGGCAACAGTTGATTTGATTTTTCTCTGATAAATCAACTGGTTATTAGATTAGGCACCATAGGCATTCGGTCTTCTAGTGAAATAAGGAGACTGATTGCATTCCTGTAGCCCCAGCTAGTTGGGGAGGCCGAGGAATGAACATATTTCAGCCCAAGCGTTTGGGCCAGCCCAGGCAACATAGACAACTTTTGTCTGAAAGAAAGGAAGGGAAAAAGAAATAAAATGAACGAGTGATGCTTTGAGGACATGAGACTCAAGTTAATTTACAATTCTTCCTTTGGAAAAACAGAGGCAATAATGAAATCCTTTCTTTTCAGAAGTCCCACACCAGGGGACTGAAGCGTCCAGGTCTGCGGAGGTGAGCAGGGATCCCGTAAACCCTTTTTCCCTTGGGAGGAAAACCCCGGAGAATGACGAGATTTCAGTGCTCTCTGAAGAGAAAGAATGTGTCGATTGGGAAACGCCTGAGTTTTTCAGGTACAAGGAAAGTAACGAGAGAGACACTTCAAGATCCTCCAGGGAGAAGGAGGAGGGGCGTGGCGAGTCACAAGTCCTGGCGCCGCATTCAGTTGGAAGAGTTGAGTACGAAGCTCTAACGAGTATCACATATTTAAGTGATGGAGAAAGATACGAGGAGCCAGACGATTCTCTGTACTTAGCAGAAGGGGAGTATCCAGAGTCTGTAGGGTACCCCGGAGATGTCGAGGCCATTGTGGAGGAAGGGGCCTCCGATGACCTGCGGTGCTTTGCATATGATGGTGAAGAGGACCGTGAGTATGAAGAAACCGTGGAGTTTTCTAACGAAGAAAGTAGTTGTGAAAGTTCGGAAAGCAGCATTTCATTGGAAGAGGAGGAGAAAAGCACTGAAGGTATGGAGACGGTGTGTGTAATTAATTAGACAGCTTATCAATAGACTAAGCAGGTGCCGTGATATACTGCAGAAGAGGCGATACAACTAATCAATTAATCGGAAATACGGCGTTTCTCTAACATGGATTTTCTCCAGGGAGGGATATTGAGCATGGAGTTCCCAGGTCTGGTGAAGTGGGAGACTCTGCAGGAGAAAGATTCAGTGTCCAAGGGAAATAGGTTTGAGGACCTCCTCTGGCTAGCAAAATCCGTGAATACTCGAACCCCTTATTTTGTCCAAGTCCATAGTACTAGGCCTAAACACCTTCCTGTGTAGTGGACTTCAGATCCATGACACATAGTCTTCTGATGTCCAGGGTAGCTATCATGTACCTGAGGATTACTTTGAGTTTCTGATTCCCCCTGCCTCCACCTCTAACACTGCAGGATTACAGGCATGATCCACCACACATGGTTTTCTTTGGTGCTAGACCCCTGTGCATGCCAGTCAAGCATCCTACCACCTAATCTGTAGCTCGAGTTCTAATTGGTCTTAATAATAAAAACCTGGAGTCAGATATGGGGTAAATGCTGAAAATTCAGACAAGTTAGGAGCAGCCAAAGTCACCTCTTATCTCCACAAGACCGAAAAAGGGTTGACTTCCTGTCTCCACCTGCCTTATATTCCTCTCTCCGCCTAGTCATATCACTTCCTGTCTGTCTGTACAGACTTCCAGACCTCTATGGTTAACTAATGGCTAGCTCTGCCCTCTGGTCTTCAGGCACACTTTGTTAGAGCACAACAAAACATTACCCCTAATCTACATCCCCAGCCACTAGCCATTGACTTTAGACATTGCTTTCTGTTTTTGGATTAAAGCACCTTCATTTTAGTGGCTTCATAACTGGAAAGAAATTGGGTTTTACAATTTTTAGTTTTAACCATTGAAGTGGAGATCATCAGTAGAGGAACTTACGGTGCATAGTTAAGGTCTCAGGATGTCTGGATTCAGTCCATAGATCACTATCCTGATGAAGAGATATTTACATGTGCAAACTTTTTTTGAGTACTGGAAGTATAGATTTATTAAAAAATGAAAGTAGAGTAGTGAACCAACTCTTGATTGTTGTCCTTTGACTGTAACGCATGTGTATTTACACACACATACACACACACATACACACACACACACACACACAACACTAAAAGTTTTGTACTAAAAGTACAAAAGTTTTTGATGTGAGAGTAAAAGTGTAGAATAGACTCCATAGAACAGGAGTCAGCTCTTCCAAAATTATGTCTCAAGAGCCTTTTCTTTTGAGACAAGGTCTTACGTATCTCAGGCTGTCCTCAAACTTACTATGTAGCCAAGAATGACTTTGAACTTCAGATACTTCTCCTACCTTCCAAGTGCTGAGATTATAGGCCTATTCTATCGCTCCTGTTTTTTTTTTTTCTCTTGTTTGGTTGTTTTTTTAATTTTTTATTTTTCAGTGCTGTGGATGAAAGACATGGATGACTTCATATACTTTAGATGAGCATTGTACCAACTAAGCGATACCCCAAGACCAAATCTGATACCTTACATTATGGAGGGCATGGTGCTACGTGTCTGTAAATCCCTGCATTTGGGAGGTAGAGACAGAATGATCAAAGCCATCCTGGTGCTGTGGGATGTTCTGTATGGCAAATGTGTTGCTGATTAGTCAATAAATAAAACACTGATTGGCCATTGGCTAGGCAGGAAGTTTAGGCGGGACAAGGAGGAGAATAAAGCTGGGAAGTGGAAGGCTGAGTCAGAGAGACACTGCCAGCCACCACGATGACAAACAGCATGTGAAGATGCTGGTAAGCCACGAGCCATGTGGCAAGGTATAGATTAATAGAAATGGATTAATTTAAGCTGTAAGAACAGTTAGCAAGAAGCCTGCCACGGCCATACAGTTTGTAACCAGTATAAGTCTCTGTGTTTACTTGGTCGGGTCTGAGCGGCTGTGGGACTGGCAGGTGAGAGAGATTTGTCCTGACTGTGGGCCAGGCAGGAAAACTCTAGCTACATCCTGGGCTACCTGTGAGACCCTGTCCCACACACCTGCACCAAGCTCTTGGTACCAACAAAAGAAAACAGATGAAACATCATGTCCTAGCTTGCCATCTGTCAAGAGTAAAACCTGCTTTGATTTTTCCTCTACACGTGCTATTTCTAGTAACTAGAAAAATATTGTAAAAATGGGAGATAAAGAAAAATAGAGACAGCATGTAATTTTTTTTAAAGCAGAGCAAAGTTAGATTTATTGAGGGAAAGTGAAGAGAATGCCCCAGAATATAAGGGGTTCCAAAGGAGGAATACCCAGTATGTAAGCTCTGAGAGACTGTTTAATTATATTTTATTTTGTGTGCATGTGTGTGAGCATGTGTACTATGGCATACATGTAGAGGTCAGAGGACAGCTTGTGGGAGTTGGTTCTTACCTTCTACTATGTGAGTCCCGTGGATGAGACTCAGGTTGTCAAGCTTATTAAGTATTTGTAGGGTAAAAAGTTTGAGCTCACTTCTGGGTTTTGAAAACCCACCAATCCTCAATCTTAAATACCCACCATTCCCTGAGCTCACCCCAAGCTCAAGACTTGAAATCCCACCAATCCCCACTGTGGAAATCTCCACCGTGGAAAATTCCACCTCCCAGAAACCCTATATAAGCCTGCCTCCCACTCAGTTCTCTGCTGCTTCTCACAGAGCAGAGGCAGCCACCCTCTGTGTCTTTCCCAATAAATCCCAATAACGGTTTGTTGTGTGGTGTAACTTTGTGGTACTCCTTGGCTCCCAACGGTCAGGATACTTTTCCCTTCAGAGCTGCAACATTTGTATGGAGGAAACCTTTCCCCCTTAGAGCTGTAACACTTTGATCCCCTCAGCTGCAACACTTGTACTGGGGAAACCTTTCCCCCTTATAGCTGTAACACTTTGATCCCCTCAGCTGCAACACTTGTACTGGGGAAACCTTTCTCCTCAGAGCTATAACACTTACACCTTTGGCCACTGAGAAACCACCTCCATAAAATTTGTCAGTAGTCATATTTTGGGGGCATTTTCTTGACTAATGGTTGATGTGGGAGGGCTCAGCCCACTGTGGGCAGTGCCACCCCTAGGCAGGTGGTGTTGAGTTGCATAAGAAAGCAGGCTGAAGGGCCGGGCGGTGGTGGCGCATGCCTTTAATCCCAGCACTCGGGAGGCAGAGCCAGGCGGATCTCTGTGAGTTCGAGGCCAGCCTGGTCTCCAAAGCGAGTTCCAGGAAAGGCGCAAAGCTACACAGAGAAACCCTGTCTCGAAAAACCAAAAAAAAAAAAAAAGAAAGCAGGCTGAGCAAGCCATGGAAAGCAAGCTTGTAAGGAGTCTTGCTCTGTGGCCTTGCTCCTGCCTCGAGTTCATGTCTTAGAGTTCTTTTTATGATAGACTGTGATTGGGACATGTAAGCTGAAAACCCCTTTCCCCTCCAAGGTGCTTTTGGTCATTGTCTTTATTACAGCAACAGAAAACAGACGGAGACACATACAATGCCAGATTAGTATGCATGCCTCTTAGAAGGAAAACAGGGCAGGAAGGGTGACGAAAACGAGACTTTCGTTTTGTATGGTTTCAACTTGCGGCAGTGAAATTGTCCATTCCATACTCTTCAGGGAGGGAAAGAGGTTCTGAACAAGGCAATAATGACCACTCTCTGCTTCACAGAAAGAAAAAGAGTATTCCAACATGTCCTGTCCTGTTTGAACATGGATAGAAGCAGAAAGCTTCTCCCCGATTTTGTGAAGCAGTTTTCCATGGATCGAGGAAGTGAGTGGACACCCGAGACTCCAGGAGACTTAGCTTGGAATTTCCTGATGAAAATTCAGGCATTAGACTTGACAGCCAGGGATTTTATCCTTCGGCACAAGATGGTGGATGAAGAGCGCGAAGGGGAATTGCTGGCTGGAGTAGAGAATTTAGCAATTGAAGACATACAAACTGTCCATCCCCTTGATGTCCTTTGTGCCTGCATGCTTTGTTCGCACAGCTCTTTGCAACGCGAAGTCATGTCAAACATGTACCAATGCCAGTTCGCTCTTCCCCTGCTGTTGCCAGATGCGGAAAACAACAAGAGCATCTTAATGCTGGGGGCCATGAAAGACTTAGCGCGGCACCCGATGCGGTCCTCGGGAGGACCCCCCAGGGAAACAGAAACATTTCTGAGTCTCATGAAGGTGCCTGTCCTCTCTTTCGTGCGACTTGGACACTGTAGCTTCTCCAAGTCCAGAATCCTCAACACGCTGCTCAGCTCCTCCCGACAGAAACCACACAAAATCTTTCTCCATCAGGATCTGTCTGTTCCTGTGCTTCCTCGGCAAATTTCTGATGGCCTGGTGGAGGTCACGTGGTGTTTCCCTGACAACAAGGAGCTAAAGGAATGTCCTCATGTTTTCCAAAAGCCTGTTGCTGTGGCCAACCTTCGTGGGGATCTCGAAAGCTTTTGGACACAGTTTGGTTTTCTGGTGGAAGTTTCCTCGGCCATGTTCTTTTTCACTGACTGCCTTGGTGAGAGGGAGTGGGACCTGCTAATGTTTTTAGGAGAAGATGCCATCGAGAGATGCTACTTTGTCCTCGGTCCCCAGGCCAAGGAGAGTGAGGAGGCTCAGATGTTCCAGAGGATCCTGAGTCTGAAGCCGTCACAGCTGCTGTTTTGGGAAGTGGAGGAAGCTGGAGATAGAAGGAAGACAATGGAGGCCCTTCAGGCTGCCCTCCAGGAAGTAATGTCCTCTTCACTCAGATGTGTGTCCCTAGAAGATATGGCCTCTCTGGCCAGGGAGTTGGGGATTCAGGTAGACCAAGACTTTGAAATTACTCCAGATACTCTTGTTTGCCCCAGAACAGCTGAAGGTGAGAACCAACAAACACGTCAGACAAAAAGCCCATCTGAAAGCCGAACTCAGGTGCCTATCATAGAGCCTGGGGCCCAATGTGAGAACAGCCAGAATGCTCGGAATCTGCAGCAGACTCCAGTATTCACGTCTTATCCAGTAGACCCATGGCCCCTGCCTACTACACTTGGAAGTAATTTTTACCATGCTTCCTTGAAAGCCCCCTGGGTTCCGAGCTCCCGCTTTGGGTCACAACAGAGAGCTAAGTGGTTCTGTCCTTTGCCCCATCAGAACACAAGGTTTCACAGCAGAGGTAAAAGCTTTGGTATTCAGTACTTCCAACCCTGGAGATTTTATTCAGGGGAAGGATTCATGAAATATTCAGGGACTCCTCGGGGGTATCATTTGAGTGGAAAATTTGGGAGGTCACAAAGACAGACTTCTCATGTACGGACCCATCCTGAGAGCCTACAGGAAGCAAGAACTTTTCCAAGGTCTGGGACAGTGGCCTCTCTTGTAGGTCACTCACATTCTCCAGGTTCACAAGCAGCAAAAGCAGCCGGGAAGCCACAGCCTATGAAAGCCTGTGCCCAGGGGATGCAGCTGACTGAAGCAACTGGAACATCTATGAGGACAACATCTCATATTAAGTATCCTCACCCTCCATCCTGTCAGCCAGCAGGAGCCAGTCAAGAACGAAAAATACCTGTTTCTCATCAAGGATCTCAACGAGTAATAAAGGGAAGGCCTTCAGAGCCAGCTTTCCAACCAGGGTCTCAATCCACATCTGGGAGTAAACTTTCATCTACTTCCCAGTTCAACTCCCATCAACCCAAGTTCCAGGTCAAACACTTTGAGCCCATTCAACCTTCTCAGAAAAAAAACCTTCATTTCCAGCCTTCCCAGGCTAAACTTACTCATCCCCAGCCCTCCCAGGCTAAACTCACTCATCCCCAGCCCTCCCAAGCTAAACCCACTCATCCCCAGCCCTCCCAAGATAAACCCTCTCATCCCCAGCCCTCCCAAGATAAACCCTCTCATCCCCAGCCCTCCCAAGCTAAACCCCCTCATTCCCAACCCTCCCAAGCTAAACCCACTCATTCCCAACCCTCCCAAGCTAAACACCCTCATCCCCAGCCCTCCCAAGCTAAACCCTCTCATCCCCAACCTTCCCAAACTAAACCCACTCATCCCCAGCCCTCCCAAGCAAAACCTTCCTCATCCAGATCTACTCAGTTCAAGCCACATAGACCCCATCAGTCCCAATCAAAGCCTTTTCAACCTAAATCTACTCAACATTCCTCATCGCAGTCCAAGCCTTCCCAGGCCAAGACCTACTACCCAAGAGCAGGGAAACGTTAAAGAACATACCCCAGAGACCCATGAGGTATGTTCTTTACATATTCTGTTCCTCTCATATAACAGTCTGAAGAAGAGTTTCGGTGGAAGACTGATAAAATGAGCAAAACAGAAAAAATTTATGCCAAGTCTAAGTGCATAGTGAAGTATCTAAATGTGGAAAATGTGAAAGTAGTTAAGAGTAGGGTCTGATTGGGCAAGGTGGCACACACCTGTAATCCTGGCACTCTTGAGGCAGAAGCAGTCAGATCTCTGAGGCTAACCTGGTCTACATAACAACATAGAAAGTTCTAGATCAGCCGGGCGGTGGTGGCGCATGCCTTTAATATCAGCACTTGGGAGGCAGAGCCAGGTGGATCTCTGTGAGTTCAAGGCCAGCCTGGGCTACAGAGTGAGTTCCAGGAAAGGCACAAAGCTACACAGAGAAACCCTGTCTTGAAAAAACAAACAAACAAAAGTTCTAGATCAGTCAGAGTACATAATGAGATCCTGTCTGAAAAAGAGAGAGAGAGAGCCAGGTGGCAGTGCCGCATGCCTTTAATCCTAGCACTCGGTAGGCAGAGCCAGATGGATCTCTGTGAGTTCAAGGCCAGCCTGGTCTACAGAGCGAAATCCAGGACAGGCACCAAAAACTACATAGAGAAACCCTGTATTGAACCCCACCCCCAAAACAAAAGAGAGCGAGTAGGACTGCTGTGGATATTGCTTTGTATAAATAAAATGCTGATTGGCCAGTAGCCAGGCAGGAAGTATAGGCAGGACAAGCAGAGAAGAGAATTCTGGGAAGTGGAAGGCTGAGGCAGAGAGACACTGCCAGCTGCCACCATGAGAAGATGTTAAGGTACTGGTAAGCCACGAGCCACATGGCAACTTATAGATTAATAGAAATGGGTTAAATTAAGATATAAGAATTAGATAACAAGAAGCCTGCCAGGGCCATACAGTTTATAAGTAATATAAGTCTCTGTGTGTTTACTTGGTTGGGTCTGAGCAGCTGCAGGACTGGCGAGTGCGAGAGATTTGTCCTGACCGTGGGCCAGGCAGGACTGGAGAAAACTTCAGCTACATAGGACCTAACATCAAGCCAACAAGATCAGTCCAGAAGGCATCATTAATTAGACTTGGTAGGTTACCAAAAACAGAACAAAACCCAAAACTAAACAGGAAGGAGGGGGTGGGTGTCAGGCTAAGCGGGAGTAGGGAAGAGCTGGGGATGGACATGATCATTGTATGTATGTATGAAACTGTCAAATAATAAATGCAAGATGGAAAAAGAATAGGACCTAAGGATACATAAATTAATTGAATCCAACATTTCTTACTAGGTAAGGTGTGGTTTGACCCCAGGGGAGTTGGTGGGATAGCCACATGTATGAAGAATGGAGTTTCAGTGTAATGTAAAGTGATAAAAATATGGAGCTCAAATTATCTCAGTGTTGAAGAAAAACTGCTTCAGTGGTCTCTTGGTTTGGGGTTTATGACCAGCCACTGAGCAGAGACCCTGCACTATTGTACCAGTTAAATCAACTTGCTTGTGGTAATAGCCCCAATTTTCATACCTGATAAGACTATCTCACTTGGTCCTTACACATAGAAATAATGAATGTTCAACAAAACACATAATTTTACATGTACATTGGGACTGATTTATGTATTTTTCATATTTTGTATATAATAGCTAAGAAAATTTAGCTCATTAGAGGTTCTGATATTATATTTTTAGTTTAATTATTTGAAATCAGAAATGTGTTAGTGAGTTTTTAATTTTAGAGTTAAGTTGAAAAGATTAAGATGAATTTACAAAGAGTGTAAGTAATGTTTGAGAGGATGTATGGTTCAGAGGAATTAAAATTTTCGTAAATTCATATTGTTCTGAACATTTGGATAACTTCTGCTAGTTAGCAGTGTTAAATAAAAAGAATAAATTCAATCCAGATATTTAACTGGAGCTTCTCTAAGTTTTTAAGTGATACCAAATACTGAAAAAGGCTACATTAGCTGAACATGCTGGTACACACCTTGACCTTAACACTTAGGAGACTGAGGAAGAGGGATCGAGGTTCAAGCCAGCAGCACATAGTGAGACCAAGTCTCAAAAACCAAAAACAAGCTGCCTTAAGGTAGATGTGAAAATTTACCTCATTTAGAAATAAAGTAAGATTATAAATTGGACTAAACATCTCAGTTTTTGAATTTGACTATTTTTTAATTTAAAATTTTAATTTTATTTTTTACAGTGTATGTATAGTGTGTGTGTGTGTGTGCACACGGATAACTTCATGAAGTCCATTCTTTCTTTCCACGTTTATGTGTAGCCAGTGCTTTTACCTGCTGAGCTATCTTACCTGTCCTGTAAACCTTATTTTAAATAGTAAAATAGTGCCAAGGAATCAGCTAGGTCAAAAAAATTGCTTCCAAGGTTTCAAAGAAGAAAAATCATATTGACCAATGGATGGCAACTAAGCTTTTGAAAGGAATCAATAGTATCTGAAAATAGTCTAATATCACAAAAGTGTGTTTGTTTGTACACGTGTTAAATAATGTTGTATTTCTCTCTAATGGTCATTGCAAAGATGCAAAAGAAATGGAGGACAATATATGTGAATGTTTAATTTTACTCGTGAATTCTGTCTTTTAGAATGATAAATGTAAAAAATAAAATAAAAACAAAAATGCCTTAAGCCAGCTCACACCAACCTACAGATGAACAGGAAGTCTGGTCGCTGTGCTGGCACTTGCTAGTCTTGCCACCCTCTCCCAAACTCAGAAGTTTAGGGAAGAAAATGACTCAGAGTCAAGTTTGCCTGATGACTTTCAGACATAAAGTTCATGCTCCAGAAAAGCCTTAAATAAGCAGGACATAAAATATGTAAAATAACCCATGCATGTGGGCTGAGAAATAGACAAATGTCAGTGGTGGATGACCTATGGGATTATACATACCCGCCCCCAATACTCAGCCCAAGCTGTAAAGTAGGAAGGGATCTTTATTCAGTGCAATACAAACTGTTCCTTGAGCTCAATTTGTCTGCCCCCACCTCCTTTTGTCTTGGTTGCCACCAGACCATGCAAGATTGTGAAATAAACTGAGTGACTTTTACTACTCAGTCTCCAGTGCTCTTTGTTATAAATTGAGGATCCTTATTCTCACAATAAGAAAACATGAAAATCGCCTGCTGGGCATATTAATACACACATGTGATTTCAGCACCAGGGAAGCAAATTGGAGTGCTAGCCCACTCTGGAATGTCTTAGGGTTTCTATTGCTGATTTAAAAAAAAAAAAGAAGACATCAAGATAAAACACCAAGACCCCAAGGAACTTGGGGAGGAAAGGGTTATTTTTATTTCCACTTTTACACTACAGTTTATCACTGAAGGAAGTCGGCAGGAATTGATGCAGAGGCCTTGGAGGAGAACGCTGCTCCTCATGGCTTGCTCAGCCTGTTTTCTTATAGCGTGCAGGATCACTAGCCCCAGGATGGTACTGCACATCAATCATCATTCAAGAAAATGCACCACAGGCTTGTCCACAGGCCTATCTGGGGAAGGCATTGTCTCAGTTGGAATTCCCTCTTGTTATGGGGTAAAGACCCAAAGACCACTCAGCATGATCTAAGGACCAAAGTTCCAGTTGAGAGTCTGTACTGAGTCTGCTGCCGCCTGCCTGAGGAAAAGCATGAAAAGCATTTGCACAGGGGAGGCCCGAATGCACCTTATTGGACGTTTTAAAGACAAAGAACATAGAAAAACTGCATCCTGGAGGGCAGTTGCAGGGGGAAGCAAACAAGCAATTTAACAAGAGCCAAGAGCATGCAGTAAGCTGGGGCATTTTGATCCCACGTTTCTAGGGTTGGGTGCTTTCCGACAGGGCTTTTCAGGGCAGGGGGAAGAGACCCAAGATGGCTTCAGCTGAGACGAGATGGGGAAACCTTTTCCCTATTACACTCTTCCCAAATGAGTTGACCTTGTGTCAAGTTGACCTTAAATAGGACAGGCTATTTAGTGAGACATTGTCTAAATAAATAAATAAGTAGTTAATGACTAGAAAACTTTGATGTTGAACTGAGGATATGACTCAGTCAAGAGCTTGTCATAAAAACATGAGGACCCATGTAAAAGGCTTGGCACAGTGGTGCACATTTGTGACTCCAGCACTGGTTTGGCAGGGTAGAGGGCAGATAGGAGGATCCCTGGAGCTTGCTACTCTACCTGTATTAGTGAGTTTCAGGTTCAGTGAGAGACCCTGCCTCAAAAAATAAGGTGGAGAGCAATTGGGAAAGACACTCAACCTCAACCTCCTACATAAACCACACACACCTAAATAAATAAATATTTGCTTTAAAAGTAGAATCCCTCATTTGAATATACTTTTTTTTTTGTTTAAACTTTTTTTTTTTTTTTTTTTTTTTGCTTTTCGAGACAGGGTTTCTCTGTGTAGCTTTGCGCCTTTCCTGGAACTCGCTTTGGAGACCAGGCTGGCCTCGAACTCACAGAGATCCGCCTGGCTCTGCCTCCCGAGTGCTGGGATTAAAGGCGTGCGCCACCACCGCCCGGCCCTGTTTAAACTTTTGAAGTGAATGATAACTGATTTTTGTTAGAACCTTCTCTGAATCCTTCCTCAGGGTTAGAAATTGTTGGACAAAAGCAAGGCTTGGGGGTACATCCCTTTAGTCATAGCACTTGGGAGGCAGAGGCAGGCAGATCTCTGTGATCTGTGAATTCAGCGTCAGCCTGATCTACATAGAGATTCCAGGCCAGCCAAGAAGACTTAGAGAGACCCTGTCTCAAAAAGAAGGGAAGAGGGAGATGAGGAGGAGGGGGAGAGGAGGAGGAGGAGGAGGAGGAGGAGGACTACTTCTTTTTGGGTCATTATCACCAGCCAACTTGGTACCAATCTGGGTCTTGGCAATACCTATGTTATTCAGCTGGAAGATCATGTAATATAAGGCTTCTTATAAAGAGTTCAACCAAGTACAAACAGCAAAATATAAGGGAGAGCGCAGCAGCAGATCCAGTGAAAGCAGAGCGTCATTCTCTCGCCTATGTCTCTAGGAAGAGGGGAAAATGACCTTCCTGCTCAGCAGCTGTGTGCAATGTGAGGCAGAAGGGAAGAGACTGAAGAGGGCCATCTACATCTGCCTTCCCAGCCATCCCTTGAGGTATCTGATGTGTGTCACTTTCCTCTGGCACAAGTGGCATGAACAGAGAAAGTTCTCCATGTTGCAAACCCAACCAGACATCAAATGTTCATCCCTACTATCTTGATCATAATTTGCTATTTACTATAGGCTATGGGATAGAAATCATTCTGGTGATGGGGGTGGGAGCAATTGACAAGCAGATTTTGAATGATGTTGCAGTGAGAGTTTAGATAATGTCCTCTTGAGTATAAGATTGCCATTGCAGTTTTTTTTTTTTTCTGCAGGTTTTTCCTGCTCCGGATTCTAAAGTATATATGTAAGGACTATAGTGGTTTCTGTCATTCTGCAAACTAAACTCTCCTCTGTAATCCAAACGTCAAATGCAGTGTTCTTCACACTCCTGGGAAGTTTTCTGAAATTCTAAAACTGTGACTTCAAAAAACTGTGAATGCTTCTAAAAGTCACCTTTTGTTGTTATTAGAACTGCATATTGGCCGGGCGGTGGTGGCGCACGCCTTTAATCCCAGCACTCAGGAGGCAGAGCCAGGTGGATCTCTGTGAGTTCGAGACCAGCCTGGTCTACCAAGTGAGTTCCAGGAAAGGCGCAAAACTACAGAGAAACCCTGTCTCGAAAAACCAAAAGAAAAAAGAAAAAAAAAAAAAGAACTGCATATTGCTGAGTTCCACCTTGGGGTTCTGATGGTAGGTCTGGGGTTGGCCTGGGAATTCTGCCTCTCAATGGGAGCATCTCTACTAAGGCAGGAGACCTTGGGCCATGCTGAAAAGTGCAAATACAGCATGGAAGGCAAACCTGATTTTTTTGTGATCAGAAACACCGTGATATCTATTTTTCATCTGGACCAGGAATCTGGGCCAGATCAGTTGCTTTTTGTGAAGCCTCTCATAAGTTCATTACATCTCCTGGAAAATGGAACACTAAAAGCTGGTGTAGGGACATAATAATGAGTCGAAAACTTTACATTTAAGATCAAGACTAAAGGTGGAGATAAAATTCAGTGGTAGAGTACTTGTCTAGCATGCTCAAGACCCCAAGACTGACGGAAAAACCAAACAACAACAACAACAACAAAAACCCCAATATTTTTCTAACCATGGATTGCTCTCTTTACAAAGCTTTCATTTTTTTTAAATAGAAAAGTTATGTGTATAAGTGTTTAGCTTGTGCATATGTGTGTGCCCTATGTACGTATGTGTGCATGCAGTGCCCGAGGAGGTCAGAAGAGGGTGTTAGATCTCCTGGAACTGGAGTTACAGAATATTGTGAGTCTCCACGTGGGTGCTAGGAATCAAACCTGAGTCCTCTAGAAAAGCAGCCAGTGCTATTAAACTTCAGAACTATTTCTCCACTCCCCATATTTTCCTTTCTTACACTAAAACCAAAATCTTGTGGCAGGGAATTGGTGGGCAATGAAAAAATTCACCTACATCAGAGCAGAGGAGAAAAATACAAATTGTGTTTTTGTTTTGTATACTGCAAGAAAAGAGTGGGCAATGGCAATAATAGATCATGGTAACTTTCATTTGAGAGCTGTCCTCCACATTTCGGTACCCAACAATAATTCTACTGTGCAACTGAGGGTGGTCCTGATGTCCTGATTGGTCATTGTTTGTCTCTAGGAGAGACGTGGGTTCTGCGGTACTGGGTCACACAGTTAATTTAGATTTACTGTGCTCTGTCCTATCATTTCACTGCTGCTGGGTAGGCCCAAGAGGAATCTCTGTTTCTTTTATGATATTAGGAATGCTTCAGACACAGGCTGTGTTGTCTAACTCCCTGACAGGATGCATTCTCTTTTTCTGTCTCCCATTCATGGCCTTCTCTCCACAGTAATTTCCTCCATAAATATTTCAGTAGATATATCTAAGAAGGATTTAAAAATATAACCAGAATGTCATTGTAATACCAAAGAATGAGCAATTATTTCTTAATATCACCTAATGTGTTATTAAACATGTTTGCATTTCTCAATTGTCAAAAATAAGCTTACACTTGCTTTATTTAAATTAGGTTCCAAATACAGAGCCCTCCTCCTCTCTGGAAAGCATGCTATCATCTGAAGTGCTGCTGTGGGTGATTAACTGATAAACAAAGTGCTGATTGGCCAGTAACCAGGCAGGAAGTATAGGCGGGACAAGGAGAGAGGAGAATTCTGGGAAGTGGAAGGCTGAGGAAGAGAAACAGCCACTGTCATGAAAAGTGAGATGTAAAGTACTGGTAAGCCACAAGCCACATGGCAACTTATAGACTAATAGAAATGGGTTAATTTAAGATATAAGAACTAGATAGCAAGAAGCCTGAGCCATTAGGTCAAACAATAAGTGTCTGTGTTTATTTTATAAGTGGGCCGCGGGGCTGTGTGTTTGTGTGTGTGTGTGGGGGGTCTGGGCTTGGCGGGACCCGCAGAGAAACTCTCCAGCTACAAAGAGCTTCCCCCTTTCCTGTCTGGGGATGGCTGGCTCTTTCTTGTCATTCTTATTCAGAGATTATATTTCAGATTCATATTTTATACCATTTAGAATTCTCAGAGCACTTTGGGTATTCACCTCTCATTCTCCATTATGTTACTTTATATTAATGCTGCCCAGAATTTTTCTTTACCACTTGACTTTTAAAAATTGACTTCTTGTTAATGCAAAATACAGCTGTCACTTTAAATGGAATGAGATAATTTATTCTGGAGTTAAATACCAGTGACCATGGCCCTAGGAACATGGACTCAAGTTACCCTTAATAACATGTTCCAATTTAGTAACAGTTTCTTGATATTTTATAATAGAACAAAAGACAGTAATAAACTAAGGCACTTAAAAATACTTTAGATGGAAGATCAGGTATGTGGGTTACAATAAAGGAGGGAAATCTCTGTGAGAGGATGCAGCTGTATCTGATGATGTTATTAGCCTTTGGATTGGCTGGTATTGAGTCTTGTTTGAACATCTCAAAACAGTAGTCACAAAGATGGATGTTAGGTGGAACACAGAGGTGGGCACCTGGATATAAAGAGGATAAAGGCAGCCCCAAGTAACTTGGATCCAAACCTTAACATTCTAACCGCCCCCCTCCAACAGTCACGTGAGTTCTAGTTACGTCAGCCATTTATTAGAATCTTCAACATAGGTTTGCCTCCCACCCCCAACTTCACTTCATGCTCTTATGTCCTCTCCTGGCATCTCAGGTTTGAATACAGGTTCAAAGTAGTTTAAGTCATATCGGACAATGTAACTGGAAATTTTCCTGTGTCCCGGCCGGCCCACAGCAGTTTATAATCACTCAGAGGCTTAATATTAAGTACAAACTGTTTGGTCTATGGCTCAGGCTTCTTGCTAGCTGGCTCTTTCATCTTAAATTAACCCATTTCTATTGATCTGTGTTTTGCCACGTGGCCATGGCGTTACTGCTCTGCTGGCACGTTGCTCCTTGGAAAACAGGCTGGTACCTGCCTGACTCCACCTTTCTTCTCCTTGTCTCTCTGCTCGGATTCCCCACCTGGCTCTACTCTGCCTTGCCATAGGTCATAGCAGCTTCTTTATTAACCAATGGTAGCAACACATATTCACAGTGTACCGGAAAAACCATCCCACAGCAAGACACAGAAGGATATGGTGCTGAAATCTGAGAAAATGAGAGTCCGAGGCAAAAAGATGGACATGGTGAGTTTGAGGCTAGCCTGGGCTACATAGTGAGAGACCATATCTCAAATAAATAAGCAAGCAAAGCAAAAACAAAACAACACCATACACACCATACACACCATGTACACCACACACACAAACACACACACACACACACACACACACACACACACACACACCAGTTTATATATTGAATTTTCCTAAGAATTTTTTTTCCTCTCCGAAGAGCTAAAATTTTGAAAATCATCATTACACTGCCATCTTCTGGATGCTTTCAATGCTTACACATAAAAGTCAACCTAGATTTTCAAAACTCTAGTAGGATATGATAAAGTTTAATTCTTCAATGAAATGGTGATGAAAGGATATGTAGACATTGGAGGTCTGATGTTCATTGATACTTTTCTTATGAGAATGGGTCAGCTATCATAGGATATCGAGACAATTTCCATCCTTTCCCCTCACCCCTGCTCTTCTTTGTGTTTTTGTTCATTTATTTTGCTTTTCTGCTCTGTTTAGGGCAGCAATTTGTACTTACTAGAGGTTCTTTTCTTTATAAAATATCTAGTCTCAGATGTTCTATTATAACAACAGAAAATGTACTAAAACAATCTTTAAAATTTTTTTCCAGGCCAGGTTTTAATTCTAAAATCACATGATTTTAATTCTAGCACTCGGGAGGCAAAGGCAGGAACAGGAAGATCTTTGTCAGTTCAAGGTCAGCATGGCTTACATAAGTTCTAAGCTAGTCAGGGTACAGAGTGAGACTCTCTGTGTGTCTCTGTTTCTGTCATCTATCTATCCATCCATCTATATTTTTCATTCCTCTGCTATTCAAGAGTTCAAGTATATGTGATATCAGCTCCCTTGTGCCCATACTACATCAATCATTGGCTCATATTTCGGTATATAGCAGACCATGCCCACCAGGGCCATGACCATCATGATGGCATCATGCTGTGGGAGATCATCCAATACATCTTAGCTTCAGAACATTTTATTTGCCATATATCTTATAGCAGGCATCTTATTCACAATATCTTCTTAAATATATTTATTTTTGTATGTGGATGCATGTGCGTTCTTATGTGTGTGCCAGTATGTATATGTGCATGCATGTAGAGGTCAGAGGACAACTTCAGGTATCATTCTCAGCAAAGCTGTCTACCTCCTTTGAGATAGGGTCGCTCATTGGTTTGGAGCTTACCAATTAGGTTAAACTGGCTAGCTAGTAATGCTCAGTGTCCACTGTCTCTGCCTCCCCCGTGCTGGGGTTGCAAATGCATGCCACTGTGCCCAGATTTCCTCTTCCATGAGTGCTAGGGATCAAACTCAGGTCCTCGTGCTTGCATGCACGGCAAGCACTCTAGTCACTGATGATTATTCAGGACTCCAAATCGTGCTCGATCTGCTGACTTTCGGCAAGTCTTTCAGGCTTTTACATTCTGTTGACTCCACAGGTTTCTCAGCATCATCTGCCTAGTAGGTTCTGGGAAAATCTGGTGGGTAGATGAAGAAGAAAAGAGAAGTGGCTGTCGTGGTTCCGCCCAAGACCGGATGGCAAAGATGATTTCTCTAGAACTACGTGTGCTTGCCTAGACCCTGTGAAAACAGTTTACATATGCTTATCCTTAAAGGCTTGATCAGGGAAATAGTGGTGTCTTAGTCACTGTTCTATTGCTGTGAAGAGACACCATGACCTTGGGGCTGGCTTACCATTTCAGAGGGTCAGTCCATTATCATTATGGCGGGGAGCATGGTGGCCGACAGTGCTGGAACAGTAGCTGAAAGCTACATCCTAAACCTTAAGCAGAGAGAGAGAAAGAGAGAGGGGGGGGATTTTTGAAACCTCAAAGCTCATCCCCAGTGACACACTTCTGCCAACAAGGCCATGTCTACTCCAACAAGGCCATACTGCCTAAGCTTAATCTTTCTCATGCAGTTCCCTGATGACTAAGCTTTCAAATATGAGCCTATGGGGGCCGTTCTTATCCAAACCACCGCAATCAGTTTACACACGTCCCAGTGTTGTACCAGAAAGAGATCCCTGATTCTTGGGAAGATAACTGTGCCATGTTCTATGCCTTTGGACAAGGAGCAAGCAGCATTCTCTTTGTTCATATGCTGATGCCTCTGCCAGAGCATCTTAACTCACTTGACTGAGCCACTGAAGTCTCAGATATGATAATGGTGATGCTGTAGCCAAGAGACCCTTTCAAAGTCAGATGACCCATTCAGTAATGGCAGCAAAGTCGAATAGAGAAGGAGAAGCCAGGATGTATGTGTAGCACGAATCTTAAAAGGTCTTATTAATTAAACAAACAAACAAACAAACAAACAAAACCCAGAGCTAGATACCGGGGTAAAAGCTGAACGATCAGAGAAACAGAACAAGCCACAGCCAACCTCACCTCGCAACTCCTCAGCCGATCCTGTTTCCACGACTCCTCAGATTGAAAGCCTTTGAGTCCTCACCCTTGAGGGTCTCAGTTGAACTGCTGCTTAGTTCCTGTCTCCTTGTGCCTTACATACCATTCTCCACCCTGCCATGTCACTTCCTGGGATTAAAGGCATGTGTGCTTTCCAAGCAAAGATATGAGATCTCAAGTGCTGGGATTAAAGGCGTGTGCCACCACTGCCTGACTCTGTTCCCAGTGTGGCCTTGAACTCATAGAGATCCAGATGGATCTCTGCCTCCCAAGCGATAGGATTAAGGGTGTGTGCCACCACTGTCTGGCCTCAGTGTCTATTCTAGTGGCTGGTTCTGTCCTCTGATCCCCAGATAAGTTCATTAGGGCACACAGTGTATTACCACACGTGAGATCTTTAAAAGCAGGAGTTTCGGGCTTTTCTGGCTCAGTCTTGCTAGTTTAGACTTAGAACCTACTCTACAACCCAGTTTCTTTCTTATACCTTTCCCTCACCTACTGTGGGATGGTCTGTATGTTAAATGTGTTGCTGATTGGTCAATAAATAAATCACTGATTGGCCATTGGCTAGGCAGGAAGTATAGGCGGAACAAGGAGGAGAATAGAGCTGGGAAGTGGAAGGCGGAGGGGGAGACACTGCCAGCCGCCATCAGGATAAGGAAGATGTAAAGTACCGGTAAGCCACAAGCCACGTGGCAAGGTATAGATTAATAGAAATGGATTAATTTAAGCTGTAAGAACAGTTAACAAGAAGCCTGCCATGGCCATACAGTTTAAAACCAATATAAATGTGTCTGTTTACTTGATCGGGTTTGAGCGGCTTGGGACTGGCGGGTGAGAGAGATTTGTAATGACTGTGGGCCAGGCAGGAAAACTCTAACAACAAATGGCGCCCAACGTGGGGCAAGAGTTTCCACCTAAAACCTGAAAAAAAAGATTCTAAAACGGAGCTAAAAACAGTTCCTAATTGTCTCTCTCAAATGAGCGGCAGCTGCCGGTTTGAGCTACTGGCGGGTTGCTGGCGTGCACGCTCCACCTGCAGTATGGCGGGAATGAGGCCTCTGCAAGTGGCACATTAAGCTACATTGTGCATTTAGCCTTTGCTGGTACAAAACAAAAAAAGAGGTTTCTGAGCTACATGCTGCTTGGATAAAAACATAGACCCACGATAGCTCCCAGAGCTGGCGGTAAGCATACTGCCGCCATGTTGGGAAGCTGAGGTGGGCGGAGCCAGCAGCCACAGCTGCTACAGCTTAAAGCAACAGATTCATAATAAGACAGATTCAGATGTAATAGTTTAAAATGTGTGTAAAATATACGTAGGCTTAAAAGAGACAAAAAAAAAGGTGATATATACAGTATAGAAACAAATACATGGTTTTAAAAAAAATAAAGTCTTTAAAGAAACAGTAAAATTAATATAAAAAATAAGCCACGTAGAGATGACTATTACACAGAGAGTCTGGATTATGTTGTCTTTGGGATTCTTAACTACAGAGAGATATTTGATTGTAAAGGAAGCTGAGTTAAACCAGTATGTATATTTTAAAGATACTTTGACTTCAAAATTTGGATGTAAGGATATGTTGCTTTGGAAAAGAGTCTCTTTTGTTTCCACAGAAAACAAGAGGCTATGGATTTGTTCCAGAGTAAGATACATCAGGTTTGACCAGCCAAGACCCCCTGAAAGGTCTCCGATGACACCATGGCCCAGATGATCCAACATCCAGAACCGTTTCAAGACAACTGGCTCAGATGATACAGCCTCACGGACTACTCCATGATCCTAAAATTTTCTTTGTTTCCCCAGAAGATACAGTGCCCCCCTCCAGCAGGAAGTAATAAGAGAAGCTACGCCCAAATTCCCAAATATACCAAGCTGACTTTAGAGATGTGTAAAGGTTAAAACCTTCCTTTTTAAGAAAAGAAAAGGGGAAGTACTGTGGGATGGTCTGTATGTCAAATGTGTTGCTGATTGGTCAATAAATAAATCACTGATTGGCCATTGGCTAGGCAGGAAGTATAGGCGGAACAAGGAGGAGAATAGAGCTGGGAAGTGGAAGGCGGAGGGGGAGACACTGCCAGCCGCCATCAGGATAAGGAAGATGTAAAGTACCGGTAAGCCACAAGCCACGTGGCAAGGTATAGATTAATAGAAATGGATTAATTTAAGCTGTAAGAACAGTTAACAAGAAGCCTGCCACGGCCATACAGTTTAAAACCAATATAAATGTCTCTGTTTACTTGATCGGGTTTGAGCGGCTTGGGACTGGCGGGTGAGAGAGATTTGTCCTGACTGTGGGCCAGGCAGGAAAACTCTAACAACACTCACCTCTCTTCTCTCTTTTCTTGTACACAGTGAATACGCTTGAAGTGAAGTACTTTTATCTTGTATAGCTTGGAGATAAACGTTTGAAGCAAAGGACAAATGGGGCAGGCCTTGTGGAAGAGAAGTAGTTGGCTCATAGTTAGCTTCAGCTGTAAGCCTAACACAAACCTAGACGCATATGAGAAAAGAGAACCTCCACTGAGGAACTGCCTACATCGGATTGGCCTGGGGGCGTGTCTGTGGGGGGTTATATTGATTGCCAGTTGATGCAGAAGGGTCCAGCCCAAAGTGGGTAGTACATCCCTAGGTAGGTGGGGCCGAGCTTAAAAAAAGGGGGGGGGGGGGGGGTAGCAAGCCGCAGGCTAGTAAACAGCATTTCTCAGTTGGTGTTGGCTTCAAGCTCCTGCCTTGACTTTCTGCCTAGCTTCCCTGGATGGTGAGATGAAATAAACCCTTGCTTCCTGGAGATGCTTTTAATCACTGTTTATCATAGCAATAGAAGAAACCCAGGACAGGTCAGGAATGCCTGGAAAATGAGAGGGCGCAAAAATTAATATGGGAGCTTCTTTTGTTTTGTTTTGAAAGAGAAAATATTTGAAAAGCAGAAGATAAAGGCTGGGTCCCATTCAAAGCCCTTTTATGAATGAATTAACATTGCCATTAACGTCGAGAAGCACAGCAGCCCTAATGCATCCTAAAGGAGGCAGGCAAAGAGCACCCTTCATTGCTTGGTGGCCGGTTTCATCTGGGGTATCCTTGTCGTATGTTTTTGAAGGATGCTCTCTGATGAATGATGAAATGATACAGAAACCCAGTTTTAGCTACGGTCAGCATCATTGTTTTATATTCTTGCTGAAGGGACTCGGAGTCTGTAAGGGGTCAATTAAATTATTGTTGTTGTTATCATTATTATTTTATTAGAAAGGCACATAGGCAGTCCCTCAGCAGAGGACCTACTGATTATCACAGTGTAGAATTGTGTTCAGCAGGTGGTAGGGAGTAGCTGGATACTCAAGTGAGAATCATGTACCCCCTTTGCCCCTCTATTTGTGAATGTCAACTGTCAACAAACCCAGCTGGGATGATCTTTTGCAAAGGGTTATGGTGCCACAAGATGGGGGTCACTCAGCTTAGAGGACAGTCACTCAGGATACAAAAACAATTGGATTGGGAGACACAAGATTTTTTTCTCTAGGGGTGGGCAGCATCAGTATTCTTTATAGTACTTTCTTGGAGGCATTCATCAGCAATAGATTGAACAGAAGGGAAAGATTTTTCTGCAAAAGTGAGAAACTCTAGCTGGAGTTTGCAGCGTTGGGATTGGATATTGTGCCTAGAACCAATCACTGAGCATAACACTCTGCGCGCCTACTGTGTGCCCAAATGCAAAGCATTACTGAGTCTCAGAAACTCAGTTTGTTTAACCAAATGCTTAAAGGCCCACATGATATCTCCCTCCACTATACCCAGAACTCACTAGGTAGATGAGGCTAGCCTAGCCCTGTCTTCACAGAGATCTTCCTTCTTCTGCCTCCCCAGTGCTGGGATTAAGGGAGCTCATCACCACCCAGACTGAACTCTACACTTTGAGACACAATCTTGCTGTGTAGTCCAGGCTAGCCTTGAACTTGTGATCCCCTGCTTCAGCCGCTCATTTTCTGAGATGACAGGCATGTGCCACCACTACTTTAAAAGGAGTTGGGGCTGGCTTTTCCATTTCCTGTTGTGGATGGACAAGACTGTATCTGTGCTGCTGAAAGGCTAGCTTTCAGAAGGTCAGAGAAACTGGAGAGGGGATGTAGAGCAGGCCAACTACTGGACAGACACACAGACACACATGGAAATTTTATCTGAGGGTCAAAGCTTAATTCTTCATTTTTTTTCTTTCTGTTGCTTGTTCTTACACTGTTCTTTCTCCGTTCTGTTCTTCTACCTTGATGTTTTCTTTCTTCTTCCCGGTGTTCTCCTTCTGTATCTTCCCTGACGGTTCCCTTCTATTTCTTTTCTGATTTTTTCTGCATCTTTCCTTATCCTTCTATTTCTTCTTTTTCTCTTATCCCTATACCTAATACTAAGATTTCTACTCATAAAAAGATCACCTTACAGCCACAAGTTACATGTTTCCCAAAAACAAATTAAAATCTTTATAAAGGAAGAAATCACATTAAGATCACAAGCTACATGTTTTTCTTAGAAACCAGCAAGCAGTTAAACATTTTTCTTTGTATTAATTTTCTCACCATAGCATCTTCACCCCAAAGCAATTATAACTGATTGACAAAGTTTTAAGCAAGCCAAGTCTGTTTCAGCCAGCTCTTTTGTACTGGCAGGCAGCTCTTTGCTGTTTCAGTGTAGCTGACTTTTATTTTATAAATAATTTTCACCAATTGGTCAGCTAACCATCTATTTTTCTTTACACACAATAGGGTCAATTTCCTTTCACAACTTTGTTTTTTCCATCCACAACAGGAAATGGAAAAGCCAGCCCCAACTCCTTTTAAAGTAGTGGTGGCACATGCCTGTCATCTCAGAAAATGAGCGGCTGAAGCAGGGGATCACAAGTTCAAGGCTAGCCTGGACTACACAGCAAGATTGTGTCTCAAAGTGTGCATACTGGAGCCTGGGATCAATTCTGTAAGCTACGGGCTGGAGAGATGGCTCAGTGGTTAAGGGCACTGGCTGCTCTTCCAGAGGTCCGGAGTCCAATTTCCAGCAACCACGTGGTGGCTCACAGCCACCCATAATGGGATCTGATGCCCTCTTCTGGTGTAAAGTTGTACATGCAGATAGACTACTCATAGGCATAAAATAAATAAATCTTTAAAAAAAAAAAATCTGTAAGCTACATGACCAAGGAACTCAGGCCTAACTCTGGGTGTAGAGACATAATTGTTCTCTTTAATCATCTGCCTGTTTTTCCATAGGCAGAATTCATGAGTCTATAATGTGTGAAACTTCCTTGTTCTTATTTTTTTTTTATCCTCGGCAAATCTCACATGTAACGAAAGAGAAGGTAACATCTAGACTATTTTTTTTGTTGTTGTTGTTTTTCGAGACAGTGTTTCTCTGTGTAGCTTTGTGCCTTTCCTGGAACTCACTCTGTAGCCCAGGCTGGCCTCGAACTCACAGAGATTCGCCTGGCTGTGCCTCCTGAGTGCTGGGATTAAAGGCATGTGCCACCACCACCACCCGGCTCCTTTTTGTATCTCTTATTGGAGCTATTTGCAGAATAACCTAAATCATTTCCCTAATCCTCTTTATTAACTGTCTTAACCATATATATCTTTTAGGCTGACTCAGAAAGTCCAATTAAATCATAGATCTAACTAATCATCATTGCTGTTATAAAAATTGTCTTCCTTATGATCTGCAAGTAAACTGCCCAGTGAGGAGTGGGCTTTTCCCAAGAAACAATCGCACTATACTTAGATACAGTGGGATCCTTTCACATGGTAATCACACCATACCAAAGACAGCAGGTACACGGAGCAGGAAGCCGGAACAAGCACAGCAGAAACAAGGGGTGTTCTGGAGGCAATTCCCCCAGGGGCTTTGCCTCTCCAGGGTTCAGCTTTGCTATTCAGTGAACACAACTCCATGATCTCCATTACTGACTGCAGCTCCTCTGACATTCCTGGTAGGTGAAGGCATGTTCAACATTTGGCTTCTCTGAGCCACATTGGAAGAATTAAAAACACATTAATTTTGGACATGTGACACTAACAAAAGCTGATGAGCGAAGAATAGGTCTGTGTATAATCTTTTTTTTTTTTTTGCAATATTTGCCACTATAGACAAGCAAAAATATCCCTGTATAATAATCCTGTAATTATGCAGTGTCCTGATCGGAGGGTCTTTGAAATAATCACAAAGGTCCCAAGCTTGTGATCACTAATAAAGTAAGTAATAAAACTTCACTTTTTGATTTTTTTTTAAATGTGAAAATAAAAATGAAAAAAGAGGTCAACATGCAGTTAGTGGGAGAGTTAGCACTGTATCTGAGAAATGACTGCGTCAATATCTGGCTCAATGGAAGCAGCTGCAGTTCTCAGTAGTTCTTGGGTGCTCAGCAGGTGTTTCTACTGTTACTCCTATCATGCTTCATTCTTGAAAATAGTTGTTCACAAATGTAGGTGCTGCCAAAAAATGGTGGCATAAATAAGGTGTAATTGTCAAGTGAGACATACCTTTATCTAGGAAGACAGAGCTATAAAAGTCCACTAAAGACATACTGATCCAATTTTCCTTTTAGTTGACTCAGATTGCTCCCCCAATTCCACTTGAAAATTGGCAGGTAACATATTTATGTCAAGTAAATATATAGAGTTGCAAACTTACCAAAATACTGATTGTTTTCCAGAAATCATGACAATTGTTTTCAAATTTTTGTATCAAATAAAAAAGCATGGCTATTATACATATGTTATTTTTAACAAAATCTCAATTGTTCCATTTTTACCAATAAAGACTCGGGAGCCAGATGTTGGGGCGAAAGCCTGCTAGCTTGGAGAGGCAGAGAGAGCAACCAGCTGACCTTCCTTTTCAGCTGATGTCCCCGAAGCCTCCCTTCACCTCTGCCATCTCAAAACAAAAACTCCTCAAACTGAATGTCCCTCCCTTCTACGTCCTGTGCTTCTCTCTATCCATCCTCTTGACTCCCTCTTACTCTCTATGGTTTTTTCTTATGTTCACATCCTGTCAAATGTTTGCTTACTCCACCTCTTGACCTATGGTTGGCTTTATTTAATTCTGTTTACAATATTCAGACAGAAAGCTCTTGGATTAAAGGTGTGTGCTAGACCTGAGCCATACCACAACTAGAAACCAGTTTTTTTCCAGTAAATATTGCAATCTCTGGGTCCACAGTGTGATCAAATATTCTGCAACATACATATTTGTTGCTGTTCTCAAGAGTGTGTTTAACCATTGTGTCAAAATTAAAATTGTTTGTCTTAATTCCTTGATATTACTTCAGTGTAATTTGCAATACTTTTATGAATTGAAACATTTTGCTGATAGGATGGTTTTCACCTTGAAGATACATGTTCAACTCATTCAAATAAATGGTCAAATTAACTAAAAATGCTAAATCTGTAAGCTAGTTTTTCTTTCTTTTTTAAAAAAATTTTTAATTAAAAAAACTTCTTATTGCTGTTTTTGCCTATATATGTCTGTGTGAGGGTGGTGGATCCTGGAGTTACAGACAGTTGTGAGCTGCCATGTGGGTACTGGAAATTGAACCCTGGTCCTCTGGAAGAACAGTCAGTTTTCTTAACCACTAAGCCTTCTCTCCAGCCCCATGTAGGCTAGTTTTCATTGTCAAATTCTGGCACAAATTTTGTTTTTAATATAGTAATTGATTCGATAACATGTTGTAAATAAAAATCTTTTCAGTATTTGGCCTTAATTTAGTTATCTTACTTCTGAAAAGAAGATGATGTTGCCATAGTCTGTGTCAACACTTTTAAGGAATTCCTGGAATTGATGATGATTTAATCCTTTGTCTCTTATGAAATTCAGAGTCTTGATGATGGTTTGCCTAATATCCATTTTCTATGATTTTGCTCATAAATTTTCTTATATACTGTGCAATGATATTTCACTGAAAGTGAGTTTTTGGTGGTAATTGTGTCATTTTCTAATAATTTTACAAGTCCTTCTCTTTTTCCAGTTATTACTGGGGAACTGTCAGACACTATACCAGGTGTGTTAACAATGGGCCCCAAAACTGCTTTAACATGTTTTTATTGCATTGTATAAATCTCTTGACTTAGTTGTGACTCTTAAAAATTATTTATTTTTATTTTATATGTATTGATGTTTTTGCCTTCATGTATGCCTATGTGAGGGTGTCAGATCTCCTGGAACTGGAGTCACAAACAGTTGTTAACTGCCAGGTAGATGTTGGGAATCGAACCTGGGTCATCTGGAAGAGCAGCCAGTGCTCTTAAACACTGAGCCATCTCTTCAGCCCTCCCTTGAGTGGCATTACAGTTGTTAATCAATATTGCCAGTAAAAATGTCAGGTTGTGGCTGGGCAGTGGTGGTGTGCTATGGAATAATCCTCTTGTACACTGTAAAGATTTGTTACTCAAATTAGTTTAATAAAACACCGATTGGCCAATAGCTAGGCAGGAAGTATGGATGGGAGACCAAACTAAGAATGCTGGGAAGAGGAAGGGCAGAGTTAGGGAGTCAACAGCCTGATGCAGAGGAAGCAAAATAAAAGTGTCATACAGAGAAAAAAATACCAAACCATGTGGCTAAATATAGATAAGAATTATGGAGTAATGTAAGAGCTAATTAGTAATAAGCCTGAGCTACCAGCTGAACATTTATAATTTATATTAAGCCTCTGAGTGGTTATTTAGGAATTGGTGGGCTGGAGAGAAATGTCCATTTACAGTGACACACATCTTTAATCTCAGCTCTTGGGAATCAGAGGCAGGCAGATCTCTGTGAGTTCAAGGAACAAATCGAGTTCCAGGACAGCTAGGACTGTTACACACAGAAACCCTTTCTCAAAGAATCAAATAAAAAAAAGATGACAGATCATACCACATTTAATGCATCAATGCATCATCTATCATCAGAGTATAGAATTTAAAATCAGCAACTACTCTTCACACTTCTTTTGATTAATTATCCAGTTGTATCAATTCATCTGGCTATAGGCCAGTAAGACAAATTGAGTTTAGATGCATTACCCCCCACTTTCCTTGAGAGCATATTATATATTATACTCTCTCTATATATTGCTTTAAATTCACTATCAGCAAATGGCTTTGATTTTTTGGTATTAGTACATTAATACATAACTAGCTTTCATAATAGAAACCATCTCAGTTGTTACAAACTTTTTCTGAGAAGACAGGTTTTCTTTCAGTTTTTCTAATTTTGACATGATCCTTACAACATGATCCTTGGTTTACATGGAATTTGATAGCCCACATTCCCTACAAATTAAGCATCATGCTTTATTGTTTATTTTGACAAAAAGTCATTTGCCAACTTGTTGAACAATGTTCCTTTATGTGTAATTTTTCTTTTTGTTGAAGGTGGGGAGGGCTCTGTTATCATCTGAGAGGTTATAAAATTCATGTTGAGATTAAAAAAATAGACATAAAGAAGGGACTGTGTAGTTTTTTTCCCCTTTACTTTTTGGGAACCTGCCACCCAGCTCCCAAATAAATACATAGAGACTTATTCTTACTTATGAATGCCCAGTCTTAGCCTGGCTTGTTTTTAGCCAGCTTTTCTAACTTAAATTATCCCATTTCTCTTTAATTACATTTTGCCTCTGGGCTTTTTACTTTTCTTTATTCCATATATCTTCCTTTTCTTCTTACTTCATGGCTGGCTGTGTGACTGGCCTCTGGCACCTTCCTCTCCTCCTTTGCTTGCTCCCCACTCTAGCTCTCTCCCTGTATTTCTCTTCTTATTTATTCTCTCTTCATGCTAGACCTGCCTATTTGTCTCTCCTGCCTAGCTATTGGCCATTCAGCTCTTTATTAGACCAATCAGGTGTTTGGGGAAGGAAAAGTAACACAGTTCTACAGAGTTAAACAAGTGCAACATAAAAGAATGCAGCACATTTTCGCATCATTAAATATTCCACAACATAATGAATGTAACAACACATCTTAAACTAATATTCCACAACAGGACTGTATTTATTTATATTATGAAAATTAGTTGGCAAGAAAATAGAAAGCAAGGTTTGGGCCCTTCTACTTCTTAGTTGCTAATGTAGCACCATGGGAAGGCTGATTGTAAAGCATGGAGCGGGATGATGCATGAGACATGGCTTAAGGGTGGAAGTACTCTTAATAATTAAGTGAGAATGCTTACCTGTCTTCTAAACAGCATTAAATATTTATTGTTTGTAATGCCAACTTAAACATTATTGGTAATTATGGCCTTTCACTGCCAAGACTCTATGAACACATGTAATGCCTGATGGTACCAATTTGACTGTCTGTGCTTGCAAGATAACACTGAGGGGCCACACATTATGATAAAACTGAAGCCATTCACAGCTACAAATAGTGAGAGGATACATAGGTTTATTTTGTGTGACATTGTGATATGATGTTGTCATCCATAAAATTCACTCTTGAGAACTGTGTAATAGAGTTACAAAAGAATTGTGAAAAAAAAAACCTCAGTGTTTTTAGTAAGTTTATAATTTTGTGTTGGGCATCATTCATAGCTGTCTTGGCCCACATGTGGCCCAAAGACTGCAGGTTGGGCCCTCCTGTGGTACACAAGTAGAGGAATTATCCTGACCTAGGAGCATATGACATTCATCTATGATAGCACAAGGTAAGGATGAATATTTGGGCATAGATACTGGTGGATATGGAACATGGATGACAAGAATGAACACAAACAAAATCATGATGAGTTTCATAAACACAATAAAGTCATTGGTTGTTCTTGTGTGATTTATATTACTGTGATAAGTTACTGGCCAAAATCAAAGCAGAGGACAGGGTTTATTCAGTTTACACTTCCATGTCACCATCCATCATTGGGGGAAGTCATGGCAGCAACTCAAGCAGAGAAGAGAATTCAGAATGGCAGGAACTTGAAGCAGAAACCCCAGAGACATACTGCTCCCTGGCTTACACTCTGAGTCATTTTTAGTTAGCTTTCTTATATAACCCAGGACCACCTGCTTCCCACAGTGGGCTGGATGCTTCTACCTTAATTAATTATCAAGACAATTTCTCACAGACTGCCCACAGACCAATGTGATCTAGGCTTCTCCTAGATGACTCTAGGCTCAAGTTATCAACTAAAGCTAAGTAGGGCATTGCCTCAGAATGAAGATGAGACAATGGATATCAGAGGTTAGAGGAGAATGGTAAAGTATGAAATAATGTTATAAAATATCTCAGAGTAAGAATTCTCTCATCCAAATGCTAACTAGGGCTGAGTCTGCTTGGCTTCTGAGGTCAGTTTAAATTGTGCTCATCAACTTTTCCTACTATACTCTTTCATATACCCCTAATATGATTATTAATATTAAATATAAAGCAATGGATAAAGTCACATGGTGAATGAGAGTCAAATGGCATAGAGGGTAGACATACAATGGCAAAACCTGGTCTGACTTCTACTAAGGCCCATTGGGCTGAGAGAGAGCTCTACTCCAGTCACTTAAGAACTTGGTAGCATCAGCTCACATATGTTCATGTCTGTTACAGTGCCCCTATCTATGGCTGCTTTTCACTGGCTTCTAATATAATTTTATCCACAAGCATTTAAAGAGGTTGTGTGAGGTTAGAGAGATGGCTCCATGGCTAAGAGCATTGGCTGCTCTTCCAGAGGACCTGGATTTGATTCCCAGCACCTACACAACAGCTCACAACTGTTTGTAATTCATGTCTCAGGACATCCAATGTTCTCTTCTGACCTCCTTGGGGCACCAGGCACATACATGATGCACAAAGTGTACATGTAGGTAAAATACCCATGCACACAAAATAAATAAATAAATGAAGTTTAAGGAAAAGAGGTTTTATAATGGAGGATTTCACATCTTTATTACCTTCATTTTTTCTCTTCTGGCCCAAAGAATTGATAATGATGATGTTGATGATGATGATGATGCAGAATACATATGATATTAAGGATTTAGAAACAATTTGAAGAGATAGAGTTTAAATTTTGAGACAACTTGTCTGTAGCAGGCTTTTCTGGATCGCCAGCCCCCAAATCATGACACGGAGACTTATTACTAATTATGAATGCTCAGTCTTAGCTTAGGCTTGTTTCTAGCTTTTTTTTTAAACTTAAATTAGCTCTGTCTTTGCAAAGTTCAGCAGTCACTTTCCTTTGTGTCCTGCATGTCCAGTTTGGATGGTATACTGTCAGCAGTCAAGACAAGGAGGGCAAGCCTTGCTACAATGAAAGCACACTCCATATGGAGGTTCTTCAATGCCCACCATCCTTTTATGAAGTAGATTGGTACTGCCAGGAACAGACATGTCTCACTGTCATGAAAAGCCTTAGGTTATTAAACATCTTAAATGCCATATTCTGTGAGTCTCTGAAGAATTTGAAGATCACCTATCTATCTAAAATATATCTGTTTAAGCTTGAAAGCATACCTAATATGACTATAAGTTTGATTATTATAGATTAACTACTAACTGCATTTCTTAATTATATATTTCCATTTTTAAATGAGCTACATAAGCACTATACCCCAAACAAGAGTAGAAACATAATACAGTATAACAAAATAATTTTAAATTTGTATCAATATACCAAAATCCATACCAATGTAAAATATTTGAGGTTAAGAATTTTTTTTATCCTATATTCCTATACCCCCCCCCCAAAGGATGACGAACATTCATAACCCACTGAATGACCAGAAACCACCCACCCCACCTCTTGGGAATGTGGGTGTTGTGTTCTCTAGACTGCTTCCTGTTATCTGGGGGTAACAGTATCTCCAGGAGACCTTGAGAAAATTGAGATAATGGTCAAGTCTTGGGAAAACTAGTTGTAAAATTTGTTGTTCAGTCTCAAAACTGTTCCCATGCAGAGGAATCAGTATATAGGTCACCTGTCTTGTAGTTTTTCTTGGTTTATTTCTTTATGTCTGTAGCCAAGATATTAAGAAGGTTTCCCCTGATCAAATCTGATCTCTATTAACTTTGAAGGAATCCACAGTCTTTTGTTTCCACAGGAAACTTCTCCCCCAATACAATACATTTTCTGACTTCCATTTTAAAGTTGAGACATCTCTAAAGTATCTAGGTTAGTTTAATTCAGCAGTCCCTTTTATAATCCAGTGTCTCTCAGCAGCTGCCATTTGCTTATCAGCATTAAAAAAAAATAATTCAAAGTTAACACACCATACAGGATCCAGACTCCCTGTGTATTTTCCATCTTTACGTGGCTTTTTCCTTTATATTACTTTACTCTCTCTCTTTAAAGACTTTACCTATTATTTTAAACCACTTATTTTTTTTCCTATGACTGTCTATACCCATTTTCTTTTCTTTTTTTTTTTCAGTGCCTACATACACTTTTAAACACACTGTAACCCGTTTAGAGGTTGGTTTTTTTTTCTCCCCAGTCTGGACCTGCTTTTCCGTGCACCTGTAGTATTCTCTGACCCCGTGAGCCAAACCTTAAACTCTCTGTGTGGCTTTTGTGCTGCCACCTGGCTCCACCCTGTTTGGGTCTGTGGCGTCTGAGCTTTATGCCCTGTGAGCCTTGCTGAGAGCTGCATTTAACTGCCCCAGCTCTAGGAAGTTGGTGTCCACCCTGTGGCAGGTGTTTTTACTCAGCTTGTTGTTTCTACTTAATGTGCCAGCTGTTTGAGTGTTTGCTATATGACCGAGCCACACTTCTGTACGCTATAAGTATTGGGCTACTAGGAAGCCCTGTTGGTTCTCTCTCTCTCTCTCTCTCTCTCTCTCTCTCTCTCTCTCTCTCTCTCTCTCTCTCTCTCAGCTTTCTCAGGTCCCACATAGAAATATGAGCCCCACATTGGGCACCAAATGCAGCAGGCTTTCTTGGACTGCCAACCCCTAAATCACGACATGGAGACTTACTATTAATTATGAATGCTCAGCCTTAGCTTAGGCTTGTTTCTAGCTAGCTTTTTTTTTTAAAAAAAAAAAAAAAACCAACTTAAATTAACCCATTTCTATTAATCTATGTCTTCCCTGAGGCTCGTTTACCTCATCTACATACTGTCCATCCTGCTTTCCTGCTTCCTCCATGTCTGTCTGTCTGGCTCTAGCTGGCAGGCTGGCTCCCCTTTTCTCTCTGCCCAACAGCCCAGTCTATCCCTCCTCTGCCTAGCTATTGGCTGTTCAGCTTTTTATTAGACCAATCAGGTGCCTTAGGCAGGCATGGTAAAACAGCAACACATCTTTATATAATTAAACAATTATTCTATTTCACAAGCATTTTTCATTTTCTGGAAGTGATTGATTTTTAAAAGGAATTTTGCATGCTGAACTCTTTTTTTTTTTTAAACCCACTCCCTTTCTTAGGCACCATAAATTTTAAGTATACATGAAATAAAGGAAATTGTCCTCTGGCAGAGGGCCTCTGCATTACTTTATACAGCATCTTCCCAGAACTACAGACACGGTCACAGTTTGTATCATCCTTCTCAGAATTGTTTCCCTTGATTCGAATTTAAACCCAGAGAAATGTATCTTGGGCTTGCAGGCAACGGCCACAGTGTGTACTTAGAGCAACAACATTCCAAAACAGCAGTCAGAAACCCAAACAAATCCACACTCTCTCCTAAATTTAAAAAGCGCCAGGCACTATTGGAGACAACAGTGATGAAACATCTTATTACCCCCTGAATGTAATTTGACCTTTGCCTTCTGCGGTCATTGGGGTAGTCAGAGAAAAGGCTTGTCTAGTGTGGACGTCTGTCCAGAGGGAAGTGAAAAGCCCTGTAAATAGTTGGCAAACCTCTAAACTCTAAACAACGTTCTCATGGAAAACAAGATGTTGAGAGAACTCTCACGAGCTCACTTAGCGCAGGGGTCTGTGTTTAGTGCAGAGCTACCAGCAAAGACGCACAGAATCTTAGTAGGTGCGACGAGAACGCGCTTAACAACCATCATTTCGCTGAAAACTTCCTTTGGATGAAGCCTTGCCTGGCAGTCAGTTTTTGTTCTCAAACTATTCACACAGTGACACTTTACTGGGGAAAAGATACCACCTGGAGTACTTATTAGCTTAACAAGCTCCTGCCTGGGAGCTTAGGTAGATTGGCTGGCTCCTGAGTGGTTCAACTCCAGAGCCGAATGCGGTTGTTCTGGGGTAGAGCCTGGAGCATCACGCCACTAGAGGATGCTATTGCTTCTTTGTTCCAATTCCCGGCAAGATCAATTCTGACCTATCAGTTTCAGTGCTAAGGAGAAAAGGAGGCTTTTACTCTTGCCAAGAAAGTTTGTTCTTCTCAACTCTCAGAGGCAGCTGAGTCTATTGGAATTGAATTATTCCAGTTTTGTTCCCAATTCAATAAAATGGCTAGTAACGTAAAATAGGCATGCCAAATCATTTCCCTCAAATAGAACCACCCCCCCCCCCCCCCCCCCCGCCCCACTCCATGTTGGTACGTGTTATGGAACAAACTGTGTCCTGATATCTTGAGTAGCCTAAAAGTTTCCCCAGAAGTAGAGGGTCTTGTCAGATTCCAGGGAACTGAGTAGAGATGGGAAAGGGCTTCTGGGTCATAGAGATGAGGAGGGCATGTGCTCTTCCTGACCCCCTCCCCAGTCAGGCAGAAACCTGCGTTCCCCTTTTACTGATTTATCTTGGTTCAGATGCTATTTACCAAAAATGCTCTCACACTTAATCTCATTAGAAACAGGCATGTGGGGGATGTTGAATGAACTTGGGGAGTTCCGGGCTAAAGATGTTCAGTGAAAGTATTGCTTTCTGCCAAGACTTTCAGAAAACATACTTTACAACGTACCATGGATACGAACCTGGGCATTTGCTGGGAATATAGTGTAGCCATGATTCTCAATTAAGGGATGTGTTGGGCGTTTTGCCTCATGGGACATTTGGCACCAGGAGACATTTTCAACAGTCATGACCAGGGCAGGACCAGCTGGCATTCCCTACAGGCCAAGGTTGCTGCTGAACATTTCCCATTCCACCTGAGGATGCTTCTTCCCCAGAGAAGGAAGCATCCTATCATCAGGCCCCTAAAGTCAGGATCTTGGAAGCTTCCTAACTCAACTCTATTTTATATACTTACAGTCCTATTTAGCTACAAATTAAGGTTCTCTTTTTTTCTTTCTGGAAGTGTCCTGCAGTACTAGAATCATGTGGCAAAAAGATTGGAAAATGCTACCCTAAGTTTACCAACAAGTGTGCTTTCGTGGTTGGCTTGGTGTTCCCTTAGCATCCCTTCTTTCTGACCACCATTTCTCATTGCCCATTGGCTTCATCTCCTTGAAGTTCCCCGAACTGGATGATAGCATTGCTTCCCTCTGTTAATCATTTTCATGACCCCTCTTTCTCGCTCCCTTTTAAAAAATGTTTCTTGCTCCCCAAATGGGATGTTTCTTGTGGTTTATGCCTAAGTATGATCAGACTCCAGCTGTGTTTTTTCCACACCAGTAGCTCACTTACATAACTGGGGTGACCTTGGTCTTCCCGAAGACACCCCCCCCCCACTTGCAGGAATATTCTGGATGCTCTCCCAGACCACAAATATCCCTCTTTAAAAATCACCTCTTCCTCTTTGAATCTCTATTTCCTTCCTCATTTAGCTTCTTAAATTCTTGCATTTCTCGCAGTCAGACTTGAAATCCTGTTTAATCACTAAGGCCCGAGAATCTTTCTAGACGTTTTGTCTATCTCCTTAAATGAGGCTTTTACTGCCTTTTTTTTTTTAACTGAAAAATTCCAAGTTATGCTTTCAGTTCCTTCCCCTGCATGTACACATCACCACTGTTTGACTCATCTTGACCCTCAGTTTCAGGTCTTCCCTAAGACTTTTCCACGCACGAATTTCCACTGACCTTTGAAAAAGTCCACACAGCGTATGCTGGCAGCCAATCTGCCCACAGCGCAGACCCCATCTATATTTAAAGCTCTTGTCCTAATGGTTTTCCCATTGGAATTCCTGTTGGAACAGATAAACACTCATGTGACATTGTTACAGTAGTGTTAAATGTCCATTAGGGGAAAGCCATTTCTTTCTGGTCAAGAGAATGGAATCTGTGGCCTGGGTGGACACCTAACATTATGGTTGGACTGATCAATCACTTGGCTTAGGAAGGCAGATTCACCTATCACCAAGCTAAAGAGATGGGAGGAATATTTATCCCTTCAATGAGATAATGCACTTTTCCTTCCCAGAATTCCACCCTCTGTGCAGCTGCTAAGTGCTGTCACATGGTTCTGTTAGGTCTGTCTGCTCTTCTGAATCCCAACTCAAAGGTGTAACATTTCCTTTTTCTTCTCTTCTGCCTCAGATGCTGCCAGAGCCTAAGTATATTTACAGCTCCCTCAGGGACCATTACAAAGGGAGCGGCGAGTTAAGATTGTGCAGACACATTTTACAAGTCTTCTTTAAAAAGGTGAGTCAGGGCTGGAGAGATGGCTCAGCAATAAAGAGCACTGGCTGCTCTTGAAGAGGACCTGGATTCAGTTTCCAGGACCCACATGGTGACTCACAGCCATCCATAACTCCAGTTCAAGGGAACCCAATGCCTCTTCTGACCTTTGAGGGCACCAGGCATGCACATGGTACTCATACATACATGCCTGCAAACATTCATGCATGTGAAATAAAGTAACTCTTAAAAATAAAAAAAGAAAACTGGCCATCAAGATGACTCAGTGGGTGAAGGGGCTTGCTACCAAGCCTGAAAATCTGAGTTCGAATCTCAGATCCCACAAGGTGGAAGAAGAGAATGGACTCCTTATCCTTTGATTTCCAAGCAAGCTGTGACACCCAAATATTTTCTGTGATTAATTTGTGGAAGTTAAAGACAAAAGGATGAATGTGTGGTACTGTTATGCTCTATTTTGTTTCCAGAAAAATTCCGTGCTAGAACATTCCATTTGTTTTTGGCAGAGAGAACTATATCCAGATCTATTATGGTTAACATTCATCATTCCAAATTCCTGTATTGAAAATTTACTATCCATCATCCATTAGTAATATTTGAGGTAAGCCCTCTAAAGATTAGATAAGGTCATGAGAATGAGGCTCCTATTTTTAGCATTAGTGGTTTTGTATGACAAGGAAGAGAGACTTGTGCTACCACATTTACTATGTTTCACTATGTGATAACCTCTTTTGTGCCATGATGCATAAAGACAAGCTCTTACCAGGTGTTAAATGGATTCCAGCACCGTGCTCTTGGCCTTCCTAGTTTTCAGAACTATGAGCCAAATAGACTTCTATATTTTAAAGGTCCGAGTCTCAAATGTTTTGCTACAAAAACAGAAAATGGACAAAGAACTCTTCTTTCACAAAGCAACCTCAAAGCCTGCTTTATAACACCCTTTAAGAGAATCGTGAAAACATGTGCTCAGTTTAGTAGATTGAAAAAGTAAAGAGGTTTTAGCCCTTGTTTTACAGGGTCTCCTTTGATTGGAAATCACTTCAATGCTGAACTGAGGACATTTACTGTCTTTCCTGATTAGCAGATACATTTCCCAGAAATGTATCTGTAACTTCCAAACAGTCCCAGCTGGCTGCAGCAAGGGTCTGTGTAACTGACAAAATGCATCTGGCTTCAAGGCACAGATCAAGTACAGAGGCAGGCTCATTTATGTCCCTGGAGAATCTAGTTGGGGTAGGAGCTGAATCTCAGTGCAGCTGACTCTATAAATGAGTGGAAAAATAATCCAGAGCGGGAGAGGCTGTGGGGGAGACGAAAGCTCGTCTGTCCTTACAGATGAAATTTTCTTGTTCTCGTCTGTCCTGAATGTTTCCCAAGCATGAAGGTAAGATAATTTCTGACTTACTTACTTAAAGGCATCTCAAAGGGGAAGGTCATACTTAACTGAAAGAAATCAGATGACTGGAAGGATAGTGAGAAGGTCTGGGGGTGACTTTAAAAAACATCCTGATCTAAATAGATTTTAATAGTTCAGCCAAAGTCAGAAAGAGCTGGGGAAAAAGAACTGAAGGCAATGTGTCTGGAAGTCCCGAGAAAGCAATAAAGGAACACAATAGGATCATTGTCACTTCTAAGGCAGTTTTCTCCAGTCTGATTGTTTGTTTAATTTTAGGCCATGTAGTGAGGTCTTGACTGGATGATATATGAGCTTTTTATAGAAAACTGACTTTGTAGCTTTGGAAAATTAGAATTCAAAATCTCGAATGAAAATGGACTGTGTGGGTGGACAATATAAGTACATGGAGTGAAGCAATGAGTTTAATCATATACACACATGTTGGACCAACATAAAACAATCAAATATCTTTAAAAAGTTAATATACACAAAAGACCAATGATAGAAATTGTTATTTTAGAATGAAATTCTAGGATAGGAATGCAAGTTGGAATTGCTATTATAATTTGTGTGTTCACATGTATGTGTGCATTCCACAGGTATCTTCCTCAATTGCTCTTCTTTCCTTCCTTTCTTTCCTTCCTTCCTTCTTTCTTTTCTCTTCTTTCTTTCTTCCTTTTTTTTGAGATAAAGTTTCTCATTGAAACTGAAACTCACCAGTATGACTAGACTGGATGATTAGCAAACCCAGGCATCCTCCTGTCTCTTCCTCCCCAGTGCTAGGATCATAGGCATCTACTGCTGTGCTTGCCTTTTTGTGTGTGTGTGTGTGTGTGTGTGTGTGTGTGTGTGTGTGTGTGTGTGTGTGCACGTGCACGCGCATGCATGAGGTGGGGTGGGGAGAGTGTCTACAAACACCACGGCCATCAGAATGTCAATCCAGGGAAAGCAAGAAGGAAATTCGATTCAACACACCTCAGTAGCTATTGTTGGTTCAAACTTTGAGAGTCCGACACTGGATAGTTTATTTTCAGACATATTTAAGCACAGCACAATTTGGAAAAAAGATTCCTAGTATAAGCACACACCCTGTGTGCTTAAGACATGATTCCACTAAGTACAAGTGTCTTCTCCCATAAAGATAGGTCCTATAAATCACCTAAGGAAACAGGCTCAAGGAAAACAATGCTCATGGTTACAGTCTAGGGGAGAATAGTTATGTAGATTGACTGAGATAAACAGGCTCAAGATAAAGGTCAGAAGGAGCCAGTGTAGCCTGGCCATCCAGATAAGTGCAGAGCTCACTAGGCTATTCATCACATCTATGCCCAGCCTTCTGGGTAGAACCCAGGTTGTATATCTCTCATTGAAGAGACAACCCCATGTGTATAACATTCCTGGTTTCCCTAGTACTTATCTGTGAGCACACAGACCCACATGCCTCCTATGGATGCTGGGCACCAAGAACCTATATGCCTCCTATGGATGCTCTAGACCAAGGACCTACATGTCTCCTATGGGTGCTGGGAATCAAATGCAGATCCTTTGGCTTGCACAGCAGGTGCATTACCGATTGAATCATCTTCCCAGACCCAATTCTATCACTGCAGATTTGATATTTAAAATAAAAATGTTGCATTATCATCCTGGAGGAACAATTCTGCCACTCTGTCAGCTGTGAGGTTGTCCCACAGTCACTGTCCTGTCCACTTGTTTTACAGAGTCCATGCTCACTAGTGAGGCTGGAGCAGGACCGAGATGTAGATCTTTGGTAACCTTTGAATCAAATAGTTAAATGTTGAACATAAATTACAAAGTTGATGCGTTTAAGGCTACAATGCTACGACACCAAGGAAATTTACAAACTTTGATTTACAGTATAATATTCTGGTATTTATTTTACTGTGCTTTGTAGGTTTATTGAACAATTTAGAACACTTGTTAGTTCAAAAAGGAATATGGTATGCTTGCTAAAGTCATCTAGCTAACCTGTTTTCCCCAGTATTGGGATTAACTGCCAATCAATTTTCTTCCTTATTTTATGGTGAGACATCTTAATAATTGTTTTATGTTTAAAATGTGTTTCACAGCCATTAATTTATGACATTTTAATGTCGTGATAATAAATACACTTTTTTTCTTTTAATTGGCTGATAGGATGTCAACAAATGAAGCAACCGTTTCACTCCAAGATGCATGCAGAATTTCTGCTTGTCTTTAAAAGTAGATGTTTACATTCTTAGCATAAACCTGAAAGGCAGGCTTGTGTGATATGTTTCCAACAAGGGAGACATGGGAAAGTCTGGAGCTATACAATCGCAGAAGTGATCTCTAAGTCTGGTATTTTAAGGAGGAATGATCTTTGACCTCCTTCTCCATCCATGTCAGCTCAACTTGGGAGGATGGCTCCAGAATTCCCCTTGGTTCTCTCGGTGTCACTTGAATAGGTGGTAACTTGGGGCTGAGCTGCTGAAGAAGGGTTCAGAGTCAAGGAGCTTCCCTCTGAGCTAGCTACAGGACAGTTATGTAGCTTGCCCCCTTGGTCTGAGCTCACCCCAGAATCAGTGAAATCAGAATATGGCCCATGTCAGGCACAGCGATGTCTCAGATTAGCACGTCAGCTGGAACATAGTAGTGGAACCAGGAAATGCTAGTGTTCATTCACGGACGAAAAAACAAGACAAAAGAACTGGAGGTGCTGTAGGTCTAGCTGAGTGTCACAGACCCAGTTCATTCCCTATTTTTCAACATGGCAAACTCTAAACCGATTATTTATAGTCAGCTTGTGCTCAGGACTGTTCTATTTTCATGTGCATTATTCTCTTTCTAAAGGGCAGGAAGACAAATGGCTCCCATTTTAGGGACTGTCTTGGTTTTCTGTTTAAAAGTACTCTGACAAAAGCAGCTCAAGGAAAGGCTCATTTTAGCTCCCAGTGCAAGATGCAGTCCTCTGTAGGGGTACATCAAGGCTGCGGCAGCTGGTCACGTGACATCTGTGGTCAGGAGTCAGTGAATAAACGCTGGTGCTTAGTTCCCTTTCTCCATTTCTACAGTCTAGCGTCCCCTGTGAATGGTCCTCCAGTTGTTGTTGTTGTTTTCATACTATTCCACTGGCCTTTCTAGATATTGATGTCTAGCTATCTTTTCAGTTACAAGATCCTACTTGTTTACCTCTGTCCCTTATACATCTACAAATCGGCACTTTGCAGCATGTCTCTCTCTCTCTCTCTCTCTCTCTCTCTCTCTCTCTCTCTCTCTCTCACACACACACACACACACACACACACACACACACACACACACAGGTGCACGCATGTGCACGTACATGCGCATGCACTCATGCACTAAAACCTGCTGGGTCCATTTCATGTTCCTCTTGTGTATATGTGTTTAGTGCTGACCATTTGGGATTAGATAACGCATAGGTTCATTCCTGTAGAAACTGATTCTCCATCTCTCAGCAGCCATTGATTGTCTGTTGCTCTTCATCCAGAGTTAGGGCCTTGGGAGACTCCCTCAGCCATGTTAGTGTGTGGATCTTTAGGCAACAATAGTCATGAGATTTCTCAGGTGCAACTCCCCTGTGGTGTCTAGAACACACTATCTTATAGCAGGTGTTGTATTCCTCTTCAGTCTCTTCAATCTTTCCACCACCTCCTCAACCGTGTTCCCCAAGCCTTAGCGAAAAGGATGCAGTAGGTGTACCAGCTGGGGTTAGGAACCAGGTAGTCAGTCCTTGTTCACTCTCCATTTTACTTCCCAGAGCTCAGCATTTTTCGATATCACCTATAAATGACTTTTATCCTATGGTATTTCTCGTTTTGTGCTTGGTTTATCTTATTTAACACAATACCATCTAAGCTAAGCTATGTTGTTGCAAACAGGAGGTTTTTCTCTTTTAAGGCTCAATGCAAATTACTTAAGCACCAGTGAGCTACACTCCTGGTCTCCTCTTACTACCTTTTTCTTAATTCTTTCATCCAATGGTGGACACCCTTACATTTCTTGTTTTAGCTATCATGACTAATGCTGCAATAAATATGGGAATGCAGATATCTTTCTTGGCGTACTGATTTCATTACATTGGGATCGCAAAATCATATGGTAGTTCTATTTTTAAGTTTTTTTTTGAAGAACCTTCAAGCTTCTATTTAAAACACAGTCTCAAAAAGAAACGTCATTTATCTTCTATATGGTTCTTCCACTCATATTCTCCCAACCCACAAATCCATACTCCAGTGGATGTATTCATTTTTAACTCATTAAGGAAATGAAAGCTAAAGTAATATTGCATTGTTTTCTATTCTAGACAACACACTTACTCATTTTGGTGGGATTTATGGCAGAGTTTCAAATCTTCTCAAGGTAAGAATATTTCAGATTTTGTATGAAAATTTTAAAAATGTAAAAAATAGTAAATTCTTCAGAATGGTTTAACTTTTATGTAGCACACTGGATGTGTTTATGCATCTCATCTTTCCACATTTTTTAGAAAATATAATAACTATACTTTTATTCTTATTTTATTTTTTCCCTTTAGGAAGAAACAAGGACAAAAATACCTCATGGTTCTTGGTCCCAGTTCCAGGGTTTTACCTTAATTCAGAGAACTCAGAGGACCCAGAGCAATATTAGATTTTTAAATTTAGTCCTTGATAAACATTCTCCAGATTTTAAAGGTCAACAGTTTTTTTTTTAAGAAAATAGTTTTATTGGTTCCTGAAGGCTAGATAAAAGCCAGCACAATTTACCCATGCCCTTGTGTTTACTCACACTGTTGGATTGATGGAAATAGGTCAGTTCACTTGATGGAACTATTAGAATAAGTGTCAGGAGCTGTGCAAGACCCATGGACACAAAAGGATGAGATAGCATGTAGAGTCCACTGGTGACTAAGGTCCTGAGGCTAAGAATGTGCGTGCTCTAAGGGTTCTATGCAGAGTAATGAGGGAGACAGGTGGGGAAGGCTACAGAGTATCCATCCTGTGCCTCCATCCTTGGGGAAGGCCTCTGTTTCTTCCTGGGGCACAGGAAGGCAAGTAACAATACATTCAGAGGGCCGTTTAAGGGTCAAAAGATTTAGACATTTGGCTCACTGCTACCATATATAAACAGGTTACCAAGGTTCTTTCAATGCATACTACAGAATGGGATTCATTATTTTTAGGATCACCTGACAACTTTAGGATTCAAGAATCACCTGGACTCAAGAAGTCTCCCAGCCCAGTAATGTGCTATGAGTCCACAAATCCAGAGTCCTGGTTCCATGATCTCTTCCTAAGTCTTCCTTGACCTTTGAGGACTCACCCAGGTGTCTTCCTCCACAGCCAGGGTTTAGCATTATTTGAGAGCAGCTCTACCACCCACATATTCTTAATCAGAGTGGCATTGCTTAAACTCAGTTTTTTCACCTGTGTATGTACTTAAGAAGGGGCCTGAGTGAATATGGAAGACATTTAAATTGCTGTCACATAGTCTTTGCTAGCATTTTTCTAGTGTTCTTAGAGCTTGTCTCTCAAGTTTCTGGATAGCTTCAAGTCATTGTTGAGTTTCTTCAAAGGCCCAATAACTTCCTCCCAAATACTTTCACCTACTCTCTTAATTTTGACTACTCCTTTATTTATATTCCCACGATAACTTTTATGTAAACATTGTCTTGGTTAGGGTTACTACTGATGCGATGAAACACCATGACCAAAACAACTTGGAGAGGAAAGAGTTTATTCAGCTTATGTTTCCATATCACAGTTTATCAAAGGAAGTCAAGACAGGAACTCAAGCAGGGCAGGAATCTGGAGGCAGAAGCTGATGCAGAGGGCATGGAGGAGTGCTGCTTACTGGCTTGCTCATCATGGCTTGTTCAGCCTGCTTTCTTATAGAACCTAGGGCTACAAGACCAGGAATGGCATTACCCACAATGGGCTGGGCCCTCCTTCTCCCATCAATCACTAAGAAAATGCTCTCCAGGTTGGCCTACAGCCTCATCCATTTATGGAAGCGTTTTCTCTCCTCCTGATGACTCTCCTCTCTGATGACTCTAGCTTGTGTCAAATTTACATAAAAATAGCCAGGATAAACACTGTTATGAAATTTATCACATTAGGTATAGTATATGATGATTAGAAATTTCTGTGTTCCTATCCTTACAGCCTACTATGTTAACAATACTTTGTACAAAATAGATATTTAAGAAAAATTAAGCTCTAGTAAAAAGAGGTACCCCTCTTCCCATTTTCATGTATTTTTAGGATACTTTTAATACCTCTTAAAATTTTTTGGAAGTATTTCTTCTTTTTAACCAACATATAATAATTATATAAAATGTGCTTTATGGTGACATTTTCATATAATTACATTCTGCATCTTAAAGCACGTTTTTGTTGTTGTCTGTTTTTTTTTGAGACAGGATCTCATGTAGCTCAGGTTGTCCTCAAACTCATTGTACAGCTGAGCATGACCTTGAACTTCTGATCCTCCTGCCTCTACCTTCCTCCTCTCGTGATGGGGAGGGGAGGCTGGATGACAAGTGATCACCACTGTCTCAAGGAGAGGTGCCTTTGATGACTTTTGACTGTTCTTGTCTATTCTTTGTATTTTCTTGCTTCTCATCCCACCTGCTTTATGATGGACAATCTGGTGCCATGACAGAGCTTCTTCTCCAGTCCACTGCCAGTGGGACTCCTTTGGCCCTTGGTCAGAATGTGATGGCTGTACCAAGACACAGGTAGGCTCTGACAGAACTTTTGACTTGGTTATTGTTACATGAAGGTATAACCACAACAGAATCAACTCAACTTTTGAATGTTCATCAATTAGTGTTAATGTATTTTGAAACTTATTTTTGTAGAATTTTCCAGGAAGAAATGAGAACTTGTTTATAATACTGTTATATTGTGATGTCTATATTTTTCTTGACTTTTTTTTTTTTAAACACAGGCTGAAAGTTCAGGGTAACTCAGTAATTCTTTATTAACCAGACAAGAATCACATAGAAGTAAGTTCAAAATCTGTGTTTTGTTCACAAGTTTTAACTTTTCCTCCCATTTCAACCAGCAAACAGTGAAGCTGATGCTTCATTTTACTTCACAGATAGAGACTAACTGAATAAATCAAGTGTCTTCAATGTTTTAAATTTATTTCCTAAGTAATAATATAAAATAAAACAGTTGACTTGACCTGGCTATTGCACAATATTTCTAAAAATGTGTCTTTCTTTATAAAACATTCTCTGATGAGAATACAGAAATATGTAGTGAAAGAAAACAGCACTCATAATTTTGTTGTTTAGAAGAAACAAATATATCACTGTTTTGCTATTTAGTCTTCCAGCATACTTTCTCTCTGTGTGCTTATAGTCTTTATTTTATTTATTTTAACATTCATTATTATTTTCTGAGAATTTCATTCATGAGTAATGTATTTTCAATACTGCATATAGTTTTTAAATATTATTATTATTCTTTAAAGTGATTTTTTAATTGAAAATACATCTTCTATCATACAATACATCCCTACCATAGTTTCCCCTCCCATCACTCCTCCCAGCTCTCTTCCACCTTTCTCCCCCAGATCCCCTCTCCCTCCATTTCCCTTAAGAAAAGAGCAGGCCTTCAAGAGCCAACAACCAAACACGACAAAAATAAGACACAGTGGTGGATAAGGCAACCCAATAGGAGGAAATGAGTCTCAAGAGCAGGCAAAAGAGTCAGAGATACATCTGCTCCCACTATTAGGAATCTCACAAAAACACCAAGCTAACAGCCACAACATATGCAGAGGACCTGATGCAGACCCATGCAGGCCCCCTGCTTACTGATTCAGTCTCTTTGAGCTCATATGAGCCATGCTTAGATGATTCAGTGGCCATGTCTGCCTGGTGTCCTCCATCCCTCTGGCTCCTACAGTCTTTCCTCCCCTTCTTCCACATGGGGTTCCACGAGCTCTGAGGAAAGGGACCTGATGGAGACCTCCAGTTTAGACTCTTTCTCCACAAAATATCTGTAGTAGGTCTCTGCACGTGTTCCCATATTCTGCTGGAGGAAGCATCTCTGATGACAGTGGACAAGGCATCAATCTATGCGTATAGGAGAATATCATTAGGAATTATTATTTTTTTTGCCATTTGTGTTTGGTTCTACCCTAGGACTCTGGGTTATCCAGTCTGTGATTCCTGGCCATCCAGGCAGTGTCAGGCATGGGCTCCCTTTCATGGCATGGACCTCAAGTTAAACCAGACATTAGTTGGGCATTCCCACATGTTCTGCACCACTATTGCCCTGGCACATTTTGTAGGTAGAAAAGATTTTATGTAGAAGGTTTTATGGTTAGCCACGGCTTTAGTTTATCCAAACAAAGCATCAGCATATAACAGTAACATATCAGTAACAAATACAATAAAGTCCATTTTATGAACGTAACTATGCAACTTACCCATTTTTCTAATGTTTGATATTTAGGTTGTTTCCACTTTTTGTTGTTGTTTGATATAAGACAGAATCTCATTATGTAGCCTAGGCGGGCATCAAACTCATGATCCTCTGCATACCAAGTACTGGATCCATTTTTAAGCTATAAATAACAGTTTAACGAACATGTTTTCTTTATTTATTCTTCTCTCATATATTACATACTGACTGCAGTTTCCCTTCCCTCCTCTCCTCCCAGTCCTTCCCCTCCACTTTCCCTCAGATCCATTCCGTCTCCATTTCCCTTCAGAAAAGAACAGGCCTCCCAGGGATATCAACCAAGCATGGCATAACAAGTTACAATAAAACTAGGCACATAACCTTATATCAAGGCTGGACAAAGTAATCCAGTAGGAGGAAAGGAGTCCCAAAATCAGGCAAAAGAGTCAGAAACAGCCACTACTCCCACTGTTAGGAGTCTCACAGGAACACCAAGCTACATAACCATGACATAAATGAAGAGAGTGTAGCTTGGACCCATGCAGGCTCCTTGATTCAGTCTCTTTGAGCCCCTATGAGCCCTGCTTAGTTGATTCTGTGGGCTTTGTCTTGTAGTGTCTTTGACCCCTCTAGCTCCTACAATCTTTTCTTCCCATCTTCCTAATGTTTGGTGTTGGCTTTCTCTATACACTCCTATCAGTTGCTGAATGAAGCCTCTCTGATGATGATTATGCTAGGCTCTGGTCTACAAGCATAGTAGGATATCATTAGGAATCATTTCGTTGATTTTTTTTTATTCCAGTCATGTTTGGTTCTATCCTAGGTCTCTGGGCTATCCAGTTTCTGGTTTCTGGCTGCCAGGTTGTGTCAGGCCTGGGCACCCTCTAGGTGTGGGTCTCCAGTTGGACCAGTCATTGGTTGGCCATTCCCACAAGTTCTGTGCCACCTTTACCCCAGCACATCTTGCAGGCTGGACCCATTGTAGGTCAAAGGCTTTATGGTTGTGTTGGTATCCCAATCCCTCCATTGGAAACCTTGCCTGGTTAGAAAAGATGTCTAATTCAGGCTTGGTAATCTCCATCACTAGGAATCTTAATTAGGGTCACCCTTGTAGGTTCCAGGGAGTTTCCATTGCACTAGGTTTCTACCTTGACCTTGAAATGCCCTCTAATTCCAGTTGCCTCTTCCTCTACTCTCTCCCCTCACCTCCCACCTGATCCCTCCTGTTCCCAGTCCCACTGCTCCCAGTCCACCCATGAAATCTATTCTATTTTCTCTTCCCAGGGAGATTCATATGTTCCCCCTTGAGTCCTCCTTGTTACTTAGCTTCTGTGGGTCTGTAGATTGTAGCATAGCTCTCCTTTACTTTACAGCTAATATCTACTTATTAGTGAGTACATACCATGTTTGTCTTTCTTGGTCTGGGTTACTTCACTCTGGATGATCTTTTTTAGTTCCATCAATTTGCCTTTAAATTTCATGATGCCATTTTTTTAACAGTTGAGTAATACTCCATTGTGTAAATGTACTACATTTTCTTTATTCATTCTTTGTTTGAGAGACATCTAGGTAAAGCTGCTATGAACATAGTTGAACAAGTGTCCTTGTGATAGGAGGGAACATCCTTTGGATGCATGCCCAAAAGTGGTATAGCTGGGTCTTGTAGTAAAGTGAATCTCAATTTTCTGAGAAACTGCCATATTGATTTCCAAAGTGGCTGCACAGGTTTGCACTCCCCCCCGGCAATGGAGGAGTGTTCCCCTTACTCCACATTCTTGTCAGCATGAGCTGTTACTTGTGTGTTTTTGATCTTAGCCATTCTGACAGGTATAAGATGGAATCTCAAAGTCATTTTGATTTGCATTTCCCTGATGACTAAAGATGTTGAATATTTCTTTAAGTGTTTCTCAGCCATTTGGGATTATTCTGTTGAGAATTTTCTGTTTAGATCTGTACTCCAATTTTAAATTTATTGATGTCTAGTTTCTTGAGTTCTTTATATATTTTGGAAACTAGCCCTCTGCCAATGTGGGGTTGGTGAAAATCTTTTCCCATTCTGTAGGCTGCCATTTTGACCTATTGATGATGTCCTTTGCCTTATAGAAGCTTTTCAGTTTCATGAATTAATTTTATTAATTGTTGATCTTAGTATCTGTGTTATCGATGTTCTGTTCAGAAAGTCGTCTCCTGTGCCAATGAGTTAGAGACTAATCCCCACTTTCTCTTCTTTTAGGTTCAGTGTATCTGGTTTTATGTTGAGATCTTTGATCTACTTGGTCTTGAGTTTTGTGCAAGGTGATAGATATGAATCTATTTGCATTTCCTACATTTTAATGAATGTTGTAAATATAAAGACATCGGTCGTATGTTCCTATAATAATCTTAGGATACAATGTTTATTTTAAAGGTCTTAAGCATTTGAATGATTAAATATTTTAAATGGTTCACTTTGGACGAAGTATATATTTAAATTTAGTTTAAACTATTTTTAACCTTTTTATTATATTTAAAAATTGTATTTGTATGTACGTATGTGTGTGGACACATGTGTCCTCCAGCACATATGTGGAGGTCAGAGAACAATTTGTAATAGTCAGTTATCTTCTTTTACCATGCAGGTCCTGGAAATTGAACTCTGATCATCAGACTTGGCAGCAAGTTCTTTTAAACACTGAGCCATCTTGCTGCCCCAAGTTTAAACTATTAAAATAACAGAACTATCACTTCTTGGTCTTTTGTCTAAGATTGTGCATAAAATAACAAAACCCTATCATAGAAGATGATTTTTGTCTTGAAGCATCTTCAGAATCACTTTCTCCATCTATTTCCTTTGATGTACTTATGATCAAGCCCAGATTCTTGGGACTGCTAGGCGAGCACTCTGGCACTGAGCCTTCTCCAAGCCATTTTTTTTTTTTTTTGGGAAACAAAGCCTTACTCAGTAGCCCAGGCTGGCCTGGAACTCATGGCAAAATCCTCTTGCTTCAGCTTCCAAAGTGCTGAGATTATTGACATAAACCATGCCATTTGGCAATCATTTTTTAAATGAAGCATTCTTTTATTATTTATATGAGTGCTATTTTCAAAACAAGTTACACAAATGAAAAATTTGACATCTAGCAAACATAATAGAAGATGACTGCTTCCAGAGGGGGGAAAAACACATGAATAACAGAGTCAAGTTAAAAGAAACAGTGAGCCGGGCGGTGGTGGCGCACGCCTTTAATCCCAGCACTCGGGAGGCAGAGCCAGGCGGATCTCTGTGAGTTCGAGGCCAGCCTGGACTACCAAGTGAGTTCCAGGAAAGGCGCAAAGCTACACAGAGAAACCCTGTCTCGAAAAACCAAAAAAAAATAAATAAATAAAAGAAACAGTGAGCACACAAATCATTTTTATAATTTAAAACCCCCCAAAATGACTTTTAAGTAGAAAGACAGACAAGTGTGTTTGTAATGTAAGTATTTTTTTCTTTGATGAAGGTCATTGTGCAATGGATTTATCCCAGTTGATGAAACACAATTTTTATTCAGAAGGAGACAGGTGAAAATGAAAAAGGGTCAGAGGATTAGAATCAGAGAGGTGAAAATGAGTCTGTGGAGAATGGGCAGCCTTTAGGGCCCAGCTGCCAACATGAAGAAGGCCAAAGATTCCTGTGCAAAGTACACCATCTGTATTCAGAAAAGGGCACACTGATAAGATACCTATGTGGCAAGTCTTTGTCAGTTAAACAGAGAGACTAAAGGCATATCCAGAAACTTTACTGGTCCTATTTCTTACAACTCTGCTGTTAACTGCAATGCAAGGTGCCAATGCCAGGCTGAGACTCAGAAAAGCTCAAATTACACAGTGTGACCACTTGTCTCACGTGGTACCCACTTCCAACCCAATGCAAGATGGAGGAGTACATTCAAAATTGGTTTGTGTGCTTAATCTTCCCAGCTGATTGTCACTCAAGGTTTGATTCCTCTCGAAATGAGATGGGCTTCTTTTTATTAATAGAGAAGGGTTATTTTTGTTAGGGTTAATATCGCTGTGAAACACCATGATTAAAATCAGCTTGGGGAGGAAAGAGTTTATTACATTCACAGTTCCATATAATAATTCATCATCAAAAGCAGTAAGGGCAGGAACTCAAGCAGGGCAGGAACGTAGAGGCAGGAGCTGATGCAGAGACCATGGAAGAATGCTTCTTATTGACCTGCTCAGTCTGCTTTCTTACAGAACCCAGGACCACAAGCACAGGGATGGCACTACCCACAATTGCCTGGGACCTCCTCCATCAATAACTAATTAAGAAAATGCCCCACAGCTGGAAATTATGGAGGCATTTTTCTCAACTGAGGCTCCCTCCCTTCAGATAACTCTAGCTTGTGCAAGTTGACATCAAACTAGAGAGTACAAGGCCCAAGTGTAGGAGACCAGTAGTTGAGAGGGAAGATGGTTCAGATCTTCAGTCTGTTTAAGCATTAGATACATGGCTCCCCATTTAATGTGGACCAAGTGAATTTTAGGACTACCTTTGAATTTCCCACTTAGCACAGTAACTTCTTCCATTTTCTTCTTTTCTAAAAGAGACCCCAATTTTGATGCATTTCCCTATCAGAGCTCAACTCTCCATCAGCTAGTAAAATCCCATTGTTAACATCCCTTAACATTTGAATTGCTCACACTCATTTTGTACACATGGCCTTCATATCAGTACATTTCTTTCTGGGTTCTTTTTCCATTTTTGTCTTATTTTTTTTTTTCCTGGAAGGCCCAGCTCCAGTCAGTCACCTACCATGCTTATTAAGGTTTTCACTTCATCCTGCCACCCTCCAGACATGAGATCCGCCTGCCTATGCCTCCCAAGGTTTAAAGGTGTGCACCATCACTGTCTACTAACTTCATTTCATCTTAACTCTTCTCCCTGTAACCCTCTCTGCCCTTTCCTCTAACAAAATGCATTTCATTAGTCTTAAACATTTAGTGCTTAACTCTCAGAATATAGCTCTGGCCAAAATTTTGATCGTACTGTATTGTAATGTATTTACTCTTTCAAGTTACTTTTCAAAAGAATCATCAGGACTTTTTTCCCCCTCACTCAACACTCAAGTGAAAGTAAATATATAGTTTGAAGCTCCATGTAAATAGCAATCTGTCATTGAACCTGCAGGCTCATGGAATTTGTGGATTTTACTCCTGTACCACACCAGAACACGTTCCTAGACAGTATTTCTCAAGTTGAATTAATTCTTAGATTTTATTACTCAAGGAAATGGGATAACTAACATATAAAACACAAAGGGATCTTCTGCTTTGTTTCCAGACTCGAAGGCGATCAGTTGCTGTTTATGGGCAGTATGGAGGCCACCCATGTGTGGGAAGTGCTTTTGAAACACAATCCTGCAACCCTGATCTAGGCTGTCCAGTTGAAGAGGGCTGCGGAGAACGTTTTAGGTGTTTCTCTGGTAAGTTGTCGTCCATGGGCTCAGCATGCCGACTCTAGTTCAAGTGTTATTTGTTAACTTGCTCCATACATATTTGTTTGAATTTATATTGGCCTCCAAATGAATTTTCCCCAAGTATAAGCAAGATTTTTGTTAGTGTACTAATTGCATTATCAGATAAATCACACACTTAGATATCATCCATTCAGAAGCAAGAGAGACATCTGGTTATAAAGGAAGGGTATTCTTCGGTGTGTTGATAGAAGTATAGCTATCGACAGCCTCAACTAATTTCTTCTTTCCTTTTCTTTTCTTTTTATTTTGAAGGGGGAGGGACATGGTATCTTGTAGATGAGCCTGACATTCAACTCCCTATTGTAGCAGAGAATGGTTTTGAACTTCTGATGGTCCACCTCCCCAGTGCTGAGGTTACAGGTGTGAACCACTACACTCAAAAAAAGCAATGTATTGAAGTTTTTTTGTTTTTGTTTTTCCTGAGACAGGGTTTCTCTATGTAGTCCTGATTATTCTGGAACTTACTCTGTATGCTAGGCTGTCCTTGAACTCAGGGATCCTCCTGTCTCTGCCTCCGATGTGCTGGGCTTAAGAGTGTGTGCCACCACTCTGCAACATATTGGAGTTTTATGGACAGATTAGTAGCTAAAGAGTCAGTGTGTTAGATTTTTCTTTTACTATTACTTTAAAAAATTTTGTACAATATACTTAGATCATATTCTTTCCCCTCCCCCAAGTCCTCTCAGATCATCCCCACTTCCCCTTCCACCCAATTTCATGTTCTTTCTCTCTCTGTCAAAAAAATAAAAAAAAAAAACTAAGAAATAAAATGCTAAAAAGGATAAAACCCACAAAACCATAACAACAGAAAGCACTCAGGAAATCGTGGAGTCCTTTTTGTGTTGGCCAGCTACCCCTGAAAATGAGGCCTGTCCTGGAGTATGGTTCATCTACCCAGTACCTCTCCAGTGGAGAAAAATGATTTTCCCTTTGCTAGTGGGTAAAAGTTGTAAATAGCTTCTTGATAGGAGTGGGACCCTGTGTCCACTTTCCCTTCTCAGTGTTGGGACCCTGTTTGACCTGAACTTATGCAGGTCTTTTGCATGTTGTCATATGTACATATGTGCATTTTTCTACATGAAAAATGCTGTTTGCTTGGGGTCATTCATCATATCTAACTCCTATAATCTTTTCGCCTAGTCTTCTGCATAGATCCCTGGGCATTGAGGAGAGGGCTTTGATAAAGATAGTTCATTTAGGACTGAGAGCATCAAGGGCTATAGTTGCTCTTAAATAACAGTTGTAAAGCTCCTGTTTTATTTTGAAAACTCAAATCAGGTGATAGCTGCTTTGGGAAGCCTTTGCCAATCCCTCAGGAGAGAGAATTAACCAACAAATCACTTCTCTGCACTCACTGTCTATCTTACACTCTCCGTAATCCAAATTGGTGACCTGTATATCTCTCTGAGGTTTCGTAGACATAAGCTCTATTTTGTTTATTTTCTCCTGAGGAATGCCTGGAACATAACAGACTCTCAACAGATGTTTGCTGGGTTGCCTTGAGTGATACATAGAATGGGCTATATGCTGTACTGTAAAAATTTCTGTGCACAAAGCATCCTTTGAAGAAATAGATGAAGAATGACCTTCATGGTCTGAGGGATAAGGATAGTTTTAAAAACGGGATAATATTTAATTTGATATTTAAAAGACACATCAGAGAGGATTAGAGAATATGCTTCTAGACAAAGAGAATGATGTATTAGGTCACTGATATGACAGACGACTTGGACCTGCATTCATGCAAATGGTCCAGTATGGAGAAGGCATAGTAAGACTGGTAAGGAAAAGGCTGGGATGATGCTGGGGAGAAAGACGTGGCCAAGGTCATCTGATACTCACTGATGCTTTCCCAGTATTCTGAGTTTTCACAACAATGATGTTGCTGACTTATAATGGTTCCTGTTTTCATAGCCTTTACTAGCAGATTATACAGCATATGGAAAGTCTGGCAATGATCATACCATACATATTTGTTTCTCAACTCCAGCAAGTCTTCTGCAGAGTAGATGCTGAAAAATGCTGAATTTCAACCATTTGACCTAGTTTCTTTTTTAAATTTATTCATTTTTATTTTACTTGCATTGGTATTTTGCTATGGGTGTGCCATCCCCTGGAACTAGAGTTACAACTGGAGTTGTGAGCTGCCATGTGGGTGTCGGGAATTGAACTCGGATCCTCTGGAGGAACAGTCAGTGCTCTTAACTGCTGAGCCATCTCTCCAGCCCCTTGATCTATTTTCTTTGTTCTAAAAAAACTTAATCACCAAGAAAAGAGCAAGTCTGACATCTAGGTTAACAACTACAGAAACAAAATAAAAAGGTCAAGGAGTAGGACATCAATCTGTTTTTTACCAGTAAATAGCATTGCGTGGAACTTGGAGGATGTAGACAAAAATGCTCGATGATTATGGGTTTGACTCTGGACTTTTGAGTTCAGGTCTATTTTCAATTTGCACCTGGAGAAGGTGAAAATCAGTTCTGTGTGTTTCAAAATGGAGATCAGAACCATCCCTAGTTCTTTTCTAGACAATCTGCAGATTTGTCTGGGACCCACACTAGTCTATCAGCACAGTGCTGGGGTGGTCCCAGCCGCTGTTTTTCCTCCTCCTTCTTCCATATTTTATGAGAACTTCTCTCCTGTCCAGGTCAGTGCATTAGCAAATCCTTGGTTTGCAATGGGGATTCTGACTGTGAAGAAGATGGTGCTGATGAAGACAGATGTGAGGATGAGGACAGCAGACCTTCCTGTGACATTGATAAACCGCCTCCCAACATAGAACTTACCGGTAATGGGTAAGGTGCCGAGAGCCTTCCTAGAATACCAATGGGCTGTAGTTTTTACTTTTGTTCTGTTTTATGGCTTGATGAGTCTAATAATAAGTTATCCAACAGCTCAGACATCTTTGCCAAATCCTGCTCCAATTAAAAAATTCATAGCCGAATACCTACAGATACATGTAGTAAGATGTAGAGTCCGCTGTTGTTCCAGATACACCAGGATGTAGTGCTGAAAGTCTTAGGTCAAGGGAAACCCCTCTTCTCCAGGGAAATCTGGACAGTTGGTCACTCTAGGAGGAGGAGAAGAAGGAGAAGAAGAAGAAGAGAGAAACAGAGATGGGGAAAAGGAGGAGGAGGAGGAGGAGGAGAGAGAGAGAAACAAAGAAATAGAGAGTAAAAGAGAGGAAGAAGGGGAGGAGGAGGAAGGAAGAGAGAAGAGAGAAGAGAGAGGGACATAGTTGAAAATGAAAGGGAAGCTTTCTTTTAAAAAATTAGGATTAAGTCAATTCTAGACTTCTATTTTCTAAAATAATCTTAGAAAAATCAATGTGAATTTCCCTACAACAGCTTCAAGTTTATTAACAGAAAAACAGAGCAGAGTTACTTTAAGGAATACTCTACAGCATGCTAAGAGAATCAGCTGGGAACTCCGGGTGGAAAGCAATCTCTGCTCCCCAGTAACCTTAATTGTATTGGCTTTATCTATAGAATCAATTCTGAAGCAGCTGTTGCCATAGATACAACAGGCCCGCGCTTCCCAAATATGTTCTCAGGCTGACAGGATGTTGGATTTCCTTTACTGTTAGTGTTAGCTCTCCCGCCATCAGGAGGAGCTGGCTAATGCATGGCGGGCATTAGGGTGTTGCTCCTGTTTGTACAGCTTCTCAGGTGTTACACTGTAGATAATGATTGATTTCTAGAAGGCTTTGCTCATTTTTTTTTTTCCAACAAGTACTAGTTCTGGTTTTTAATTGCCACCCCCCTCACCCTTCATCCGTCTCCTTTCTCTTCTCCTCACAGTTACAATGTGCTCACTGACCAGTTTAGGAACAGAGTCATCAACACCAAAAGTTTTGGTGGTCAATGCCGGAAAGTGTTCAGTGGGGATGGAAAAGATTTCTACAGACTGAGTGGAAATATCCTCTCTTACACATTTCAGGTACTTAATTACACCAATTTAGTGAATTGTAATCCATGACTTGTCAACAATCGTTGTTTATAGGCATCAAGATTTCAGTACTTGTTAGGAATTTGCTTATGGCCTAATATGTGGTCAGTTTTTTTTTTATTGTTTTAAAATTTCATATATATATTCAGACCCATAGATGTAACATATATAATATAATAGATATTATATGTTATATATAGTGTTTTGATATCATTCCCTTCTCTCTAATTCTTCCCTGTTGTTGTTACTTTTGCCTTCCAACTTCATGTACTGTTTGTTAGAAAAAAACAAAACCCAAACCACTGAGTCCACTTACTGCCATCTGTGTGTGCATGGGCGAGGAACCATCTAATGGAGCATGGGCAGTGTCTCAGGTTGCACATCCCCGGAGAAAATCATCTTTACCTCTCCTAGCAGCCATCAGTTGCCAATAGCTCCCCAGCAAAGGGTGAGACTTCCTTAGCCCCTCCATCATTCATACTGGGATGTTGGCTGCTGGATCTTGTGTAGGCCTTGTGCATTCAGTCCTAGCTGCTGGGAGTTCATTGGTCCATTTTCATCAACGTTTTATGTATGCTTAAAGAGAATGCCTGTTTTTGAAGTCTAGGATACAAGTCAATAATACTTTTAACATGTCTTTTAAGCTGATGGTTCATGTGAGCTCAGGACCTTTTAGCATCTGCACTGTGTGAGTGTTAACATTCAAGGTTCTGGCTGTGACTGGTTACAATGATTTCCTTACTCTGTTATAATGGTAGTTCATTAAAAATGCTTTATTTTAAAATTGTGAAACAACTTATATTTACAAAGGAGTCTGGTAACATCTGTTTGCAATTGGCAGAAAACCAAAGAAGCAAATGCCTGCATTTCTATTATCCACATGTTGAAGTAGAGCATATCCAGTGGCTGCTATATACTCATCCTTGATAATATTCCTCTCACCCCCAGGAATCCACTGTCATATATTTTGTACTAATACTTTCCTTGTTTTGCTCTGAATGTTTATCACATATATATCTACATGCATCTATGTGTCTCTAAATAACTGCCTGTGACTTAGTTTTGCCTGCTTTTGTCATTTACAGAAACAGAATAATATTATTTTATGAGTTATTTTTTGTTGCTAAAATATGTTTTTTGAGATTTATTCATGTTAATGAAGATAGAGTTTTTATTCCTGTTCCCATTTCTTTTCTCATGAAAATGCTTTCAACATCCCTGTGCACCAACCTTACACAAATTCTTTGGGTTGTAAACCTACCATTCAAATCACCATTTTGTAAGATCCGCACAATGAAACTTTACTACGATTCCAAAATGACTGCATCAGTGTGGACAAGTAGTCACGGTTCCATGCTGGTTCTACCTGACTACTCGTCTTTGCTTTTGATGAGAGTCTCTCCTCTTGCTCCAAGTTCCTGCTCTTCAGATGCCATTGCTGTGTTCATCCTGTTTCTTGGCACCAACACCAAGTCTGCTCATACAAAAAACTTAAGGATTTTGGAGATTTTCCCGAGGATTGGGGTGGAGGAAGAGGGTTTTCCAGTAGAGTACCCCAAACACTTTCCACCCATTCTAGTTCATATCCTGACCCTCAAAACTCTTTTCACGGTCTCACCAAAGTGGGGTTTCTCGTCTCATTCTGTTTTAACCTCTATGCTGCATTCATCTTTTAGCAGCTACCTTTTTACTCTTTTTCCGTCCTTCATCTCAGAATTCCCTGCGTTTCTGGTTGAGTTACTCCTACATTTAACTTGCAAATTTTTAAACAAAAATGACTGCTGTGGAGGCAGAAGGACCTCTGCCCACTCAGATTAGCCCTCTATAGAAGCAGCTTTGACTATGAATACTAAGCATTAACCTCCAGTTTATAGTAGAATGAGTTAGTTACAGTGAATACTTATTAAATCCTGGAACTAAAGGAGTCCCAGGGATGGGGAAGGCGGCAAGGAAAAAAGGAATAAAAATGAATAATAGAGGAGATGAATATGGCGTAAGTGCATGATATTTGTGTACAGAAATGCCATCATAAAACCTCTACCTTTTGTACAGTTTCAATATGCTAAAAAAGGTTATCAAGCCAAGTAAGTGGGATATAAAACTGACTTGAGAAACAACTATAACTACCAAATTTTGAGTACCTACTCTGTATTTGCTCTGTTTTAAGCCACAGGGATAGATTTAATCCTTGCATTATTCTTGGAAGGTAACCGTTGGCTATTTTGTCATGTGTAAATTGAGGCTTGGAGGACTCTGGCTTATTCCACATTCCCACATTAAAGCAGTATAACCTAGGTCGAGAGAATCAGATTCTACAGCCCTTTATTTTCCTATTACATTTTGCTTTCCTCATTTCCTGAATTCCATTTCTTTTTTTCCAATTTGGAATTCTATATAATAAATAACACGTGCTATAATCTAACCTCTGGCTAGGAGGGAGAACGTGAGATATGTGCATGTAGATGCTAATAATTATTGTTCAATTACTGTTCCTGGAAGGATATGTTACTAATTCTTTCAGAATTATAAGGGAGAGAAATTGCATATAAATTTTCAAAAGGGTCGAATTTAGAACGTTACAAGAGGAGAGGAAATAACGGGGGAGAATATTTCCAAGTTAGTTGGAAGAGAGACATGCTAGAAGCCTGTGGCCTCTGAGGAGAATGATTGAACAACAGCATGATCCTGACATTCATTTTCCTCAGCAGGGCTTGGTTTGGGGATTGACGTCTGAAATGCCTTTCCCGTCACTGAGAGTGAAGGTGTTTGTCAGAAGTAGAGGGAAATTATAGCCTGTTACTGAGCGCAGAATAGTAATGATTTGCAAATCCAGCTCGAGCGAGGTGAGGTGGAAGCAACAGGCAGTGAACCAGTCATCTGAGTGCTTAATGCAGACATGGAGGCAGCAGGAGCTCCCCAGAGTTCCCAGTGACCCAGGGCTCACTGTGCGGTCAGCTCTCCACAGGGTAGAGGGTGGCTTGGACTTATTTGGGACACCAATATTAGTAAGCATAAACATGTATGATCTCTTGAAATCGGCATGTTGGTTATGAGCAATTCAGGCTTTTAGGGAAAACCTGGTTTCCTCCTGACTAAGCCACTGACCTTGTCATACACATTCTCTGCTTATTCGTACTTCTCACACACGAAAGGCTACTGAAAACCAATTACTCGTTAGGGCTCCTGAGTTGCTTGAGAAGGTGACACTCGGCTTCCTTCATTCTCAGCATGTGGCATGTTGTAGATGGAATGAATTATAGATCATGCTGGAAACAGTTCATTGAATCTCCTGATTTTGGTTATGAATGTATTTCATATTTCATCATGTTGTTTGAAAAGAGACCTTGCATACATACAAAGGAATAATGAAAAAGTCAACTATAGTGTTAAATTACTGCTCCCTTTATTGATGTGAGGAGGATAGTTAAGACTGCTTCATCTACCTTCTAATCAGGAGTAATTTGGACAGTGAGAAAAGTAGTTCTCATATGAGAACCTTCATTTTCTAGGCACTGTTCTAATATTTTCACATGGATTTTTATGCATATGGATATTTTTTTTCTTTATAAAGGTTGATTGTTGAGCTGAGCAGTGGTGGCACACAACGTTAATTCCAGCACTTGGCAGGCAGAGGCAGGTGGATCTTTGTGAGTTCGAGGCCAGCCTGGTCTAAGACAGCCAGAGCTACACAGAAACATCCAGTCTCAACAAAACCAAAAACCAAAATCAAACCAAACAACAACAAAAAAACCAGTTGATTGTACTTAATCTAAAAATCTCAATTAAACTTCTGGATTATTGACATGAAGTAGAAAATTCCACATCTTGAAACTATGTTCCATGCACAAAATATTATATAAGATTAACTTTAGGCTATGCGTACAAGGCGTATATGAAGCAAACATATATATTTTGTGTCAGACATGTCTCATTCTCAACATATCTCATTACATGTGCAAATATACTAAGATAAAATATCTGAGACCCAATTCGCTTCAGTCCCAAACATTATGAGTATGTGCCTGGCTCTAATAGTACATTGACATGATATACACGTATAGATCCCTATCCATGTATTCATATGCATAGCTGTTTATACCATAAATATTTATACTATGCTTTCGTAATAGTTTTAGTTATAATGGGAATGATAGAAGAAGGAGGAGGAGAGAGGGAAAAAGTGACAAAATAGTTGCATCTCAAAATAGCAAGTCTCAATAACTAAAAGGAGTTAAAACTGGCTGGACCAAAGAATGAAGATTAGGAAAGATCAGGAAACAGAGAGGAAAAAGGAGAGAGGAGAGAAAAGAGAGTTTCTGATAGAGATGAAGTGGTTTCTGGTATGGTCAGAGAAAGATACAATGTACTGAGGGGACAAGAAGAGGTTTTCAGAGAGAAGACACTGGTAGGGAAAGAACTATGAAGGCTAAGCTGAAATTCGAAGACAGTTAAAAAAAAGTGAAAAGTACTGGTAGCAAGAGAGACTAAGTTGAAGAACAGGTTTCTGTGATGTTGAATGATGGATGTGTAAATAATAAGTTGAGTCAAAATACCTTGAGATGTTAGGGTGTTGGATGTTTAAATTAGTGATTGGGAGAACCTGTTATTTGAAAATTAGTAAGATCACACAATCTTGAAAAAGGTCATTCTTGTAGCCTTGTGTAGGGTACATAGGAGTGAGGAGAGGTTGTGGTAAGGCAGCCAAGAGTATTATTTGCATAATCAGGAATCAGAGATTTGAATTGTAGATTTGAAGGTGGGGGAAAAGAAGCAAAAAAGTTGGCATTAGATTCTTGTCTCTCAAAAGAAATACAAATAAAACCAACCAAAGTATTGGTTATCTGAAACCAAATGGCACGGAGACATTGTTGTGACTGTAGAAACCTTCACAGTTATTTTATTACTTTTTGTGTATATATGTGTGTAGTTGTGCATGAAAACAATATTCTAATAGAATTAAATACATGAAAACCCACCTTTTCTTGATTTCTGTGTTTAGTATGTGTCCGTATGAAACAGTTTCATTATGATACTTTCCTTCTTCATTTATTTTTCTTTCTTTGAGATAGTCTCACTCTAACTCAAGCTGGCCTGGAACTCACAAATTAACCCAACCTCAACTGTGTCATAATTCTCCTGCCTCAGCCTTTGAAGTGATGAGATTACTCCTATGAGCTGCAATGCTTGTATCATATTTTCACACATGCCTGTCATCCTGCTTTGCTCAAATTTACTTTCATTATGCTCTGTGTCCCTTTCTCTTCTCCTACTGATGTGCTCTCTTCCACCAAATAGTCTCCTACTTGTCTGTTTGTCTATTTGCCTGTTTGTCTCTATCTCTATCTCCCTATCATCTATCCATCCATCCATCCATCCATCCATCCATCCATCCATCCATCCAGCTATCTCTCCTATCTACCATCTTTAACTGTAGACTCCCCATGTGAGAGAAAGCACACAGCAGTTGACTTTCTGAGTTTGGGTTATTTCACTAACGATGATGTTTACTTCCATCAATTTTTCTGCAAATGACATAATTCCATTGTTTTATTGAAGAATATTTATGGTATACACAGTCCGTATTTTAAGTTTTAGTAATATTTATTTATGCTTTTATCATGAAAACCGATGTGTGTGGAATAGAAGTGTTTGTGGAAGGTGAGCTCCAACTTGACTGCTACATAAAATGGAAACCGAGAAAGGAAACCTTTTAGCAAGTTTTGTTTTGCACTGTGGGAACTCACATTTTTAGCAGTTTTGTTGCCTGTAATTTCAAGAAACTAAGAAACATTTACACAAGGAATTGCCTTGCAAAATAGTGAAAAAAAAACTATGTTATTCTTTAGTGCTGGAGCCTGTAGCTATTGTGAATGTATGGATTTCGTGTTGAGTACCCTTTACACAGGGGAGAGACAGCCTAAAGTAGTCACCATCATGCTTTCCACAAGATTCTTGCCCTATTTCGCCAGTCCATGTGATCATTTTACTCTGATGCAAGGTAAAATCAATAATAAACGAGTCATTTGTTTCTCCACAAAAGACACTTCTCTGCCATATGTGACCAACCTGTAGTCTGTTTTAAAATTCTTGTGGGATGGTCCTTTTTTTCCCTATCATTTAACATTGGAAAAAGGGAATTGAATGTTAGCATTAATTCAATAGGATCAGGAAGTTTAAACTAGTGTCATGTCACAAAGTCCGAATGATCTAATTGTTTCACATCACCCATTTGTTTCTCTGTTCCTCAATATGGAAAATCAAGAGGAGAATGCTTCAAGTTCGCTGTTGGTGTAGCTGTATGAATTCGCTCACTTCTGGGCTAAATGCTAAGTAAAGAAAACAGAACATATTTGTACACAGATGCGTTTTGTGAATCATGTGGAGTTGCTGTTAGTGATACTACAGCTCCTGCTCAGCAGAATTGTCTTGGAACAAACACTTTGTGTAGACAGTTTGGTGCCAGTTATAGTTGTTTGTGTAAGTGCAGAGATTTGTGTTCGTGGGAGACCATGTGAAGGGAGCACGCTGCTGTGGGATGTTCTGTATGGCAAATGTGTTGCTTTGATTGGTTGGTAAATAAAACACTGACTGGCCAGTGGCTAGGCAGGAAGTATAGGCGGGACTAACAGAGAGGAGAAAAGAAAGAACAGGAAGGCAGAAGGAGACACTGCCAGCCGCCGCCATGACAAACAGGATGTGAAGATGCCAGTAAGCCACGAGCTACGTGGCAAGGTATAGATTTATAGAAATGGATTAATTTAAGATATAAGAACAGTTAGCAAGAAGCCTGCCACGGCCATACAGTTTGTAAGCAATATAAGTCTCTGTGTTTACTTGGTTGGGTCTGAGCAGCTGTGGGAGTGGCAGGTGAGAGAGATTTGCCCTGACCGTGGGCCAGGCAGGAAAACTCTAGCTACAGCATGCACCTTATTTTTTTCCAATGTATTTATTTTTATTTTATGTGCATTGGTATTTTGCCTGCATGTATGTCTGTGTGAGGGTGTTAGATCTTAGAGTTACAGATAGTTGTGAGCTGCCACATGGGTGCTGAGAATTGAACCCAGGTCTTCTGGAAGAGCAGTCAGTGTTCTTAACTACTTAGCCATCTCTTCAGGCCTGAAAACATGCATCTTAAATGATATAACAAAAGCATCTTGGGTACATACCAAGTCTTCATTGTGTTATAGTAAAAATTCTTCTTCCCCTTACAGGTCAAAGTGAGTAATGATTTTAACTATGAGTTTTACAACAGTAGTTGGTCTTACCTAAAGCATACATCCACGGAACATACATCATCTGGTTCAAAAAAGTTCTTGTTTTTCTCTTCCTCATCTAATAAGTACAGTCATAATTCAAAGACCAAGGAAATCTACATGAAAAAGGTTAGTATAAAAAATAAACTATTTTTTCTGTTTTTAACTAGTATTGAGTGTTATTAACATTAACAAAAGTATATTTTATCAAAAGTACTAGTTTTCTGATTTATATTAAGGCAAAAAATAACTCCTTGAAGAGACAATGCATTCTTTAAAGGTACAATTTTTTTTGTTATTTTTGACAATATATTTATCTTTTCCTTATTAAATATTTATTATTATTATTATTATTATTATTATTATTATTATTATTATTATTATTATAGACAGGGTCTTATGTAGTCCCAGTCTGGCCTTGAATTTGCCATGTAGCTGATGCTAGCTTTGAACTACTGATCATCTTGCTTCCACCTTCCATGTGCTGGGATTACAGGTGTGCACCATGGTGACTGGCTTGTTCCATTATTTCCCTTTCCCTCCCTCCCTCCCTCCCTCCTTCTCTCTCTCCCTCCCTTCCTCTGTTTCCTCTCTGCCACCTTCCCCCCTCCCTGCCTCCTTCCTTCCTTTTTTTTTCTTTTTTGAGGCAGGATCTTATGAAGTCCATTCTGGCCTTAAATTCCAGAGCCTCCCACCTCTAGAGTTCAGGCATGAACCGTCATACCTGATGGATTTGTAAAGTTAGCACTTGGTTTAATCATGAAAGGGCAGCATACAGAAAACAGATCTTACTTGTTTTATAACTAAGAAGCTGGCTGTGGAATAAGAACGGGTTGAGATGTTTATCATCTCTGTATTACACTGTTCACACTGTAGGGATTTAGTCCAAGGTCTGCTTTGAGTATTATTAAAAGATTATTATGGGGAGCTGGAGAGATGGCTCAGCGGTTAAGAGCACTGACTGCTCTTCCAGAGGTCCTGAGTTCAATTCCCAGCAACCACATGGTGGCTCACAACCATCTGTAATGAGATCTGGTGCCCTCTTCTGGCCTGCAGGGATACATGTAGACAGAACACTGTATACATAATAAATAAAAACAAATCTTTAAAAAAAAATTATTAGGAAATGTTCAAAAACCTATAAATATCCCACCATGGGAGATAAGTAATATATTCTCCTGACCTATAAATTATGGCCAAAATGTGACTCTAAAATATCTTACTTTGAACACTTTCTTCCCAACTAGTTTAGCAGGTGTATTGAAGTCAGTTTCCTTTTCCTGGTTGAGATGAGCACTGCTTAAATATTATCCTTATTTGGGCTCCAGAATTCTTCGGGTTACTTCTTGAAGGTGAGCTCAGCAGAAAACTCATTAAATCTTAAGAAAAATCAGACTGGGTGATGGGAATGGGCCGCTGATCAAGATGATGGATAGGGAACTATTCTTTTGTATCTTTCTATCTTCCACTTAAAACTCCCTTTGCTCTTTCTTTTTCCCACAGAGTTATAAATTGTTGGTTGTTCAGAACAGTGTTGAAGTGGCCCAGTTCATTAATAATAATCCTGAATTTCTGCAACTTGCTGAGCCATTCTGGAAGGAACTCTCCCATCTTCCCACTCTGTACGACTACAGTGCCTACCGACGGTTAATTGACCAGTATGGGACACATTATCTGCAGTCCGGGTCCTTAGGAGGAGAATATAGAGTTCTATTTTATGTGGATTCAGGATATACCAAACACAATGGTATGGTATTAAAAATGTTATCTGAAAGCATCCAAAGAGTTTAAATGGTAGAATACACATGGTTAACTTAAACTTTTAAGCTTTAAAATTTGATAGAGACTTAAACTGCCGAGGAGTCCAAAATTGCAGGAATCTATTATACTCTACTTAAATTCTCACATGATTTGAGAAATGTCTGCCTACTCTTTTGAATAATATCAAGTTAAACCATTACCATTATCAGCTGTCTCTAGGGGGTGTTAGATTTTTCTGTAATACTTTACAGTCTTTCCCATTTCTTGGATTAAAAAGTACCTCTTTTTTAAAACAGATGTCTAAGTTAGCTTACAAAGCAATGGTTTGTTACCCATCTTCATACTTTTTTTGTTCTTATTTATTCCCCTTGTTCGTGGCCTTTTCTCTGCACCCTGCTGCCCTCTTGCTGATCTCTTCCCATCTCCTATTACAGTCACTTTACTTCTCTGTCACGTATATTCCATCACTCTCTTTCCCCCACGGTTTCTTCTTCTTCTCTCATGGACCCGTTTCTAGCCCTCCTCTCTCTTTCTCTCTAATCTCCCCACAGTTAAATCTAGGTTCCACAGATGAAGGAAAACTGTTAGCATTTGTCTTTCCAATTGTGGCTCACTTGACTTAACACAATGATTTCTAGTTTCTTCAATTTTCCTGCAAATGTCATCATTTCATTGATTTTTCTTTCTAGCGGAATAAAATTCCATGGTGCTTATGTACATTTTCTTTGTCCTTTCTTCTGTTGATGAACATCTAGGCTGGCTCCATAGCCTTCTGCTGTGTCATGAATAAATGTCACAATAAACATAGATGTGCATGTGTCTCTCAGTGCATTGACAGAGTCAGTCCTTAGGAGACAGGAGTACTAGGGATGGTGGAGTAACATATGATGGCTCCATCCTGATTTCCACTGTGGCTATACCAGTTGACATTCCCAACAGTAATGAACAGGCTTCTCTTACCTCCTCCAGAGTTTATTGTCAAGATTAAACAATATTTTTTTAATACATTTATTTTATGCTCCACTGCAGTTTCCCCTTCCTCCTCTCCTTGAAGTCTCTCTCCCCACTCCCTCTGTTCCCATCCCCCCAATCCATTCCTCTTCCCTTTCTGTTTAGGAAAGGGCAGGTCTCCCATGAGTATCAACAAAACATGGCTTATCAAGTTGCAGTAAGACTAAGCACCTCCCCATGTATTAAGGCTAGGCAAGGTGACCTAGTATGAGGAGTAGGGTCCCAAAAGCCAGTAAAAGAGTCGGAGACAGCCCCTGTTCCCACAGTTAGGAGTCCCACACAGACCAAGCTACAGAACTCTAACATATATATATAGAGGGCCTAGTTGGGTCCCATGCAGGTTCTCTGGTTGTTGGTTCAGTCTCTGTGAGCACCTATGAGCATGGGTTGGGTTAGTTGTTTCTGTGAGTTTTCTTGTGTCCTTGACTCCTCTGGCTCCTACAATCCTTTCTCCCCCTCTTCTGCAGGATTCCCTGAACTCCACCTAATGTTTGGCTGTGGTTCTACATCTCTTTCCATCAGTTGCTGGATGAAGCCTCTCTGATGACAATTGGGCTAGACACCAATATGGTCCCAGGAGATGGCCAGTTCAGGCTATGTATCCACTATTGCTAGGAGTCTTAGCTGGGTCATTCTTATAGACTTCTGGGAGATTACCTTGTGCTCTACTGTTGTACTGTAAACTTAGCCTTTTAAAAATTTTTATTTTTAAAATTGTATTTTAGACAGGGTCTCATCAAATTGCTGAGGCTGGCCTTGAACTCATTCGAACCCAGGCAGCCTTGAACTTGTGATCTTCCTTCAGGCTGTAACCTCCCTCAGTTGCTGGGAGGAGAGCCCTGTGTCACCAGGACCTGCTTAGGAAAAAAAAAATGTTTTAAAGCAGTTCCCTGTGGACTTATTGTTCTTTGTCATTCGCAATTCTTTTAAAACTCATCCCTGAAAATCAACATTTGATAGATACCTTCCTTGGGACAGGCAAGTCACATTGATACCCAGAATCCTCACTTCTGTCTCATGAGGTGGGCACTATGATCTACCCCCCCCACCACACACACACTGAGAAATGGAAACTTGTGTTATGATGAGACTCTTTGAGGTCACATAGATCACAAGGAAAGGATTAGAAGCCAGAATGAACTGCTATCATAATCAACCTAGCTTTCTCCCTGTGCTGCTAAAGGTGACTGATTTTTTTTTTTTTTTTTTGACAATGATCATGCCACAGGAATCCTTGCTTTTGGGATTCCAGCTTGAAAGGATGGCCCACCCCATCTGCTCAGATGAGGGACACTTTCACTGTTCCTTCTCTTCAGAGAATTTTTTGTCTGCCTAGCTAATGTTTCAGGTCAAACCTCTTTCACCTTGTACAGTTGCCCATATTTCCTTCATTGCAACTCATCTCTTCAAGGTCTCTCACTTCAGTAAAGATTCTGCTCTGATCTCAAAGATGAGTAAGAATTCTTATGTGGGATTTAAGGAGAGCTTGTAGTTTTTCCTTATGGGGTGATTGTAATCTTTTCCTTGTTTCCACTGGACCTTTTCAGTTCCCTACTAGTTAAATTTAAATAGAATTTGAACTTTTCCTGTTTCATTTGTTGAGAATGAGTACACAAATACTGTTTTGTTTTTGTAGCAGACAAAGGCATTATTTCTTTGAAAGATTGATCTTGCATATGGCTTGATATAAACGTAGTTTCAATCCTAAATCCTAAATTTTGTGGCATTTCAAGGTAGATTCCAACTACATTGAGATTCCATCTCACTCCAGTCAGAATAATAGTCATTAAGGAAACAATAAAGGCTGTTGAGGATACAGAGGAAAAGAACCCTTGTATACTGATGATAGGACTATAAATTCATCCAACTACTATGGAAATCAGTATTGAAAAACTGAAAATGGACCTGCCATATGATCCAGCTAGACCACTCCTGGCTATATAAGCAAAAGACTCTTAGTCAGCCTACTGCAGAGGCTTTCACTATTGACAACATTAATTATATTCACAGTAACTAAAATACGAGATCAGCCAAGATGTCCATCAAGAGATGGACAGATTCTTGGTGAGTCAGAGCTTTCTGGGTTTAGTTCCTCAGCTCAATGATTAGGTAGATCTACTGTTAAGCCTTGATTCTCTTGGCATTGACTACCTGTTCCACCAGGGTGTGTAGACATTTTGTGTTCTTTAGGCCTAGACCCCTGACCAAACTGCTTACAAAAGAGGGCGATCTTGCTGCTAATTCCTTTCATTAGGAACCACAGAGACTGACCAAGAGGCCACGTGAGTAGGGCCAAGAGTTTAGGAATTAATTTGTAGAGGCTCATAATTCAGCTTTTAGAATCTCCATAAGTGAGAGGGAAGCCTTCATACTCCTGTGTTTATTTATTTGTTTTATTTCTAAGAAACTGACCGTGATTGAGTAGGAGATGCAACTCTTTGAAGTATTCAGTTTCTGCTCCCTCTACTCACTTATGTGAAAATTACTTGGGATTTCTTCACACCCTTGCCCTTCAGTCAAAGCTAATAGGAGGAAAAGAACAAATTACAGTACCCTCTTTTCTGAACTTTGCTCTTTGAGAGCGTTTGAAATGATTCATAGTTTATAAATCGCCACAGACAGCCGGGAACCACTTCTAATCCCTGCTTTCACCCCCAGCTGCACCCCAAAGAACATCTTTAATGAACACAGAAACTAAACCTTGGCTTTTGCATTTCTTCCCAGATTTGGAGTCAGACAAGGGGAAAGAATGTTCTTCTTCGGATTTCTGGCTCTTTTTTGTATCCTCATCGGATAAGAGATGCAAGGAACTGGATGAAGCTTTCGAATCAATTTCAGGTAAATGAGAAAGAGTCCAATTTGCATTACTAGCTTAGCCTTGATCATCTTATAATTAATTAAGTTTTGGTCTCCAGGGCTTTTTAACCGTTAGCAGGTGTTCTGCCCCTGGTGTTTGTACCTCCCTGTACTCTCCTCTTTTTCATACCCCTCCCTGTTTAATAATTTTATTCTAGTTTCCTCTTTATCTCTCCATAATGCTATATTCTATTTCCCTTTCCTTGGGAGATCCTCTGCTCTCTTCTGGTCCCTAACTAAGCACCCAAGCTTTGTGATTATTCAGGTTGTAGCACACCTGGGAACATCCACATGTGAGAAAAAACATGTGGTATTTATCTTTGGGGCTCTAGGTTATCTCATTTAGGATGATTTTTCTAGCTCTATCCAATTACATGTAAATTTAATTTTTCTTAACAGCTGAATAATACTCCATTATGGAAATGTGTCACATTTTCATTACCCATTCATCTGTTGATGAACATCTAATTTGTTTCCAGTTTCTGGCTATTATGAATACAGTAGCAATGAACATGGATGAACAAGTATCTCTCTATAGAGTAGAGGTATTGAGTCCTTTGGGTATATGTGATCTTGATGGACATCTTGGCTGATCTCGTATTTTAGTTATTGTGAATATAATTAATGTTGTCAATAGTGAAAGTGTATATACCTGGATCTTGAGGTAGATCTATTCCTAGCTTCCTGAGGAACCACAACACCCATTTTCATAGTGGGTGTACAAGTTTGTGCTTCCATGAACAATGGATGAGTGGTTATCATCACCAATATGAGTTTTTTTTAAAACATTTTTTAAAATTGATCTTGGTCATTTTGGCTGGATTAGGATAAAATCCCAAATTAGTTTTAATTTTCATTTCTCTGTTGCCTAAGGATGTTGAACATTTCTTTAAGTGTTTCTCAGCCATTAATATTTCATTTTTAAAAATTCTCTTACTTCTGTACACCATTTTTAAATTGACTTGTTTTTTTGATGTTCATTTTTTAAAAAAGTTCTTCATATACATTGGATATTAATCCTCTGTCAGATGTGTAATTGATAAAGATCTTCTCCCATTCTGTAGACTGTCACTTTGTATGAGTGATAGTGTCCTTTGTTGAACAGAAGCTTTTCAGTTTCATGAGGTCCCATTTATTAATTACTGATCTTAATACCTCTGCTATTGGTGTTCTGTTCAGAAAGTCATCTCCTGTGCCGATGAGTTCAAGGCTATTCTCCATGTATTCTTCTTTCAGATTCATGGTATTTGATCTTATGTTGAGATCGCTGATCTTGGCTTCTTTTTGAAAAAAAAATTCAGGTATACAGAGGTGTGTAGAATTATGTCTAGATCTTCAATTTGATTATGTTGATCAAAGTGTTAAGTTTTCATGCAATATCATGCCATTTTTATTATTATAGCTCTGTAATACAACTTGAAATTTTAGATGGCTACTTCTCCTGAAGTTCTTTTATCATTCAGGATTTTTTTTTTGTGTGTGTGTGTATGTTTTCACAGTAAATGGAAGATTGTTAGAGTTTAATAGGGACTGTATGAATCTGTAGTTTGCTTTTGGTAGAATGGCTGTTCTCACAATATTATTCCTACCAATCTATGATCATAGGAGTTCTTTTCATCTTCTTGTGTCTTTTTCAATTTCTTTCTTCAATATCTTAAGTTTTTATTGTATGAGTCTTTCTCTTGCTTACTTAGAGTTATCACAAGATAGTTTATTTTTTTTGAGGTTATTGGGAAAGGTGATTTTTTCCCTGATTTTTTCTGGGTCTATCTGTCTTTTGCATATAGCAGAGCTACTGATTTTTTTTTGTGTGTTAATTTTGTACCCTACTACTTTGCTGTTAGTGTTATGTAGATCAGCTGATATAGATTATATAGGCATGGTGTTAAGGAATTTGAATTTTATTCTGGGTGTCATCAAAACAATTAAAGCAGGAGTAATTAAGTGAAGGTTTACATGGGTGTAGTTGTAGAGAGGGAGGAGGAACAGGGTACAAATGACCCCGTAAGGTGAGAAGTGGAAGAGAAGAAAAGCAAAGGAGTGAGAATTCAGCAGTGAAGAGCTAGAAAGAAGTCAAGTTAGACAGGAGCAGAAAAAAGCATCTCTTGAGTGTGGAGAGTAAAGCTTCTTTCCCATAAAAGGAACAGTGCCTTCTATAACGTGGTGGACTTGGCAGTATTAGAACTTCAATCTTTTTGGGATAAGGGTAGAAACAGGAGTGAAGGCTGACTTAGGCTGCTGTAGTATTCAGTGAGGAAGTACTGAAAGATCCCAAGTGAAGGATCCTTGGGGAGGTCGTGGGCACCAAGGATATGGCAGAAACAAAGCCAAGGAAAATATTCAGTTCAAGGGAATTGATATGGTTAATGGAGAACAGTTTTTATAAATTAAAAAAATGTAACTAAAGAATAATTACATCATTTTCCCTTCCCTTTCCTCCTTCCAATTCTTCTCATGATGTCTCCCTTCAGGCCCTCCCACTATCTGCCTCAATTCCCTCTTGAATGACTTTGAAAAATATCCCCCTGGATGCAGAGGTGGAGAGGGAAGGTCTGGGAAGATGTTGACAGGTGTCCACTGTGCTAGCAACAGAAAGCTGCTCACTGACTTTAGTTTGCATATAATAAACACATAGAACTTATTTTCTTCCAGAACAATTTTAAATGATTTACAAAAGCTAACCAATGTACTCTTCCTGTGATACTTAGAATTTATATTCCCATTCTACTCACAGGCACACTGATCACCCAAGATCACACCTAGCAAGAACATGAGATGTATGTTGTGGAATATTTGTTTACACTCTAAAGATGTAGCTCTGCCTAAGGTGCCTTCTGATTGGTTTAATAAAGAGCTGAGTGGCCAATAGCTAGACGGGAAGAGGTTAGGTGAGACTGCTGGGGACAAAGAGGATTCTGGGAAGAAGAAAGGCAGAGTGGCCAGCCAGACACAGAGGAAGCAGGATGGGCAGTATGGAATGAGGTAACGAACCACATGTTAGTTGTAGATTAAAAAATATGAGTTAGTTTAAGTTATAAGAACTAGTTAAGAAAAAGCTTAAGCTAAGGCCATGCTTTCATAAGTAATAAGTCTCTGGGTCATTATTTGCAGGCTGGAGATCCAAAGATAGTCTGACCAGAAAGCTTGCCACAGATGTGAATGCATGGAATTGTGTTCTTCATTGTTGCACTTGCAATGCTTTCTCAGGGGAATGAGTTTGCCAGAGCAGAGGGTTCATGGGGTCTGGAGACAGAGCACATAAGCTTAAAAATTGCACCGATTCTGTAGAACCTGCTCATCTGAACCTGGTGTGTCAGTAAGGCAATGAGTCCCAATCTTCCATGCTTACGAGTATCACGTGGGGGAAGGAGGGAAAACGTAGATTCCGAGGCATTTTCCCCTCAGATTCTCTTTCTCGTAATAATGATTATTTATTTTTATTCTATTTGCATTGGCATTTTGCCTGCATGTATGTCTGTGTGAGAGTGCCAGATCTTGGAGTTACAGACAGTTGTGAACTGCATGTGGGTGCTGGGAATTGAACCTGGGTCTCTGGAAGAGCTGTCAGTGCTCTTAACCACTGAACTATCTCTCAACTCCCCCAGATATTTTCTTATAAATCTTGCTTGAGCTCAGAAACCTGCAGGTACTCCCCCCCCCCCCCCAGCCAGTGGTGATTCGTTAGCTCAGGGCTTGGACTTGTGAGATACTGCATTAAAAAAGCTACTATTTGCATATCAAACCAGAATTAACAATGAAAATGAGGAGGCACTCAGATAACTTATTAAAAATACCAGGCTTTCATAATTTCTCATTATAAAAGTACACTGTGTTCATTTGACAAAATTGCAAAATTTGGACTGTTACAAGAAGGGAAATGGAAATCACTCAAAATGTGATCTGTAAGATTAAATATGTCTAGTTGTGACCTTTGTAAGGACCAATTATAAGTGGAGATAAAAATACGTCTAAAAGTATGAGGCACAAAATGGAAAATAGGAATTCAATTAGTATTCAAACTTTTCAGAACACTTCCCATGTTTTAGGTAATGTATTCCTGTTAATTAACAGCTTTTAAAAAATTGTTAATATGCTAGACCTAGGGCTGTTGTTTTTCTTCAATATTTTATTGTAAAGAATTTCATATACAGAAAATGTAAGGATCATAGTAGTTGTTTACATACCTATTACCTATATGTAAAAATTATTGTTTTGACATTTTGCCACACATATACTTAAATATTTATATTATTGGCAAGTTACTTAGCAGCATCAATGATCATGTATTTAAAATGCTTATGTTATTCATGGAATTATTTGAAAGTAAGTTTCACCTCCATGATACTTCATCTTTTAATATAAGTATGCTTTTTCTCATGATATTCTTTTGCAAAGCATGCCTGATATTCTTATTGAACTAAGGCATTTAAAACTAGCAGTAGTTTTATAATATCTTTTATATCAATCCATAAATGCTATCTTTTTCTTCATCACCATTCATCATCATCACTTAGATATGGTCTCATGTATCCCAGGAAGACGTTCAACTTTTTATGTAGTAGAGGGTGACCTTGAACTTCTGATCCTCTCTACTTGTTGAGTGAATGTTAAGGTTATAGGCCTGTGCTTGCTCCCACAACTAGCTTTGCATAGTGCAGTTGTGAGTTTAGGGTTTCCCAAGGGTTAGCAAATGCTCTGTCAGCTAAACTATATCCCCAGCCACCCACTTTTCTTTTCAATCTTATTTTTTATGTCCATTGAAAGTCACAGCACAAGCAAGAGGAAAATATAAAGATTTGCCCTATACTTCCTGCCCCCAAACTTCTCACACTAGCCACATCTTCTACTATGGTGAAGAAATTGTTAAAACTGATGAATCTACATAGACATATTATCTTTTCATATAATACTAATTGACATTAGGGTTTGCTCTTAGTGTTGTATATTTTATGGGTCTTCTCAAGTATGTCTTGATGGATAATAGTGTTGTGCAGAATGGTTTAACTTCTCTAAAAATCCTCTGTGTGTTCTGCTTGTCCATCATTCTACTGTCTTTAGGTTTTGCTTTTTTCAAGATGCCACACAGTTTGAGGGAGTTTTTTTTTTTTTAAATTGACACACTTTGCACTTTTACCTCATTAATTTTGTTTTATCTGTGCATACTGACTTATGCTGACTTATTTCACTTATTTCTTCCTGTGTAGGAACCCAGGGCAGGAAGCTTCAAGGAGAACCGTTTATCAGAGGTGGAGGTCCTGGCTTTGTAGCTGACCTAAGTTTTCTGGAGCTGGATAATCCTGCTGGAAACAGACAGCGGTACTCTTCCTGGGCTGAATCTGTAACCAGTCTTCCCCAAGTCATAAAACAAAAGGTATGTGATGCTCTGCTTGAAGCAGTGGGGAGCAGTCATGTTTATTTGTGTTGGGAAATGAGATTACATCAAGGTGATTAAACAGAATTGGCTGCAATTAGCATTTCCTGCATCTCAATTATGCTTTATATAGTAAAATGAATGCATACATGATAATAAGAAACAGAAGATGTGGTTAGTTTGTAGATCAGCAGTAAAGTTCAGAGTCCTGTAAACCCAAGGCAAATTAATGAGAGGATTTGTATTTTAACTTTTACCCTAAATATGATTATGTTTTCTTTAAAAAATTACTTTCTTTGATTTATTATCAGTGTATGTGCATGATCTATGTGTCTTAGGATTTCTATTGCTGTGAAGAGACACCATGATCACAACAACTCTTATAAGGGAAAACATTTAATGAGGTGGCTCACATTTTCAGAGGTTTAGTCCATTATCATCATGGTGGGACATGGCAGCATGCAGACAGACATGGTGCTGGAGAAGTAGCTGAAAGTCCTGTATCTTGCAGGCAACAGGAAGTGAACTGAGGCACTGGGTGGTATGTTGAGCATATATGAGACCTCAAAGCCCACCTCCACAGTGACACACTTCCTCCAATAAAGTCACACCTATTTTAACAAAGCTACACCTCCTAATAGTGCCACTCCCTTTGGGGGACATCTTTCAAACCACCACAGTGTGTGTGTGGGCTCACACATGCCGTTGTATGCTTGGGGAGATCCGTAGACAACTTTGTGTAGTCAGTTCTCCCCTTCCCCCTTTGCATGGGTTCTGAGGACTGAACTCAGGTTTTCAGGCTTGTCAGGCAAGTACCTTTATCTGCCAAGTCATCTTGCCAGGCCCTGGATCATATTTTCTTTGGTTTTTAGTTCAGAGGGGTTACAGATTTTCCCAGAGGACGGCATATAGACTCACTTGCTGTTACATCTGTCAGTCAGATTATTTCTCTTCCTGTGTCATAGTTGATGGGCTCCAGAGTCCCATAAATAACAATAGCACCAAATGACAGGCAGAGCTGAGGGTGTTTTTACTACAAAAGTGATTTTTATTTTATAACATAATGTATATATTCCAAACAACAACAACAACAACAACAAAACAAAAACAGAGAACCCTACCCCCTGAAAAACTCTCCAACCCCACTCAGTTATGCAAACATGTACAGTGAAGACCAAAGATCATACTGGAAAGTGGGGTTAAGGCCACAATATTCAAAACTAGCTGTGATGCTTCAAAAAGCTGAAATTGATAACAATGGACGCAAGGTTTTGTACATGTTAAATTATTAATAAATGCATCAATGCTACCGTAAATGAGGCACAATGTCTAGAAAACCCTGAAGCTTCCTCGGTGCTGGAAATGTTATAATGTATTAGATCACATGAAGAAGAACAATCAGAAATCTGGTAGACAGTTCAACAGATGGATGGATGTACACGGTTTATAATACAGTAGGTGAACAAACATGGATGTGTGTGCGCGTACATCACATGTGTTCTTGAGCAGCGAGGGTCTGTGCTCACTCACTCTGTGCATCTTCTGGATACAACTGCACATAAGAAAACACAGCATTTGCAAAATGCTCATGTTGTTCTCTAATGTATCAACCTCAATAGAGCAAATCTACATTTTCTAAAGAAACATTTTGGTAGAACTGATTGTATGATCTATTTTCGTTATGGTAGTCAGTATCCAAGATTATGTCTAATTTAAGGAATTAAGAGATATGTACATATTTTATATAATAATAATAATAATAGTAATAAAAGATCTACACTAGCCCTTCAAGCATTCATAACACACTGCACTTATTTACCTCAAATAGGAAGACAGCATTCCCAGGAAAGGTCTCAGAGGGTGCCACCTTTTAGTATTCAGAATGGGCCATTTTCACTGTCCCATATGGTCTTTAGCAATGAAAGTGCTGATGACAGGAAAGTAGACATTTTTTTTTACAGCCTTAATTACATCCTTTTCCACAAAGGACTATGAGGCAACTTCCTGGTTGGGCAGGAAAGGAATAATGAAAGAACAGACACCATCCAGCATTATGACCATTGAAGGCTATTGCTCAGAAGAGCTTGGCTGTCCAATGCAGTCCTTGGCGACATCACTGTGGTAATCTGAATGTAGCCATCACAACAGTGTGCAGGAAATTTTAGCACCTGTTACAAAGCAGAGCCTTCTTGCTTCTGGGAAAGCATATTTCCACATAAGTCTTGCTGTGAAAATTTAGCCACCACACCCTTGACCTCAAAGTTGCTTTTCTTCTGAAAAAAAACCAAACACAAAGTACTACTGTCTCCCTGCTTTAAGGCATTTCTTCAGGAGAGGGCCTTGGTCTCCAGGAGAGAGATATTACATCTCTGAGTCGGGAAATTTAATTCTAAGTATAATTATACTTGCTTCCTTGCTGTAATTTAAGCACAATTCCTTCTCTTTTGTACTCTGTGGAGGTGAAAATGCATTGTCTTTGAAACAGTCTTCCATTAGCTAGACAATGAATGTTCTTTGACTTTTTTGTTTTTTTTAATTTAATGCATGCTCAAGCTGTAAACACTATTCTTCCCCTATCTGTTCTAAATTTTCCTAGGTTTGTGGAGATTTTGTTGCAAGGAGGGTGAATTTCCTCTTTTTTTTTTTAAAAAAAACTTTCTACAAGAAACAATTGTACAGTAGTACATACTTATCAGCACTTTCACTTTCCTTAATTTCACGATCTGAAGACATTTAATAGAAAATCCAGAAATAGTCAATTCACAAGTTTCATTTTATTATTAATTATTATTGTTAATTCTATGCTGTACCTGATTTATAAACTAAACTGTGTCACAGGGAGCTGGAGAGATGGCTGTTCGGTTAGGAGCACTTATTGCTCTTCTGGAGGACCCCATTTTGGTTCCTGCCACTCATGTTGGAAGACTCACAACTGCCTGTAACTAGTTTCAGTTCCAAGGGATCTGACATGCTCTTTTTGCTTCTATGGGCACTTGAATATATGTTAACATTCATTCACAGACACAGACACAGACACAGACACAGACACACACACACACACACACACACACACACACACACACAGAGAGAGATGGAGAGAACCCTTTATTGCTTTATCATAGGTGCATGTGAACAGGAAGAAGCAACCTGTGTAGGATTTGATTCTAGTCTTGCTTTGGTGACTGTGTTAGGGATCTTGAGACATATGTGCTACAGGAGCAACATTAATGAAAGCAAGAGGGCCTTTTCCTTTTGTTCCAGTGGGATTGCGTGTGCATACGATAAAAAGCACCGTCTCACTCAGAGCTCCGAGAACTGACTGATGTCTTTCTTTGGTAGCTGACGCCATTGTACGAGCTGGTCAAGGAAGTGCCCTGTGCCTCTGTGAAGAGACTGCATCTGAAGCGGGCTCTTGAGGAGTACCTGGATGAATTCGACCCTTGCCATTGCCAGCCTTGCCAGAATGGTGGCCTCGCTACTGTCGTGGGGACACAGTGTCAGTGCCACTGCAAACCATACACATTTGGTGTGGCGTGTGAGCAAGGAGTCCTCGTTGGCAATCAAGCAGGTCAGCGTAATGGGTTTTCACTCATCATGAGGGGCACACTGAAAAGGGACCTCTCCTTGGCCCTTGTCATGCACTGCTTCGTGTTTGCAGAAGTGAACTTGTGCTTGCATGAAGACTCCCTCGGTTTTCCATCTCCACGTTATAGCTGTTGAGGTTAAGGTCCTTTGCTCTCTCTTTTTAACTCATCCGAATTAAAAACACCGTTCTGGTTTTGACCCCTCATGCTCTCATTCTCTATAGAATAGAATTACATTTAGAATATCTTCCATCTTTTTTCATCATTATCTCACAAGGCTTTGTTTTAAAACAGCTCTTTGGGAGCTTCTATCTCCTGCCTAGCCTTTCTGATGGCAAGCTCTTTGGAACATAACACAATTTTGTATTGTGTACCATTAGTCAATATTTTTCAATAGGTAGGTGGAGTTTCAAATATCTGTTAAAGTGGAAGCATCCTTCACTGGTAGGACTTGGAATACGAAGTGGGCATGATTGTAATGTCTCCCTCCCTTCACTTTGTCTGGAGAAGCAAATAAATGATGTAATGTACATGAAAGTATTTTGACACTCACAAAATAATCAGCACACTTAAGATATTGCAAGAATTTCTCTACATCAGGCTGGATATGGATACTTTAAGTCAGTGAGGAGAGCCTTTCTGGCTGTTGTAAAACCCTAGAGAACACTAGGAGGTACTTGGAGAATAACAAAGGAACAAGAAGTTTGAATGACTTGTCCAAGACTGTGAACTAATAGAATACCATCCCTGGATTCACACCCAGCCCCTGCAAGATCTTACAATATGCCCTTTGCAAATCTCTCACAAGGCCATTATCCCCCTCCCCCAGTAAACACGTTAGCAGCAAGCCCATCACTAAAGTCTGAAGTCTTGTTCTCCAGCAGTCAAGAGCCTCTTTTCTTATATTACAGGAGGCGTTGATGGAGGTTGGAACTGTTGGTCTTCTTGGGGCCCCTGTGTTCAAGGGAAGAAATCAAGGAGTCGAGAATGCAATAATCCCCGTCCCAGTGCGGGTGGCAAGGACTGTATTGGAGAAACAACTGAAAGCAGGCAGTGTGAAGACCAGGACTTGGAGAACTTGCGGTAATGGAGATCAGACCTTTTGGCAGTTATTTAAAGTATACTGTGCAGTGAGCATGAGGTTGACGATAGCTGCCCTTAGATGATTAGACGTGGAGCTGTGATTTTTATCACTGTTCACTTTGTCCCTTAGCCCTGGAGTCAACAAAGGAGGGACGCCCGTCATGGCCAATAACACTGGCCGTTAGCTTCAGGTTTACCAGACCTCAGGGAGTATACAGGGCTAGAAAGTGGGAGTAGGGCCATGGGTTTGCTCCCTACTTGCTGTGTAGTCTTGAGCAAGTCACTTGATAGACCTCTAAAATCAGAATAATAGTTGTAGGTAAGCCGATAACAAAATACACGCGCTAAATGAGATCAAACATGTAGAAGTGGCTGGCACAGGCACATGGAAATCTTCACTGAATGTGTTGACTTTCAGCTACACCAATGCCTCCTATTTTCTTGTTCTCTGGGTCAAGCACAAAGCCAGACACTTTAGATGGATGGTATTTTGCCAGGCTGGTCTGGTGGTGATCTGACACTAACTGTACGTTGGCTGGGATCATGCAGAAGCTCTCTCAGCTTTCTTGACTCAACTGTACCCCTATGCCAGAATTATTTGAATATAATTATTTATTCACTTCAGTGGGACAGGGTTTCATGTAGCTCAGGCTGTCCTCAAACTCACTAAGTAACCGAGGATGACCCTGTACTCCTGATCTTCCTGCTTCTCTGTCCCAAGACCAGCTTGTGTTACCGTGCCCAGGTTTTTTCCCCCCCCCTGTGGCAAAATTATTTCATTTTTGTAAGCACGAAGACAATTTTATTAGAGTTTAAAAGAAACACTCCTAGGGTGAGTGAGCTATAAATCTCATCAGCTTCCCAGAGGAGAAAAATGGAAGAGTAAAGAGGGAAGGAAGGAAGAAAAAAAAAAGCAAGAAAAGCCATGCTGTTTAAACTGACATTTGGGGGGTACTTTTTGCAGTGGACCTATCTAAAAAACTCCAAAAATGCATTGATTGGTCCATCTGTGGCATATTCCAAAGTTCAGAAACTAGACAAAAAAATCTTCCAGTAAGATAATTTGAAGGTCATGTGAGTTAAAGAAAGAAACAAGGTGTTTAGGTATGTGATAGATAAGGACATAGGCTGTCTTTCATGCCTTGTAAAATAACAATAGCCAGTATCAGTGAGGAAGCCAAAGGACAATGAGTTATAATGAGAAAAGAAGGCGCATGTACCTCCAAGAGGATGAGTGGGTGGAAACAGTTCTCTGCCTGAGGGGGCCCATTTCCCTCCCTTTTACACTAAATTAAATCTTTTCAATGGAGGAGTAACGAACCCTTATATGTAAAGCCAGAGAGAGGGGAACATTCTAAAGGAAACATGTAAATAATCTCCTCCTCATTCTCCTCCTGTTCTTTTTGGTTGTTGTTGCTCCAATGAGGGAATGTATCCTCCTGATCATCAGAAAGAGGAAAATTTTGATCATCACTTCACATTTCTGGTTTCCTTGCGGTATTGCAAAAGATGAGGAATTTGTCTGAGAAGGAAGAGTTATAGCCTACTTGTGTTCCTCTCACTCAGATTTCACTCACTGGACAGGATTGGTAGTATAATGATCACAGAGGCACTATGGACAATCACTGTTTAAAGATGGATGTCTCCATTATCATTATCATAATTAGAATCTCTTGTTGGGCTGATCATGGTGATGGTAAATTTTCAGGAATAGCACTGGTGATGTGGCATTAAGAATCTCTGCTCCTTTTAGACTTGATATTCTTTCACCAAGTAGAATTACTTTCGTGATAAAAGGATTTCAGAACCCAACATCAGTAGGCACAGTGATATCTGAGACAGACAGACTCCAGAAATAATATAATGTAGATGCATTACCTAAAGACTCTCATCTTGCTTCCTGCTTGCTTCTCATACTACGGATCCTATAGATATTCAAATCACCATCTTTTGCTAGATTGAGTTTATGCTCAAGGTATTTAAAAAAAATATAATGTGGTCACATATTTGTTTCTGAGAATGACAAAAAATATATATGTGTTCTTATACTTTCTACTTGTATACTTTCAGATATAAGTGAAAAATTTAATGTAATATACTATATCAACTAAATTATGGAAACCAATCACACTGATTTCTATTTATTTCTGTTTTTTTTCCAGATTAATTGAGCCACATTGCTTTCATTTGTCTTTGGTTCCAAAAGGATTCTGCCCATCACCCCCCACCTTAAAAGATGGATTTGTTCAAGTTGGTTATGAAAAGATATCTTTTTCTTTTATAAATATTCCAACTTATATCTCTTTACTTGGCCATAACCTATCTCCTTCTCCATGGTGAAATAGTGGCAAAATATTTTATATGTGCATTTTAACTTCAGTAGTGGGGGACTTCATCTGTGACATTTCCTCCTTAGCCCAAGGAGATCAAATTTTGTAGAAGGTAGCATTCCTTCAATGGTTTGGGATGTCAATACTGACGTACCTGATAAATTAGAGATACCATCATGCCAGAGGGCTAGTCAACATCAATGTTACTGAGTATGAATGTACACACAAATTCTTAAGACTAAAGAATTTTCTTTATTCTTTTCATCAAAAAAGGCTTTTCTTAAAAAATTTCATCATGAAGCATTTTATTTACCTAAAGAGATATTTTTTTAACCATTGTCTGATGAGATATAGGTTATCATACTTTTACCAATTTTTATGTTTGTAAAAGGACCCTGCTCATCTTCCATTGGTTGTTCTAGTGATGTCACTTGGCATTGCGATGCTCGTAATTAGTTCTAGTCCCAGTTTTCCTTATGATTAAGCTTTGAGTCCAAAGTTCAGTGGCATCTCTTCATGGCTCACACAAGAGATATGGCTTCATAAGGATGCCCTCCATGCTGCCAGCTTTACCTTCTTCGTGAGACATTTTGATTCTTAAATTCCAGGCCCTTAAGCTCACAACAATGAGAGTTTGCTTAAGTTTCCACAAATGTATATGCTGTTGAGAAAGTGAAGAGGCAGAGGAAGAAGGGGATAAGGTGGAAGAAAGTGGTAGAATGTTCTACACACTCTCCATGATCTCTGGGACTTTAAATAAAACATGTTTAGAGAGCAATATAATGTAAACTCATACCTTAGCAACCCATGAAGCTCTTCTGCTTTTTTAGGAGTCAACATTTTTAAACACTGTTTCAGAATGTCCACCACATAGGTCACTCAGGGAACGTCAAAATAGAGATTGCTGCTTGATTCCCATCCTCCAACCCTTTCTGTCCAGTAGGTTGGGGGTGGATCCTGGGAGTCTTCTTTTTTAATTTCTCTAAGTGGTTTTTATATAGCAATGTTTGGATGGTGTTGAGTCAAACTTCCTTATCATGAAGTCCCTCTTGCAAAATAGAAGAAGGTCGAGGGCCTATAGTCAGTAACTGACATGTGCCTTCCCCATTGTTTCCCATTAGTGGCTATGAAGGAGGCAGACAAGCCTGCAGTAGTATGTCTGGCAATGATAACGAGGCACTGGGAAATTGGGTTCTATTTTCTAGAGTAGAGCTGGGTGAGATGCCATCTCCAGACCACTTCCCAGGCCTATATTTCTTCAGCATATCCCTGGGGGCAGAGAACCAGAAAGAAAGGAAAGGAAGCAAGAACCCCAAATAAGGGCAATTATCCCCTCCCAGGCTGGGATTTGAAATTCCTTGCTTTATTATGACGACTTACTTCCCAACATTATAGGCTAATAAAATATGTAATCCATTCATAGCAGTGTTTCCATAACTATAGTGAAGAGTGGGAGAAGATCAACATCGTGTTTTTTAGTAGTTGTCAATGAGCTAGGTGTGGTGGTCCATGCCTGTAATCCCAGTGCTTGGGAGTTGGAGGGGTGAGGTTCTGAGTTTGAGGCCAACTAGGGCTCCTTAGTGAATTCCAGGTTAGCCTGAGAGGCACAGTGAGACTACCTCAGAAAGCAAAACCAACCATGAGCTGACAAAATGTCATCAATCTGAAAGACTTCCATGAAGATATTGAGAATCATTTCTGTTATGCTGACATTTATTAGGTAGTGTTGTCAATGAATAGAATACACACCCTTTACATGAAGAACTAAGGAAAAAAAACTACTTCCAAAATGTGGTGGCAAACTGCCCTTTCCTGCAAGTGTATAAGGGAAGGGAATTATTATAATGGTGTCCACTAAAGCGATTTTAGTGAAATGCTTACTTAGTGCAGCACTTGGTATTTTGGGAGCAATCTATACATTTAAAATATGTTGGCATTTGTGACTTTATTTCAACCAATGGTGATACTAGTGTTGTTGAATAGACCCTTACAGGGGAAAATGCTTTATATTGATTTTCTAAATCAATTGTTTGAATGTAGGTTGATGGATGATTAAAGTTAATTATGATTTGCAGGCCAAATAAACCTAAAGAAACAGTTTGTTAATGAGAAATAGGCCAACTCAACCTTTCTCCATTTTTTATCTTTGTTTAGAATGAAGGTACCATGTTTCCTGCTGGGAAAAACATAGTATATGCTTGCAAGGAAGGGTATTCCCTTATTGGAGATCCTGTGGCCAGATGTGGAGAAGATTTACAGTGGCTTGTTGGAGAAATGCATTGTCAGAGTGAGTAGTCTTGGTTGTAGCATATATCCTAAGATGACAGAATGATAACGAAGAAAGTGGATCAGGATAAATAACCACTCATGTTAACCCCAACACTATAGAGCAAACTGTCATCAGCTTTACATCATCAGCAACTCGCCTCCTTTTCCTGAAAAGCTGACAGGAGCCTGCATTAGTTATTTTTCTCACCACTCTGACAAAAATACCAGATCAAAACAGTTTAAGGAGATAAAGACTTATGACGGCTCACAGTTCACAGGGAAGGTCCATTATGATGAGGAAGCCTTGGCGGAGGGAGATTGGGTGGTTGCTCCCATAGCATCCACAGTCAGGAAGCAGAGAGAGATGGATGTTGGTGCTCATGTCACTGTGTATATAATACTTTATATTCTTTGCTTTGCTTTTTCATGTTAAGTATTTCTATGGATTTATCTTTCACTCATGAATTTTCTGTGTAATTGTGGTATAGTCTTTTAAGAATTCAATTGAACTGTTAATATATTTTTCTGTTATTTATATTTTCCAATTTTTTGTTTTGTCTTGTTTTGTTTTTCAAGACAGGGTTTCTCTGTGTAGCCTTAGCTGTCTGGGAACTTACTCTGTTGACCAAGCTGGCTTCAAACTTGGAGATCTGCTTGCCTCTGCTTCCTGAGTGCTGGGATTAAAGACATGTGCCCGCACCACCCTGATATTTTCCAATGTTTTGCAGAAAATTTCCATTTTGTCATTTAGGTTTTTGCTTGTTTTTATTTTGTTTGTTTGTTTTTTTGATACAAAATTTCACTCAATTGCTCACGCTGTTGTGGAATTCACCTGATCACACTAATGGAAATCCTCTTGCCTCAGCCCCCCAAGTGTTGAGTTCACAGGCATGAGACACTATACTTGACATCATTTAGATTTCCCAACACAGTAGTTGCAGCTTTTTCAAGGCACATAACTGTTAATTTCATTCTTTGCATCTCTTGTGTCTGTTGTATTTTTGTGAACACATTTTGGTCATTCATATGGTTTTGAATGTTAGATTAGTTCTGACCAAATGCCACTCTACACATGAAAAACTTTAAGAACAATTTGAGGCTTTGATGACATCTTTGGAGAAGACAAGTTTTCTATCTGGTCAACAATGAGGCTGCTTTAATGACTGGCTAACCTTTATTCCAAAGGTGTCTAGCCACTAAGTGATCTCAATGAAAAGTAGGACTTTCTATCTGGGTATTTCTCCCCCCTACACCTTTTTGACAATACTGGAGCCCTGGATCTTCTACCCTGTGACTCTCCTGCAGTCTCCATAAACAGTTTAGTCCTGAACTGCAATTCTCTCCTCAGTCTGTTCTTTACCACGTTCTTATTTTTATTTTGTTTTAGTTTTTCAAATTTACAAATACCATGTGGAGAAAAGCATTACCAAATCTGTAACCACTACCTCAGATTTCTCTTCCGTCTGAAATCCTGGACCTTCAAATCTCCGCTCTTTTGACAGCTCTCTGATTCCCAGAAACATTTTTCTTTTACTCTTGTGCAACTTTCCTATTTGTCTTGGTGGGAGAGAGCTGAAGGACATTCTTGTCATAGATCTGGCAGATGTATCATGCCAGAAACACACTCAGTGCCAGATTTGAAAGGCACATCATGTGACTCATGCTTAGCCTTGTTCCACCAGTACACAACATATTTGGCAAAATACAGGCACTCAATAAATGATAAATGCTGTGTTTGAGTAAATGAATGATTGAGTCTTCTGATAAAGGCAGTGCCGAAACAAAGCATTGTTGTATACTATTGTCCAAAACCCATGAGGGACTTTGCAAAGATTTTTGTTTTCAGTCATGATTTCTGACTTGCTCTTCCTAACCATATCCATATTTTTCATTTTTTTCCTGCTGTTTTATTTTTAAATAGATTTGGACTAATGAATGCCAGTATGGGGAGGTTTGAGATGGGAAAAACACAGAACGTTGCACACTTTTATGGCTGCAAGGTGAAAGGTGCTGCTTTGAATTTTTAGATAGTGACATATCTAATTAGAGCTAATGATATGCAAATGAGTAAAGCTCTTGGGGAAATTCTGGTGGGACATCACCTCACTACAGAGATAAGTGGCAGCTGTGAAGTCTGCTTTTAGCAGCAGCCTGGGCTTTGGGGCTCTATTTGTGGGCTTGTTCATTCTAGGTTGTCACATTGCTTTGAGGGCAGGGGAAGGAGATGACAGCTGTTTTGTCTTCACTCATCCATTGGTCAATTACGTGTCAGACACCACGGAGTGTACCTTTTGGAGCACCCTCTGAGTAGACTCTCTGTTTTCCCTGCTTGTCCTCTGCTATGAAAAGGCAGAGCATGTATATCAGCACACCCTAAGGCTGTCTTTAAAAAGGTTATTTAGGAAAGCGGTGACCCTTGTGTTCTGTTCTGCTTTATCTTCAGAAATTGCCTGTGCTCTACCTGTACTGATGCATGGCATGCAGATTCACCCCCAGAAACCCCTTTACACGGTCGGTGAGAAGGTGACCCTCTCCTGTGCAGGTGGCATGTCCTTAGAAGGTCCTTCAGCGTTCCTCTGTGGCTCCAGCCTTAAATGGAGTCCTGAGCTGAAGAACAGCCAGTGTGTGCAAAAAGGTGAGTGACCTCTGTGTGTCTTCAGTGCCACCTGGGCCCAGACAGGTGAGAGTCCTTAGGGTGACCTTCATGGCATTGTGTCACAGTGCATCATTCTCGCCATCTGGTTCCCTAGGAGAATGAGGTCAATGTGTAGACTCGTGAGAGGTTAGAATAGTCTCATGGAGTACAGGGGCAGGAGAGGTTGCCGCACTGAACTTCAGTCCTCCATAGGGAAGAATAGCTTTATATCTGTTAGAGTACCAAGAAAATGAAGGCTTTTTGAAAGCTGATGTCTGGTTTTCTTCTGATTTCCTAAGCTCAGAGTTAGGATGAAAATTTATTTTCAATTTTGAATGCTTTATTTCTGGGTTATCAGAGTTTATTGATATTAAAGCTGAAAATTTATAAAGCATTTATATTTAACACTGCAAAGTAGACATTATTCAAAGAGAAGTCTTGTAGGGTGGGAAGCTACTCTTTGTAAGGCTAAGTAAGATCTACATTTTCAGGAAGAAATAAAAGATGAGAATTTGGATGAGCTCAGTAGTTAGAGCCTGTTTTATTTAATACCAGAGAGGTGGCGTCTCTAATTCTGGCCACCCCATGATCAAGGCACAGGACCCTATCACTCAATGACCAGAGTTCAAGAGATGCAGAATCCAGGCTTTAGGCTGATGTTTTTGTAACTAAGTACAGGGAAGAGGAATGAGGGGCTTGTTAGAGGAAGTTAGCTGTTTTTCTTAGAAAAGCCTTGTGATTGCAGACCTGTTGTCTCTGCAACCACTGACTCCTGGGGTTGGAGTCAGCTGTCTTTCTTCGGCAATCCCCAAATAGGTACTTTGGGGGACTTTGAGCTCAGTCTCAGTCCCTTGGCTTTTAGCTGAGGGTAGGGGGTATAGGAGTTGTGGGTGATTTCTTGGTAGTGGAAATCCAGCAATCTAGTATTCTAAACATTAGTCACATGTGAATGTTCTTTTAAGAACCTAAGATAAACTGGGTGTTGTGGTACACATCTTTAATCCCAACACTCAGAGGCAGAGGCAGGCAGATCTTTGTGAGTTTGAGGCCAGCCTGGTCTACAGAGTGAGTTCCAGGACAGCAGAGCTGTATAAAGAGACCCTGTCTCAACAAACAAACAAACAAACAAACACACACCTAAGACAGGAAAAACAATTGAGAAGGACAAAATTATGTATTTTCAGAGGTTTTTAAATGGGCCAAATATGTTTTCAGAAACATATTTATTGTTTGATTGTATAGTAATAAATGTAAATATGTTTTTATTTAATAATTTAAAAAGAAGAATTTGTTTTTATTTTGTTTGCATGCATATTTTGCCTGCATGTATGTAAGTGCACTGTGTGTATGCTCAAGGCTTGCAGAGGTCAAAAGAGAGCACTGGATGCCCTGGAACTGGAGTTAAAGACAGTTGTGAGAGGTTATGTGGGTGCAGGAACTGAGCAAGAGCAGCAAGTACTTTTAACTGCTGTGCCGTCTCTTCAGCCCGGAAAGATGCTTTTAACAATTATAACCAGGAAAGAAGGAAAGCTCATGTACATGCTAGTCTATGTAATATTTCTTTAGTGTAAAAACTTTAATTCAGTGCTAAAATCTGTCTGTTCTTTGAGGATGAAGCACTAGATTCTATAACGATTACAGTTAAGTGAATGAGACGCTTACAGCTGAGACGAACAGGCTTCTTGGAGCCCTGATCCACTGAATTAGATATGGACTGTGGTGATGCATGGCCAGTAGAGAGGAGCAGAGTGGACTAACGGAGCGCCTTCCACATTAGCTCTGATGTGAACTCTCTTCTGAACACATCAGAAAACAATTGCTGTCTTCTACATTCCCTGCAGCATAGAGTTGTGTAAAGTAACGCACCTGTACCTGTGATCCTAAAATGAAAGAGAACAATATATACTTAATGAGGATTTACTTTGGTTTCCAAGGAAATTAGGTAGTTGTTTTTCTGAAATGCCTGCTTCTGTCACTTTACAGTATAATTTAGTATGTTTTTTTCCCTACTCAGACAATGGTATTATGGTTGGTTCTAATTAAGGATGTTTTAAGGACTTGTGTATTTTTCTGACTGTGTAGATCACAATAATAACTGCACTGAAGACAGACCTGTAGCAAACAAAAATTCCTATGTTTATCAGCTTTCAAAGTTAGTGCTTTAGAATGTTGCTTGTGTGTGGGGGTGAGGACATGGCTCAGTGGGTACAGTGTTTACTGCATATGCTTGAGGACCCTAGTTTGGATCTCCGCCTTTCAGATGAAAGCCGGCCATTGTGGATTGTGTCTTTAATCCCAGCACCAAGGGCATGGGGACAGGTGGATGCTGATAGCTGGCTGGTTGGCCAGTCTAGCCAAAATGGCGAACTCCAGGTTCAAAGAGACACCTTGTCTCAAAAATAAGGTGGAGAGTGATAGAGGGAAACACCCTGACATTGATCTCTAGCTTCTATATATGCATACACTTGCACACATGCAGACACACCACCACCACCACCACCACCACCACCACCACCACCACCACCACCACCACCACATGTACCTCTTCCTCTCTCTCTCTTTCTATTTCTCTCTCTCTCTCTCTCTCTCTCTCTCTCACACACACACACACACACACACACACAAAGCAATAAATCCACAGAGTCTGCTTAAAGGGCAAGAAATTTATTAGGGCTAAAACTCACTACAGCATGGGAGATTTATCGTAGGGTCCTGGAAAGCCAAACTATGATCCACACTGTTCTTCTGCCTGTTCCATCTCAGCATCCAAAATCCACGAGGGGAGAGAGACCACCACATGCATCTCAGTACTTAAGGGTCCCAAGAGGCCATGTCCCAGGGGGATGTACTTCAAGGTCATAGGCATAAAGCAGTTAACTGCTCCCTCTCTAGGGGCGGCGCTTCAAGGTCAAAGCCAGAACGGCTACCCACTACCCACAGACACCAACACATACACCTTTGACACACATACAGGCACACACCACCACCACCACCACCACATACACAATATTAAATAATAAGTGAATAAGGTACTAGGTCTTTGAATATTCAATCCTTTAGAAGTTGTGCTAAGCACACAAACACATGCATATTCTACACACATACAAACACAAACACAAATATCAGTTGAGTAATAGATAAGTGAATGAAGTACTAGATCTTTAAACGACTAAATATTTTGCTAAGCTATACATATCATAAGATTTACTATTTTAATTATTTTTATACACAGGTAACTAATATTAAGCACACTCTTACTGGTGAACAGCTGTCATCTATGCCTATTGCATATAAATGTGTTTTGATGTAGCAAATAAAATTAAAAATATTTTACCAAATAGTAACAAATTCTGGCAGTGCAAGGAACCCTTACACACGATTGATGGGAATATAGATTAGTCTAATCACTATGGAAACCAATTCAGAGATGCCTCAAGCAATCACAACTAGAACTACATATATCCCAATGACATTACTTACCCGATGGGATATAAGTCACCACAGGACATAAATGCCTGCACATCCGTATTTATTACAGCATTTATAACAGCAGAGATGGAATTAGCTTAGGTTTGTACCAACAGATGAATGAATGAATAAAATTTGATTTATTGTACACAAGACCCGCATAAGATTAAACTAGAAAGAAACTAGCATGCCTGGCGAAGGAAGTCATGAAGTTCCACCACTAACTAAGGAGCTAGGTAATGGATGGCTGCCGTGTGTATGGTCAGTTTTCTTGAGGAATGCAACCCTGGCACCAGTAGATGGTCAAACACCCATACACATATCAGCATCACTGCGTCAACTCACTGGGCTAAGAAAAGAAAGAAGAGCATAAGAAGTTGGGAGGAAATAGGTGTGTTTGGGGAGGGTAGTAGAAGAATTCAAGGGGGAGAGAATGAGGTGTAAGTTCGATACTTTAAAAATATTAAATACAAATTTAAAAATTAGAACAAGAAGAAAATGTGGTATATGAACACAGTGGAGTGTTGTCAGCCTCAAAGAGAAACAAAACTGCATCATTTGAAAGAAAATGACGGAGCTGGAGGGCATCCTGATAAGCGGAATGAGACAAACACATGTTTTTCTCTCATACATACAATGCACGCTTAAAATACGTATGTGAGGCTTGGTCAAGTAGGTAGAAGCCCAAGCTACACAAGTGTGATGACTTGAGTCTGACCCTTGGAGCCAAGTGAAAAGCCAGATACAGCAGCGAGCATCTGTAACATGGCGAGAAGGAAGGTCATAGGTCGGCTATCTGGAGTGTGTGGTGAAGCAAGAACCCTTGCCTCCAAAACAGGTGGAAGAAGTACACCTACTTCTCCAAGTTGTCCTCTGACCTCCACACACACACACACACACACACACACACACACACACACACACACACACACACACACTGTACACATATGTGCTTGTGTACAAACAACAATAAAAATTAGAGCAACAGTACTAAATTTTTTATCAAAGTAGACAGCTATTTAGAGGAAAGAATGGGAGCAAAAAAAAGCAATAAGAGAGAGTACTAGAGAGCTTAATATAAGCAAAGTACAATGATGTACATCAATGAAGATATCATAACGAAATCTATTAGTTCATAAGGTAGATTAGTTACTTTTCTGTTGCCTTGATAAAATACTATGGTCCAAAGCAATTTACAGAAGAAAGAGTTTATTTGGTTCCAGAAGGAGAGTCCATAATGGTGAGGGACCAGGTGATAGGATCCAGAAGCTGACTGACTGCATCACAACTGCATCCAGGAAACAGAGTGAGAAATGAAGGTGGAGCCAGGCTAAATTCTCAAAGCCCAGCTCTAGTGATGCATCTCCTCCAGCAAGACTGTCCCTTTGCAAGGTTCTATAACCTCCCCAGGCAGTGCCACCAAGGGCTCAAATACATGAGCTTATGGGAGACATTTTTAATTCAAACCAAAATATATGCTCACAAAAAGTAGAAAACCATTTTACTTTGAAATCATTTTAGATCTCAGAAGAGTTACAAAATATAGATTCTGTACACCCTCCCCTAAATTCACATTTTTCATAAATTGACATAACTTAGTCGATGAAAACAAAGAAACTGCTGGTTGTGATGGCCCATATCTCTTGTCTTAGTTACTGCTGTATTGCTCTGAAGAGACACTGACCAAGGCGACTCTTAGAAAAGAAAGAATTACAGTTTTAGCTCATTATCATCATGGTGAAGAATGTAGCAGCAGCCAGGCAGGCATGGTGCTGGAGAAGTAGTTGAGAGCTTTACATCCTGATCTGCAGACAGCAGGCAGAGAGAGAGAGAGAGAGAGAGAGAAAGAGAGAGAGAGAGAGAGAGAGAGAGAGAGAGAGAGAGAGAGAAAGAGAGACAGAGAGATAGAGAGACAGAGACAGAGAGACAGAGACAGACAGAGAGGAGGGGTCTGGTCTGGGCTTTTGAAATGTCAAAGCCCACCCGCTATGGCAAAACTCCTTCAACAAGGATACCCTTCCTAATCCTTCCAAACTGTTCAGCTGGGGACAAAGCATGCAAATATATGGGCCCATGGTGTGTTATTCAGACCACTGCATAGCCATCCTAGTATTTGACAACTGGGACAGGAGGATCTCAACTTTGGAGCTATCCTGAGCTATATTATAAGACCGTGTCTCAAAAGCAAAGAAAACAGCAAAGCAAAACAAATTAAGAGAGTAATATTACTAGGACATTATTGACTAATCTATAATTCAGATACCATGTTTCTCCCTTATGCCATTTTAATTTCTAGGATCTGATTCAAGCTTCTGTTTTGCATTTGGAGTGCCACTGCATCAAGTTGAAGTGTTTAGAGAACGTGATTGTTATTGAGATTTCTAGCTATGGAAGACATGCTTCATATTGTTACCATTTTTCCAATTTTGTGAATTTCTCAAGGGATTGTGTTATCTTGTCTAACTTTCTTGTATTTTCTTCAGTAAGGGATGTACGTATTCTATGATATTTTTACTTATAAAATTACGCCCTTAGGCCAGCAAGATGGCTCAGTGTATAAAGGCACTTGTTACCAAACCTGATGACCTAAGTTTGATCTCCCAGGACTAACATGGTGGAAATTGTCTTCTGACCTCTGTAGGTGCCACATACATGCACACACTAAATAAATAAATGTAGTTAAAATGAAGAAAACAGCCGGGCGGTGGTGGCGCACGCCTTTAATCCCAGCACTCGGGAGGCAGAGCCAGGCGGATCTCTGTGAGTTCGAGGCCAGCCTGGACTACCAAGTGAGTTCCAGGAAAGGCGCAAAGCTACACAGAGAAACCCTGTCTCGAAAAACCAAAAAAAAAAAAAAAAAAAAAAAAAAAAAAAAAAAAAAAAAAAATGAAGAAAACATGCTTTCCTATAAACCGTCTTTATAATATACTATATGACTATCTAATTTTATACCCCAAAGTTTGATGCAAATGATTTTCAATAAAATGAAGCTACCAGAAAGTGGGAAAAAAATGAGTGCTTTAGATTTCACATTCCCATCTGCCAGAGCCAATGCAAAGGCATTCAACTTATGGTACTGTAAGCCACACCAAGGTGCTTTCCTATCATAATAAACATAAATAAACATAACTGTTTATTTAAAATAATGAGTTTCTAGACAAAAAATAGTGGATTTTTAATGTAAGTACCTCCAGACATAAGCACACTGTTGAGGGGAGACCAACTGGACATTTGCACGTAAGAGACTATAGCTCTCCTTGGGTACCAGGATACTCTCCGAGATAAGTTTCTTGTAAAAAATAGTTTTATTTATGTATTTTATGTATATGGTTGTTTTGTCTGCATGTATATATGTGTATTACAAGCATGGCTGGTACCCACAAAAGTCAGAAGAGGACATCAGATCCAATGGAACGGGAGATTCAGACAGTTGTGAGCTGCCATGTAGGTGCCGGGAGTCAAATCTGTATTCTCTGGAAAAGCAACCAGTGCTTGTAACTTCAGAGTTATCTCTCCAGCGTTCTAAGTTCTTTTGTGGCTTTGTGACCTGTGGTGGGCTTGTGGTGAAATACAGTCCAAAGCAACAGTTCACAAGGTGTAGCTTTGTGAAAGGAACCTTCTTTACTAACCATGGATTCAGACAAATGTGAACATTTGTTGAATATTTGAAATAGCATATATTTCCAAACTTTTTTTTCCTTTAGTTTTTCATCTCTTATATAGGCACTTGTTAGCAGGGAGCAAGTATCAAAATGTATGAACAGAGCATGATCAGTTAAACATGCCTAGGAAAGTGGTATCTTTTATCACTATGCAGTGTTTTATAGAGTGAAATGCTTTAGAGCTTTATAATGTATACATTCATTTTTTTATTTCTTGAAATTAAAATATAATTGCATCATTTCTCTGCTTCCCTTTCCTCATTCCAGCCTTTCCTGTGCACCCCCTTGCTTTCTCTCTAATTCATGGCATTCTATTTTTTAAATTGTTGTCTCTCTTTCTCTCTCCTATATATGTAAATACAACTTGTTCAGTTCCCATAATATTTTAACAGAAAAATATTTTTTCATATAACATTCTGATCATGGTTTCTCCTCTTCCAACTCCTCCTAAATCCTCCCCAGATCTTTACCCACAACTCCATGCTCGTTTTCTCTTTCTTTAGAAAACAAAAGGTAAGCAATAACAAACCCAAAGAAATCAGAATTAAAAAAAAGGAACACACACCCACCCCCCACCACAAAACCACAAAACTGAAGACCATAATATACAAGTAAAATACCAGTAATGCAAAAAGTGCTCTAACAAACAAAAAGTCTACAGAAATACCGTTGAGTTCACGGTGTGTTTGTCTTTCAATGTTGGGCATGGAGCCCACCCTTAAGTGTGATTAATATACAGTAAGATGTTACTGGAGAAGAGTAGTTTTTCCTTTGCAAGCAGATGTCACTTAGAGATGGTGTCTTGGTTAGGGATGATAGCATACTGTTCTGATTTTTTTTAACTTTTGAAATTGGAAACACATTTTTGTACAATATTATTTTTATGGTTCCCCTCCCCCCAACTCCTCCCTGATCCTCCCCAACATTGATTGCACCCACCCAAATCCACACTCTTTCTTTTAACTATAGGGAAATCTTCACAGTAGGGAAGCCTAGGGATCTTGATTCAGCAAGTTCTATTGTAAAGCAAGGCTTAGTCTACTAAGGATCACATCTCTCTTAAATGTTTCTTCTAGACACTGCCACTCTGCCTCCTGCAGCTCCTGCGTGTCAGCCCTGGGAGAAACTGCAGAACTCTAAATGCGTCTGTAAAATGCCCTATGAGTGTGGGTAAGCTCTGTCTTTATTCCCTCTTTTCTTTGATTTTACCCAGGGTAAATGGGGTGGCTTCATATAGCTTATTGAATGAAGGTACAGCTTATGAATAGCTAAGGGTCTTTGCATTGTAATCTCTTCCATTGCTGCCTGTTACAGGTCATAGGCTGACAGCCATGGTGTTCAGCAGGATTCTAATCTGGAGGGGCAAGACACTGAAGGACTGCTCGAGCACTGCTTGTTCTATATATGACGTGAAGCAAAATGACAGAACTGTCACCCGAGGATTTAGGGCTTTCTAGGATTAGGCTGAAATTCCCGTGGGACATAAACTTTAAAAAAGCAGTACCATTAGATAATAGAGCAGCTGCTTTTCTGATGCTAGAAGCTGCCTTTCTAGACCTGCATTCTAAGAATGCCACCAATTTCTGGTCACTGCTTTTAAGAGGATTTGAGACATGGCTCCTGGATGCCTGTGTCAGGATCCTAGCAAGATGCAGGTTGTACCATTAGGTGAGGAATAGGAGAGGTTTATCAGCAAGCCTACAAATATGCGGGCAGATTAAAGCAAACTATACTATTGTGTGTGTGTATATCCACACCCAGGCCTGAAAGAGGGAAAAAGACATTTAGAAACCTGAAGACAGAGAGGGCTATGATGGGGCAGCTTCTAAGGAGGAACAGACTCTGTTTAGGGACTTGAGAGGCACCACAGGTATAGTCCCGAGTTATAAACATTTCCCTACTCTGTCTTCTGTGCTTAAAACCGCCCCACTAGTGCTCTCCAATGACAGAACCCACTCACAGCTAGAGGATAAGGATGCTCTGATATGGTCTTTCCATACCAGACTCCCAAGAAAATGAGCAGAAATGGAGAGGGGTCTGGGAGGACATAGGAGACATTCAGTCTCTAGACTATTTTCATTTTTAAGATTAAGGACTTCAGTTGGTTCATCTTTAGGAATCAACATGGCAATTTACTGAATACTTTGTACTTGCCATGCTCATCATAACCCATATCCACTTCTTGAATTAATAGTAGATGATAATGATAACATATCATAACTTTTAGTATGCAGAAAATTAGTGAAGAGTACAAATTAAAATTGTGACCAGTCGAGATACATTCTTATTCTAGTGTCCTAACTCTGTTATTACTGTCTTATAGTCATTATTTATTTGAATCAATATTTTCTCTTTCTAACCCCTCCCCCAGTTCATCCTCATTCTGTTATTTGTAGTCCTGGCATGACTCTTAGTATAATTTCACAGTATTGGATGCCAATATCAACATCACATTATAAAATTCCTGCTTTTTAAACTACTCTAAGTAGTTATATTCAAATTTTAAATAAACAGAGAAAAAGATTTGTGCAAAATAATGAAGTTTTTTTTTTTTTTTTCCTACATAAGCCACTTCAGGTGAATTTAGCTTTAGGTCAAAGAGAAAAAAAATAAAGCTAAATAAAATAGGTGAATATAAAATCTTTCTGATTAGTATATGAAAACATGCTTTGTTGTGTAAGAGTTTATCTACAACAGTACTTTTCATATCCATCAGAATTCAGAAATGGAATTTTTTGTGGGAGGAGTATGGAAGCTGGGGAGGAGTTTGAGACAGGTCTTATGTGTCCAGGCTAGCCTTGAACTCACGGCATGGCTGAGACTGGCCTTGAACATCTCATCCTCCTGCTTCCATCTCTAAAATTCTGCGATTATGTATGCCACAATGCCCAGTTTAGGGACTATTCCTTTTTAAAACGGTGTTTCTAAATAGCTATGTTATATCATGTTTTAGTTAGTGTTTCTGTTACTGTGACCACAGCAACTCTAACAAAGGAAAAACATTTAATTGGGCTGGCTTACATTTTCAGAGGTTTAGTCCATTATCACCACGGTGAGACATGGTGGCATGCAGGTAGACATGGTGCTGGAGAAGGAGCTGAGATTCCTACATCTTGCTTGCAGGAAATGGTCTGTCTCACTGGGTGTGACTTGAGCATATATGAGACCTCAAAGCCCACCTCCATGGTGACATACTTCCTCCAACAAAGCCATACCTACTCCAACAAGGCCACATCCCCTCCAATAGTACAATTCCCTTTGGGAGCCATTTTCTTTCAAACCATCACAGATCATTTTAGCAACAGAGGGTAGGGAAAAAAAAAAACCCAGTAAGATGTTTAATGGAAATATTTCTTTTTTTTTTTCCTTTTTTTTGGGAAATATTTCTAAATCTTTTGTAAGCACAATCACTCTTATTGGCTGGGGTGGGGGGATATCATGCCACAGCTCAAGAGGGGAAGTCAAAGGACAACTTGCTGGATTTGGCTCTCTTTTTTTCCATATGTTGGTTCTGGAGAGCAAACTCACATCCTTAGATTTGGTGGCAAGTGCCTTTATTCAATGATCTATCTCACTTGCTACACAGATACTTAAAAAAAAAAATCACATTAAAGGAATTGGAGGGATGACTCAGTGGTTAAGAGCACTTGCTGCTCTTCCAGAGGACCTGAATCTGGTTCCCAGATCCCACATCAGGTAGCTTAAAACTGTCTGTAATTCCAGCTCCTGAAGATCTCACTCCTCTGGCTTCTGCAGGCACCTGTACTCATGTGTGCACAGCCACATGCATGCAGACATATACATAATTAAAATAATAAAAATCAACCTTAAAAACAGCATTGAGAAATAATTTCATCTTCTTTGTTTACGTAAGGGTTTTAGTGAACACTGCTGAATTATAGACTCAGAGGACTGCCTAGCTGGGGGGTCAGTGGTTTCCCATGATCTCTTGGGCTTGTTCGGTCTTTGCTGATTTTCTGTTTCCTTTGGTATCAGTCCATCTGCAGTTGCTGGCAGACCTCACCTTCTCATTCAATTTGCTGCATCTGGTCTGTCCTAGATGAAGATAAGCCAGCACCAGGCATCTGGGCATATAAAAACTGTGAGCGCATAAAGAACAAACACAGTTTTGGTGGTTGTTGTTGGGTTGGTTACGTTGTCAAGTCATGAGTACAAGGTCTTACTTATCTTCCTTGGCTCTGAAGAAAACACATCTTGCAAATAATGTCATTCAATGCTCTCTCCAGCTCCTCCTTGGATGTATGTGCTCGAGATGAGAGAAGCAAAAGGATCCTGTCTCTGACCATCTGCAAGATGCATGTTCTCCACTGTCAGGGACGAAATTACACTCTGGTTGGCAAGGACAGCTGTACCCTGCCAGCCTCAGCTGAGAAAGCTTGTGGTGCGTGTCCACCCTGGAGCAAATGTGATGGTAAGGAACCTTCCATATTTTAACTGTGAGAATGCCAAGCCAACGGTGCCAAAAATTTAAACAATGTAGTTTCTAGTGTATCAGCATATACCTCAAAATGCCAAATTATTTGGCAGTAAACTGCTTCTTAAGTCCCCTCCGTGGAGAGGGGTTTGGATGAGATAGGTAAGAGGACAAAAATCCATTCCTGGTCATCTAAGTGCTCTTCCAAGCCCCACCAATTCTCACTCTACCTTCATGGTATGCAGGCACGCTTACAAGCAAAACACCCATGCACATGAAATTAAAATTTAAAAAAATTTAAAGGAAAAAGAGGACTTACATAAAAATGTCTTCTAAAAATCGAATTGTTATATTACACCCTTACAAAAAAGTATCACTGGGCTGATTAGATGGCTCAGTGAGAAGAGGTGCTTGTGGCCAAGCTTGACATCCTGAGTTCTATCCCTGAATTCCACATGCTGAAAGGAGAGAAATGACCTCCCATGAGTTTTTTTCTCTGACTTCCACATGTACATCATTGTGGGTGAACACACACACACACACACACACACACACACACACACACACACACACACACACTGGAACAAAGTAAAGGTGAAGATTTGAGCCAGGTATTTCTCTGAGACTAAAGACACCCTCTCTTTGTTATAAGGAAATTTAAAAGTGTTAGAGAGGCATTAAAAAATATGAGTGCCAAACTGACGTTTCTCAAAATAATTAGAAGGCCCTGAAGAGATTAGACAAAGGAGCTGCGTTCTCAGATTGTGGTTCATTATCAGCTAGGACATAGCTGAACAGAACTTAGCAATGATCTTCAACACCACTCACACTTTGGGGAAGAGCTGGGTTGCAGGAACCAAGCTTCTGTCCAGGATTTCTGTACTTGTAGATGTGGAAACTGAACTATGTGGTATTTACATCTGCAAGCTCCTTGATTCTCTGTCCCATGTGCCTCATGGGAACCTTGCCCTCAGCACTTCATAAGTTGCAGTAGGATGATATATGTAACTCTTGCCCCATCTGGCTCATGTCTGCTTTACTGTTCTCTGCTTGACCCCCTTACTCTCCCCCTGGAGGACCTAGGTGATGGCTTCCCACCAAGCTACTTCTCATGTTTTCTCCTTGTTTCTGACTAGTTTTTATAGGACAAGTGGCCTCTTCTGAATGCTACACTTTCTCTTTCAAAGAACTTTCTGTCCTTTCCCTTCTGTGTCTCTGAGCTTTGGTTCTCCACTCTCTGCTGAAACCTTCTGATTTGGTCTGGGAAACAAAGAATTATCCTTGATTTCTGGCTCACAAGGATGGCAGCCTGCATAAAGAAAGAGATAGAGAGCTCTTGACTTGGATAGACCTGCCTCATATGTGTCCAGCCAGTAGAGAGCCTGGCACCAGTTTCAAAGCCCATTTGTTCCGAGTGAAGGAAAATAGCCCCGTTTCCTGGTCTTACTGTTCTTCCAGCAGATAGTTTATTGTATCACTCAAGGCAGGAACTCTCTAATCACCATGCCATTATTTTGTAGGTGATGTGCTTTGAGTCTCCCACCTACACAATGCACCATTAAGTCTCTCCCACTTGTTCTTTCCAGCTCAGAACAGCAAATGTGTCTGCAGAGAAGCATCAGAGTGCCAGAAAGCAGAGTACAGCATCTGTGTGAGCGTGAACGGCAAGGAGGAGACAATGTCTGAGTGTGCGGCAGGTGTCTTAAGGTGCAGAGGACAGAGCATCTCCATCACAGCCATAAAACCCTGTGCTGAAGAAGCCCAGTAGGACCCAGGAGGCCCTGGTCCTCTTCATCAGAACCTAGTGAGCAAGGGATGCTAAGTTCAAACATCTGTAACTGGTACTTAGATACTTTCCCAACATGAAGGCACCATCTTTTCTCCTTCCCCTCCAGCATATAATCTATATATTTCCCTTCTGTGTCCAACCACTTGTGCAAACAAACCCTTTGTTTTTCCAAACTTTAGTCCAGACTTTTTTTCCTTTACAAGTGACAAGCTATTTGTGAGTTTTTGGAAAACCATGTTGGGCTTTGATTTTTTTGTCTGTAAAATTACAGGATGGGATTAGAGATGCTTGTGTTCCCCATTCATCCCTGTGATTCCATTAATTATGATTGACCCAGTCCATGGGCCAGTGTGCCTCCTGTGGATTGATTAGAAAAACAGAAATAACATAATTTCCTGATTAGCAAGGTTGACTTTTCCTCAGTGGAATCAAACACATACACACACATACATCGGAAAAAACAGATAGATGCAATTATTTCCATCCTGAGTGCTTTGCCCCACAAAGTCAAACCCACATGTGGGATCCTTATTCTTGTTAGAAGATTGAACCACTTAAATGTCAGAGCAGAATTCATCATGCAATGGTCACAGGGCACCGTCTGCCTTCTTGTCTGAGAACAAATATGATTCAGTCTCTTGGGAGGTTTTCTTCAGTATGTGTCAAATACAAGCACTGAAATCACTCTGTTTTTGAAAGAAGCATCAGTTTATGCTAGAGCCATTGAGTGATGCATATTTGAGAATAATCTTCCCTGATGTGGTTACTCTCCTAGATTTTTCCAGAAGTACACAACTTGAAACATTGGCATTTGTTTTATTTCTTATTCACCTTTCATCAAAAATATACAAAAAATGCAGCTGTGAAAGGTGAAGTGTGTGGGCTTAAGTAGAGTTTAAAATATGCACAAACACTATGTATTTTTTTTGAGGCTGATATATTTCAAACAAACTTTAAGTTGCTAAGAGTTAGAAAACTTATCCAAGATACTGTTCTTTAGATTTTTTGAAGTGTATAGTGTTTGATATGACTGATTCAGATTTGGCTTTTTTTATACTAGAATTTCCATTGAGGGTTGTTGCAGATGTTAATATATGGGAGGTACAGGGAAGTGGGTTTCATTTATTGAAAACAATCACATGTAAGCATGTTAACCACACTGGTTAGAGGATGCTATGGATTTGATTTTCTACGCTAGGTATTGGGATAGATTTGAAAATGTCAGGGTTGCCTGTTGACCCTGCTCAAAGAAGAACTAGATAAGGAATCCTTTAGGAGGATTGATCTCAACATTCTGCAGTCTTTCCTTTATTTACTTGTCTAGTCTGGAATTAAATTTCAGCTACATATGAGCACTTCCAGTGTGAAAATCCAAATTCTCAAATGCTTTAAAACTTCAAACCTACTGATGACCCTAATGGAAATTTTCCACAGGTGGAGAATTTCACCTCTGATCTCATAGTGACAGATCACAATCAAAGTGCTAAACATGTTGTCTAAAGACGACCTCCAGGTTATGCAGAATATAAATGAATTTTGTCTTTAGCTTTGGATCCTAGTCTCCCAAATATTTCACCGAGTACATGCAAATATTCTAATACCCAAATATATCTGAAATTGCAAACTCTCCTGGTCAAAACCTTTTGGATGAGCACATTTAACAGCTAAGGTATCCGGGAAAGAGGTTTCAACAGCATTCTTGGAGGAGACATAGAGGACTGATGAATCACTGTGAAGAATGGAAGGAGGGAGATGGCTGTTGATAGGTATTTTGAGATACTCTATTTTGTATCCCCCTCCTGCCAAAGCACCCCCCGCACCTTGAACATTTTTATGCCTATTGACCTTTCCTCAAGTCAGGCGGGGACATTCACAGTTACCTACAAAGAAGAATAAGAATCGTTGTAACAGGTCTTTAAGAAGGAAGTTATTTTTGATAATGACTCATTGAAGATGTTTTGAAAATTTAAAAATAAGCTCTGTAAGCAGAAGTCTGTGAGGAAAGCGAGAAGGAACTGTTTGTGTCATAAATAAATAAAAGTCAAAAGGAATGAATCTTTCCTGTCTGATTTTCTCTGTCTCAGACCAAGGGAGGATTACCTGATTGAGGGCAAGATGTTGCCTAAAAGGCTGAAAGCAGTGTTGAAATTAAGGTCCTTTGGACCTGGGGAGGAGGAAATGGGTCCTTTACTCTCACTACTTTTAGAAAGCTACATAGAATCCCTGAGCTCCATTTGAGGCCTGGCCGTGGATCTCTGCATCTGCTTCTATCAGTCATTGGATGAGAGTTCTACCACGACAGTTAGGGTGTTTGGTCATCCGATCATCAGAGTAGGTCAGTTCAGGCTTTCTCTCGACCATTGCCAGTAGCCTATTGTGGAGGTATCTTTGTGGATTTCTGGGGACCTCTCTAGCACTTTGCTTCTTCCTATTCCCATGGGGTTTTTATTTATCATGGTCTCTTTTTCCTTGTTCTCCCTCTCTGTTCTGTTCTTGATCCAGCTGGGATCTCCCGCTCCCCTAAGCTCTCTTTCCCTTGACCCTTGCCCTTCATTACCCACCCTCATGTCCAGTTTGCTCATGTAGATCTCATCCATTTCTCTGTCGTTGGGTGATCCCTGTGTCTTTCTTAGGGTCCTCTTTACTAGGTAGCCTCCCTAGAGTTGTGAGTAGCAGTCTAGTCATCTTTGTTTTATGTCTAGTATCCACCTGTAAGAGAGATTGTATGAGCGAGAATTGTTAGACAATGTTTGGAAAAAGCACAGGGACAAATAGCCAAACTAGTGGAAACACATGAACTATGAACCAATAGCTGAGGAGCCCCCAACTGGATCAGGCCCTCTGGATAAGTGAGACAGTTGATTAGCTTGAACTGTTTGGGAGGCCCCCAGGCAGTGGGACCTGTCCTTAGTGCATGAGCTGGCTATTTGGAGCCTGGGGCCTATGCAGGGATACTTTGCTCAGCCTGGGTGAAGGGAGGAGGGGACTGGACCTGCCTCAACTGAATCTACCAGGCTGAGCTGAATCCTCAGAGGAGTCCTTGCCCTGGATGAGATGGGAATAGGAGGGTGGGGGTGGGGTGGGAGGAGGGAGGACAGGGGAATCCGTGGCTGATATGTAAAATTAAATTAAATTATAAAATAAAAAAAAGAAAGCTACATAGGAAACAGATCTTCACCCACCATTTACATAGACTTTGCAAGTTACTGACAGGCAGCCTTGGATTTTGGGGCAGCATTCCTTTGATCTCATACAGTTCCTATTAACTAATCAACAGAAGTGCTGTTCATCAGTGCCCTGGGCTTTCACAGCTCCATCTAAACTGCTCCACATGTAACTTCTCCATGCCCCAGCTCTCCAGATTCTTGTCATTACCTTGAATCTGAGCGTGGATAGGCACATGGGGGTATGGTAGTGGTATAGAGTGGTAAGTGAGATTGTCTGATGAATGACTCCTGCAACTCTGGGTTGTCTAGCAACTACTCATAACTTATATAACTCTTCCCACAGCCACCTAATTGATGGCTGATCTCAGCTGCATATCAGATGTGAACTTAGCAAACTGTGTAAAATATGCTCAGAGTTGTAGCTACTGGGCACCTGCTTTCCCCAGCATTCCCTGAAATGGCTTTAGATGTATCTGTACATAAATCATTACTACTTTTCTGTCAGGTTCAGATGTTTGTATCCTATTGCTTATCATTCTATACTTTTTTCTACTTCAACCCAATGTTCTTCCACTCACACAATCAGCCTTCTGTATTAGTCATCTTCCCATTACTATAAGAAAATACTTCAGACTACCAATTTATTAGAAAAAGACAGATTATGGTTGTGGAGGTTCCAGTCCCAAATTGATGGACTCCACAGATTTGAGCTTCAGGTGAAGGTGTCACATCACTGTAGGAGCCTGCAGGAGAGCAAAAACACTCACTCCAGGGGCCAAGAAGCAAAAAAGAAAGAGGGAGAGAGAAAACCTATTTTCCTTTGAAGATATATCTTCAGTAGACCTTCCCCCGGGCTCCCATTACCAATAGCATTACTTTGTGGAAATAGCCAAACTATCACACTCACCTTAGGCATCTATATTATTTGTGAGGACAGCGTCATAGCTAGCAGATGGCATGATAAACTTGAAGGTGAGATAAAACACCAACCTCTGGATGAATGATGAAGTGGATGTTTCAGACACGTTCACTATTCATTCCCTTTTGATACAGGAGTAGATAGGCAAGAAGAAAAAGGGGGAGAAAAAGGTGAGAAAGGAAGGGAGAGAGGAGGGGAAAGAAAAGGGGAAGAGGAAGGGAGGAGAGAGAGAGAGAGAGAGAGAGAGAGAGAGAGAGAGAGAGAGAGAGAGAGAGATTTTAAGAACAGGATTAGAAGAACTGTACCACTAGGTTATCTGTCTCCTCCCGGTCCATAGAGACTTTCCTCATGATGGGCTGGTTAAGGGAACTTGATACTCCCATTGGAAACAGAATGGCCTGCATTTCTCTCAGCATTCTAAGCCAGAAAGCAACTTCAGTAGGAGGCAATTTCAGTTAATACCGAGAAACCAGAGAGGTTTATGCCTGCCTTTCAATTACCCCGGTCTTTCAGGCAGTTTGCACATTTAGGAACATGAAAGCTGATGGCATGATAGGGGTCCCTGCTGTGACAACCACAGACCTACAATTTGTCTTTTTATTTATTCCCGTCAGGCTCGGAAGGCAATGCTCCAGATTTATACTCAAAACATCAGTTCCACTGAAATATGTTTCTTTAGCCTAGGGTTGAGGATGCCGGATAGAGAGGCTGCCATTGTTCCTGAGCAGGTGGGCTGGAAGTGAAAGCGTGGACTGCGAATGCCATGTTTCTTGGTGACAGGACACTTGTGACATCATTCTAAAGGAAAGGCCATAGACACATGACAGGTCATGATTATCAAGAAAGAGGAGAATTGCCTGGAAAAATATACGGAGTGTAACCAGTCGGTTAGGGGAGCTCGGGAGAGAGAGAGAAGGCAAGGGACATTTCTGTCATAGTGAAATAGAATTTTGCCATGGCAGAAAAATTTGGTCTGAGAGTCTCAAGAGAAAGTGACTGATACCGAAGGCTGAGGACTCGTTTTGTTATACCAAGTACAACCAAAGCACCTGGAGACAGTATTTACTAGGCCGCCATGGCTGAAACCACCAAACAGCTCTGTGTCTTCTTTAAATAGACGACATAAGAGCAACTCCTGCCCGGAGTGATAAAAAAGCATGTTGAGACTCACTAACCTGACTTTTGTGGCCGTAGGAGTTCAGTAGCTTGGATAGGATCATAACGAGCCTTCCAGAACATCCCAAAGTCCTCAGTAGCTTAATGGATGTGGTTTACAGATCCATTAAAGCAACAGATAAACACACCTTTGAGGAGATGTAGGCCTCCCTCTCCTCTAGCCTGGTTAAGGAATTTCCAGGGCTAAGCATACTGAATGAATGTGTTCAATGAAATATCCACTTGGCAAAACGGTCCCGGTTTTAATAGCTAGTTAGCAGAAGGCCTTGTGTGCCTCATCTGAAATTGGCTCTCATGCTTCCCGTTCTGTTTCATGATATTGCTGCCTCCTAGATGAGTAGGGGTGACTTCTTGTTGTGGGGCTTTTATTCTGAAGCATAGGTTGAAGTGAGTGTCTTTTCTTTTCTACTATGAAAAACATTTCACTCCTAATTTTCCTCTCCCTCTTTTTTTTTTCCTGTTTCTTTTCCTTTTTGTTTTCTTCCCAAGACAGGGTTTCTCTGTGTAGCTCTGGCTGTCCTGGAACTTGCTTTGTAGACCAGGCTGGCCTTGAACTCACAGAGATCCATCTGCCTCTGCCTCCCGAGGGCTGAGATTACAGTATGTGCTACCACTGCCCTGCTTTCTGTTTTTCTGTTTTTGTTTTTTGAGGCAGAGTCTCATTATGTAGCTCAGGCTGACCCTCAACTTGCTATGTAAGCCAGGCTGGCCTCCAACTGGCAATTCCTTCTGCTTTGCCTCATCTCCTGAGTGCTTCTTCTTTTCTACCTTGGAATATAGGTTGGGGATTTCCTTTCATGTCTCTAAAGATGGTGGTTGCTGAAGGATAAAGAAAGATTTCTGTTGTAAATTGTGGCAGTTGAAGGAGGTTTAAAGAGGAAACAGGGACATTTCTGAGAGTTAGACAACGTTGACAAACAAAGCGAGGTCCCGAAGAAGAAATTTTTCTTGGGATGATGATTTATCAACAAATGATGATCATGCTTTAAATCCTAGAGGCATCTAAAGTGGAAAATTCCTCTGATAGACAGGAAATGATAATCCAGAAGTGAACATTCTTTCTTGTTTTCAGAGAAAAGGGAGATTCAGTCAGTGTTAGCTGTGATAACAAAACATCACGGACTAAGTGACTTATATGAGGGCTGCTTAAAGATTTTTCTATTTCTAAATCCCTTTTACCCAACCATATATTGTATTTTACATAAAATAAGCAAGCATACCAATCAAACATATTTGCTGGTGATAAATCACAAAGAAATTTATTTTAGAATAAGTTTTGGGCATATATACAGTTTTCCCATTTGTTAAAGATGGAAGTAGAAGGATGGGGAAGACAGCTAGGCAAAGTACTTATGAAAGTGTGGAGACCAGAGCTCCATCTCCAGGACCCATGTAAGAAGTGCGGCATGGTGATGTACACTTGGAATCCCAGTGGAGGAAAAGCGAAGGCAGGCATATTGGGAAAAGAAAGACATGCAGATCCCTGAGGTTCATTGGTCAGCAAGTCTAGCATGGTTGATGAGTCCTGGGTCTCAGTGAGAGAACCTGTATGCCCCCCCCCCCCAAAAGCACTTCTGAGGAACAACACCCAAGATTGACTTCTGACCTCTACAGGTACATGTATGTGTATGTACTCCCTGGAAAAAGATAAAAGTAAATTTTCATACTAGCACGATGGATGTGTATTTTTATTTTTATATAGAGAAAGAATATTGGCTGATTTAATACTGCAGGATACAGGGCATCTTCAACACTTTTCAAAGTTACTTAATATTTTGATTTTATAATGGTCAACCTGAGGATGTTGCCTCACGTAAATATGTAGTAAAAAAATGGGAGAAGTATGTTTACTATTTCAAAAATTGTTTGAAATTTTGTCTTAATCTTGAGTCCAACCTTATTAATGACTTTCAAAAAATAAAATTCAAGTCAACAACTCAAACGGCAATTTGAAAAATTGAATGTTCTAACTCAATTCAATCTGAAGATGCACTAATTTGATACATGCTGCCTAATGACAGGAGGAAAATAATGCAAGTGTTGTTTTATGTAATTAAACCATTATGTTATTATAAGAGCAGAAACTATGTATGCGTGATAAAAACAATACATCAATAACACAAAATAAAGAGTCTTGAGTATGAGCTGAGGTGTTTCTGATAGCATGGTTGTCATGCTACATTCACTACATACATAGTGTGGATGATGGATTGGATGTTCAGACCTAAGAGCTTCCAGGAACACCCTAGATTCATTATATTGATTTGTTTGAATTGGCTTTTGGTCATTATACATTTTAATGTGGTCAAATTTTTCATGACTGCCGCATTTATTTACCTAAGTCCAAATGGAGTTGTGACCACAGTTAAGATTCTGTGGATTGAACAACCAACAATCATTTTTCAATGTTAAGAGGCTAGAAAAATCAAGATTGAGAAGATCTGGTGTCGGTTGAAGACGACTTCCTACTTTGCACATGGCTTCCTTCTTATGGGATCCTTACACGGAGAAAGAGAGCTCGTTATCTTCTTCTTACACAGGCACTAATCCCATTACAAGGGTCCACTCTCATGACTTTATCTAAGCATAATATACTGTTTCATTTCAGTCACGAGGTCTTAGCTTGGATATTAGGTTCTACTGAACAGGATGGAAGGTGCTAAACCAACGAGAGGTGACATTTATTACTGCCCTCTTCCACTACCCAGTCTGTGTTCTTTGTCATCAGCAAGCATCTAAATGGGTAGTGGTTCTTTATATTCTGAGGATGAACAATCCTTCTTTTATTGAAGAAATTTGGCCTTTAGTAACCATTTCCATATTAGGTTAAAGCTTCTCATTGACCTTAATCACAGGCTGTGTTAACATCACGAGACATCCTAAAAGAGCTCTCATATACCAGACATGTTCTTCAAAAACCACATGGTGCTGTAGAGCAGTGCATTTTGCCCTGGGTAGTCAGAATCCATCACAATGTCCTATATTACAACATCTTTTACAGACCTTTGCTGTCTGATTTATGACTGATATCCTCTGAGGTAGGATAATGAAAGTGTTTTGTTGCTCTGTCTACATGAACGGAAATTGCTTTGGATGGTCGTTACTGATAGGTCTGGAGAGAAAAGCATTTGTTAGATCAACGGCTGCATGTAGATGCCAGAGGGTTCGTTAATTTGTTCAAACAATGAAATCACATCTGGTGCAGCAGCTAGCTGCAGTTGGACTCATCACTTGGTTGAGCTGTTGAAGCCTCTACTGCCATTCTCTAAGATCGATCTCTCTTTTGTATGGGCAAAATAGATGAGTCAAATGGAGACGTGGAGGTAATCAGAACACCCGAGCCTTTGAAGTCCTTAATGCTTGTACTAGCTTCAGCAATCCTTCCAGGAATGCAAGACTGCTTGGGGATTAATATTATACTAGACCGACGCACTTCTATTACTTTCTGCTTGGACTTCCCCACCATAATGGACTTGACCCTTCAACTCACAGAAGCAATAGAGCTTCTGTCAGCTGGTGACTATATGTACTACTGTATTACCCATCCTGGACTAGTAAGATAAATACAAGGCACGTTAAGGCCCACCATACATGGACTTGTGTCAAAATTCTATTGATTGCTTGACCTTCACAACTGGCCTCAAGGGCCTAAGTGGTGTTTTGTGTCCCCTGTACCTAGTGTCAGCGTACCGACAGCATGCAGTAGTCTTAGAAGTGGCCTCTTGTTTTCTTTCTGTAAAATTTTCTTTCTTTTACCCTGGTAAAAGGCTCAGGCAGCCGGGAAAGAGTCCGTTTCAGCTTTCAGTAGTGCATTAGAGAGCTAAGCTCTCCTTCATTAGCGATTCTAGGTCTGTAAGCTAAGTCTGGGAATTGAAGAAGCAGCTGGTCTCTGCCCTTTATTTTTCAGGTTAGAGTTTTAGTCACTTGACCCAGAACTTTTCTGCTTATACAAATCAAGTAAGTACCAAATAAGCATCCAGTTGATTTCATTTCTAGAGACACTGATCAAGCAGAGACTAGATGTTGCTTTGACCCTGCTGCCCAGCATGATAATCACACACACCCTCAGTGCTGCCCTTATCTGAATCTGCTGCCTTGGTGTCTGATAATTTCTATTACATTCTGATCTCTTAATTAAATGGCTTCTCTTCCCAGTGGTAGTTCTTCTTTGCAAAGAATAGTGATCATGGCTCTCTTCAAGGATGCCGTAACCTCCCAGTCTGGATGAATAGATCTCTAACAACAAATCCACTCTAACATTCCAATTTTTCCAAACTTCTGACGTCTATGTAAAACCAAGGCAAGTCAGGCGTTTCAGATTTGTTCATTGTGTTCCACACTTTAATCCATGTTTAGTCAACCAACTGAAATGTGGAACCTTTTCTTACTCCTTGAGCCACAGTATCTGATGTCTGCTCAATAAATTCCTATCGACAAGTTGGTCAGTTCAAACCTTGTTTCATTCATCAGTACCCAAATTCCACACACAGTATCCATTCTCACACTTCGATCTCTGTAAATAGGAATGCTCAGCTTGTTCCTTTGGAGTGTAATATACCTCCTTTATGACCATAACTTGTACTTCACCTTTAATATGGCATATTGGGTTTAAGATGGCATATTGGGGCTTAAATTTAGTTATAGTTTTAGAAGCAAAGTAGGGTACAGGTTTGAGTCCCAAGGAGAATCAGCATAGCCTTGTATAACAATTGCCTCAGGGAAGGGACTCTAACTACTTGTATTGGTGATGTGACAAAATACCTCTACAGCAACTAAGAAGAGCAAGGGTTAGTCTGCCTTACAGTTTGAGGGTACACTCTTTTATAGCAGAGAAGTTAAGTGGTAGGAGCTTGAAGCAATTGGTCACATGACATCTACGGTCAGGAAGAAGAGAGTGATAGACAGGTGCTACTTAGCTTTCTTTCTTCTTTGTAATCAGCCCTACCCTCAGCCCAGGAAATGGTTCTGCCTGCATGCAGGGTGTGCCTTCCCATCTCAGTTAGCCTAATCAGTGAAATTCTTCACAGGCATGTGGAGACTAAGGCATCTACACAACCCTTCACAGGCATGCCTTGAGGCCCCTTTTATCTGCGATTCTAGATTCCTGTCAAGCTGACAATCAACAAAAACCATCACATGGCTTTGTAGTTTCTGGAGCAATCCCTTGTCTTGGGAAGGAAGATGGTTGTTCATTTCTTCCAGGTCCTGGTACTTCAAAAATGCTGTTAATGAGAAATGTTGCTCTCTGAGAGATGTAATGGCAACTTTACTGCTTTTATAAAATAAACATTAATTTTTCTCTTTTATATGTGTAAACTTTAAAATTTTACACACCAATTCATGTAACACATATTAATATACAAATTCTGAAATTGTACCCATTATATAATATTTAAATGAGACCAAACATATTTATCTCATTCACTTTTATTGCTTATTTTTAGTGAGACTTTCAAAAGAATCCTAGCTTTGGGGGATGTAGAGTGCATGACTGTTACATGCAGTTATACTCTACTGTGCCAGCTCTTCTTGCTCCTACGTGGCTATACATTATTACCCATTGGCCAGTCTTCCCTCATTCTTCTCTCATTATTACCTACTTTCTGCTCTTTCTGGATACTGGCAATGACCTTTCCTTTCTCAGCTTCTATGAGATTGGGTTTTAGGGTCAACACATGGGTGAGACCGCATGGCACTTGTCTTTCTGTGCCTGGTCTATTTCACTTACCGTGGTGACTGTCCATTCCCTTTATGTTGTCATACATGGCAAGATTTCATTCTTTTCTTATAGTTGGAAGACTATTCTGTTGTGTATATGCACCACATTTTCATTATGTGTTCATCTGTTGATGGACGTTTGTTTCCATTTCTTGGCTATTGTACATAGTGCTGACACAGGAGTCCACATGTCCCTTTAACATGCTGACTTCATTTTGAATATACAGTCAGTAGCTGGAATGCTAGTTTGCATGAGACTTACATTTTTAATCTTCTAAAGTGTCTCTATGATATTTCCATAATTTATATCTCTATTCACATGCACAAGGACTCCATTTTCTCCATATTCACACTTGCATTGTTATCCTCCGTTTTTTAATTTCTTTTGTAATAGCCATTGTTTCTGAAGTAATAGCTCACTTTTTGGTTTTGGTGTGCATTTCTCCTGAATCACCATTATCTCTTAGTAAAACCTTTCTGCTGTCCAGATGCGATTTCACGCTAAGAAGTAGCAGACTGAAAAGTAATAGACTGACCCTTCCTACAGGCCAATATAGTCCATCCATAGGTGTGACACACTCTCATGATTCCAACTCCAATGCCAGGCTCTGATAATATGAAATTATAGTTTTCTCATGATGAATCAAGGAACAGTAAACTTCTCCCTACTTTTCTGCAGAACTGAAAAAGTTCTAGTTAAGCTGTCCTGTAGGCAAAACAGTTCCCCAAGCTCTCTATTTCTAAAGTAGAGCCCCATTTTGACCCCTTTGCAGTCAAGAATGGATGTAGGGAACTGATTGATCCCTAGACTTTGCCTATGAGAATATTTGGAGGAAGTGGTAGGTGACACAGAAAGAAGGCTTTCTTATCTTGTGTCTTTCAACGGCTCTCAAATTGAAAAAGAAGTAAGTCCAATGCAGTTGAAAAATCATGTGCTCCAAATTTACCTTGCCTTCAGGATAACTACATAATTTAATAAATGTTATCTAGGACACTTCATCCCAGGGGAATACGTGTAAGAGTGTTTGTTGCATAAATAAAGTTTAAGACGTAGAGGCAAGAACAAATACTATTATTTTAGGTCATAACTTTTTAGGGTAACTTGATATGCATATAGGCACACAGATCGTGTATACACACACATGTATACACACACACACAGAGGTGCAAACACACACACACAGAGTTTTACTTTGGTAAAGAATCCTACTGACCCTCGTGTTTCCCTTGATTTCATCATGTTTTCTAGTATTCAAGTATAAGGGGCAACAGCAAGAAAGTGAGTTAAAAAGAGAATAAACAAGAAGGTAAAATGTGGAAACTTGATAGTCAGAAAGTTGCTCTTGGTCAGGGGTTTCTGACTAGTTCCCAGGCTTCTACGTATCTGATTAACTGGGCTTCCTCTAATTTCTGTACAATGGTGATTTAAAAGATAATTGTCAGGTTTAGGATGACATAATAAAAAGTACTATTAGAAACTATTTGCTTAACTTTGGAATCTCTTGCAGGCTCCACATGAAATGCTTTATTCTGAATTTTATCTTCTAAAACTCTGGCAACACAGAGACAATTCCAGCTAAGTGATTCTTCAGGCGTTCCCTGGAAACCTACTTGTTTTCTTCCCGTCTGTAATCTCTGTTCTCTATTCCAGTAAAACTGTCCTCATCTAAGGGTCAGCAGAACTAGACACCCCCAATTAACCAGCAGAACACTGGCTCTCACTGTTGGGTCCAAGGGAAGCAAGGAGAATTGCAAAAGAATAAGATTTATAGCCTTCTGCATCAGTTGCTGGACCTTTTGGGCGGCCTGTGCACATTACAGAATCTGCCTTACCTCAAACGTGAGTTGAAAAGTGGTTGCACACGCCAGCACCACTGGGCAAACAATGGGAGTGCCTAACAGGGATCCATAGCGCCTCCAACAGCAAGTCAACGCATATCTCCTCTGTGCTGCTAATTTCCCGAGAGCCACAAGAACACCTCCTCTCAGGGCGAACACGCTTGAGTTTAAACTCCCAGGAAGAAGCACAAAGGACTCCTGGAGGACTGACTGGAGTCACTGCTGGTGGCAACTGTCTGGTTGCAGTTATAGCAGGTGGGAGAGATTAATGGAAGGGATTATCAGGAGCAAAAGATCCAAGTTTTTTCTGCCACAAAGCCTACTTTATTTGGTTTATTCTGTGGGTCAGTTGATCCAGGTTTTGTATAGATCTATGAAGAATTATTGGAAAAAGTGCTCTATGTCAAATTTATACTACCATTGAGGATTATCTATAGTTCCAGCGTGTCTCAAACCAATTTATAGTTTTTTAAAAAATTTTATTTTGATTTAAAGATAGAATCTTATATAGGCCAGGTTGACCTTGGACATGATGGGTACCTGTAGAAGACCTTGAATAGCTCATTCTTTGCCTCTGCCTGTTGAGTGCTGGCATTGAGGGCACTTATTACCATACCCAGCTCAAACAAAATTCTAATAAGGCTTTTCCTATATATTCTGAAGTTACCAAGCACAGTGTTATAATGGCAAACTATACTCAGATACACATTGAAAATTAATTGAGACTAAATTGAATTAAATTTCACTTTCTCAGATATGTAAACCACTTTTCAAGTGTTTAGTCTCTGAACATGGCTAGTGGTTGTTACATCAGTTAGTGTAGAAAGATGAAATTATTTAATCAGTGAAGAAAGTTTCATTGTATAGTACTATTTTGAGAAGTTATTTGATTTAAAATAACCTGCCAAAGGAGGTCAATTAAGCCCACATTCCACTATTTTCTTCTTGCTCTGTTTCATGTATGTTATGCTTGGGAATAGTTTGTTATTCCATTAAGAATTTAATGAAGGCCATTACCCAGATAATATATCTATTTGATTACACATAGAAGTCTGCAAATCATTTTGGTGGGATCATGGACCCTCTTGGCAATGATTACCTATTGGTGCATAATAAATTACTTTCAAAACTTAGTGGCTTAAAATGCCAAAGATTCATTATCTCACTCAGTTGTGTGGCTCAGGAATTTGGGAATAACTTAGCTTGCCTCTGGCTTAGAAATCTCATTAGATTGCACTGCTTCTCTGGAGTGAGTGAGTGACTTAGAAGAGCATCATATCTTTTAAGAACCCATCTTGGCCACCACACTCATGAATTCACAGTAGCTATAGTTGCCTGCATAAGACCTGCACAAGATCAAGCCAGTCACTATTCTAATATGGAGGGAGAAGGGGTTCATGAGATCCCACTCCTGAGGGTATCTGGACAGCTGATGGCTTCTGAAAGAAGGAGAGGGTCAGTTTTCTTTAAGGGTGTGGCCGCTGGAAGGCTAACCACACTCCAGTGGATTGTCCTATACCCAGAAGTATATGGGCAGCACAATTGAGACTCAATGGTATTAAAAAAAACAAGGACATAAAGTTAGGAGAGGGCCACAGGGATGGGGGGGGGGAGATATGGGATGAATGTATGTATGTGTGTGAGTGCGAATATGATTAAAATACATTGTATGAAATACCCCCCCAAAGGCATGGTGCCTTCTATGCAGCTAAGACTAAATAAATGTGACTATTGACTAAAAAAGAAGACCCTGTCTTGGAAGTCACATGCTATCATTTCTGAAACAATCTGTTGATTGTAAAGGTCAGTCCTGTTTATTGTTGAAGGAAACTACATGGGGACTTAAATACCAGGACCCAGGACCATTGGAAATCATATTGGAGACTAGCTCTATCCCCTAGAACAGTGGTTGTCAACCTTAGTGCTGCAACCCTTTAAATACAGTTCCTTACATTGTGGTGACCTCCAACCATAAAATTATTTTTGTTGCTACTTCATAATTCTAATTTTGCTGCTGTTATGAATTGTAATACAAATATCTGTTTTCCATTAGTCTTAGGCAAATCCTGTGAAAGGGCCATTTGATCCCCCAAGGGGTCGTGACCCACAGGTTGAGAACCACTTCTCTAGGACATACACAAGTATTCCATAGAACATTGGCTTCATGAGGACAACTGTCCTATTTTTTCACTCATTTTTATGCTCCAAGTGGCTGTAACAATGTCAGGAGGCTTGTAGGCACATAATGAATGTTTAAATGAATGAATAAAGGGACCTTAGGTCCATAATCCTCAACTCAAAAGACTACTTCAAGTCTCTAGGTTTTGTAGAAACAAAAAAAAAATGTTTCTTTGAAGACTGAAGGCGAGGATAAGAGCATGTAACGAGTAGGAATCTTCATGGACAGTCTATACAGAGGAATAGATGAATACACAAGAATATGTCACCATGTTTGTTGTTAAATGATTATTAACGATTATAAATACACACACACATAACTTTCAATGTGTATTTTGGAAAACATTAGACAATTGTGATCCAGATATATATGGAAAACATCACTACATCTATGCATACACAATGCGTGTGCACAGATCATGCACACTTTATCGCTGTAGCTTAAAAATAGAAACTGCCTTTTAGCAGAATGTCAGAATGGCCTTTTACAGAATAATACCTAGCACAGTCTTGATGCATAAATTACAACCTTGGAGACAAGATACAGGTTAAAGTTTACCATGTGATGATACTTGAGAAAGGGAAGATTGTGGGTGTGATTCAATGTCTGACAAAAATATTTATTGAAGGCCTGTGTATAGAAGAGAACAGTAGCTCTCTTCTTTCCAAGAGTGTGATTGGGTCAGGCTACACCACTCTTTGGTATCTGTATCTGCTTGGAAGTAAGTTTCTTAAGAGAGAGGGCTAGCTTGTGCAAACCATGTGGCTGTCACCAATCAAATTATAGTAGACTGTCTCTGACATGAAATTCTATCTCTTACCAATGAAAGCCACCTGAAAGGCTCTGGAGAATAAGGAATGTACTTGAAGATTTTTAGCTTAGGTGCCATGTCTGCCTTCAGGAAGATGTAAGTTTGTGAGTTCATAGGACAAAGACAGGAGTTGGTTTTAGAAAAAGCCTAGTGGTTTATTCCTTGATGGTTTACAGTAGGATGCTGGTCTCTTTACACCTTCTCAGCAGAGTCTGTAAGGCAGCTTCAGAAGCCCTCTGGACACTGACACAGGAGTCCTGCCGAAGAGCTTGGAGCCCTGAGATAGAAAATTAAATGAACAAGGAGAGTCAGAGCCTAGTAGGAAAAGCAACCAAGCCAAGGCCCTGTTTATACAGCCCCGCTGTACTGTACAGGTCAGTTCTGCGTGGGACCCAAGTCAATGCTCACCTCCTACTCTAAAAGGTGAAAAATGATGAAGGATGTAGCTGAGTGGTAGAGTGAGTACTTAGCAATTATAAGCTTCAATCCCGAGGAGAGGGAGAGAGGAGAGGGAAGGGAAGAGGAGGAGGAGGAGGAGGAGGAGGAGGAGGAGGAGGAGGAGGAGGAGGAGGAGGAGGAGGGAGAGGGGGAGGAGGAGGAGGAGGAGAACGGGGAGTGGGAGGGGGAGGGGGAGGGGGAGGAAGCAGGCATGATTTTTTTTTATCAATATGCTTAGACAGCTTGAAAACTCATAGTTGATTGGGAATGATGTCAGCAAAGGAGCCAAGCTGGAGGCTGCTATCAATTCATAGAAATTCCAGGGTCTAGGAAGCCTCAAACAATGACTGGATGCCAAAGTTTTCTACTTCTGGGCTGATCCAGAATTGGAGCAATCAGCTCTCTTTTTCTAAGAATAGAACAGAAGTATATGCACGAACTAGGGGTGATACTTACGCATGGTGAGTTGCTCTCTGTCTAAGAGCTCCACATATTGGCTGGTCAAGTGGAGAATAATGGCATCTAAAGTCAACAAAAGAAAATGGTACTGATTTCATTATAAGGGGAAAGTGGGCCTGATTAGAGCCAGACAGCAGGCAAATGGACTGATTGACGACTGAACAAATTTTGTAAGTCTCCATGTGCCTCTGAGGTTAATGTGAGGAGAGCTTCTATTAGGTCTTAAGCAATGTGCTGGGGAAGTGTTTACATATCCAGTTCATTTGTAAAATTCACAAACTGGCTTTCTTGGGGTGAGGAGAAGGTATTGTCAAGTTTCAAACTTGCATGAAATAGGGTTTCTGCATTCGTCCAATTTATAATGTAATTAAGGCAAGGATGTGCATGATCCAATAAAAGTCGTTAGGCCTTGGTATTAAACCTGACCACACCAGTGGGCCTTTTTACTGTGGGATGGGTTAGTTAGAAAAGGCTTACAGGGAACACTTAGGATCTCATGGTAGAAGAGTCTCTAGGGATTCACTTATTTTTCTATTTCATGGACTTGGCAGGGAGGTGATAAAGGGAAGTGAAATGTCCCGGGTAACCCAACAGAATCAAGGGCTCCTCTACGGATGTGCGTCTCCCTTCGATCATGCTGCTCATGTGCTCAGCTTGAGGATGCAGCATGTGGTTCACAGAAAGGAACGAGGCAAAGCAAAGTGTTTATTCTGGGGTACCAGGCTAGGAATCCAGACTCCAGGAAAATAAAGACCAAAGACTTGGAAGCAGGGGAGAGCCTGGGAAACTTATGAGAACGGTCAGGTCGGGGGGACAGTGAGAGAGTGTTGGTGAATTGGAAGAGACTGTCGATTTTCATTTGTGAAAGAAAAGACGACATCACAAGACAAATAACACATTTCTTCCTACTTCCTCCACTCCTGTCTTTCTCTGCTGTACCAGTTTCACGCTGGGGCAGCTTTCAAAGTAAAAACTAAACAGAAAAGAACAGACACATGTGGGTCAGGACTGGGAAGGGAGCTCACCCATGAGCTTGACAGCGGCGCTCCTGATCATCTCCCAGCTGCTGTTGAAGAAGGTGAATGCGTGTGTGTGGAGGATCCACAGAATTTCCTGGTTCTTCTTGGCCTGGAAGAGAGGTGGTTGATTTCAAAGAGAGCAATTGGAAAGTAACCCTTACCATTCCGTATGGCTCAGAAGAGAACTGTAAAGGTTAGCTAACACCCACAGCCACTTGCTGATTGACTGAACGTTGTCTTATGGCCATTTCGATGAAGATTTAATAAGGAGGGCACTGGGGCTTAGAAAACTAGGTAACAGACATAGTTTCAGGACCACAGAAGAAATGATCCTTATTGGTCTTGAGGGAGAGGGCGATGCGTGAGAGTACTAGGGATCATCGACATCCTTGCAAGGGTATCCTGGCCCTGATTTTGTTATTTCAACAAAAAAACATTGGAAATACAACAGATGTGACCCAAAGAGGAGACTTCAGTCAGCTCCTTGCTGGAGACTGATACCAGTTATGTATATTCTCGTGAGGTTTGTCTAGACTCCTGTCTTGCTATTTTGGTGGCACCATCTGCTGTACACTCACCAGTTTCATGCAGAATTGCCTGTAGAAATCCCTGGCCCGGGGCAGGTCCTGTTCAAGGAGGTGGTCTAACACCCCGTAGAGCTCCTGGAGGCCCAGGAAAGGGATACAGATGACTAAGACATCACGACAAGCCTAGAATACAGAAGTTTGGTGGTCATAGTCTGTGAGACTGGGGTCATCTGCCGGAAGGGAATAATTTCTCACTGACACAGAGAAAGAAACAGTAAAAGTCTGTGATTTGAAAGTAAGAAAAAAAGTGGAAAAGAACACTAGTGGAAGCCAATGAACTGTGGACTGGTGGCTGTGGAGCCCCCATGGGACTGGACTGGGCCCTCTGGACACGGAAGATGGTTGTTTGGCTCAAACTGTTTGGGGGGCACCCAGGCAGGGGGATCGGGATCTGTCCCTGGTCTATGGGCAGGCTTCTGGGAATCTGGTGCCTGTGGTGTGACACCTTGCACAGCCTTGGTGCAGTGGGAAGGAGCTTGGACCTGCCTAGGCTCAGTGTATTGGGCTCTGCTGACTTCCCATGGGAGACCTCAATTTGGGGGATGTGGGGATGCAGGGTGACTCAGGAAAGAGGGCTGGGTGTGGTGGGGGAGGGAGGAGAGGAGATCTGTGGATGGTATGTGGAGTGAGTAGAAAATTTCTTAATTAAAAAAAATTCGAAATGAAAAAAAAAAAAGTGGAAAAGAGACAAAACAGAATTCTGAATTGGCGAAGTGGCTTTTCCAGCTCACTTCTGAAGGGTGACCTCTGAGGTGGCTTCTGGTTCAGAGAGACCAGGCTTGCTTGTACTTCTCAGCCCTGGGGAAAGAGGAGGTGAAGGTGTCTACAGGACTACTTACAGCTCCAATCTTGGGATTAGGGTCCCAGAGGTGGAGAAGGAATGAAATCATGCTCTTTTTTACTTCTTCAGCAAAAAATATCTTCCATCTTCTTCCTGTGAGGGATGCTAAATCCTCAAATAACAGGATGGCAGTCAGTCTCACATCATCTTGCTCCTGCAGTGACAAATGGATCTTCTCACAGGATGTTCCCTGCTGGCACCCCCTTGGTACCCACCACACCTTGCCACACTTCAAGCAATGGAAGGAAGGGCTATAATCTGGACACTGGTGCATTCATGTCACTGGCTCTGTGCATTCCAAGCCTGCAATCCCCCAAACGCAGTTTCAGATGATGCTGTGGAACTTAAGACTCGATTTCTTCCTTTGTGGGGACGTGTGATTGCAGAATGACAAATAGCAGAGTTGGCAGCAGGAGGCCAGGGAGGGTTCCCATTTGTTATATATTTTCATAAAATGTCCTGGTTGCGTAATTAACCCTAAAGCTATGAGTCCTCTTATCTAAGCTGCATAAAGCCGAACACTCTTCTTCAAGATGCCAAACATTTTGTAAAGTGATGTTGCTCAGGAATCTTGGCATTGAGTCTTAGGCCAAACAAAATCCTGTCTTGGTCCTCCTCCTGTGAATATGGGACGTTATCAAAAATCTCATTTTTTTCTTTTGTCTAGGATAGTTGGAAATTATTTCAAGGAGCACAGTGTGAGATGATGAGGGAAGACTCTGTTAGCTTACTTGTGTAACTTGTTGATGTGGTTCAGAGTCACAAGAAGAAAAAGAAGCAAGGGTGAGTTTTCTGTTCAGGCCCACAAAACTGGTTTAAAAATTAGGAACTGTCTCTCAAGCACAAGGTCCTCACTTTTCAGCTGAGAAAAATGGATTGACACTGAGCAAAGTGAATGCTTGAGGTGGCCAAGGAGCGAGAAGGGGGTGTGGGTGGTACTGCCACGTGTTTTCAGTTCTGCCCTCCCTTGAAGCATCATCCTGCTTTGAGAATTACAGCAAAGCACTTGCACACTGAGAGGAAGATGGGGGGTGGGAGGGGGGAAAGTAGACTGATCACAGAACTGCATGCTTATCTTACACCAAAGTACAGAGGAGCAGAGGACAAAGCCTTACAGGGTTACGCACACTTGCAGGAAGGCGACACCGCTAGAGGAAGATTCGCATATCTTTACTAACATCTAGGTTTTGTAAAATCTTTATTCACATGTGATAGAATTAATCCCTATCGGGGGTGAGAAATGACTAACCTGATAACCAGAAAGAATTTGCATTTTTTTCTTTTAAAATAGCACTGTGTGACATTGTTTTAAAACTGTCAAAGAAGACTTGTAGCTTACTTGGGGCTCAGATCCAAGAGAAATATTATTATTTAAACAAGAACCCAGGGAATCTAACACATGCGGCCCAAAAAAGCAGACTTCAGTCAGCCCCTTGTTGAAGATTGATATCAATTATCTATGTATTGAAAAAATAAACCTTTTTCCCCCCAGGAAATTCTACATTGGGTAGGAGCCCAGGAAGCGTTTTTGAGGGTAACTTGAGAATTAAAGAAAATGGTTGGGGGAGAAACAGGCAGAAAGCTCTTTTCATATGCCAGGTTGCACTAGAATATAAACAAAGTACAAAATGCAAAAATGCAACACTTTAGAATTATTGGCAGTGGGCATACATTATATATTAAAATTTGTAGATCCTAAGTTAATAAATCACCAAAGTTTCAGGAAGAAAGAGAAATATTAAAAATCTGGAGTAAATAAACAGGGAAATGTTGTACTTGAAAGGTAATTTTTCCTTAAATTCAACTTAATACTTCTCAGACCTCAATAGGAACTTAACTTAGTAAGTGGCCTATAAAATATATAATGAATAGAAAAATTGGGTTTTTGAAATCGAAATTTTTGGTCTGGAGACCAGAAGGTAAGTAATTTTATGAAGCCTTAATGTTTATGAAGGGAACACTAGAGAAGGCAGCTAGCAGCTCTCCTGGCAACAGGACTTGAGGAAATGTCTACAGACCTCAAAACGTTAGGTTGAAGTTGTTGTGAAACAGATTTTCACATCCACAGCAGTGAATAAACAAATAAACAAACAAACAAAAAATACTAAAATATAGTTTGTGGAATACAGAGAGGAAGTGACTCCCCTTCACTTAGAGTTGCTAATTGATCTTTTGGGATCAGTCAAATAAGTTACAATTTATGAGCCCCATAGTCCCTTCATCAATTATCAGCTCTGCAGGAAGACTGTGAAAGCAGCTATGGGCAATACATCATCAGTGAGTGTGACTGTGTTTCAATAAAACTTTATTGACAAATGCAGAGTGTAGGCTGGATTTGGTTTGTGTGTTATAGCTGGCTGACTTCTGGATGTCTTTGAATTTGGAAAGTGGAACAGATCATGTTGGAGGAACTAGAAATTGTCCCAGTTCATGTATTCCCTAAAGCAAATTAGGTGTGAGCAAATTATTTGGAAGATAAACCCAGGAAACAAACCTGGGGAATGAGAATATAGGAAACTAAAGAAAGTAAAGAAAGGAGCATTTGTGGTAAAGAAAGGATCATTTGTGGGTGTGCTGACCTCACAGGCAAATAGTACTCAAACCTTCTGTGGAATGAAGAACTTAAAAAATTTGTTCAAGTTTCTTCCCAGGGCTAGCTACCTTGGCTACAATCCTACCTCACTCTGCTTAGGTCATTTGTGGTTTTTTTTGGGCCAGGGAGTATGCTCAGGCAGAGAGATGTTGAGGGGTGGGCAGTAGCCTGAGTTTTCTTGAGTGTGAGCAGCAGGAAATATTAGATAGAAGGATTTATTGCAGAGAATCTTGCAGAGATAAACAGATAGAAAATAAAGGACAGCCTCCAGAGGGCCTGGAACCTTTTCCAACGCCCCAACTGTCTCTGCCCCAGGGTATTAATAGAGACACCAAGGGGTGGAGCAAAAGACCTCCTCCCCCAGCACAGCCAAATGCAGACCATCTCAGACACCTGCACTCAGGCCCGTGGTCCTAATCATGCTCTATGCAGACATGCTGGGTAAAGCCACGAGGAACCTGAAAACGGGCTCCCACATCCCTCCACTTCTTCTAGGGAAGGGAAGCTCCCAAAGAGGCTCACTTACGTCTTCAAAAAAGGTTCTGGTTTGCAACACTATTTCCTTGAAGTAGAAGCTGATGTCTCTTTCTGTGAGTAGCTCCATGATCTTTTTCAGAGCCTTCAAACTTTCACAGACGACTTCAGTGCGAGCCAAGTGGTAGAGGCCTCTGATGATAGATTCTAACATTATCTGCTTATGCTTCTTCACCTGTTATGGAACAAGGTCTCCTAATCTATAAAATTATTCCACGTGTCTCTTGAATAGGGTAGGAATTCCCAGGCATGGAGACTATAATGTACTTCACACGTACTTCAATCCCAAAGTTGTTACTCCAGCTAGGTCATTGGGATTTTCCCTTAATTTCCATGAAGCTATCAGATGGGGATACCTGGAAAGTCTACTTAAACAATTCTTTTCCTCCAAGAATGCCTCTTACCTTGTGAGGAGCCCCACATGCTGTGTTACCCAGTCCTCGGATGGCCATTTGTCTCAGAATAGCATTGGAATCCCAGGCACTCTGATCCATGAAAATCAGTACATCTCGAAGATTTCCATGCTTCCAGAGGATTGGCTCCCTCATAAGCTGAAATCAACAAACTCCTCCCCTTTAGAGACCCTCCCTTGAGGGGACAGCTCAAGGCACCTTAACTACAATTAATGATGGGTCCTTACTACTGTGCAGCAGAGGAAGGAAACCCCCCAGTGAACCAGCAAATCTTGTATCGGCTGAGCTCCAGATGTGAGCTACCCACAGGTCAAGGTAACGAGGACCAGAGTATCTAGATAGGAGGATTTTCTCAAAAGGAAACTGTAGCAGCAAAAACAGAAGTTTCTGATCACTGCCCCTTCTCTGGATTGGCTAGTCCTTATGTCAGGAGAAGAGCTAGTGACATGCTGGCTTTGTGTCCCCCCACCCCCCACATTTATTATTCTCCCTTCCCTGACCTGGAGTTTGGTTTCCACAACAGGCAGGAGGAGGAGCTGGTTGAGAGAGGCTTCACGCTTTACTTGTGTACCTTTGACAGGAATGGGTCCCTTCACTACTAAAACTCCCCTTGGAAGGCCCCTTTTCGGGGTTCCAGGTATCACTGAGCTCCATATCCTATACAAGAAATGTGGCAAGGGACCAGTGAACGTGCCCTGATGACTAATCCTCCTTGCCTCAGAGAAGAAAGCTGTGCCAGTTATCCGGTAGTTCTCAGAGGAGGAGGTGAGAGATGAAAGTAGGTATTCCATGATATCCAGTATAACCCCCTGCTGCCAGACTGCCATGCTTCTGGAAAACACACATTTTAGAAGGGACTTAGTTTCCTCTAACAGAAGAAACTGTAGTGTACTTACAGGTTCCTCAAGCCAATATTTGTATCTCAAGGGAAATACTAGATGAAAGACTGTCAAGCCTTACATTTGAAAATGGCCCATCAAGTAGTCAATTTATTTAGTTTATCTAAAGTAGTTCACTTGGGTCATTTTCATTTTTGAAAGAAGTGGTAAGTTTGGGGCTGAAACACCCACATCTTCCCCCTCCTTCCCCTTGATCTGTGTTGATTTGATTGCTATCAGTGAGGTTGATTTTCATTCTTAGCTTTTGTTTTTCTCTTCTGTATTCACTTCTAGATCATCTGCATATTACCTGGCCAGTGCACACACGCCTAGGTGATGGGTATCAGGATTGCTAAGTAGGTTCCATAGATTGTCACCTTCATCAGATTCTTTCGCAAGGCCTTCTTTCATGGCTTGGGCTTGCAAGCATTTCAGAGTTGCAGCTGAGAGTCTAGAGGAGATAGAAGATGCTACAGATGTAAATACACCCTACAGAGGAAGTTGTGAATTCCCTAGTTTATTCTTCCTACTTCTGGTAAGTTCCCAATGCTAGATTAGTGGATGTTGTTCAAGACAAAAGGAAGATAGTCTTATTCTCACACTAAAGTGTGAGTCTTGGGGCCAAAGGTGACAACAGGTGACAAGAGGATAATGACATAAAATCTTGTCAACTGCCCAGAAGGAACAATCATCAAAAATAAACCAAGCCAAACACTACAAGTGGAAAATGAAAAATAGCATGTTTTACTGGATCTTTGAGATCAGATTGCATCTTACTGTGAACCTGTCAGTTGCCATGATGTACTTGCTGTTGTCTATGCATTTATACATGATGTGTTTGGATTCAAATATGGCCCTTTAATCTGCTGTCATTTTGGTGAAGTTACATATATTATCAGAGCAGCATGGGCTGAGTCTAAATGCTGTTTAAAATATCTTTTCAAAGGTTGCTTTGTGATCTGACATTGGAATGAAAAGCTATACAAAAGGTCAGGGAAGCAGAATGACATGATATAAAATGAGAATCTATACCTTACAAATCTTGACAGGTCCCTTGATGAATATAAAGCAAGCATTTAAAAATATGAGAAACATAATAAACTCCATGTTTTTTTGGTTTTATTTGGCATTTTTTGTCATATTGGTCTTATATTTGTTTTGATTTTTATTTTTTTGTGTTTTTCAGAAAGAGCAAGAACATAAGGTTGGGTGAGTAGGGAGGTTGGGAGGGTCTGGGAGGAGTCAGAAGAGGGAAACATGATAAAAATGTATTAAAGAAAAGAAAAGAAAGCACTGACTCATGGTCTAATGAAGAGTCTGCCTTTCCTTAGTTTTATATGGACTGAGATTGCTTTTGTCAATTGCTGCAGTCTTAGATTGGATGGAATATTGCAATTGTTTTCTTCTGTGGCTGTCATTGTCACAGAATTCCAACTCTCCCAGGAAGATCTCGAAAACAGACACAGCGTGGGCCCTCTAGGGAAGAAAGCACAGTGCCTCACTCCTCAGGTGACCATTCTTAGCAGACACCTTAGGAACCACCAGGCCTGGAGCCACAGTTAAAGGCCAATAAAGCCTTGTTCGTTCCATATGGGTTTGATACCAGGGCAGACGGCACAGAGTCTGACTTGCACAGCCCTTCTTCAGGAGTATGGGGTCAGGAGCATCAAGGAAGACTTTCCCTGATGGGCCATTTACCTGCAGGGGTCTGGGATCTGCTGCCGTTCCCCAAGCTGCATCACGCGTCGCCTTTGACTCAGAGTAGAAGTTGGCATTTTCAGGCCCAGCGAACAGCTGACCAGCTTCAGGAGGAGGGTGAACAGCTCTGGATACAAGTGAGTGATATGAGTCCCTGTTAAGATCACCTCATACATAGCACAGGCCACCTGAGGGAACAAAGGACCTCCCAGTCAAGCAGATTTCTTTCCTCCAAGGCTGCTACAGAAGCATGTTCTTTGTCTCTGGAATCGTTTCCTAATTTAAGCATGCCCATGACAAAACACACAGAAAAGAAACATAAAATGGCCTCTAAACTACTCAACAGGCTGTGTTCCTTAGGACTGCCATGGTGGTGTCATGACTTTGGGCGGATGCATCTTGGAAAATGGCATGCTTTCCAGCATGGGGGATTTTCAGGGATGACAACAATAACAAGAGCAACAGTCATCTGGATCTGGATATATAGAAGACTTATTTGGCAATATAATTTCTCTGGGGCTGATAAGAAATTGGCTTCTGAAAATGATTAACCACGGACAACACGGCTGTTACGTTTGTCTAATATGAACTAGACCATAGTTAAATTTAGGGCACTTTAGAGGTATGGTGAATGAGCCATCACCTGGGACCAGGTGGGAACGGGTCACAGAGTAGAGCACAGACAGAGGCAAGTGATCAAATGTCCAACTTACTGAAATTGCATCTATTCCGGCTATGTCATCCTCTAACCTGGCTTCCAGTTTCCTTATCAGGGCTTTCAAGAGTTTGCCACTAGAGGCCGGGTTTTCAGCCAATGCTTTCCACAATGTCTTTGTGTCCCTAGGACGACAAGTCGGGAAGTTGACAGATAAGGCGCAACTCTCTGGACTGTGAGCTTTTCCATCTGGCTTACTTTAAAATTGCATTATGATGAATCATGCTTGCAAAGACAGATAGATATGCTTCTATGTCAAGAGGCAATAAGGATGGTTTGTTTAACAGCCCAGCATGTGGCCTTGGGTTTCTGAGGCATGTGAATGTCCAAACAGATGGAAACCAGAAAGAAGAGGAATATTAACTTTCAGTATGTACTTATTACAAGTGCAATGCATTTCTATTTTAAGATGAGCTCTTTTGCATTCAATAAAATGCTTAGAAAACTATTACCTGTTGTTTAAATATCAATTTTAAAAATGATGTTCAGGTGAGATGTTATCAACCTTTGCTATCTTTCTCTCAAACAATACATCCTTCCCAGTGCCTTGTAAGATGGTCTTTTCCGGGAGAAGAGGCCAGATGCATTCGACCCTACCTGTCAAAGGGCAGAGGCTTCTGTAGCAGGTTGACAACAACTGCATCCATGTGAAAACTGGCAATCTGGGAGACAGCTTCTAGCATAAACTGGAAACTTTCCTCCTTTTGTCTGAGGACTGGCATGTGATGGTAAGTTGTGCTCAGGATCTCCAGGAGCTAAGAAGAAACTTTAAGTTGTCACTTTCTCTCGACACGAATGGTACAAGGGAGGTACCATTCACACTGTGGTGGGTGGTTGATGAATTGCCAATAATGTTAAAGACAGTAATTGTTTCTATGCATGACTCATTTCTCACTCAATATTACTGGTGAACTGGGTATTTTTTTTAGCCCAGCTTAGTGAACACTAGAAAAAGGGTACACTATGCTGGGTATTGTCAACAGTACTGTTGGGGAATATATTGAAAAGGAAAAGGATGCAACCCTTTTGTGAGAGAAGGGAGGTATTTAATAAAGTATTTCAGTCATCTACCCAAGAGACTGGGTTCCAGGTGGTATAAGGCAAATGGTGGTCCAGAAGCAACCAGAATGCTTTGGAGGAGCCGTGGGTCTGGATCTTAAGTCATCAATTCTACAGGGCAAGGCAGAGATGGTGGAGAATGGCATCCTTTTCAGTAAGGACACAGTACAAATGTCAAGGTGAAAAGCACGGGGACAAGGGTGACGTCACAGGAGAGATGCCAGCCACTTTTCCTAATTGGGATGTTAACCAGTGACAGTGGGGAATACTTTTATATATATTCAGATTTTCTGTATGGGTAAGGACATGAATCCATGCAAAGATACTTTTCCTCTACTATAATTTTCTTTTTTTGTATGGATATTAAAGTTAGATACTTATTATAAGCATAATATTTTTATCATAAGCGTAACATTTTCTAAATTATTCAAAAACAATGCAAGCATCCCTCAAGATGATTATCTCAAAGGTCCAGTTCAATGATAATTGGGGAAGGTTTAATTTCCCTTTCAAAAATTTTACCATAGTTTGTTAATCAATCTCTCTCCTTATGCCAATCACACAAACACACAGGGATTCCACACTTATCAACTATAATTTCCCTACATTTAGCCTCATGCCTAACACGTGGTTTGCCATTTTTTTTTTATAAAAAAATTTATTGGAAAGTAACTAGGACAGAAATAATTTCTAATAACCTTACTCAAAGCTATATAATTAGGATTGTTGACAACGGGATGTGGGGTAAGAACCTCTTTCCTTCAGAGATGGCCTAATTCAGTTTAATTCTCTTTCTTGCTGGTTAATCTTGGAGTAGTGTGTGTTATCTCTGACTTGAGAAGTCAGGATAGAGTGTCTCCACTTGGAGCTCTTAACAGAGACTCCTGAATCTAAATTCTGTTCTTTCTGCTTAAGTCCCCAGCTGTGACAAAGGACTGAGCACTTTCCTCAACCCACTGTCAACCTTGCTTTCCAGATAACATACACTAATGGGGTGGGAAAGAGCAATATGAAGAGCAGCAGTGAACTGGAGAACCTCCCAGGGCTTAGTGGCCATCTCCGAAGCACCTACCTATTATAGAATATTATTTTAAGATGTACTACTTTTGTTCATGTTGCATTTGTTTAACTCTGAAGCTGTGTTACTGTGCCTGTTTAAAACACCTAATGGTGTTTAATAAAGAATTGAATGGCCAATAGTGAGGAGGGAGAAAGGGTAAGTGGGGCTGGCAGGCAGAAAGAATTAATAGAAGGAGAAATCTGGGAGGCAAAGAAGTAGCCAGAGAAGGAGGAGGACATCAAGGGCCAGCCACCCAGCTACACAGCCAGTCATGGAGTAAGAGTGAAAATAAGATTACAGAAGTAAGAAAAGGAAAAATCCCAGAGGCAAAAGGTAGAAGGGATAATTTAAAGTTAAGGAAAGCTGGCTAGAAACAAGCCAAGCTAAGGCTGGGCATTTATAATTAAGAATAAGCCTCCATGTGCAATTTATTTAGGAGCTGGTGGTGCCCCCCGCCAAAGAGCAAAGAGCCAAAGAGTAAAAAGAGCAGTAACAACAACAACAATACCCACCTACTCATTTTCCTGCCTTATAAATCTATTAACCCAATTTCAAGAGACCAGAGTTGTTTTCCTTGGCCAGACAGAGTGGGAACCATTTTGAGGTGTGTGTGTGAGTGTGTGTGTGTGTGTGTGTGTGTGTGTGTGTGTGTGTGTGTGTGTATGACAAAGTCTCATGTATCCTGGGCTGGCTTTGAAGTTCATATATAGCTAATGATGGCCTTGAACTCCTGAATCTCCTCTCTCCATCCTCCAAGAGCTAGGACTACAGACATATGCCACTCTGCCATGTTTATGCCATGCTGGGGATTGAACATAGGGTTTTGTGCATGCTAGGCAGGTACTCTATTGTGTTTTGAAAGTTGTTATAATAATTAAAGATTTAGCTAGGCCACTCAATCTTGTTAACATATAGGTTGGGACTCAGCTGAGGACCCAAAACTCTTGCCTGCTTCCCACTAGACTCCAATGATTAGAGGAAGAACAGAATGGGAATTTGACTCGGCACTCTGGAGCTGCTAGAATCTTGCTCTGTTACATGATTGGTTGTCAGTTCACCTGATCTTCCAGCACAGCCCCATGCTCCTTCAGGGCAGCAATCATCCATATACCACAGGCCTTGGTGCACATGGGGTTGAGAGTTTCCAGACCATCTAGTGTTTCCTCCAAGAACGCCTGAATTTCTTCATTGGGAATGAATTTGCAGATAATCTGAGGATATAGCCACAAATGCATTATCACACACATCACTTTAGATCCAGACACCTAAGCCTTCTACTATGGTATGTTTTAGGATAACAGAAACCACTGTGCTTCCCAAATGGTTAGCATATGACTGAAACCACAGAGACCAGAGAAAATAGGACCTATTCTGACTTTTTTGTCTCTAAGCAAACTACCTGGGGTGGACTCTTCTATCATTTTATATTTATTGAATCTCAAGCCTACTGTGGCGATTTCTTCTCCAAATCCAAAGTTATAGCATATTGCAGAAGGGAAAACAGTGGAGAATAGATAGATATATATGAAAGTACCTTCACACACATTTTATGTATTATAGAAATGTTTCAAGTTTTGGAGAATTTGTCACATATACTGAGAATCATGATGAATAATCAAGTGGCTGGCAGTATTCATTCTTCACTATTAAGAGCAGTCAATAAGTCAAGGAAATAAAAACTGCAATTTTGATCTCTAGGTATAGTGAGTCCAGAGCGTTTGATTGATAGCAGTGTGTGGACATGAGTGTCTATGTCTGAATATGATGCTGATGACTGAGGGTGGGCAGCCAGGTGGACACTGGCAGACTGAAAGAGTTCCCTGGGGCATCATCTTGGCCTTTGACTATCTTGAGTTGGCTGAAGTTTATTGACAGGAGAACATGACTATGCAGAACTGCCTCCCCCCCCCCCCCCCAGTGTTAAATGGTCTGATGATGTTTTGTTGAGAAAATAATGAACTGTTTTCCACTCTTTTCATGCAAGCCAGTTTGTGAGTTTTTAATGAATCCAAGAAAAATGATCAGGCTCCTACAATATGCTGTGAGCTAACATCTCTTCCTCATTCGTATCTAATTTTGACCATCTCTGCTGTTGCCACCTTGATCCAAGCTATCTCACCTAACAACTGGATTCCTGTCATTTCCTCCAAACTTACTTCATTAATTTTGCTCTTATTCCCTCCATATTATGACCTTCAAGATCTTTTAGAACCACGGAGACAATACACACTGTCAGGATACCTCTACTCTGTAAACATGATGTCATACTCTACTGACTTCACTGGACACATTTTTTTCCCTCTAGAGGGTCATCTTTAACCTATTCCTTATCCTCTTACTCGATTTTCTTTTGTTCAGTTATTTATTACTTGATGTTTTATTCGATTAGGATGCAATATAGCTTTGGGTTTCTTTTCCTAGAGCCTAGAGTTGGTCTTGACGCATGCTGTATAGTCAGTATATGCGAGTGATTGAATAAATAATCAAATAAATGACAGAATTGATTGGTCAATCTTCACAATAACTAAGAAATAAGCTGTAATCTTTTGTCTGAAGAAGGAGAAAGTACTTCCTGCAGTGTACAGAGGGTGCATTTTATTGACTGGAAAACACTTTCTCTGTCCATTCTACTCCAGGGCCACCCCTTTCAGAGCCACATGGTTCAGAATGTTTTCCATATGGCCTAGTTAATCACAGCTGAGGACTTGGAACATGTACTCAAAGTTAGTAAACTTAGGAACTGACAGAACAAAAGGTCTCTCTGAAAGGTCAGTTTGAACATCTAAATCACTGCCTTCCTGCCTTCATAATGGGGAGGACCACAGCTCACTCATTTGGAAATTAAACCAGAAATAGCTTTGTTTATGAGGCCAGGCTTTCACATCCATTACCTTAGCTATTTTGGAGGCTATCTTGATCTGGACCTGCTCATCGTTAGATTTCAGCCCTTCCTGCAAGTCTTGCAGTCTGTCCACCTCCAGGCAAATGCCTACAGTCAGCAAAAGGAGAAAGAGGCTTTCAAAACCCAAACAGAGTTGAAAAGTCTTGCTGTGTTTTGATGTGACAGTAAGTCAGCTGTTGAATGCTTTTTTACTAAACATGCAAAAGGTCACCTGATGAGGGGGTGATCATAAAAGCCGTTTCTACAGGTAGCTCTGGGCTAAACACTCTGCACACTATGATCTCATTTTCTACTCATAGAAGTCATCTGAGGTATGTGTGTTCTCTGCTCCTGTTTCTATTTTTGCAGGTGAAGAAGCTGTGGCAGAGTGGGGTGAAGCCATTTGCCTGAGGTCACACAGATAGGGCTGTCTGAATTTGAACCTATGTCTGTCTGACACAAATACCAGAGCCTTAGTAACTACCATTACTACTCTTTTTCTTGAAGTTTCATTCTGTGGTGAGTTACCTTGAGGAAAATTAAAAAGGACCAATATTGATTGGAAAATTTATCAGCAACTGCATAATTCATTAATGGTAACAGTTTATAAAAAGATCTAAATATTAATGTGCTGTGGAATATTAGTTAAAGATGTATTATATTTGTTTATGCTGTGAAACATTTGTTGCATGGTGCAAAGATGTGTTGCATTCTCTTATGTTGTATTTAACTCTGTGAAGCTGTGTTACTTTGTTTATGCTGTGAAACATTTGTTTCATGGTGCAAAGATGTGTTGCATTCTCTTATGTTGTATTTAACTCTGTGAAGCTGTGTTACTTTGCTAGTCTAAAACACCTGATTGGTCTAACAAAGAGCTGAATGGCCAACAGCTAGGCTGGGGAAAGGATAGGCAGGCCTGGCAGGTGGAGAGAATAAATAGGAGGATAAATATGGGAAGTAAGATTAAGGAGCAAAAGAAGGAGAAGGAGAGGAGGATGTCAGGGACCAGCCACCCAGCTACACAGCAAGCCATAGAGGAAGAAGTAAAGAAAGGTATATAGAATAGAGAAAGATAAAAGCCCAGAGGCAAAAGATAAACAGGATAATTTAAGTTAAGAAAAGCTGGCCAAGCTAAGGCCAATCATTTATAAGTAATAATAAGCCTCTGTGTGGTTATTTGGGAGCTGGGTGGTGGGCCTCCAGAAGAGTAAAGAGAAAAAAAAAACACCAAAAAACAAGAAAAACCAACTACAGTAATGATTTCTTGCATGTCATGAGAATGTATTTTAATGAACTTTGGACCATTCTGTGGGAGGCAGCCCAGCCAAATGCAACAGACATGGGACTTAGAATCAGATGTAGCATTGCCATGATGTCACACACCTTTAATCCCAGCCCCCCAGAGGCAGAGGTACATGGAAGGCTTTGAGTTTGAGGCCACAGTGTGAGTTAGTTCAAAGCCAGGCAACGCTATGTTGTGAGACCCCACTCATCCTTCCTTCTTTTTTTTTAAAGCAAAGAATCAGATATACCTAACTAAAAATCCCTACTTTATTACTTTTAGTGGTCTAAGTACTGATGTATTTTTCAATATCTAATTTTCCATCTTAAAACATATTGGCTATTCATGGGCACTTAATTTAGTATCACACTAGTTACTTATACCAAGTTGATGTTTAATAGTACACATGCTTCCCTACCCCCCATGTTGCTTATTTGATCAACCAAAGAAAAACAGTAATGTTAATTATTAAAGCATGGCTTTCTTTCTTTCCTTCTTTGTGTGTGTGTGTGTGTGTGTGTGTGTGTGTGTGTGTGTGTGTGTATGTGTATGTGTATGCCACAATGCCAAATGTTCTTACACTCTTTGCTCTATACCTCTCATTGAACCTAGAGCTGAACATGGTGACATATAAGCTCCAGAGACCCTCTTGTCTCTTCCCAATGCACTGCTGGGTTACAGGCAAATGTGTCCTGCTCAGCTTTTTATGTGGTCATTGGAGACTTGAACTCAGGCTGTCACACTTGTGCAGCAAGTGTTCTTAACCCATGAGCCATCCCCCATGCCCTAAATATATAGGTCAATCTGACCCTGAATTCCCGATTCTCTTGCCTCTTGTCTCTACAGCATATCTTTCTGGTGGGTGCCCCCACAATGGGCAGAATTTCTTGCAAATCAAGTGTTTGAGGATCTGTGTTCTGTATGTGTTAGGAAATCAAAGTAGCCTGCAGGAAAAATAGCTATAAAATAACAATTCTGATTCTTTGTTCATCAGAGCTCCCCTTTTCTCTAAACAGATGGTGACTAGATGGGTATTAAACTTATATGCAGTGTCTGAAGTGACATTTGACCTCTGTGGAGCTATGCTCCTGTAATGCCAAGTTGCCGTTGCTGATACATGTGCTGGTTTAACCTCAAAATGGAGAATGAAATTTTAAAATACTTTAAAAAATATTTCATATATATTTGGGTGTTGTACTGGCTGGTTTTGTGTGTCAACTTGACACAAGCTAGAGTTATCAGAGAGGAAGGAGCCTCAGTTGTGGAATTGCCTCCATGAGATCCAGCTGTAAGGCATTTTCTCAATTATTGATCAATGGGGGAGGGTCCAGTCACACATGGGTGGTGCCAGCCCTGGGCTGGTGGCCCTGGGTTCTATAAGAAAGCAGGATGAGCGAGCCAGGGGAAGCAAAGCAGCACCCCTCTGTAGCTTCTGCCCTGCTTAAGTTCCTGTCCTGAATTCCTTCAAGGATGGACAGTGATGTGGAAGTGTAAGTCGGATAAACCCTTGATCACGGTGTTTCATTGAAGCACTAGAAGCCCTGACTAAAACAGGTGCTTTTCCTGCATGTCTGTCCAAGCACTTCATGTGTGCCCTGGCTCCACAGACACCAGAACAGATCATTGGACCCCTGGAACCAGAGTTACTGGTGGTTGTGAGCCACCATGTGGGTGGTGGGAATTGAACTCAAGTCTTCTTGAACTTCTGAACTTCAGAGCCCCACATTCTCTTTTTAAAAGTACAGACAGTTCACACGTAACTGGAAAACTGAGGGTGGGAAGTCTTTGTCTCTAAGATAGAAACAAAACATCCACAAAATGCTCTCTTAGGGAACTCTGGAAATTACACAGCACCATAATAATTGTGTAATTTTCTCCTGGAGAAAAGTGTGTGATATAAAGACACTGCTAATATGTTCAATTTCCCAGTCATTTAAAACAGAGGTTTCAAAACATTTTTACCTACTTTAAGAAATCATTGTAATGCTTTTGTGTTAGTTTCTTTTTAAATCTAGGTGTGGTGGTAGACATCTTTAATTCCAGCACTGTCGAGGTGGAGGCAGCTAGAGTTCTGTGAGTTCCACATCAGGTTGGCTTAGTGAGTTCCAGGCCAGCCAGGGCAGCACGGCGGGACTTAAATCAAAACAAGACAGAAACAGAAACAAAAATAAACCAACAAACAAAAAAGGAAAATTAAGCTGGTGGTGCACACTGTTAGTCCCAGCAGTTGGAAGGCAGACTTACACTTGTGAGTTCAAGTCCAGCCTAGTCTAAATAGTGAGTTCCAGAGCATCCAGAGCTACATAGTGAGACCCTGACTCAAAAAGACCAAAAAAAAAAAAAAAAAAAAAAAAAAAAAAAAAAGGGAGTCACTGAGAAGGTGACGACATGTTGCAAGCCCAAAAGACAGTGAATTCTGTGATATAATTAAGGTATGAGAACTGAGAGCTGGAGAGGTAGGAGGTGGTTGTTGAAATGGAGATTCGTGGAAAGAGAAGGCAGGAGTTGGAAGTTATGAACACGTCTCCTGTTTGTACTCGACCATCCCTCGCCTTGCCCTCACCTTTTACACAGAACAGACCAATAGTGGAGCTCGTAGCGGCCTGGCGGATGCTGGGCAGGGTGTCACACAAGTGAGGAGCCAGGAGCCCAAGCAGTGAGCCAATTCTGAAGTTCTGTGGTGCCTGCAGGATAAAGGAGGCGCCCATGTGATGGGATGGCTTGACGGTATATCAGGGTTAAGTCCACTCTTTTCCCTGTGCAGGTCCTTTAGAAGGATGTTAAATCCTGAACACCTAGAAGGTACCTGATTCCTTATGGGCGGCAGAAGACTCCAGCGAGCGAGCATGCAAAGTCACCACAGTGCTTCCTCAGCTCTGGAGCTGGGAGATAACACCCACAGCTTTGCCGAACCCCTCCATCTGCGACCTGAGACCCATTATGTGAGAGTCTCAAGAGTCCCCATTGTTGACTAGCAATGCAATCCCTGCTTAAGGGAGTACTTGCCTCAATGTCATTTGTTAGGATTTTCGAGATGATTTCGAATGCTCTTTCTCTCTCCCACTCTTTCTGGGAAACAAGCCACATCCGGAGAAGCTGTTGGGCAAAGAAGGAAGGTCTTTGCTTAGTACTCTTCATTTGCATTTGATTTTTCTTCCCTTCTCCCTCTCTCTCTCCCCCTTTCTCTGCTTCTTCTATAACTGGGTGTCCACCTGCCTGTAAATTAAAAAGAAAAAAAAGATTGGCCCTGTGTGGGAGGGTAATGCTGGATGTCTTCCTGTGGAGAGGATGGGAGGGGCTGGTTATCGGAGCACTCTAGCAGACACGTTGGGGAGGGAGTTGGGCAACCAGTGTGAATGGTGGCCCTACTCACGTTAAACATTTCTTCACAGTTCTGGGCATCCATGTCATCCCATATCATGGACCTCAGAAGTTTCCCCAGGGCATCCATAGATCGTTCATAGAGAAACTGAAATCAAGGGTGACTGTTGGTCTCAGGCTGCAGGGAAAGCAGTCCCAGGGGAACTTTTCTCTCTTCTCGGGCCCCCATCACATACGTTAATGCGTTCCTTGTCTTTGTCTGTTTCACCGGCACTTTTGAGTTTTTCCAGAGGTGGAAGGGGCATCAGCCTCCGAATATTCTCTTCAAGAATATTCAGGTGGTCATTTAGTGAGAGCAGAGGCTTCAGTTTGCTGAAATGAGCACCATGTGGAGGGAAGGATATAATTACAAACACACTTGCCAGGACAATGATGAAGATCTGTCTATAAAAATCTGAGTAGGTGACAGATACCTCACACTCTCTGAACTATTTTTGAGATGTTGAGAGAAGTCGTGATAGCACAGGTGAAGGAGACACATTGCTCCCTGGGATATTGGGAAGATGTCAAGCCCTGTTAATCTCTGTTAGAGTCGCTATTGGTGTTAATGATAAATTCTTATTGTGAGCATTTCTGTTAAAAAAGCAAAGATGGCGAAGGATGGGGCAATTTGGCTCTCTCGCTTCCTCCCTCCCTTCCATCCAAACATTTACTATATAGTTATCACAACAATACTTTACTTGGGAAAGTGCAAATGTTAGTTCAGTATGAAAAGGCCCTTCATTAAAATTTATGACAATAAGGTACACTTCAGAGCTTCTGTATTAGGGGAAAGAAAAACTAAGAGTGTGAAAAGGTACTCAGAGAGGAGTGTAAGTCAGTGCCCAGTTGGGAAGATCATTTCCCATCTTCTCATTGCCATCGTTTGATTATTTTCTTAAAATTGGTGTACTGCTATAAAACTGATGCACAATAAACTGCATCTATTCAAGTCTACACTTTAATGAACTCTGACAAGCACACAGAAGTGAGAACGACAACATGATTGACACATGACCTTTCTAGCATCCCCTGATTTTCTTCCTGCCAATTTGTGGGTTGCCTTGCCCTCCACTTTGGCCCCATACAATCAACGCTTTTGTGTGTGTGAATAGAGACTAGTACAGTTCTATACAAACTGAGTGTAGCCAGTAGGCACACACGGCCATTGAAGCTGATAATATGAATTAAGATGTCATGTGTGATGCATACTCAACTTTGAGAATTTTGAGTAAAAGATAATGTAGTTTAAAAAATACTGAACAAATGATGAAATAATCATGTACTGGATATATTGGGTGAAATGAAACAAAACATGCACTAAGAATTAATTTGATCTTCTTTTTAGTGCTGGGGAAGGCTTTGTGCATGCTCAGCAAGTACTCTATCAGTGTACTACATTATACCCAGCTCTTAACTGATTTTAAAAGCGTGTTACAATGTCACAGTAATTAAAAGAGTGCAGTGTAAATATATAGGTAGACTCATGGACCCATGGAATAGAACAGAGAACACAGAAATAAACCTTCAAATAATATAATGATTGATATTTGATTTGGATGCTAAGATAGTTCAGTGTGGGGAAAGAAGAGTATTCTTTTAATTTCTTCAGACACACTTACTGTGTACATTTTAGAAGTCTTAAACATGGTTTTGCTATATATGTATGTATACAACTACTATAGGAAAACAAGTGAACTCATGTAATAGGTCATAAAACCTTCCCACACTGTAGCAACATCAGCTATAATTTATTCATGGAGTTAAAATCTTGAATTAGCATGCCATTTGGAAGCACAGCTGTTAATGGGACACATTATCTTCAGACTTATTCATTGCACAAAACGTTACTCTGTATTCTTTGATGGATATTGTTTTATCCCCCTTGGCCTTGACTTTAGTAGCCATTGTTTTATTATCTATTTTTTCTTTTGTACTTGACTTTTTTCTTTAGATTTGCCATATAAGAGAGACCCAATGGTACTTTTTCTTTCCATGTCTGGCTTATTTTATTTGGCACAATGTCCTCTAGATAAACCCATGTTATGACAAAGGACAAGATATTCTAATTTCTAAGGCTGGATAATATTCTATTATGCATATGTTCCCCACAGTCCTTTATACACTTGTCTATTGATGAATACTTAGGTCGCTCTCTTACCACGGTTTTTATGGAAGACCCTGCGATGAACACTCCAGTTATTTTACAAGGTGGTGATCCTTGGGTATCTACCCACAAGAGACACTGAAGGGTCATGTGAAAATTTTGTCAAAACTTCCATACTGTTTACCACAATGCACCAACATCCATGCCCAAAACCACAGTATAGGATTCTCTTTTCTCCCACCCCCACCAACACTTATTTCTTTTTAGGTAACAGCAATCCTAATGGGTACAAAGTGTTATCTCATAGTGTTTTTGATATTCATTTCCTTGATGATTAGTAGTCTTGAGTATTTTATATATAATCATTACACAGAAATAAATACAAATAAAGAAAAATGTAATTTGTGAAGAATCGATGATACTGTGGGAATTTGTAAGACGAAGTGTGAAAAATTAGGGTGAAAGGTCTTATGCAAACAGGATCTCAGGTCTATGAAGAAAGTGAGGACACAAAAGATGTTGTCAAAAATGTCAACAGGAGCATCTTGGGTGAGTTTTGTTATTTTAACTTTACTTTTCAAATTTTAACAGTAAACAGTATGATTCTAGATTGCTGTGGGGAATATGACTCTACAAATGTGCACACAATTATTTTCTTTGTCAGCTTTGTCATGGCGAGCTCCCTAAAGCTAGAGCGTGATTAGATATTTCCTAAGATTTTAGTTTGAAGATGAAAATTTACCTGTAGGCTAAGATCTTGGATGAGAAATTTCCCTTTGTGTAGAAATGTAAGTCTCTCATCTATGAAGAAACCTGACTCCTCTGAATAGCTGTTTGACCCTGTCAGTTATCCAATGATCAATATCTTAGCCAGTTTGGTAACTCTTCAGAAGGAGAGAAAGCTGTCATTTGTGAGTCCCACTGAAGAAACGTGGTTGTTTGGGGGAGGATGTACTGGAGCCTGCACTGACAGATTAGTCAGTTGATAGTCAGGAGGAGGCAGAAAGGGAGAAAATAAGAATAAGAAAGATTTGTGGTGGAGTGGGTGAGTCACAAGCATGAGGTCCTGAGTTTGCATCCCTAGAACCCAAAGGATGGACTCTGAGAACCTGCATACAAAAGCTGCGGTGGTGTTGTGTACCTGTAACCCCAGTGCTGAGGTGAGCAGAGAGATAGATTAGTGTTCGGGTGGGTAGAGAAAGGGGGTCCCACTGGCCAGCCAGTCTAGCAGAAACTGTGAACTCTGGGTTCTAGGGATTCTGTCTAAAAATGGGGTAGAGAGCAATTGAAGAGGACACTCCACGTCCACAGGCATGTGTGTACACACACACACACAAGAAACACATAATGCACTAAGAATAACGAAGATTTCTCCTACCTTAGGTATCTGAGGGCGATTAAGACTTTCCATCTAACAGGGCTGGCCAAGGAATTCAGGGGTTCATCCTTTATCAAGTCCTGGAACACAAGAGAGGAGGCAAAACATTTCAGAAAGACTTGGGTCTTTGGGTGCCTTGGGTCAGAAGGATTCAAGAGATGTGTTTCATGGTGTTGCTGAATGTCACCCACTTTTACATGGAATACTCAGGACCCCCTTTCTTCCTTCTTGTGTACACACCAGCATAAAACCGACCAGCACCTCCTTGTAGGTAAATTGGAACTTGTGGTCCTCGGCGTCTTGGATGGCGATGCCAATCTCAGTGATGCTTCTTGTGAAACTCATTTGCAGATCCATGTCCTGAAGCAAAGTGAGCCCCAGTAAAAGCCTAGGTCTTAGACACCAGGCCTGGGTCTACAAATATGACTAAAGGTGACACATTGGCTTCTTTTGCCATCTCTACCCCCCACTTAGGGTTTGAGTGCCAGGAAAGTTAGGACATGAAGGTCAATTTCTTCCCACACACATTATAGTTTTTCTAGAATGGTGTTTTTCAAACTTTTTTTCTAACCATGAACCGCAGAAGGAAATAAAACAATTAAGACTTACTTGCACAAAAAAATCTAAGACATAATTGAAATAAAAATTAATAATAATCTTGTTATTTGCACTGTATTGTTTAATTTTTCACTTTTACTTTGTTTTATTTAACATTTTGCTGCTTGTGACTTATTAACTTGATATTATGGTCCCCCTTGGGGGAGTTCACAATCTGCAATTTGAAATACACTGCAATGGTTTATACTTCTAAACCACCTAGAACCTTAATATATCTCTTTGTTCTTATATTAGGCTTATGGGGCATGGCTTCAATTGGGTCAATTTTGCATGTTGAGATCCTTTTCAATAGAATCAGATCAAGAGGTCATCTGTACTTGTCATACTTCCCAGGGGGAAGTATGTTCAATGTATGCATGTATTTTCTTTTTTATCCACCCACCCACCCACCCATATCTATCTATCTATCTATCTATCTATCTATCTATCTATCTATCTATCTATCTATCTATCATCTCCTACCTTATTTATCACAGACATGCCCAGAACCTGAAAAATTAAAGACAAAAGTAGATACAGAATAAGCAACAATCAAAGACATTTCCAACCCTCAAATACACACCCCTTACGCAGAAACACAGCCACAAGAGGCATCTCGTCTCACTGGCAGGTCCATTAAGGACAGCAACAACAAGAAGGGGAAAGACAATGTTTTCAGGCTAAAACCTCTCTAGCCAGTTTTGGCAGGGAGAAAGGGAAAAGGCTTTCTGGAGTAAGTCATAGGCAAAGCTATAAAATGGAGGGCCACAGGGTCACTGACGGTAGAGCTGAAAGAACAGTCAGAGCTGCAGTCAAACTTGTGCTGGGAATTTGAGTCTGTTCTGGTGGGATTGAAGCATTAGGGATAATTTTAGCATGTGGCAATTTTCTGTTCCCTTATTTGCAGCTCGATGTGGGAGAGGAAAGGTATCCAGTTGACCTGAGCCCTATCAGAATGTGTAGCGTGCAAGCATGCACACAGCTCCCAGCGAGCTCGTTTACAGTGTGCTGTGAGCCACTCTGTTGAAATCATGTGCTACAGCTGTCCACTGGACTCCACACAACTCTGCCTCCCCCACCTCCACCGCTTTATAACTAGCATATACCACTGAATTCAGGTGTTTCAAGGTAAAAGGCAATCTGTATGCTCTAATTTTAATTAACTAATTGTATTCTGTGTTTTAAGTTGTATTATTTATTTACTTGAGATAGGGTCATGTTATGTAGCCCAGGCTGATCCCAATTTCTCTTTTCTTCTGTTTTTTTTTTTTGACTCCCACACAAAGAAATGGATTTGTGATGTTTTCATATAAGTAAATAATTATATTTTCTTTTAATTTCTTCCTCCACTACCTCCCCCATCCCTATTCCTTGCCTCTAACTGGTTCTCTCTTCTGCTTTCATGATACATACATTCCATCACTTGCTATTGAGTCCTCTTCCCCCTCCCTTTAAGCATCACAATTACCTTCTACTTTTTTTTTTTTTTTTTTTTTTTTTTTTTTTTTTTTTTTGGTTTTTCGAGACAGGGTTTCTCTGTGTAGCTTTGCGCCTTTCCTGGAACTCGCTTTGGAGACCAGGCTGGCCTCGAACTCACAGAGATCCGCCTGTCTCTGCCTCCCGAGTGCTGGGATTAAAGGCGTGCGCCACCACCGCCCGGCACACCTTCTACTTTTATGACTGTATGTATATAAGTAAATTCAAGCACATATATGTATATATTATACATACGACAGAAAATGCAATATTTGTCCTGACCTATTTTGCTTAACAATAATTTTTAGTCTTATTTCTATTTCCTAAAAATGAAGTAATTTCATTCTTTGTTTTGGTTGAACAAAATTCTATTGCATGCATATATCACATTTTGCTTTAATCTGTTGATGAACATGCATGCTGGTTCCACATTTTGGCTCTTATTACTAGTGCTTCAAAAACATGGGTGCACAGTTATCTCTGTGCTATGCTTAAAGTTCTTTTAATATATACCCAGGGATGCTAGAGCTGGGTCATATAATAATTCCAATTTTAGTTTTGCAAGGAACCTCTGTATTATTTTCCAGAGTATCTACACCAGTGTACATGCCCACCTAAGTTTTTCTCTTTCTCCACATCCTCACCATCATTTGCTGGTATTTGTTTTCTTGTCAAGAGCCATTTCTCTTGTGGTGAGATAGAATCTTAAAGCAGTTTTAACTTGTATTTTGCCCTATGACTAAGACATTGTAAAGTATTGGCTATTTCTATTTCTTCCTTTGAGAACTGCCTATTCAATTCATTAGTCAACTTATTGACTGGGTGACTTGCAACATCAGTATTTGACTTTTGAATGCTCTGTTGAACCATCCTCACTTCTCTGGAATGAAATGAACTTGGTCATGGTATGTGATTTTTTTTTAAATGTAGTCTTGAATTCTATTTGCTAGTATTTTACTGATTTTTTTATATGTTCGAACTCTCAACTTCATCCCATCATCCTTCAAGACCTATGGTTACAGGCACATAGTAACACACAAGACTTTATTTTTACTTAAAAGACTAGGTTTAGTCTAGTAAAAATGAAAGACTAGATCTCTAGCATTGGTTTTAATTGTGTGTGTGTGTGTGTGTGTGTGTGTGTGTGTGTATCTATAGTAATTATTTTCAGTATAATGCCCTAGCCACATTTACCCACAAGTCTTATTATTTTCTTTACATCACTTCCACATATAATAGCAGAATTTCTTACTCTGAAACACTCATATTAATTTCAATTATCTTTATCTCCCATTTTCTTTTAGTTTTGTACTGTTTCCTCAGTGGATGACTAAAAATTAATGTATCACAAAACATTTTTATCATGTTTTAAAAAATCCCTCATTGTTGCTAATTAGATTTGAGGGCAAGAGAATCATCTCCTGTTGAAATGAGAGCCCTGGTCCTTTGCAAAACTGATTCTATGTTGTCCTTCTCTGGCTCTATTTTAGTCTTTTTTTCCATTCCTGATTCATTCTCTTCTGCAGTTACACTGGATATTAGAAATGACATGACTGATTGGTCAACATTTTTATAACAAGAGACTGAAGTCATCCTTAAGTTACAGTGAGCCTTGTCAGACAGATTGTCGTTGAAATGAGAGCAATTATCAAGGATGGTGAGGCTGTACCTCACAGACTGCCTCACAGGAATGAGGTTGCTCCCCTTAAATGATGGTGGTGCTAACAATTTCCTCAGAACCTTTTACAGAACCAGAGCTAAGATAATGATCTATCTTGGTCTGACCAAGATTATGTGCTTTGTCATACCCTGACCCATTTTCTTTGGTTCCCTGTCCAGTAACACCTCACTTTCTGTGAGCCCCTGGAAGACAGACCTGAGATCACTGACCTCCACTCTATTTGTTCTTCCCAACATGGACACATTTCCCTAGAAGTCTAGAAATTCGAGGAACGTGTTAAACATCCAGATTTTGTCATCCATTCCTAAAAGCGGACTCACTGGTCAACTCTGTCTTTAACGGGCTCTTCTGGTGACTAAGGTGTGGGATTCACTACCCTACACACTTCTCCTGGAATATGCTTATATCTATAATTTTATGAACACCCTACAAAACAATTCTTATCACATATATATAGGAATTCGAGTCAAGGGCACTGTTATGGTCTGAATGTAGAATGTCCCCTGCAGGCTCAAGTTTTGTGCTCTGTCTCAGATAATGATACTATTTTGGGAGGTTCGGAAAACTTCAAGCTCAGGGGATAGGGCATATCTTGTGCATGGATCTTTATCCCTCCTCCTCCTTCTTGTGTGCCATGGAGAGAAACTTCAGCATATACTCCTGCTACCATACTAGTCTACCCACGCTTGTGGGGGTCAAGCAACCATGGAGAGAACTCTCTGAAACTATGAGCCAGGTTAAGACTTCACTCCCTTAATTTATTTCTCTGTGGCAGTTTGTTGACAGCAATGTAAACTTCTGTCAGATCTCAACAGCAAGAGGGTCTGCAATGTAACGTAGAAGCAAATGTGGAAATAATCAGGGAGACCTCCCCACACCTACTTTTGGATAAGAATCACTTGTAAACCTCCTAAGCCTACAGGTTTGCCGATTCGTTTTGTGACCTACCCAATCAATATCCCTGGAAATCTACTCTGTAAAGCTGAACTTTGAATTCAACCCCTCGGTGATTCTTATGGGGTCACCGTGACCATGGTCAGCAAAGCGGCTTTGAATTGACAATATGTGTGAAGTAGTTTGTGAGAGGAACAAAGAAAATGCTCTGGGGGAAGAAATGATCAGATGAATTGCAGCTCAATTTGGTGGCTCTGAGGCTGGCTTCACATTCTTGGTGTGGAAAAGAGTCAAGAAGGTCAGGGGTGCCAGGGATGAATGAGGAGGAAGAAATGGTACAAAATGAGATGGATGGAATAGCTTGATAAATGACACATTTTATTCAACTTAAAAATAAATATATGGTGCTTACTATTTAATGTCACAAGTGACATATGAGAGGTGAAGTGGCTGACTCTCAGCTATACTTATAAGATTATTACAACAGGAAAGTGATAAGTCAGCTGCCCTTCAGTGGTGTGGGGTAATTATTTATATTCAAAGAAGGCTGAGATCACCATGGATACAAGTGGCCTGGGAAGGCATCTGGAAAGTTGCAGGACATGCACTGCCTAGAGCCTCAGGAAAGAATTGACATTTGGCCTTACTCCATAAGCTAGTGTCTCTGATCATATGTGCTCATCTCTCTAACATGCTAGATCTTATTTATTGATTTTCATTTGGCGCCCCAGCCTGGAAATGGAAGCAGTCCTGCGACAGGTGTTACCTGAGAACACTGGTTATAGAGAAGCAGGATTTGAGCCATGATGTCTTGATCAAGCCTGACTAGAAGCTGCTGCTTGGGGGCATGGAGGGCCACAGCCCCATAGATCAAGATGAGGTCTGTCTTGGTCAGGCTCTTTTTTCCAGAAAAAATACCCTTAAAGACAAGAAGAGGGAGATAGAGATCATGTGAGGGAATTTGCTTTCTCTCATAGTTTGTCTTAATCCCGTGGACCACCACAGGGGTTAAATAACCGGACTGGGATGATTGCAGTGATTCTAAAACTGGCATGTTCTTGCTTGTACAAATGTGGACAACCAGGACTGCGGTGGGGCCGTGAAGCTTCTGTTAATTAGTGTCTACCCCATCCCTCCTTCAGGGAAGTGAGGTAAACGTCACTGAAGCTGTGGTTCGACAAACGCAGACACGCGTAGGCTTTCCTGATCAGTGCTAGCGTCAGTGAAAATGGAGTAGCCTCCTTACATAGCTGGCCATCCTGTAGCACCAAAGCTCAGAATTGAGAGTGGTAAGAATAGTGTGGAATAGAGATGTTCACCGAAGAGTTAAACATTGCTTGCCTCTGAGGTAACTGTGGGCTTCAGAAAAAAAAAAAATTAGTCCTTTACCTTACATCGATTGATAAAAAACTTCTCCTTATCTTGGAATGTTTTAAGAACTTTTAGAACAATATCCAAGTGGTTCTCAGAGCAGTATCCTAAAATAGATGTTGTCCCCTAAAATCAGAAGGAGTAGATTTTGAGTATAACCATGCATTCAATAAATACTTATTGAGTATCTACCACTGTGTGACAGACACTTTTTTGGTCATTGGAAGATACAGGGTTGAACAGGGCATCCCGAAACCTCCTTCCCCGTGGAGTACACAGCCAGATAATACTGCTGGCAGGCCACAGGGAACTGAGCAATACAGTATGCCAGAGCGTGACAAGGCAGTGGCTGATGAAGACTGAGGAAATCTGTCATGTCAATAGGGTGGTTAGAGATTTCCGCACAGACACAGTCAGGTCAAGCAGAGGCAGCGCCCTGACTGTAGGGAAAGCATGAGTTGCTGGGATTCCTACAAGTTGCTGCAGAGTTCTAAACACAGAATAAATGCAAATGCCTGAAGCCACTGAAAAGAGCTGAGGGACTGATCTTAAAGGTCGAGGAACCCTGAGGTCTACAGCTGACCCTCAAGAGTTTGGATGCATGACTCATGTTGGTGTTTTTTACATTATTTTTTAAGTTTAACTTTTGTTCTCAATCAACAAATAAGAAGTGGTACAACAAATATTTAAGGGGTACAGTGGTACAGTGTGGAGTTCTGATGCCTGCCTACCCTGTGGGATATTCAAATGAGGCTGAATATCATATTTGTTGTCCTAAATACCTACAGTTGCTTATGAGTGTGTGTGTGTGGGGGAGGGGTGAGGGTAACATCTAATACCCATTATTTTGGGGCATTATGAAAGGCCTAAAATACATTATAACCAGCAATGTTTGTTGATAATTTTACACTGTTGAAATGGCCTCATATACGAGGTGATTTAATTCTTGAAGTCTGGTTGTCAAGACCTGGTTGTTTCCTGTTCTAATGATACAGCCCCTGCCCATAGTCTCCTTCCCATCTTGCTTTCTCAATATGGACGTCACCATAAAATCTTCCTTATGATTCATACAAGAATCTTGTCATGGTTCTTTGATTACAGTTTATTTCATGCGTGCTGTCACATTTCATCTGGACACACAACACTACTGGGGTACTGTGTTTAGTTCTGACACACAAGCCCCACCCCTGACAGTGGAAGGCACTTGGCACACATACTCCTACCAAATAGCCTGTGGCCCAGTGGCCTCAGTCAAAGCCCTAAGATGCAAATTTGTTTGAATCTTGTAGACTGTCTCATAATACTCCGTGCTTTTTCTTGTCCAATTCATCTGTCATTCCAGCCTGACAAAACCCAGTCCCTGGACAAATAGACTCTCAGTTGACCCAGCGCTTGAGCTGCTGGAGAACATTTGAGAAAGCCAGGGGAGTTCCACCTTGGTGGGGCCCTCAAATCCATAGAACTGTCTCAAGACTTTTGTTTAGTTTTCTTCCCTCATTTCTTTCAAGTTGCAAGTTCAACCTCAAGTAGTCTGGTGTTACTCAAATGATATCATGTGTGTGAGATGCACAGAGAGAAAGGCATGGTCTCACTTACCATGTCATGTGTGGGCACTCAACTCACCTACACGGCATTCCTAAGTGACTTGGATGTGTGGGAGTACTCACTAACTTCAATGAAAGTAAACAAGTTAGCTGAGGAGCTCCGAGGAATGTCATATTTTGTCATAGTTGGTGAAACTCTAAGAGCTTGAGTGAGAATCTTAACGGATGCTTACACTGGGCCCAAAGTTACTTTGCTTCTGAGTGTATAGCTCCATGAAAAGGGTCAGTATGATGGGGAAGTCGTGTTAGAAATATCACCCAGGAAGACTGGCGGTCACACATCCTGAGAAGGGGAGGACAGTGGTGCAGAAGCAGCGTCACACACCCACAAAAGTTTAGTTGTTTCTCCTATTTACTGTGAGAGAAGGAAATTTAAACATCTTAGAATTTCTGGGGAGAGATGTAACAAGATAACGCTACAAGATTTTTTTTTTTTTTAGCAGTTTCTATTAATGGGGGAGCCCTTCTCATTATTTTCAATATAAACCTTTTCTTTTCTCCACAGTAGCACACGCTCTGCCAACTAGGCTAAGCAGGGAGTAAATAAAAACATTTCTCTGTCTCTCTTAGGTTCGTGCTCATTACTCTTTCTAGATGACTGTTAAAGTCACTCTCAGCTTGAAAATTCAGTCATCCTGACGGTCATCACCATACTCCAAGAAATCAGTGCTAAGGCATAAGATGCATCATAGAGGTATTAAGTGAGAATGTTTGAAATTCATGTTGCAGTATTTTTATAGACGTGGCAGAAAAAATAATAAGGTACTGACATTTAAACAGGGAAACTTTTTTTTTTCTGGAAAGAAATCCTTTTGGACTTTTCTAAATGTACAAAGGAAGAATTCTAGTTAACAAGACAGCCAGGGTTGTCTCAAGTTCTGTGGAGAGGAATAACAGCTATCACCAGAAGAGGGGACTGACATGGGGACTCACCTGTCTCTGGTCCCCCAGCTGGCTGGGAGTGACCAAGAACTCCTTGATCTGTGAGCTCACAAACTCTGTGTCTGGGCAGGATGCTAAGGTAGTTCCCAAGGCTTTCCAAAGGAATTTCTGGAAAACAAAAGATGAGCTGTAGGATTCTGAAAGTTTGGAAAACAGGATTGATGAAAAAGGGGAGGAGCTGAAGTAGTGATAAGGAAAAAAAACCCAACTTGGTCTTAACTTATGATAGCCTGATAGCTGCGTGCCTCGCACGTGTTCTCTTTCTGAGAATGGGCTTCCTTCAGGCTTTCTCTCCACTGGTGTTCTTCTGCATGCCTTCAGAAAGTGTTCCTAACGCTATCATGACTTTCATTCTCTATCATAGCTTCTTTTTGAAAATGTATACCTGCATATAGTATATCTTGGTCATATCCATTCCCTATTCCCTCCTTCCAGCTCCCCTTGGCCCTCTCTAACACATCTCCTATCTTCTTCTCAACCCATTTTATCTAGTGCTGTCCATATGAACTTATGAGTGGGGGTCATCCACTGAGGCATGGGAAACCTAGTAGTGGCTTTCCCCAACCCTAACCAATGAAAAGTGCCTCTCTCTCCTTTCCTCTGCAAATGTCTGACAGTAGGGATGGGGCTTCTGGATACCTCTCTCTTCCAGGCTGGAATTTTTAAGTCTCTTTTATGCCCATGGCCAAGGAAGACCTTGTGTGTTGTTAACTTATGAGGTCAAGTTAGCTAGCCAGTTAGGAATAAGAGACTACATGGAATAGAAACAATCTGTCCCAACTAAGACCATGACATACAAAGGAAGCTCTAGTATACACTGAGAATCTGCTTGAGAAGACTGAAAGCTGAATCCACAAAGCCCAGTTCTAAGACAGTTGTCAAAGTGCAAGATTGTGGAGGAAATGAATGACTGTTACTTCAACCTGTTAGAAATGACTTGTTATACAGTGAAAACTAACTGGGTACACATTTAATTAACTTATTTTCAGTGTAAGGATTACATTGTTCTGCCTCTCCGGGTATCGTAGCTCATGCCTGTTATCTTAGCACTCAGGAACCTAAGGAAGATTTCCATGAAGTTCCAGGTTTGTCTGAGCTACAGAGTAAAACACTGTTTGAAAAAAGCAAACTCCTCAAAATTGGTCTGACTCTTTAGAAGGTTATTATCTTGGAGCAATCTTGTAGGTTTGGAAACTGCTGGGTGAACGGTGTGACTTCAGGTACACAGGGACTATTTGTACAATGAGGAAAAGAAAGGCATTGCTTGCATAGTCTTAACTGGCATCTCCAGACTTTGTGGACCAGTCTGGAGAATTGGTACTTTGAACCAAACCAGAGCCAGTCAGGGAGAACTTGGAGAAGCATATGGAAGAACTGAAGTTAATAATGAATAATAATCATTTGGTATTAGAAATTGTAAAACTTAGGACATGTTTTTCTTGAATACTAAAATTTATGAATGATTTTTAACCTAATAACGACCATGGTCAAAGCTGCTTTTATACCCAGCACACATGTACTACTTAGGGACCTGCTTCTGCACCTGTTGAAACCCTTGAAATATATCAAACCATGCATATTCTGAGGATTCAGAGATTTAAACAGTTTTCCACAGGCAACATTAGGAGTACATAGCAGACCCTAGATTCAGATTCCATTTAGAATGGAACTCTGCAGGGTGGAGGGTTATGGGCATGACACAAGGGAACTCAAGAACTGGATTTTGAACAACCTCTTGTCTCTAACTTTGCTCAATTTTAGTATTGTTTCTGGCTGCCTGGCTTGTAACACTGGCATAATGGGAACCAAAGCACAAACTGACTTTTAACCAGCTCAGCCATTTGCCTTCCTGTGTCCATTCTTCCTCCTCTAGAAGAGATCCCTGGATTGTAGCACAAACCTATTGCTCACCAATATTCCTTAAAGATGGGTGTGGTCTTATGAGCGTGGTAGGCTACATGTGAGAGAAGAGAAGGAGGAAATACTCAATACTCAGCAAGTGACCTAAGGGGAGTCCTTTATCTAATCATTCTTTTCTCCTTTTGGATGCCCTGAAGACAAGATAAAGCACGAGAAGCCGTTTTGGGTCATAAGGTGGATGCCAAAGTCCCTTTGTTGAAAAACCAACCTTTTCTATGGAGCTGTTGGAGTAACTGCCCATTTGCTGGCTGAAGTCCCGACTCAGTTGACTGGTCCAGGCTACGTCACTAATTTTCCGTAAAGATTCCTTGAGCAACTGTTACAGGAAGTAAAAGTTACATGTGAGTTTGACTATTTAGTGGGTTTTCCTGGTACTTTTTTTTTTTATTTTCTAAAATCTATCTATCTGTCTGTCTGTCTGTCTATCTATCTATCTATCTATAACTGGGATCATTCTTTTCAAATTAAGTAACTTATTATTTTGGAAACTTTCCCTTCATTTATTTTTAAAACTACTTTTTGATGTTATGAATTCCTATTAAGACTAAAATACACATATGTAGAAATTACTTTATGCAAGTACCTTCCTTTCCTTTCTTAAACAGAACTTACACAAAGATTAAAATAGAATATAATCAGAAACATAAATTGCAGTTAACATTTTTCAAGTTTTGGTAGATTTGGAAAAACTCCATTAGTCAATGTTTGTGTGGCTTATTGCCTACAAAATGTGAGAGAGAGAGCTTTCAAGTAGGGGATGGAATATCTTCAAGAACCGAACAGAGACACAGGTGCATTTCTGCACCTCATCCAAGTGGACCTTCCTGAACTTACCAGATGTTCCCAAATAGAACCATAGAGAAGACTCTTGAATCCTTGTATTGCCTCATCGAATGGTGTGTTAAAAAGAAGTTTTATCTTATTGGAGGACAAAAATCTGTTGGGATTTCTAAAACATATTATTTCTCTTACATTTCCTCCTCTTTAAGCTTAGAAAAGAACACTTAATGTCAAAGGCCCGTGAAGAGATTGTGTGCATTTTTTAAACCGGAGCTCAGCTAGTGGGCCTCTTAAGGAAAAGAAATGAATCAGTCTTGGAAGTTTGAGGGAAGAACATATGTTACACGGCTTTGAAAAAAGATTAGTTGCACACTCAAGCCTGGAAGAAGGAAGCGACCTGCTCTGGAGGCTTCCTGTTGGAAGAAAGAAATTCCCCATCGCAAACAGCTATTTTTAAAAGAATAGCTAGTGAATACAGGGTGAGGATTTTGAGACAGGAAGGAGGGTATAAAAGAAGTAGGGAACTGAAAACCAAGGACCAGCTGAGCAGGGCCACCACTTTCAGATCTTCAAGTGCATTTATATCGAAAAAGAAACAAGTCTTTAAAACATGGCTGTTCTTCAGTCCCACTCCTAGAAAAGGTGATTTCTGAAGAAGCATTGAAAAAAGGCAGAGGAGGTACTGTGGGGAGACCATTGAATACTGACACTTTTGTGATTTTTCAAACATATTTATTTACTTGGTGGTGCGTGGGTGGAGGTATGAGGGCAATTTGTGGGAGTTGGTTCTCTTCTTCCACTGTAGGGGAATAGAAATGGAACTCGAGTTGTCAGTCTTGGGAGTAAGCACCCTTATCTGCTGAGCCATTCTGCTAGCCCGAAAACTGCCATTCTTAAGAAGTCATGGGAGATTCCTATGTGGACAGATGATGATGGGAAATCTGCCTTACCAAAAGCTTCCTGTCCATGAGCCCCTCCACTGCCCATGAGTTCCTGAGATGAAATTCTTGTACACTCCTGCCTGCAACTTAATAACCCCCACAGCACTGTTTATGTTTAAAAGTCCAATGAGTTGACTGGCTACAGAGGAGTTTGTTTTCTGGAGAAAGGACACAGCATGGGCTGTTTGGGTTTTAGAAACCAGGGTTGGGTGAGGATAGCAGAAAGCAGATAGAGAAGAAAGAGTTTCATTTTGGAGCATAGAAGTGGGATTTGCATTAATCTCTGTTTTGTGAATGACAAAGGAATGAAGGGGGTAAAATTCTTGAAGAATCAAGAGTTAAGAGAGAGAAAAATAGTAAGTAAAATAGTGAAAGTTCTCTTTAACTCAGTCAACCCGAAGAACAAACATTAATGTTCTCATTATGACCTAAAGAAGGTTTAAGAGATTGCTGTTACATGCTAGTCATCTTCCCAAGCCAAGATGTGCCCTCCTCTTTGGAATAAATTGTTTTGCTGTTACTTTAGTTGATAAGAGGGATACCTACCCGATTTTACCCTCCATTGTCAATAGTTCTTGAGGATTCACACTTACCTGGCTGCTCATTAGTAGTCAGTGCAGGACCTACCCTTACCTGCAGCAACATGGTTTCCCACAACACAATGCTGGAATTATTTCCTAGAAATGAAAACAGACATAAGAACTTCAAGTAAACAAAGATCAATTCTCCCTGACTCAACAACTAGTGGATGAGACACTTCTACCTCAAAGGTTCTCTTTGTTCAGGATGAGTGTTTTGAGAGGAAATTTACCATGTTGGCAACTTTAAACTTCTCATCAAATAGACAGACTATCTCTAAACTATGATAAAATCTACTTATTTTTACTAACTTCAGAATTAGTAACTTAAATGATCACATTTCATAATGCATATTTTAACATGTTAATCTGAATAATAATTTTTTCAGTTATTTTTTGTTTTGGAAAGCTTTGGTGTGTGTGTGTGTGTGTGTGTGTGTGTGTGTGTGTACGTACATGCACACATACTACCATACACAGATGGAGGGCATAGGACAACTTTTGTGCATTGTTTCTCTTCTATCATGGAGTTCCAGAGACCCAACTCAGGCTGCCAGGGTGTGGTTGGTGGAAAGTGTCATTACCCACCAAGACATCACCCAGGCCCTGTTTTTATTTTATCATGTAGCCCAGGCTGGCCTCAAACTTCACTATGTAGCTGAGAATGACCTTGAACAGGATTATTTCTACTTCTCGATTATTAGAGTCAAAGGTATACATCAGCAAGTAGCGACTTTTTAGATCATAGCAAAGGAAAATGTTCCTATATAAAGGAAAAGATCAGAGCAAAAATGTAAGTTCCTGTACAGCTCCCACTCCTGCTCTAATCACCATGACCATTTGAGAACTAGAGGGTAAGAAGTCAAAGAAAACAAGGCAAACAAAACCTATCCAGCTCATTGCCTTAACTGCCTGAATTTGGCAGTTTTTGCCTTATGGATTTATAGATAAACAGTGCATCATTTCTTTGTGGTCTTGCCTCCTAGCATAAAGACCCAACCACACTCCCTCATACCTTCAAGAGGTCTCAGGAGCTCAGGCAAGCGTGTTTTCCACAGGTCTACCAGCTTAGGATGAATTATCTCAGGCACTATCTTCAGAAGGCCTATTGCGCTGACCCCACATAATTTCCCTAAACTGGCCAGCATAGTTATGACCTAAAGGCGGAGGAGGACATGAACATCAAGTAAGAACGTATTTAGCAGGCCTACCCGCCTTTGCCTTATCATGCTCTGTTAACAAAGAACACAAGTCTCTTCATACTTATTCAAGAGCAAAGGTAATATTTAGACTACCCTTTCATTTTTTTTTTTTGCCCTGAGGATAAAGCTTAAAAATATGGAAACAAGGAACAGGAAAATTAATGGAAAAAATCAACACTTGGATATACTTATTAATTAAATAAGGACATGCAGAATATTGTCTGCCTAAGTGATATGTAGGTGGCCAGATAGGGAGAAGAGAAATAAATACTGTAGGTATGAGATTTATTTGATGGTATTTATGGATGAGATTCAGTACACATTTGTTTTAATTTTAATTGGGGGGGGAGCTCATCTTGGATCTGAACCTGCATTCTGTGCTTATTTTTAAATAATTAAGTTTTAATAAGAGTTTCAGAGTGAGAAGATAATTTTATCAGTAATAATTTTCATGAATGCCACAAGCAGAGCAGAACATTCATCATTGAATTTTTAGTATTTCTTTTAGAGTGTTTTGCCAATTCTCAGAATTTTATTTTAACTGGAACTGTCCATATTATCAGCTTAAATTTATCCTACATTGATTCTTTGTAACTCACCAGAAGTCGGGCCAGTAGCTGCTGCGGTGAAGGGAGTTTCACTAGAAAGAGAAAGCAATTTTCGTCATCACCATAGGGGGCCAGGAAAAGTTGTATCGGGGGTTGGGTGTGAGCTCAAAGTGTGGCTGGTAGCCATTGTGAAATGAGTCTCTCAGAAAAGAAACATTTTGCTTTATTCATGGATGTACGAACCAGCTCCCGTAGAGATGACAAGTGCTGTTGACTCCTGGATGTCACGCTTCTTCTTCTCTTCTGCCATAACCAGAATTCTGATGATGTTGAACAGGTAGTCTAGCGTGCCCGTGTATTCTTCGGGTACCACAAAAGTCAGGATTCGTGGCCATAACACCTGTAGAAAGCATATTCTCTTATTTTTCCCTCTCTATTTTAGAAACTTGTCTCTCGTGTGTTATTATTTCAGTCTTCAGGTCAAGTCAAAGAGAAATCAAGAAATAGAATGTCTGCACATTCATGTTTGAGTGCTAGTTGTAGTGAGTGTGGGTAGGTGTTTCTCCCTGGAGTTGCTTCTTAACTGTGGAGCAAGGAAATTCTTCATTTTGAGCAATGGTTGCAAGCACCATGGGTAATCCTGCCTCTCTGGGCTTCCTTAACAATGCCAGGGTTCTTCTTGTCAAAGCGACAACTGAAATTACCCCACATATTTTCCCAAACTCTAATGTTGAAGTGAGTCTGGCCCTAGCAAGGGTGAAGTTGAGAGAATGATTGGGCTGCTGTTATTCCTTGTGCTCAGCGGTTCCTCTGCCACTCTCCCTAGTTCTGAATCTTCTCTCTATTCAGCCTGTGATTAACATTTTCATAGTTCATCAACCACAAGGCAAGAAGTCTGATATGCCAGCTTCTGTAAAGTTTAGGCTCCCTTACAAGTTCTGGGATGTTATTTTTTCTGTTTTACTGACTCTTTGATCAGAAGGTTTCAAACTTTAGTGTGCATCAGAAATACTGGCACTTTTTCAGTTGTAGACTCTGATATGCTTATTAGCTACATTTGGGATGTAGCTTCAAAATATGCTTTTGAAGCAAATATTCCAAATAACTCACAAACTACATATTAACCTCCACCACAACTGGAGGAAGAGGGCCTATTGATTGTCTCCTGGTTCTGCCAAGGATTTTGAGCCATTAAAACCTATTCTCAGATGATTTTTCTCAAGAAAAATAGTTTCTCAGGAGGCTCTCTTTGAAGTTCAGATTAACTTGGTCTCCAACGTGCTCTGAGCTTGGGTACACTAAAACTACTCTCTCTGCTTTGCAATATTCCAGGTATGTTAGGATAAGATGAGAAGAAATATGCTAGAGATATTATGAACTACAATGTGCTAAGAAACCCATACCCATTGCCTTAATTATAAAGTTTATCTTGTTTTGAGAAACCTCTCTGTGCTGTGTGCTGAGCATCAAATTGTAATTCTTACAAACAGAATATCAAACTAGCTAAGGACACACCTTGTGCAAACTCAAGTCTTTACCCAGAAGTGAGCAGCTACCTAAACAAGTGATCACAGTAACTTAAGTGGTAATGAGAGTCCCTTACCTGGGGCATCCCAATCACCAATGGGTCCAGAGATTTTAAGACCTCCAGGCTTGTTTCTTGAATAGATCTCTCTTCCTCTTCATCGTCTTGGGAGTTAGATTTCACTGGTTTCTCCTTTAAGAAAGGTTAAACTATTTCCTTTAACCTTACTTTGGAGTGTTTTCAGACTCTGGGGCAGAAGATTCAACCAAAGGCTCAGGGGGCCCAGTGATCTTGATCCCTAACATCAATCAAGTCCCCACCTGAAAGTGCCCCTTGGAGGAACGGTTAAAACACAAAAGTTAGGTTCCTTCCTCAGAGAAAATTGATTTAACCTCCTGCGTGTTCACTTTAAGCTAGAAATGGCATTAGTAAAGGGGAAAGGGACCAGAGAGAACCAGGGGCTTAGAGAAATAATAAAGAAAAGTGATAGGACCAAGGTTATATTTGGGAACCACAAGTTTCTTTGAGCTCCATTGAATCAACTGTACTTGAAGGAGGACAATAATCAAAATTGTAGTGTGTTCATACCAGGTTCCTGTTGGACATGGCAAACTGGGAGAAGATATAATTAATCAAGGGCCATCCTTCTCGAGCTTCAATGTAGCCCTTTTCACACATGGTTTGGATGAGAAGAAGGGTAGACTTCCTTACCTGGAGGAAGAGTAATAAACCAGAAATGTTTTCTGCTTCACAGAAAGGAGCTGACCTTCCAATTTCCTGTCATGAACCATCCAAAGGTGGGGACTTAAAAAAGATACGTTTTCACATGACTATGACTTAACCCAGAATCTCTTAGAAGAATTTGTTCTCTTCATAAGGCTTTCATAAAGGATTGGCTCCAAAGTATTGTTTCATATACAAATTAAAATAATTGTTAATTTCTTTTTTTTTTTTTTTTTTTTTTTTTGGTTTTTCGAGACAGGGTTTCTCTGTGTCGCTTTGCGACTTTCCTGGGACTCACTTGGTAGCCCAGGCTGGCCTCGAACTCACAGAGATCCGCCTGGCTCTGCCTCCCGAGTGCTGGGATTAAAGGCGTGCGCCACGACCGCCCGGCTGTTAATTTCTTTCTTATAACTTTTCTAACATGAAAAACTTGAGTACCAGGACACAGGAAACATCAGGCAGTCTTTTGCCTATAGGACTTCTTCTTGATGGTGTTAGGTTGACAAACAGAATATCCATGCTGAGAAAAAGACTCATGGCTTTTTCATGAAGGGGGAAGAAGATGCATTGTCTTTTTTAAAAACGTTGTTTATTTTTTGAGATTATAACACAATTATATCATTTTCCCATTCTTTGTCCTCCCTCCAAACCCTCTCATATATCTTCTCTTGCTCTTTTTCTTTTTCCTTTTTTTTTGGTTTTTTGAGACAGGGTTTCTCTGTGTAACTTTGCGCCTTTCCTGGAACTCACTTGGTAGTCCAGGCTGGCCTTGAACTCACAGAGATCCACCTGGCTCTGCCTCCTGAGTGCTGGGATTATAGGTGTGCGCCACCACCGCCCGGCTTCTCTTGCTCTTTTTCATACTCACGACCTCCTTTTTTTCATTAATTGTTGCTACACACATGTACACACATATATATTTACTAAATAAGTATGTTTAACCTGCTCTATTTGTATGCTACTTGTTTGCATGTTTCAGGGCTGACCATTTATTATTGGATAAGCAGTTGTTGTGCTCTTCCCCAGGGAAGACTATTTCTCTGTTCTGAACAATCCTTAGCTGCTGTAGTTCTTTGTGTAGGGTTGAGGCCTCATGAGCTTCCCTCTATGACTAGCATGTCTATTGTTGTTCTTGTTCAGTTCATGTTTTTTCTTAAACATTTCTATTTATTTTGTGTGTGTGTGTGTGTGTGTGTGTGTGTGTGTGTGTGTGTGTGCATGCTGCAGCACATATGTGGAGGTAAAAAGACAACTTTTTTTCTTTCCTCTACATGGATTCCCAGGATTAATTCCCAGGTTGTCATACTTAACAGCAGGTGCATTTTCTCACTGAGCTATCTCTTTGGCCCACATCTTTATAACCATCTTTGAAAAAAAAAATCTATTTGAAGAACATTGCAATGTTGGGATGGGCAAAAATCTTTTGTTCCACTAGGAAGCCTTAGAACTGTATGTAAATTAGGATGTAATTTGTCTTTGGGGGTTGAATTCTTTGAAGAATGTCATTGATCTCATAGAGCAATTTGTAAAGAAGCTTCACACTAGAACCTCAAAGAACCAGAATAATTCCAATCATTCCTGAAGCCACCACCAACCAAATAAAAGTATCTATTAACTCTCTTACTTTTACATTGAGGTCACTCATGACAACTTTGACTGATTTTTCAATTGAAGTTGTGTGATTCCTAAACCTGGGCTCTGAAAGACAAAAAGAGAAACTGAGGTCAGACCCAGTAGGAATACAGTATGATCTAGACTTGGTGAAAACCCATTAGAATTAAGTCACAAATTGGAAGATTCTGGTTGTTAACATCATATGCTATTCATTCCCTTCCTATCTGTCTTCTTTTCTGATCATTAACCACGACAATTTCTCTTTTGGTTTTCTGTTATACCTGTTTCTTCCATCACAGATTAAGTTCCAGCATGTATTCAATACACTATGCTCAGTGTGTTAGCTGTGAAATTCATAAGAATTGGTATTGTTATCAGCTGAGTCTTCAACAACTAGGTTTTTAAAACTACCATGTTATGAAAAACTGAATTCTTGTATTTTACTGAATTCATGATATCAACCATTTTATAGTGTATAATTATTTTTAACTATACTAAAAAAGAAAAAAATATAGTGGAAAATCAGAATTAAAGATGTTATTGAAAGACATGCTCACTATTATAAAAATATGATTTTTGGAAGTAAAAAGATATAGTAATTAATTACATTCTACCTTGTTTTTTTTTTTAATACAAAAGCAAAGTTACATTTCCATTTACCTCTACTCTATGTGGATATTGCAAACAATCACAGTTTACATTATAGTTCTTCAATTAACACATGATCTGGTAATCCAATTGGAAGTATGTCTTGTGTGACCATACATAATAAAGGCATAATATTTAGGAATTCTATGGATACTCTCTAAGCAAACAAATATTGTTTATAACAAAAAACTAACCAGAATTATTTAGAGACTACAAAATAAATTGCAGAATAACTACATTGTAGCATAGAAAAGAGTATAGTTGAGCATTGTAAAAGTAAAGATTTCCAAACATAAATGTATACATATATAAAAAGTATATACAATCACAAGGATGCACATGTGTGCTTGTTTATAGATTTATAAATATTTGTCTACTCATGGGGTATTTGTGGAGGCATACACAGGAAACCATTAGCAATGTTTACCTTTGCGCATGGCATTGTGGATAAAGCAAAAAATGGCAAATATACAAAATAGCAATAAAGAGATGTACAATTGATTTGACGTCACTCTGAAGTGCTTTTGTTTTGCAATATTAGCATATGCTATCTCTGAAATGAAAGGAAATCAAAACAACTAGCCAGCAACATAGAGGAAAGACATTCCAGCATTTTAAATCCTCACTGTCACTCTAACTTAGCGCAAACATGACCCTGGTGTCTTAAGGAAGTGGGAAATGATTTCAGCGTTCACACTGAGTGATCGTACATGAAGAACAAAGAGAAGGGCAGGGCAATTATCCTTGGCCAAACATGGAATCTGTGGGTTGTTTGTTTCAAATAAGCAATCTTTGCTGTTGTTACATTCCCGCCATATGCTTCTACCTTGTTTTTAATGTAGAGAATTCTATATCCCTTTACTATTTACAATTAAGCCACTTCACTAAATTGCTGTATCTTCCAAATTTTAAATTTAGTTCCTCAAATTTCTTTCTTCCTCAATGAAATGCATTTGTAAATTTCACAAAAGAAGAGAAGCAACTGAAAATGCCCGCTTCAATGGGTGAGACCGCAGAAGAGCCAGAAGACAGTTTCATTTTTAGGGGACCTTGCACGGAATACGTAGCACAGGATTTGGGAACCGTGGACCCCTGTTACCGTCTTGCTGATAACTTGAACTGTCCTGGCTTCATCTCTACTACTCACCCTCAGCATTGATAGTCGATCTCAACAAAGTTAAAATTCCTGTTCGAACAGCCTCGTTGGTACTTCTTATTTGTTCATCAAAAAACTCCAGCAGGTCTGCAGGATTGGCATGAGCTGCAGGTTTAGAAATACCAAGTTTGTGAGAATGCCTCCGACGAATTCATATTAGTATATATTAACTATACACTATGTTGTTTTGATATGTGCATGTAGCATATACAAGAACTCATTTTCTGCTTAGGTAAGGTACTTGTGAATGGGAAGACAGGAATTTCTTCATGAGGATTGTCAAAGCCGCTCTGCGGTTGGTTTTGTGACTTCCAGGCTTCTGTAGTAATCAGAATTAGTTAAGCAGTTTGTTCTCTAGAAAGTCGCAGGACCTGGGTTACTCTGCTTGTACCTGTGACTTTGGTCTCATGTGGAAGTTAGGGATGTTGGCAGAGACAGTCTAGAGATGGCCCGTAGAATGGGTCCTAATTCAAAGGAACTAGTGTCCCTTATAAGAAAAGGATATGAGGTATATGAAGGGGCATGGTGAGAACACTGAAGACGGAGCTAGAGCCTGGACTAATGTCTCATCAGCCTAGAAACTGGAGGGCTACAGGACAGAGCAATACAATGACTGACTAGAGGGATAGCTATCAGAGTAAAGTGAATTAGTGAATTTGGCTGGCTAGGAAGAAGAATGTACATAATCAGAGGAGTTAGGAGAGAACAGAGAGCACTGAACACTCATCTAGAGGACCTTGGCTTGATTCCCAGCACCCACATGAAGACTCTAAAGCATCTTTAACTCCAGTTCCATGTGATTCATTGCTCTCTTCTGGTCTCCAAGGGCACTGCACACAAAGCACACAGACATACACGCAAGCAAAACACCCAAAAATGTAAACAAAAAGGTTAAAAATACTTAGAAACCATAAAGATATGCAATGAGGTGGGAGAAATGACCTGGGGGAGGTGCTTTCAGAGGAACCCAAAGGCTGTTTTCAATTGTGGTTTTATACACTGATCCAGGGACCTTGGCATCTGCTTTGTAATCTGTGCTGGGCATTTACCAGGTGATAGAAAGGAGACCTAAGTAAGGTGTTGCAAACATAAGATGAATAGAAAGAAAAGGAGAGAAAAGAGGAGAGAGAATTTTTTTTTACTAAAGTGCTTGGAATCAAAGGAATGACCAAGAATGAAACCAACCAACCAACTATGACTTCAGACTTGACAGTGTCACAGTATCTTATATACTCAGAGAAATAGCAATTTCCTATCTTTAGAGTGAGAAATTCATGCTGGTTTCCTAGAAAATCCTCTGGCTGGTAGCATATAATTTTCTCTACCTGGAACCTCCTGGTCCCAGGGCAGCCTGACATGACTGGCTGCCAACCTATGCCACTCATCCTGTGTTCTTGTGAGTAGAAGGGCAGGCAGAGGATGCTGTGAGCGCTAGGAACATTCTGTATGTGTGGAAGCAATTCCACTGACAGCACACTCTACCATCTTTGTCATTTTGAGGTATTTTTATGAACGCTCCGGATGCTGGGTCATACCTAGAACGAGGAAACAGCTTGAAGCTTCAATTTTGTTTTCCTTTATCGGAGGCTCTGGTACTCTGCAGAACTGAATAGAAAGGAGCAACAATCAGGCATAGACAGGAGTTAAAAGTAGAGAAATAGTTCAGATTGAACAAGCAGGCTTGACAGCATGGACTTCCTACCTGGTGGAGCAAACTGGAGAGGATGGATCTTCTCAGGTTCATGGGAAGGGCAATGTCATAGAGGACTGTTGCGGTCAGTATCTGTTTTAGACTCTAAAACAGAGGCACTTGTGGGTTAGACAGATGATGCCAGAGAAACAGCCACGCAAGAGATAAAGGTGAATGACTACATTTGGTGAGAAGAACACACCCGACCTCACTGCCCTTACAAGTTTTCTTAGTGATTCTGATCTCATCAGCTTGGAGGGACAGTTCTTTGGTCCCCTTTGGAGTTTCCATCAACAGTTGTGACAAGCTCTGTATGTCTGTTGTGTCCCCAAAAGTATTTAAGTGGAGCTACTTACTGAACAGGTGTTTGAGCTCCCCCAGTGTCCTTGAGACTTAGTGTCCTCACAAAGGTTGCACGTGGAGCCTTTTCCTCTCACCTGTGTGATGTAGAAATCACTCTCCTTGTCTTTATACTGGGTCAGGAGCCAGGGTATTTGGCTCAGGGCATATTCACGAAAGTCTTCCCGATGCAGCAGCAGGCTGATGGTGGGGCCATGGATCTTGACAATGGCAAAAGTCTGTAAAGGCAATAAACAAAGGTCATTGTCAACCCTGTGCTGTACTTTGTGTATAGATTTCAGTGCACCGAGTGCCTTGGGGACTCCATAAACACAAAAATCTCCTTTAGGGAAAAAAACTCCTTTAGGGAAAAAACACCTTTAGAAATGAAGCAGTTCTATTTTTTTTTTTTTTGGAAAATGCACAGGTAAAGAGTGCTGCATGAACAACATGACCCTCTATTGTAGAACAGTTTCTTCCAGATTAAAACCTTCCACTTTGGAGGGAAGTTGCTAAGACTCAAGATGTGAAGTGTAAAGCAACAGGATGTTTTAAGGGGAGATGAAATAGTCCTTCCAGCAGGGAAGTTTGTTTCTAGTGACAGAACACTTCACTATCTGAGATTACAACCTTTTATTTTACAGGGAAGCTCCTCAAGGCACCCCAGATGTTCCCAGACTTAGAAAACAAACCCTGTCTTAAACCTTTTATAAGACAGCAAGAAGAAACATAAACAGGATATAATTTAGCCTACTTTAAAATATATATTAATTAAAAATTATATTAAGCAAAACAAGGATGGAATTATATATGTGAAAGTATTTTGTAATTCATTTGCCATAAAGAATTGCAGTACTTCACATAGATGAGTGAATTCTTTTGTCACAATTTATCTAATTGTGTTATTGGTAGACACCAGCCAATTTTTTTTACCTTCTGCTTTTCTCAAGTTAATGATTTAGTTCAAATGTAGTTTATGATATATGAAACACAAGAGTTGACATTCTCTCATTTACCCATTTGTTTTCTTTACATATTGGAATACCAGAGTGTGATTTTGGTCTATTCAATCTCTGATGCATCTTCATCATCTGGAAGAGGATCTGGCATGTTGTTGTCTTTCACGAAACTTTGGATGGGACAATGGATAAACAGTGACTTGAAGTTTCTAAAATAATTGATAGACTTGATATACCCCCTAAAACATGACTAATGACACCCACAAGAATTGAACTTACCATCTAAGAAAAAGAGAAAACTTAAAAAGTTCCATATTTGCAAATTTAACGCTCAAAGATTCTTTTTCAAAAATGCCTTAAAAAGCCAGCCTGGTCTACAGAGAGAGTGAGTTCCAGGACAGCTAGGGTTACACAGAGAAACCCTCCCTGCTGCAAAATTGCTTCAATAGCTGAAAGTGTAGACAAGAAACTAAAGAAGGTCACTGAAATTTGAAATACACACACACACACACACACACACACACACACACACACACACACACACACACACACGTATGTATGTGTGTGTGTATGATACAACTAAAGTCTAAATAGGGTGTAACCAGCATTAGGGGGTAAGGATGCAACTTGAGCCTATCTGAAGCTCCACTCACGGTCATGGGTGAGACCTGGGATGTCCATTTCTCCATTATGTACCGGAACAGCATGAAGATCTTGTCAGAGAGCCGGTTAGCATCCAATTTGGGGTAGGGGAAATCCTTCCAGTGGTTGACATATTTGTAAATGGCCTTACTGAATTTTTCAAGGGCTGCATTAAAAAATATACAACCACAGATTGAGAAGAACATAGAGATGGGAAGAACCACCAATTTATTCTAAAAGAGAGAACAGACAATTAGCAAGAGTTTCTAAATCATCTTAAAATTGTACCAAATAAATGTAAACATTGTTTTGGCAATGTTAATTAATAATTAATTAAATGTAAAGTTAAGCTATCATGATATACTATTACTAGGAGATAGTCTGTCCAGATGGAACACATTTAACAGTCAATACCACATGCCAACCAGATTAAGGTATAGCTGGTATTCTTACACACTGCGGGCAGAGTAGAGTTGATTGATATAAACTCTTTGGAAGACTCCTTGTGATCTATCTGCACTATCTGAGAAGTGTCCTGGAAGCATGTCTGGTCTTAAGCAAAAAAAAAATAATAATAATAATCAGAGGGGTACCCACCTATACAGAAGGTTTGCCTCATACTTTCATCCTCTACCAGCCTGAGCATGGTCTGCATGGTGAGCAGGGTCATCATCATGAAGGGGATGCTCTGGGACACTACAATGAAGGGTACAAGAGGAAAAGGCATCATTCACCTTTTCATGTGGGAAATCCTGACTGTTTCTTGTATCTACAACACATACCCCAGGACTGAATGGCATAGAGTCGATAGGGGAAGGGGCAGTAGGAAGACTCTGTTCTTGCTCTTCTTCCCCCATCTGAATATGGTTAATCAAGGTGTGGTGGGCCTGAAGGAAAGCACTGGCTCTGTCGCCAGCTATACATGCTGATTAGTAATAAGCAATTGCTTATTTGGGTTGCTACTTCATTCATGTTCGTATCTCCTATCTAGCTTTGCCCGTCCCCAAGGTACAGCAAACATGACTGGTGATCGATAGCATCTGTTCAATAAAGTACTGTAGAAACAAATGGTGGGAAACATTTTCTCATGTCAGTGTCCTGTGGCTGGCCTCTCATGCCTCATGGAGAATGTGCTCCTGTAGATCCAAAGACAGAAGAAGGGGAGGAGGAGGATGGTGGGGAGCTCAGCCATATTTAGTGCATCCTGAATCAATGGCTGGTCATCGGGTACATCTATGCTTACACCTCTCATGTCTTTCTATCAACGTTCTTCACTGCAGTCAAACATAGACATCCTTGTGCTGTGGGATGTTCTGTATGGCAAATGTTTTGCTGATTGGTCAATAAATAAAACACTGATTGGCCATTGGCTAGGCAGGAAGTGTAGGTGGGACAAGGAGGAGGATAAAGCTGGGAAGTGGAAGGCTGAGTCAGAGAGACACTGCCAGCCGCCATGATGACAAACAGCATGTGAAGATGCCGGTAAGCCACGAGCCATGTGGCAAGGTATAGATTAATGGAAATGGATTAATTTAAACTGTAAGAACAGTTAGCAAGAAGCCTGCCATGGCCATACAGTTTGTAACCAATATAAGTCTCTGTGTTTACTTGGTTGGGTCTGAGCGGCTGTGGGACTGGCAGGTGAGAGAGGTTTGCCCTGACCGTGGGCCAGGCAGGAAAACTCTAGCTACATCCTTGCTTTTGCCTTAACTCTCTTTTTGATTTTAGGTAATTAGTTAGGGGTAGTTATTTCCTAGGGAAAATTTAGACTGTTCCTTTCATACCATAACTATTTGCCAGTTCAGCCAGGGCAAGCACAACAAATTCATTTGGAAGCTCTAGAATCCTGAAGTTACTTTGTACTTCATACATCACAGAGTTGAAATCATGAGCAGCAAGAGACACCAACACCTCACCAGCCAGCATTCTGATTTCTCTGGGAATCTGAGGAGGAAAGTAAAAAAAAAGAAAAAACATGTAGAAGAATGAGTCTAAGATGGGGGAATAGTCTATGCAATATTCTAAGTTCACCTAGATTTGAGACAGAGGAAGAACAGACTGCTTCAAATTCATAGTACAAATCTCTCAGGTAGGTGTCAGTAACTGGGAAGGCAGAGGCAATTTTTATGCAATTCTTAATAGACTTGGGGCTAATCACTGCTTTTTTGCCCTTATCTTCAGACAAAGTTTCACTTGTATAGTTCAGGCTGACCTTTAACTCATGACTCTCCTGCCCTAGCTTCCCAAGAACTGGTGTTACAGGCATGGGATACTAATTCTAGCTCATTATTTTCTTGTTACTTGATCAGGTACCTTGGTGGCAGAGTTTTATATTTTAGAAATATGAATTACCGTGGCTGGATAAGTAATAATAAAATGAATTGGGCCTGAAGTTTACAGCTTTAATTTTGGTGTAATTCTGATTTAATTATCTTAAAATTTAGAAATATTGGGAGACACTTCTGTTTATTGTGATGGTGAAATTGGTAAATTTGATCAACTCTTCCCAACTAAGGAAAATAAAACCACAATATGATTAAAAAAAACTGTACTCATAAAAGCATCAGAGAGCTTAAACATAGAACATAAGGAATTCTTGCATTGAGATGTGGGAAAAAATCACACAATGCAAGATAAGGAGGCAGATACAGAGACAGGAAGTGATATGGGACCCAAGAAAACTGGGGCCTAGGTCTTCTTTTTGTCAGCACATGGTTGTGTTCCACTGAAATCAATTCTCTCAAGTATAAACTTCCTCATCAAAAAGATGGTTGAATAATGTTTCTTACATTTGTCTCATTTCCCTAATCTGTGCAGTGGTAACCAAGAGATTCTGCAAGTAACTATGTAAGCTACCATGAAGAACAGACATTTAAGTTATGATTCTGGAAGCCATGAAGGAGAGGCTTTTGTGTATTTACATTTTTTTTGAGTTACCCAAAGTCTTCAATACCAGCCTAGTGTACATTCACCACCAAGAACCAAACTTACATCCTCATCCCTCATGTCTTTAGAAGTGTAATAAATCAACTTTTGGACTATTGCATCATCCAAGATGTCAGTATTCTGAATAAAAGAAGCGAGATGACTGTAAATGTCTTCCTGTGAACAGAAAAGTGTACAAAAGAATCAGCATTTCCAAAATAAAGAACTCAGATGAAGTCTAAATAAATGACTCCACTAAAATAAGCAAAATATATTTGCTGCACAGTGGTCTAGACTTCTAAGCATAATTTGCATTTTTAGGAGTCAAAGGCTTATAGATCGAGCAATATTAATTCTAAAACTTATTTTACCCTGTTACATTTTTAAGAAAAGGTATAATTGAATTAGAGGCAGAGCAGTCAGTATCTGCCTCTCAGATCAAAATGTCTGACAGGCCTGGTTGTAGAGTTCTTATGGAAGTGTCCATCACCTGATTCACTGCTATTACAACTGGGGCCTTTGTTACGACACTAAGAACCTCCTTGTCTCATCTAGGACATTGCTGCACTGTGAAGCGGCATCCCAAGGTGTGTTATAGGCTTTCATTTCATCCATGCCTTTTCTGAGACAATATGGGGGGACGTTCTTGGACAGCAGTGTAGCTCTGGGAGACACATGATTTGAACACATGCACATGTTGGGGCTGTTACAAAACTTGTAGATGCTGACATATCCTGTAGAAGATGAAAGGGAGAATGGAATTCTCAGATCTCCAATTGCCTAAAGCATGTATGTCTAGGGTTGTACCCATGTTTATAACTGTCTTTATACTATGCTATAGGGCTGGCCCTAGGAAATGGTAGAAAAAGGTACAGTTTGTCTTTCTTCTCTGTGTTTCCTGAGCTTACCTAAGCACCTGTAAGACCCTGCCTTGCTTCATGTTTGTTTTCTGATTTTTGAAGGCCTTGTTCTCTTTGCAAAGGTCACTTTACGGAGCCTTTACCATGTTTTGGAGTTGGGATGTACCCTTTAGTTGGAACATTTCATTAATGTTCACAACAATGCTTTATCAACCTATGAACACCACCAATAGACTCATAACTGGGGAAAGAGTCACAGAGAATTTCATTTGTGGTTCCTGTTGAGTGCTGATGCTATACTCTTGACTTTGAGTACTTGAATCTTAGGTGAGACTTTCACCCATTGCTTGTAGTGCTGGCTTTTTTGATACCACATCTGGGCCCATTTTCATTTTTTTGCTTTTCAAGACATCTCACATGTAGACATGGCTGGCTTGGAACTTGCTATGTAGACCAGCCTGGCCTCAAACTCATGACGGTCTGCCTGCTTCTGCCTCTTGAGTGCTGGGATCAAAGGTATGATCAACCATGCTTGACCCCATTTCTGTTTCTTGCAAAGTTTTTATTTCTTTTTATTTATGTGTATGTCCTGTGTGTATCTATATACATGTGAGTACAATGACTACAGAGTCCAAAAGAGGAAGTTAGATTCCTTGGAACTAGGGATACAGACGCTTATGAGTTACCAGGTATGGATGTTGGAACCAAATCAGGTCTTAAGTAAGAGCAGCCTGTGTTTTTATTTTTTTAAGATTTATTTATTTATTATGTATACAGAAGAGGGTGCCAGATCTCATTACAGATGGTTGTTAGCCACCATGTTGGTGCTGGGAATTGAACTCAGGACCTCTGGAAGAGCAGTTGGTGCTCTTAACCTCTGAGCCATCTCTCCAGGCCCAGCCTGTGTTTTTAACTGCTGAGCTGTTAAAACTGTTTAGACCCCTCCCCAATTTCCATTGATCAATTTCCCCCAGCATTAAAGCAACTTAGAAGCAGTTGCTAAAAGTACTATTCTTGAGTCTCTCCTCTAGAAACCCTCAGTACTTAATCAGTCCAGAAATCATTTCCTAAGTGTTTCCAAGTGTTTGAGAAACAGTGCTCTCTGGGAAAATTAGTTTCTGCTGTGAGATTCATAAAATGGTTGCTAATCATACCGAATGCCAGGACCGTCTCTGTGAGCTTCATATGCCTTGTCTTGTCATTGAAGGATATAATTAATAATACCTGACAGTGAGGCCTATTCTGGTATTTTCTTCAAGCTAACCATATGCAAGCAGGGTTGAACATCCATAAGTCCCAACATAACAACATAGACATTGCCTTCCCCAAAAGGCAATGTTGAACAATTATTAGGGTGACTTTATTGGCATGAGATGGGCTTCTGTCTGGATATGCCACAGCTGTCCTTATTTGGGTAAGTCACACACTGTATCGGTGTTTCATTTTTCTCAGTTGTCAAAGGAAAATAGAAATACAACATCGTAGAGTTGTGAGAAATGAATGTTGCATAACGCATGTTATGTAGACAGCATCAAGCACTCCACTTCATAGACAAGTGTTCAGTGAAAGGCAGTAACTGTTATTGGGCTCTTGATGCCAAAAAAACCTTCAATTTCCAGAGAAATTTTCAGGTTTGGGACAGCATGATAGATGGGCATGGGAAGTGTGCACATTTTCAAAGCAGCTTTCACAGTACAAAGGAGGAGAATCTAAATCGCATGGTTATAAATCTGGCATTTCCCTCGTCCCACTTCTACCTACATATGGTTATGAACAATCATATCCTTCAGTAACTTCTGTGATTCTTGAAATGCTAAATACCATTATTTTGGCACTGTAATAACTTCTATTACAAATGCATTTTTTAAAAAAGATTTGATGATGTAAGAGATGCTAGAAAGAAAGAAGGAAGCTAAAGCAGAGGAGACCATGTACAGAATGTGTCAACTGCTGGATTTGAGAAGATGAATGGGAAAGAGATCTTGCATACCTTGCTAATGTTGTCCTCCTTACTCAGCATCCCAATAGTGAGGTTAATATCACCAAACATCTCTAAAATACACAGATGAAAATTAAAATTTGCATCAAACTGTGCTCCCCCCACCCCATTAGCAGCAGTCACAGAAATTCAATTCTTGTCTGCCTCTACTCTCCCCTTTTAAAAAAATCTGTCTCTCTTTTCATGGCTAGCTCTTGATAATAGGAATGTATTGCACGTATATTTCCTATCCCCAAGGGTCTTGACGCTAACAGATGCATAGTGATCATTCTGAAACCAAAGTTCAGTGTGGAGGTGCAGATAGAACATGCTGGATTCCTATTTATAGCTCTGATCAAGTGTGTAGCACCCTCTCTGAGTCCTCTTGCAACGTTTGACTCTCGGGTTCAATACGATAAATCCTTCATCTGACTTTAGCATTGGAAGAAACAGTGGAAATCATTTCTTCACTCTTCTCCCTTCCTCCCTTAATGAGCCCCTGAGTTTTCCTCCCACACTTTCTTCTTGTTTATCTACCCTTTTGTGCTTTCAAAGACCTTCTTCTGACCCCATGTTCATGACACTTTGCCTTTTCCCAATAAAGACTTCAGTATTGGATTTGTATTTTCCAGAAATATGTGTTTTTTTGATAAAAGACTATAGAAAGTTATTAAATGCTGTCACTGCAGCCGACACCATTACCACCACTCCCACCAACCACCCCTACCGATACTGCCACCATCAACAGTAGCAACACAAAGATGGAATCAAAAGACTGCAGCAATTTCAGGCTAATGGCAGGCTGGCAGGAGGAGGGGGTAAAGATTTCCCATGAACCTTTGAGTCAAGCACACACCCTGTTAGTGTAGAACTTTAGGCAAAGCAAAAGATAGCACTGTTAAAAATTGGAAGAAAATGTTATTCAAAGATTTTAAAATATCCAAAATTAAATGAGAATCAATTTTTCTGATACATATAAATTCACACATGTAGCTATACACACACGGCCCTTTCCCAATCATTATTTTGTCATTATTATTTTTTTAATAAAGAAGAAATAGAGGGAAATAATCTGACCTCAGCAAGAGCATTTCAGAAAACCTTTAAGGTGTATAATCATGCAGAAAAAACATGCATCAGCTTATATTAGACTTCTTACTCCTCAGGAGCCAGAGCTGCTTACCTGTGTATTCCTCCATGCTGGGAGTTGTCTTGGCTGTTGTAGGCTTTACAAGAGACAGCACCTAAGTATCGGAAGCAGTTCAGCTAAAAAGTCAGTGAAGCAAGTTGGCAAGTTTCTCACATAAGGTTCCCTAAGCGAAAATCCTTCCTCACTTGATTGGCAGGGTGATCTGGGAGCTCCTGGTAATGGGTTTGCTGTTGACGTGGATGACACTTGATTCTGCCACCCTCACATTGTTTTGCTTCTGAGCTCCTGCTAACCAAGATTGCTGCATCTCACCAAATGTTGTCCCTTTGGAGGAGACCAGTATATCTGAGGAGGAAGAAATTAGAAAGTAGGACTCAAACCATTGCTATAGATGAAAGGAACCGCTTTCTCCATTGTTGGGTTCATGGATCACAAGTTTAAGGATGATTTGTTTTGGTGGCCACTTTACTGGCCGGATGTTGGTAAAGCTTTTAGGTGGTCCTGATAGTTCTATTTGGTGAAAAATCAGTCACACAACTGGGCATGCTCAGTGTACCGGAATGCCTGTCAGGGGCAGTTGCAAGGAATGACCAACTGACACTGAGGCAAGACCAAACCACTCTGGCCCCGTCCCCGCCACTCCTCACCGACTTCTCAGAACCTTAGTTATCCCACAGGCTCAGGCTTTCCCTAGGCTCCTTTATATCTACTTGGTTTCAAATGATTTCTTACATGGATTTCTTGGCCATGGTATTTTCGTAAGGTGAACCTGAATCTTGTCCAAGTGCTCCTAAAGCATAAAGCTGTGTGATTGCGGTCTCCAGTACAGGGAAGGTGATAGCTACTGTGAAGTAGTCTTAACAATCCATAGGGCTGGGCGTAAATGAAAGATGCTCATAGCAATTTTGATGGCTGTTTTCTCAGGCTATTTTCATTAAGGAAGCTTATTGCAGATCCAAAGATGAAGAGCTTAAAACTAAGCCTTTGGCTTAATCATTCTTCAGTTGAGAATTTTTATTGGTGTATTTTTTTATGAATGGTATTAGATTTCATAAAGACAATTTCAAGTATACCATGCATTTTTTTTTACCATATCACTCCCATCCTCTTTTTTCTCTATTTTCCTTCATACTCCATATATTTTCTTTCCTTCCCCCAGACCCCTTCTGCTCATGTCGTATCATATATACATGATACTTTATATATATATAAAGTCCAGGATCCAAAAATGAGAAGAAACAGATAATATCTGTCTTCTGAGCCAGGCTTATTTTACTTAATATGATAAAGCCCAATGACACCCATTTTCTAGCAAAAAATAATTTGATTTTGATTTGTGACTGAATAAAACTAGATTGCATACATACGCAGCTTGTTTCTTTCCCTCACTTGCCTCTGGGCAGACATCTAGGCTGGTACCACGTCTTGGCTATTGTGAACAATGCAGCAGTGGACATGGATGTGTTAGTATCTCTGTGGTAGGGTCAGTGCATGGATACATACCAGGAGTGCCTCAGCTGGGTCAGATGGTAGTTCTAGCTTTGGATTTGTGAGGAAGCGCCGTTCTTCCCATTGTGAGTGGTTGCAATAATTACACTTCTACCAGCTGTGTATGGGGATTTTTTTCTTTCCCCACATCCTTCCCAACATTTTTTTCTTTTCATTTTATCCCATTTATTGATTGGGCTGTTTTGCTTTTTCAGTATTTAATTAGATTTTACTTTTTAAATGCATTCTAGATATCAATCCATGTGAGATGGATGGTGAGCAAAGATGTTCCTTTCATTCTGTACAGGTTGTATCTTCACTTTCCTGCTTCTCTTGCTGTGCAGAAGCTTTTTAATTTCATGTAATCCTATTTGTCAATCCTTGGTATGATTTACTGAGCTGTGGAGTCCCTGTCAGAAAGTCCCTGCCTTTGCCTATTGAAGAGTTTCCTCTATGCTCTCTCCTAGTAATTTCAGAGTTTCAGCCTTACCTTAAGGTCTTTGATACATTTTGAATAGATGTTGTTGATATCTGTCTAATAGACACATATTTTTCTGTTTTCAAAGTCCGCCTCACTTTTCCTGAGTGTGTCTTCCACAGCACCTTGTCCCAAGATGCACCTGGTATTCTTACTTGAAATGTAAATTCTATGCCCCACCTCCATTTTAGGCCTGGGAAATTAGAATAAGGCAGCAGGAATCTGGATTAGAATGAGCTCTGATCTATATTTTAGTGAGTAATGAGCATGAAAGTCTAAGAAACACTCAGCAGGATCCTTGTCCAAAAACCCACTAATAAATAAACAAAAATTTCAACATTTTTTGAGGGTGTTCATTGCAGTGGGCAAGAATAGCAGCTGCTCTTCTCCAGAATCCTGATTCATTCACACCATTACCAAGATGGTCTGAGGACTGGTGAGCCTGACTGTTACTGTGATGGTTAGCAGCATCCTGGAAGACAATGCTGTCCCCAAAGCATATACATATAAGTCATGTCATTCAGATTGAGCAGGCTGTATTTGCATATTTATGAATACACATATTTACATTTTTATGAATACACATAAATACACATATATTTATTCCTAAATATATATGTGTGTAGATATATATGTATATGTGTATGTATATAGGTTTATATAAATAGGAATATATATGTGTGTATGCACACACACGTATATGTGCACACACACATATGAGAATACACACATATGTAAAAATTAATGAAAAAGATATCATAAATTTTAGTGAGAGTGTATTAGGGGATGCATTGGAGGAGTTGGGGGAGAACGGGAAGAGGGGAATGATACAATTGTAATCTCAAAAAAATTAAAACAATTATAAAAATGAAAAAGATAAAAATAATATGCTTTTGGAATATTGAAGATTGTGCAAGAAAGTTAATAATTAGAACCTAGCTATTTAGGAAATTGTTACAATTTTCTTTTTTCTGTGAATGGCAACAAATAATTTTTCTGCATTTCCATGCATAAAGATTTTGTTGATTTCATGGAAACTAGGGAGGTTAGGAGATGATTGATTTATATTAACTTTGTCATTTATTCATCAGCACAATCAAAACAAATTTTCTTGACTAATGTCTTTTCAGAGAAAGCACATTTAAACAGATTAGAAAACCCCATATTCTCAGAACAGCCAATTTTCTGTAATTTTTCCCTTTTGGGGGGCCTTCTTCTGGCATATTTTCATCACTTCCTCTTCTCCTTACACTAGATGAACACAATGTAGATTTGATTCCTCTGAGGCTATAGCAGCATATAAAACAGCAATTCTAAAGGCTGATAAAGATGGTGTGTACTGAGGAATTCGGTACTATTTCTCAGTGTTTGTTTATGAAGGCGCCTGAATTCAGCCTTTTAAGAACTAGGGTGCCTCTCTGGGTGAGCAGCAACTCTCTGGTTTTGATGTCATTCAGCTGCTTCAGACTCCCTGTATTCCTGGGGAAAATCAACTAAGGCCCTAGACTAAATTTGAATTTTCAACTACAAAACTGTGAAGGGATCCATTTAGTTGGCTTTATGATCATCTCCTATGCCAAGGGACCCCGTCCAATTTTCATGATAATTCCCCAACTGTTTATAATGTCTCCAATTCCAGAGCAACAAAACTCTAAGTGCAGCTTTGTATCAGAACCTTGGTGTGGAGGGAGTTTCTTATTTTTCTGTCTACAAACACAGTAGGAAAAAACCTCCCCTCTTGTTCAGGCAGAAGTCAGGGATACAGTGAGAGTCGACTGGAGAACCTAGCAGGGCTTGAACCCAAGGCAGTCTCACTGTGGATCTGGAGCTAAGGGAAGTTAAGTATGTGTCAGACCCCAATTGGCTGGCTGGACTTGAATGAATGTTCCTTGATTAAACATCCTCAAGATGTTAGCCAGGAATTACTAATGTGAAACATGTGCAAACAGCACTTTCCTGTCTCCTTATCATTAAGAGGAACTGCATTTTAAAATGAAGAGCACAGTTTTAAAGGTATTCCTTTAGGGACGTGGAGAGCTTGAGGACCGCATCCCCTTAGAACCTGCAGCTTTTTGTTTCCTCGCTTATGTGATGCTTTTACTTATTTGCAAATGTTTCACAATAAAGCTTACAGTAAAACCAATCTTAAGTTAAAATGTTCAAAAATGTTTCTATGGAGAAGTGAAAGCAGACTGTTAGATAAAATTTCAAATAATAAATTTTCTAGCTACTAATAGAATTCAAACAACCGTACGGATTTTGTTGGGAAAGAGGCAAGTTAAAAAGCCTAAGTTGGATCCAGGATTGGAAAGCATGACCGACTTTCATGGCTTGTCCTTTTTTTTAATGTCTGTAGCTCGTTAATGTCTCCCTCCATGGTGCACAGAAGTGCAGACGTGCAAGAAGGCAGGGCTGCAATCCACCTCAGCATTGTGCTTACGACAGGAGGGCAGACATACCTGCTAATAGGAATTAAACAGGCCTTCAGTGAAGTTACTCAGGACATCCAGATCACCACAAAACCTGCGAAGAGAAAAGTATTGGAGCATCAACAGCAACACAAGGAAACTGTGTTGCATCCACTTGGTAGTCTTACTGCTATTTGCTATTGCGGTGGCTCTCTTCTTTATAACAACCCCAAACAAAAATGATCTAACAACAACACAAAACCAGACCAAAGGGACCACACCATGCCAGCTGGATAGGCTTTCTTGGAGGTCTTCAACTTCTGGTTTCTTACTATGAGAATGTGTTCTTCCAGGACTTTACAAAATAACCATCCTTGTCATGTATTCAAGCTAAACTGGTTACTAATTACTCAACTGTTAATTAATTATTAAGCATTTATCTTTATTTTTTTGTAAAATAGTGTTTTTAATACCAACACTGCTTCTTGATATTGTATTGGTTCTATTAAAAACAAATATCCAGAGTCTCCCTTGCTGTTTATACCTGAAAGTACATAATAAAAAATAAAATAAACTCTAAACAAAGGATCTTCCTGAGATATTTTAATAAAGAGATTCATTCTCACAAATCACACTCTGTTCTCTAGGGATAGTAAGTTGCAGGGCAAATAACCCTGCGAGTACTTTCTGCTGTTATGGGCATCTATAGTTAGACAAAAATGTTCAAAAGGCTCACAACAGGCAGGCCTCAAGAGGTGAGTGATCAAAATCTGTTGAAACAACCTGGGGCATGTGGAAAGGTCAAGTGAGTTCCCTTGGGATGAGGCTGCTTAAACTGTGAGCACACTGAAAAGATCATCCCCCTCAAATGTATATGTAGGTTATGATTCATATACAAAAAAGTACAAGTATTTCAATGTAATCTTTGAAGGACTATGAGTCAGCACTCCAAGGAAATGTTTGTATGCCCAGGTTTGTGTAGCAGTCTTCAACCTCAGTGTCTATCAACAGAGAAATAGATAACGAATATCTGGTGTGTACAAACAACAAACAACTTTATTCAGCCATAAAGACAAATGAAATTATGTGATTTTTGGAAAATGGATTTGACTGGAGGTCATCATGTTAAGTGAAATAAGCCAGAATCAGAAAGACAAATACTTCACGGGGTCATCCACGTGTCCCTCCTAGGGTCTTTTCCTGTTAGCTAGCCTCTCTGGAGTTGTGGGTTGCAGTCTGGCCATCCCTTCCCTCCCATTTAGTATCCACTTATGAGTGAGTACATACTATGTTTGTCCTTCTGAGTCTGGGTTACCTCACTCAAGATGACATTTTCTAGATCCATCCATTTGCCTAGGCCCTCTGGACACGGAAGACAGTTATTTGGCTTGAACTGCTTTGGGGGGCATCCAGGCAGGGGGATCTGGATCTGTCCCTGGTGCATGGGCAGGCTTCTGGGAATGCAGTGCCTGTGGTGTGACACCTTGCACAGCCTTGGTGCAGTGGGAAGGGGCTTGAACATGCCTAGGCTCAGTGAGCTGGGCTCTGCTGACTCCCCATGGGAGACCTCCATTTGGGGGATGTGGGGATGTGGGGTGGCTTGGGAAAGAGTGCTTGGGGGTGGGAAGAGGGAGGAGGGGGTCTGTGGATAGCATGAGGAGTGAGTAGAAAATTTCTTAATAAAAAATAAAATAAAATTTAAAAAAGAAAGACAAATACTATGTTTTTTCTCATTTGTGGGTTCCAGATGTTATATAGATACACACATAGACAGACACACACACAGAGGCAGACAGAGACAGAGAGAGACAGAGACAGAAAGACAGAGACAGAGGAAATGAAAGTAGAAAGTAGACTAAAGAAAGGCAGAGAACTTGGGAAAGTAGGGAGGGAAGGGGGTGAGTTTGGTTAAAGTAATACTGTACATGAAGGAAACTGTCTTTATGAAATCAGATCCTAACTGTAATGCCTATAGGCCAATAAAAAGGGGAAATACCAGAAAAAGCAGCAAAAACTTTAGCATAGTATACACTTGTGAAACTCCCATCACAATCAAGGCGTCTATACATCACTTTAAAAGCTTCGCTGCTCTTATCTGTAACACCACCTTCCTGTTTTTGTTCACTTGGAATTTGTCATGAGGAAACTACAATTTCTAGAATCTTAAGAAAATGCATTGATAAGGTGTGTATGTTTTTGTTTAGTTTTCAATTTCAGCAAAAATATTTTTGAGATTTATTCATATATCATTTCCTGGACCATTTTCTGCTGTGTGAATAGACTATAATTACTTTGTCTACTTATCTATTGATGGCTATTTTTGATGTTTCTAGTTTTTTTTTTTCTGCTATGAACGTTCAGGTACAAGTGTTTCTGTAAACATATGGTGAACATATACTTCTCCCCTGAGTAGTTAGCTATGGATGGAATACAGTAATCATTCTTTTAATTTTTTAAAGGCTGTTAAATTGTTTTCAAAGGCGGCAGTACCCATTTAGATTCCTGATAACAGTGTGTGTATGAGGTTCTGGTTGTGTGCCAACACATAGCATGTTCATAATACTTGATCTTAACTGTTAAAGTGGTATCTCAGGATGGTGTAGATTTGTAATTACCTCATAGTTAATGATCTTCAGCAATTTTCTACATGTGAGTATCCAGTTGTTCCAGAATCATTTGTTAACAAGATGTCCCCCTCTTCACTGAATGGTCCTTACACCTCTGTTAGAAACCCAATTGATCATATATCTTGGACTTATGGACTCTATTATTTTATCATGAGCTATTTCTTTTTTGTATTATTAGGAAATTTTCTATTCATTTTACATACTAATCACAGATCCCCCTCTTCTCTCTCTTGCTGTGGGATGTTCTGTATGGCAAATATGTTAATAAATAAAACACTGATTGGCCAGTAGCCAGACAGGAAGTATAGGCGGGACTAACAGAGAGGAGAATTAAGGGAACAGGAAGGTAAGGAGGAGACTGCCTGCAGCTGCCGCCAGGACAAGGAAGATGTAAGGTACCAATAAGCCACGGGCCATGTGGCAAAGTATAGATTAATAAAATGGACTAAATATACAATGATAGGCCTGAGCTAATCACCAAGCAGTTTAAATAATATAAGTGTCTGTGTGTTTATTTTATAAGTGGGCTAAGGAACTGCTGGGGCTTGGCAGGATCCAGAGAGAAAACTCTCCAGCTACAAATGGCGCCCAGTGAGGGGCAAGAGTTTCCACTTCATCAATTGGACTCCTGAAGCTCGCCCTGGTGCCCAGCCGTGTATCTCTGCATCTGCTTCCATCAGTCACTGAATGAACGCTCTATGATGGCAGTTAGGGTATTCAGCCATCTGATCACCAGAGTAGGCCAGTTCAGTCACCTTCTCAACTATTGGCAGTAGTCTAAGGTGGGGTCATCTTTGTGGATTCCTGGGAACTTCCCTAGCACCCTGCTTCTCCCTATTCCCATGATGTCTTCATTTATCATGGTGTCTCTTTCCTTGCTTTCCAATTCTGTCCCTGTTCCAGCTCTAACCTCCCATTCCCCTATGTTCTCATCCCCCATCCCTTAACCTCCCTTACCCCCACCCTCACCCCCAGTTTGCTCATGTAGATTTCATCTATTTCTCCCTCACTGGGCAAGCCATGCATCCCTTCTAGGGTCCTCTTTGCTAGCTATCATGATCTATTTCTATACTTGAGCCAATACCATCTGCCTTGATCACTGTAGTGATCAAAACCCTCCAACTTCGTTCTTTTTTCTGAAAATTGTCTTGGGGTTTGTAAGTTCTTTGCATTTACATGTCAACTAGAGTCAACTAGCCATTTTCTACCAAAATGAACACACAAATGCTAGGCTTTGGACTGGGTTTACATGGGTTATAGATCAACTTGGAAAGAGTTGACATCTTAATACTACGGAATCCTCCAGTCTATGAATAGTGTATGACTCTGTATGTATATAGATTTCCTTCAGCTCAGTAATGATTTTAGGTTTTAACACACAAACATTCCATAGCTTTTTTATTTTTAAGAAAGCTGAAGTTTAAATCAAAGTAGGTTTAGATTTTTTATGTTATCATAATTTATTTTTAAAATTTCATTTTCAATTCTTCACTGTTAGTTTATAGAAATATTAAATGCTGTTTTAAAAACTCTATCTTGATCTTGGAATATTGGCAAACTTATTCATTAACATACTTTTTGTTGTCCTTTTTGATTCAGGCTCTCACTGTACAGCTTAGGCTGCTGGTTTTGAACTTGAAAGCCAGGTTAGCCTTAAATTCAGGATCCTCCTGCTTCCCTTTTGAGTGCTGAGGCTGTAGGTATGTGCCACATGCTAAGATTAGCTAGTAATTTTACTATTTACTTATTTATTTGTGCGTGCGCATGACCGTGTGCAAACCCATGCCACAGAATTTGTGTAGAGGTCAGAGGACAAAGTTCTTTCCTTCCCACGAGGATTCTGTGATTAAATTTAAGTCACCAGGCTTTGCAAGTGCCTTTACCCACTGACCAATACTACCAGAACAGCGCACACACACACACACACACACACACACACACACACACACACACACACCACTTTCTACCTTTTTCTTTACAAATTGGGTACATTTTCCCCCTTTGGTTATTCCAATAGGAATTATAAAAGCTAAACATTATTATCTTTTGTTAGTCAATTTTCTGTTACTGTGGCAAAAAAAAAACAAAAACAAAAAACAAACAACATGATAAACTTTACCTGACTTATAATTTAAGAAGTCTTGGTCTATGGTGTTATGATCCTTACTGCTTGGGCTGTGATAGTATTGTGTACCATAGCAAAAGAACCTGGTTGTAAGCCTGCTCACCTTATGATGGTTAGGAAAGAAAGAGATTGGGAGGAAGGGTCAGAGGCATTATATCCTCTTCAAAGGCATGTACTTATGACCTAACTTCTTCCTGCAAGGCTATATCTCAAAATCTGATGACATCTCCAGTAGTGGCACTAAGCCTTTAGTGGGTCATTGGGGGATATTTGTAAAGACCATACACTTTGTTTCTGATCATTATCCTAATTTGTTATTTCACCTTGAATAGCCATTTAATTCATTTTACCCTTCGCTTGAGGTTTTGTGCCATCTGATCACACAGTCAGACAAACACATACATATTTGCATATTTGAATGCACACACATCACTCTTGATGCTGTAATACAATTTATGATATTTTATTTTGTTCATTTAAAGACATTCTGGGGTCATGATCTACAAGCAGAACTAAACTTAGGTTAGTTTATTAAACAGATATTGCCTTCTTTCATCTCTACTTTCCTTTACATCTCTCATTCATTAATGGATTATTTTAAAAGCACATTCTGGGCTTCATACAATTTCATTCACAAATATTTTACAAAGTACTAAAAGTTAAGAGTTCAAAAGATGTCATAAATAACAAGTAACCATGCTGTCATCATTATACTTTTAAGAACAATAATTCTGGTTTCTTGTCATCCTACAATTTTATTTATAAAAACAATAAAGGGGATATTCTAGGACAACAGATTTAATTCTTTCCATATATTAACATGAGAAGCCAATTGCAGTGGTCTAGTCAATGAGGCTGTAGCTATCAAAACCCCACATGCAGGTGGTACTGACACCAGGCAGTTTCCATAATCCATGACTGTGGCTAAGAGTGGTTGCCACTGTAGAAACTGTGAAAGAAGCTATATTTGCAAGGGCTTTTAGCATTGCTGCATGCCATAATTGTGGCTTCCTGAAGGAACAAGAAACAGAGCAGTTCACAAATGCAGCAACTGTGATTCATGAAGCATAACTAGCAGGCTGTTCTCTGTGTTGTGACATTACTTGATCATGTATAAACTTGACAAACGCATCATATTGTACTGCTCATTTTATGTGCAGTATTTCCTCACACTCTTCTCAATCTTCTTCTTCACATTCTTTTTACGAACATTCACAGATCATACCAATCTGCTGCAAAGTAAACAAAGGCTGCTCTTCTTTTGATGGTGAGGATGCTGCCCATGATGCCCTGGGTGAAACTGGTCCACGGAGGAGAAATACATGTGGCTATGCATCAGAACTACAACCTGGATTTGCCAGTTGAAAAGTGATTTCTAAATGTCTCCTCTTTTGCATGCATTTATGCTGTATGTAATTTGCTCATAATTGTGCTGTATGATTGTCTGTTTTCTATACTTCTGCCTAGGACCATCTGCCATGATTGTCTCATTTCTGTCTAAATGCTGAAGTTACTTCCTCTCCTTCCCTACTTACTGCTTTCCCTAGTAATAATTTGTTCTTAGATGTATTTTATTTATTCATATGACTGTGTGCCTGTCGGTGTGTACGCAAATATGTATATGATTTATTCATGGAAGCCAGAAGAGGGTGTGTGATCCCCTGGAGCTGGAGTTACAGGTGGTTGTGAGCTGTCTCCTATGAGTGGGTGGGTCCTCCAGAAATGCAAAAAGTGCTTTAACCACTGAACCCATTTTGCCACTGCCCAAAAGAATTTCTTATGCCATTGTACATCTAGTTTAATCCTATTTCCTTACAGCATCATTAAGTTTGAAGAAGACTCAAGTATGACCCATACACTAAAATGAGTGGATATGTCTTTACATTTTTAATATTAATAAGGATTTTATTACCTCGATTTTAATTTAAAGAAATAAGGAAACCCCTTTGTGTCTGTCAAATAAACAGCCCAAATCTAATGAGTTTACTTGCGTCATTTGGAGCATATTAACATGCTTTGGTGGAATAAAACAATTATAGTAGAAAAAAAAGCAATGTTAAGATAAAGAATAGAAAATTAGAGTAAAAATATCAACACCGTCCAGTTCATCTACACTTTCTTATAAAAATAAACTCGTATAACCAAAGAGAAAAAGCTTTAAAAATATCTCTGTATACCATATTTGCATTATAAATTGGCAAAGTATTTCACTCTTAAGATATAATATTTAGACAGTTTTGTGGTATTGAAGTTGGCACTTAAATATTTCCTTTGCCACTTCTAAAATGTATTAACAGAGCACCATATGCACAGATAGACAGTGTTTACTCAATCTACTGAGCTAACCATTTTCACTAGGGCCATTTGACTCCCATTTGCACAGACTGTGTTGTGCGGTACTGTTTTCTCCCAATGCAGGAAGTTCACTAGACATGGCTGGAACTTTCTGGTGATTCCTGTTTTGTTTAATGGCTGAGGTATTGTGTATGGATGATAGAACATTAAAACGAGAGAGGATCTTGGATGCCTTGCCTGCTCCTACAGAAGAATTTTACTTCCTTCCCATAATGCCTCCTATTCTCAGCAAGTCTGTGGAGAAAACCAGCAGTGACTGGTTCTTCACCATTTAGATACAGGCTGATTGTTACATTTTGGTATAACTGAAATTACTGGAAAACACAATCATGTGAGCAAATTTCTTTGGTTTTAAAGTCCTATCTTTGGCTGCAGGTCCAGAATTAGTATTGGGAGAATTCTTCTTTCTCCTCCACCTGGCAGTACTTGAAATAACTGGAGAGATTTTGCAGAGGCAGCAGACAATCTCAACATTTTCTATTTCCTAGTCAAGAAGCCTCCTCAATGGTCTCTTAGTAGTTCCTTCAATAATGTGCTTTCTAGATTTCTATGCTCACATCTGCTCACAGACCATTTTACTGGATCGTCAGCATACCAGAACCCTCTCAGTTTATATTTGAATGAAAACAATCTAAAGTCTAGCTTTAAAAATGTAGCCAAGTGATGTCAGGAGGATGGCACAATAGAATTTCCAGTACTCATTTCTATCCAGAAACACCAATTTGAAAAGCCATCCACATAGAAAAACCACCTTAATAATAGTCAAAGAACCCATGTGAGAGTGAACAGTTCCTGGGTATGTCATCAAAGAAAGAAAAGATTAAAAAAGGAAAGTTTCACATTGTCCATGTGACCTTTCCTCCAGACCTCAGCGACATGGCACAGAGGGACCAGTCTCTTTTTGGAGAAAAAAAAAGTGAATTTATCACCAGATTCTGCTGTGCACCTCAACATGAGTTTCCACCAATGAAACTGAGTACAAGGCTGATATCCATGGCCTCAGGTTCTAGACTATTATTTGTGAATCAAGTCTGTAGGTCCACCCTGATGCCAGATGAGCCCTGAATGACACCAAGCTCCAGGTCACAGACTGACTACTGGACTGTTCCAGGTTCCAGGCCTACCCCCACTGCAGGCTATTTCCTGTGGACTCAGCTATCTCACATAAACCTTGGCTCAAAGACAACATTTGTTGACCTAGGCTCTATAGATTCCATGTATATGCCTGTTCCTGTAGACTCAGGCTCTAGGTTCGACCCAGAACAAGGATGATTCCTGAGCACTCAGTTAAGATAGGACAGAAGGAATCTCTCTCAAGAAAAACTACATAAATTAATTGATAGAGATTGAACAGCACACTTCCGAATGAGCAGCAGGTCATTGAAGATATCAGCTATATATAACAAACTTACAGTCAAGATTATACTTATTAAATGAGGAAAAAAATGAAAGCATTTCCTCTGAAATCTGGACCAAGACAAGGTGGTCTGAATTCTTCACTATTATTCAACAGTGCTGTAACTGTAGTTACAGAACTAAGAAAAGACAAATAAATAAAAGGGGTACAAATAGGGAAGGAAGGACTTACATTGCTCAAAGTTTCAGACAACATAATCTAATACTTAAATGATCTTAAACCTACAGAAAAAAACCTCTTAGATCTGATACACACTTTCAGTAAAGTAGCAGAATACAAAATCAACATACAAAACCAGTAGTTTTTCTAAATTTCAACAACAAATTTGCCAAGAGAGAATTCAAAGAAAAAAAACTCATTTAAAATATCTACTAAAAGATATAACCTAAGAATAAATCTGAGTAGGTGAAATATCTTTGTGATGATCACATAGGGATATTAGGAAAGGCCTGTGAGAGACTGAGAGGAAGAGGTGTCACACAGGTGATATGAAAGGGGGTGGTGTAGCCAGAGTTTTCCTGGCTGGCCCACAGTCAGGACAAATCTCTCTCACCCGCCAGTCCCACAGCCGCTCAGACCCAACCAAGCAAACACACAGAGACTTATATTGCTTACAAACTGTATGGCCACAACAGGCTTCTTGTTATCTAGTTCTTACATCTTAAATTAACCCATTTCTATTAGTCTATAGGTTGCCATGTGGCTTGTGGCTTGCCGGTATCTTAACATCTTCTCATGGCAGCGGCTCGCAGTGTCTCCCCTTCCCAGCCTTCCTGTTCCCAGCATTCTCCTCTCTGCTAGTCCCACCTATACTTCCTGCCTGGCTACTGGCCAATCTATTTTATTTATCAATCAATCATCTGCAGTAGGGTGGTATGCTGGGAGTGGAAAAGTTTAATTGAACGTGAGAGTGGGGTGTGTGAGAGAAACAAGTGAGGGGAACATATCCAAAATTAAGGACTTATGAAAGTCATGTGGGAACCCACTTGTTTATAAGCTAACTAAAGAATACAACAAACAAACAAACAACAGGAAATTGAGTGGAGGAACCCTGCACAGATGGATAATGCTGTTGGACCGTGTTTAATAACCCAGAAACCATAGGTTAATAAACAAAATCCAAGGTAGGCGTGGGCTAAGTCTCTATGAGCTGCTGGTTAGAGAGGTCCTGGAGGTACTAAAAAGGAAATAAGGTACTTTAATTACTCTTGATTGCCTCTCCCATAACTAGAGGTTAAGACCCTATTGCTGAAGACATTTCACACTTTGGTTGCAGAACATACAGAAATCAATGTCAAAATGATTGGGAAACTTCCTCCTGGCTGGCTATCTTTTATCATTCCAGAAGGTTTTGGGGAAAAGATCTACAAGGATCTTACCTAGTAGCGGACCCTGAATGCTACAATACTGACCTGCCCAGCAAGACAAGTCCTCTGGTGAGATAGTAACATGACTATTATGGGAGCAGCAAACTGCTTTCTGATTGAGTATGAGTCAGGCTCCATAGTAGAGAATTCATGCCTGGTTTTGTAAAACTGTTCAAAAGCTGTAGGAGGCACGGAGGTCTTTGTGCTCACAGATAAGCACTAGGGCATCCTGAAATGTTAAATCCACAGGGCTGTTCCTTCAAAGAAAGGAGTTGATAACTTGTTATCCACTCAGAAGGCTGGGAGCTGATGTGTGTTTTAAAAGCCTGGTGACCTTTGTGCTATCTGTGTGGCCAGAGACCACACCCGATCCCTCTCTAGATCCTCATCATAAATATGTTTTTCTCTGTCAATCTATAAAATCTATCATTACGGTCTTTACAAAGAATTTCAATGTAGTCATGTCTGACCTGTATTTAGCTTACTTTAGTTCCCCAAAGAGACTTACATATGCTTTGTTGTGAATACAGAATTGAGTTAATTATCACCAGAATAAGTTTTCACCAAATTGTGCTGTGCTTAAAATATGCCTAAAAGAAGCTACTTGGGGTCAGACTCTCGAAGTTTAAACTAACACCGGCTACTTAGTCCTGTGGAACCCGACTGCCTTCCTGCTTTGCGTGGATCACCTCTCTTCAGACCATGGAGCTCACAGAGGCCCCTGAAAAAAGCCTACGACTATAGAAGCTATAGACCCAAATGAGGAACAATTACTGTTGTAATCAGTGGACTCCAGACTCTAAGGAATATGTGAAATACTTAACTGTGAGTGCAAGCAGATAGGCATGTAACTGATCTGCTTATTCGCTGATTGCTATTCTTTATTTCACATAAATAAGTAACATATAAACTTAATATAACTATGGGTATAACGGATACACACGAGTCAAAATATCTTTTAAAATGAGTTTTTGAATTTTTTTTGTGGCACCAGGGATTAAACATAGGGCATCACGCCTGCAGGCAAGTACTCTGTCACTGAGCCCCAGCCCTGGGCCTTGTGTCAATTTCTATAGAGTGTGATTTCTTTTTTCATAGGTTGAAAAATTTATGTGATCACACTTTATTATTTATGTACTCATTTTGGTTAAATTTTTGCATGGAAACGAATCTCCAAACACAGTGGCTTTTGCTTTCCCAGAGGTGTTGAATGCGTGAGAATGGCCAACTAAGGCAGCCGTAGCTGCATAATACAGGTGGTTTTGTTTACATTCACTCAAGCGTCTCAGCTAGCTGGGTTCACTTGATCCAGGTCGGGTGGATTTGCCTCATGCTTCTCATTGTCGTGTCTCCCCCCCCCCCCCCCCCCCCCCCCCCCCCCCCCCCCGGGCTTTGGTAAGTCTTTGCAATAGTACTTATGGAGATGCAAAAGGCTGACGCTAGTCATAGGAGTATTTCAAGTCTTCGCATCCATCATACTCATCAACATCCCACTGGCTAAATCAAGCAATCTGGCCAAGACTAGAGTTGAGATAAAAGGTTAGCCTGTTTCTGCAGTAGAAGGCTTTATGAAATTATGTGGTAAATGGTGCAGGTACAGGAAGAAGTAAAGACTGCAATTAACAACTGTGAGTTAGATCATACTCTCATTCAGGGCACACATGATAGTACACAAGGCAAGAGAGATCATTAGTTAGGGAATTAAAGAAACTTGGTTTCATCTACCCTGGTTCTGCCATTTATTTGCTCTCTGTTGTCGGCTCTAAAAATGGTGCAGTAGAGCAGCTTCCTCCCTATTGGAACATCCCTTCCAGGAAGGAGTCGGGAGACTCCAGAGACTTGGTTAGTAAACAAATGTCACATGTCTGGAAAACCTGAACTTTACAAGATTCCCTAGGGTCCTTCCCCAAAGTTGAGGAAGCAATCAACAACCCCCAGGGAAGGAGATAGGCCTGCCAAATTGCTGGGAGGAGATCCTCAGACTTGAGCTGCCTGTAAGCCATGCAAAGAGTTTCAGGGCTGCAGCTCTCATTAGCCATTACTTAGGTTGAGATGGGCTCTTTGGTGATGCGATTGCATTTGAGTCCTTCCTGCTCCTGTAAGTAAGCCCTCAACCACACCCCTGTAAGTAACCCACCCAGACTCCAGTTCACAACACTGGGCTTCCGCAGATTCATTACTTTGGTCTGTCATAGGTTCTCTACATGGGATTAGTATATATATATATATATATATATATATATATATATATATATATATATATATATATATATATTGTGTGTGTGTGTTGTCTCATTAGTAAGTCTCACACAACATGGGGATAGTAATAGTATGAATTGAAGATTGCCTAAAATCCTTAGGACCTAGCAGGGGCTTAATGAGTGCTGGATCTCTTCTTTGTAAACTGTTTTTTCTCTGCATATTTTTACATCTTGCTTCATGAGGCTGTTGTTTATCTATCATACTCATAATCTCTGTCTTTTAACAAACCTCTCATCTGCTATTATTTCTTGACATGAATCAAATACCTACAGGGACTCTTTTAATTCTACAAAAGAGAAACAAATGAAAAATATGTCTGCTATCATACCTCCCCAGGAGTAATTCCTTCAATTATTTTCAAAACATGTTCATTGAAACTCCTGACATGAACATTTCTGACAAAACAGGAGTCTAAACTCGGTTAAGATAGATTTGTGGATTTCTAATGGAAGTCGGATAACTAAAAATAAATATGAATTACAGACACACCACAGTGATCCCTGAGCCTCAGAAGACTGAACTCTAAAATACCAGGGATGCTTCACGCTGGCAATGCATGAGGTGATGTGTTTGAAGCCAAACTGACATTATGGAACTGGATGGAAACAAATCTGTTGTCATGGTAGAATTGTCAAATTAAAAACCTTACTTTTTAGAAAGAATATTTGAATAGCAGTAATATCTGCTTTTTGTGACCTAATAGTAATTTCAGAAATTAGCAGTGAAATAAAGATACACATCGGAGTGGTATTTAGAAAGTGAATTGGTAGACCATGTTCTCCTGGTGTCCTTCATCCCCCCGTGACTCCTACAATCCTTACTCACCCTCTTCTGTGGGTGGTTCCCTGATCTCGAGGAGAAGGAGCTGATGGAGACCTCCAATTTAGACCCTTTGCATGTCTGGCTGTGGTTCTCTGCATCCTCTCCCACCCGCTGCTGGAGGAAGCGTCTCTATATGACGACTGGACAAGCACAGCAGAGCATCATTAAGAATCATTTCATTGTTTTTTATTTGTTTGATTGTCTGTTTAGCCAGCTGACTGAAGAGACAAGCATGGGCCTGCATGGGTCTGCACCAGGTCCTCTGCACATATGTTATGGCTGTTAGCTAGCTGTTTTTGTTGGACTCCTAACAAAGGGAGTGGATGTACTCTGACTCTTGACTGCTCTTGGATTCTTCCTCCCATTGGGTTGCCTTGTCCAGCCTCTATATGAGGGTCTTGCCTTATCTTCTTATATCTTGTTTTGTTGTGTTTGGTTGTGGTTGCTCGGAGGCCTGCTCTTTTCTGAAGAGGAGATAGAGGGGGAGTGGATTTGGGGGAGATGGGAGGTGTGTGGGAGCTGGGAGGAGTTCAACAAGGGGAAATTGTGTCGAGGATGTATTGTATGAGAAAAGAACCGATTTTCAACAAAAAATAAAAACAAAAAGAAAGTGAAAGTGTTTCTTAAGTAACAAACGGATAACTGAATAAATCATGGCATAGCCACAACATGGCCATCATGACCATTTTAAATACAAATGACGTGATTGTAAATATTTATCATCTGTGTATTACAGGTGCTAAAATTATCAGACTGGATGCTGGTTAATTATGCTGGAGCGGAGTTCTGAAACTTTCTGATAGTGTCAGACATTGGCCTCTAGTTGCCCAAATAGGAGGAAGTTCAGTGCGAGAGCCAAGGCAAATTTGCTAGAGGCTAACAGCAAGGCGGCTCAGCAATCATTTTCAAATACCACGGAACCATTTCAATATTTTATTAACTGAAATGGTTTACTGTGCCTTCTGGCAGAACATCAGCCTGTATGTGAACTCAAAATGACAGAATACAAAACTGTAAATGTAACGCTATCCCATTAAATTATATTTATACATAGAAAAGCCACCGACGATGACGTTATGTTTTCTTCTTTACTTTTGCCCACAGGGTATGCTACATGTTCTTTCAGTAGGGAAGTCATACATTTAACTCCAGAGAAACCACAAAAATTATTTCCTAAAATTTCCTATTATTTTTTCCTTCTGCCTTTGAAATTTCTGTCATTAACTTTTACTACTGATAGTCAGTATCAGCCATGATAGTTCAGTTTTCAGATCTTGTCATCTTTCTTCTTAAAGCTGTGTGTAGTACCTCTTCCTGTTCAGTCAGGACAGCCCCTAGCATTCTTAGAAGTCATTAATTTTCTTTTTAGATGTACTTACTTATCTTTTGTGCTTGTATAATTTAGATAACCCTTTCAATCTGATTCTTCTAATTTTATTTATAATTATACATTTTAAAATTATGAATTAATTATTTTTGCATTCTGAATTTATTTCTTTATTTGCACTCATGTATGTGTCATCCTTACTGTGAAATTTTTGGAGTCTTAGTTCTAATGATTTTGACTTTATTTTCAATAATATAGTCTTCCATTTTTATGGCAAGATAGTTGTACTCCTTAAATCTCTGTTTTGGGTTGTGAGACTGCATTTCCCTAGGGGGTTAGCAACTTCTCTGACAACATATTTTGAGTTTAATAAGAAGGAAACTGAAGAGCTGCAGGCAGCAGACCCCATCAAATCTGTAATTTGGGCAGTTCTTTGCCTCCTATTTGGGCAACATTTTGCTTTTCTAATTTTTGTGAGACTTCTGTTATGAGAAGCAGAAATTTCACAAAGTGTCATTTTCTTCATATCTCTTCATTAATTTTATGCTTACAAAGTATTTGCCACCCTTAGATAATTCCTAACATTTTCTGTAACTATAATGAAACATTTTCTAATCCTTTAATCCTCTTGGAGTTTTGGGCTATCATTTATTGATTCCAGCTTTGGCTAGAAGTTGATGGAGATGGATAATTGAAGGTTCTTTATAACTGTTGTTCTGTCAAAGCAACATCAATTACATTTTATTCTCTAATAGCACATAATTAGAAAAAAACAAATTTTAATATGTGATAAGAAGGTATAATTATGGTTTCTTTTGAACATTAAATGCTCTTTTCTGAAAAAAGAGAAAAACCAATCAACAGCCTTTAGTACTTCATATCTTCGTGCTCTTGGGTTGGCACAATAGTGACAAAGATTTCTTTGTCAGAAATACTGTGTGTGGAGTAGAAAAATGGACATGTGACTATAAATTAAAACCTTTTAGATAAGGGGTGTGTGGTAGCACCAACTGAAAAAAGGCACACACAATTTTTAAGAGAAGTTTTAGATTTACATACAAGGTAAGAAGCAAGTGAAGAGTCCTTGCACATCTTTCCTGTGGTATCCAGTGCTAATAATTTCTGCATTTATGTGGTTTCTTGTCTGCATTTGGAAAACCAATAATGATGTGCCACTGTTCATTAAAGCACTTAATTTATACGAGAGTTCACTTCTGTGTTGCAGAGTTCTTAAGGAGGGTTTAACGGCCCTAAAATTCCCCTCTGCTCCATTTCCTCATCCCTCCCTCCCTTCCTGCTCTCATTCTGCTAGCAATGTTCCCTCGTTTTGCTGTCTACACAGCTTCATATTTCTCCCAAATGTCATATTTGCAATTATACACTGCTGTAGCCTTTTCAGAGAGGCCTATTACACTTACTAATATGCATTTAAGGTTGTTATATGTCATGACCTGAGGTCATTTGTCTTTACTGGCAACCATTTTTTCCATGGATAGATATACTATAGTTTGTTGAGCAATTTACTTATTGAAAACACCCTTATTGCTTACAAAATCTGACAGTAGTGAGTAATAGTGGCATAAACATTTGTGTAAAGGTTTTTACTCTAAGTTTTCTCTCCCTTTGGGTAAAATACCAATGATTCTGGATCATATGAGAGGATCAGAACTCTGATTCAGTGTTTGTTAAGAAGCTACCATTCTGTCTCCCAAAGTGGCCACGTTGTTTTGCATTTCCCTCAGCAATGAATGAGTTCTTGATGCTTCATGTCCTCATGAGCATTTGCTGTTTTAGAGCATTGGCTTTCAGCTGCCCTAATGGGTGGTTAGTGGTATCTCTTTTTTATTTAGAAATTGCTACTAATTGATGACAATGAGCTGCTTTCTCTGTTCATTTACCATTCATATATTACTGTCCACATACATTCGGATCTAAAGCCCCAATTATAGGAACTTAATACTTAAACCTTAGTTACTTGTCTCATTGCTGTGAGAAAATGTCAGATGAGAATTTAAGGAAGGAAGGGTGTATTCTGGCTTACAGTTTGAGAGACTACATTCCTCAGTGGAAGGTATGGCCACAGGGGCTGGTCACATTGCCTCCTCCCCTCTTAGAGGTCAGAGAGCCATATTGGTGCTCAGCTCACTTTCATTCAGTTTCGGATTCCACCCAGGGAATGGTACTGGCTACATTTAGGATGAGCCTTCTTACCTCAGTTAATCTAGATAATAATTTCCTCATAGGCATGCCCAGAGGAAAGTTGACAATCAGTAGTAACCACCACAAGGAACTAAGAGTTGTGAAAAATTTATCTTCAGTGATGCTCAGCCCTGAACCATTTGTCATGGCCACAAAATGGTTGTCTCTTAAATTCTAATGCTATGGTCATCTTTAGAGAGAAAGAAATATGGCCATTGTATGTATTCCTTCATGAAAAATGTGGAAAACATGTTAAGTGAAAAAAGGCACAAAACACCATATCACAGGATAACCCAATTTGTATTAAGAAGTATGTGAACTAGAATGAAAATATCTGTGACAAATATAAGAATGCTTTCCTTTAAACACGAACATACACATCATTCAAGTTTGACATTTAGCATTTTCATATGCTGAGGTTGTGAGAGCATCACTTAAAAATATATATCAGGAATTTCACAGAGCTGTCTCTTCACAATGAAGGAATTGTGCTTCCCCTCTGCCATTGTTATTGATAGGGTAAATAAAAAATCACATGAATTTTGTTTTTCAGTCTTACATGAAACCACTTGAGTCCAACTCCTTTCCTCTATTGGTAAAACATTATGGAAGTGTTGATTGATTTGGCTGGGGTCATGAGTTAAAGAGAAACATTCCCTGGGCATATAGACCATATGCGAGTGAGACATCTAAGAAGAACATTTATCTTGGGCTTTCCAGCTGCTGCTGTAACCAAGTCCCACTGAATTACAGGATTGAATCGATATTTTTTTTTCTCTCATAGTTCTGAACAGTTCTAGACTTCTGGCACTTTACCAGCTATTATTGGTCCTCTTGGCTTGTAGCCTCACCTAGATGTCCATCTCTATCATCATAGTGTCTTCCATGTCTGCATCTCAGTGACTCTTAAAAGGATGCTAGCTATATCATCAGTGTGAACTGATAACATAATTCAGCGTGAACTAAATATAATAATATATAATTCAGTGTGAACTGATATTAACTTTGCCATACCTACAAGGACTCTATTTCCAACCAAGATCACAAGAGATAGAGCTTAGCATACTTTCTTGAAGGAGCGTAATTCAATTCATGACTCTCACACACTTGAAGAAGGATAAGCAAGTACCCTACACATACTGATAAGGTAAGAGCCTTAGGATTTATGGTCCGTGGAGAAAAGGGAGGCTGATTTGAAAACAGGACCTTATGTGTGTGCAAAAGTGTCATCTTATAGTTACACGATCTATGTATCTACATCATTTTTTCTCTATGTCTATGTTTATATCTGTGCATATTCCATTTAAGCCCCATTATTCAAATTACCTAAGGGAAGGTAGATGGCATATGGAAATGAAGAATAAGGTTTTATAAAATTCTCACATTAAAATCTCCTACACTACAAGTGTTATATTACTGATAAAATGTTTCAAATATCAAAGAAAGCAAAAATGTTCACTAAGGGAGTATCGAAGGACCAAGAGCTAGGAAAGCATTTTGCATTGTGTTAAAATATCTTCACTCTAATTAACTTGCATAATGTGGACAAATTATTTGTGGTTTCTGACAGTTACCTTAATTTTTAAAAAAATCTATAAAAGCTGGTTGTTACCTTTTCTCTCTCAGTCCTTCAGATCACTTTAATCTAGAGAATAATTCAAATAAATGATTACTGGGTTTCAAGGAATGACATGATTAAACGATCTTGCCCTTGAATTTTGTGTGTGGAGCTTGCCTATGTGGGAACAAGTTCTTTGAGTTAGAGTGTAGGTAGGCCAGAAATGTCTGACAGGTGGCATTTAAGTGACGCCTAAGTTTCTGGTCTCCGCCATCCCCCATTATTCTTAGGGCCTACTACTCCTCTCTTCTTTCCCTTTTCTCTTTCTCCTCTCCCCTTTGCTTTCTTCCTTCTTGGCTTGTTCTTTCTCTTTAATGTTGTTCCACTTCATTATATTTAAACTTTATTTCCTGTCTTCTACTAAGAAAAGAAAAAAAAAATCATTTCATCTTGCAACTCCATGGGAAAGAAAAGCTCTGCAGCTCTTTAATGTCATTTCCTTACAGATAATTTCAAATGCACACAGGAACATATGTCATGATGAACACTTAATTCATGTGTCTGTCAATCAGCATCCACCTATCAATATTTTGGTATTCTCACTTTCTCTAGCGTCTTCAGGCGCATGCTTCTTAGTTACCTTTTTGTTAACAAGGAATCCTTTAAATGGAGCAGAGTTCCAGACATGTATTTCAGCTGTAAATAATTTGTATCTGAATTTTGTCATAAATCCTGTAATGTTTTCTCTTAAGATATTTGACCTAGTTAGGAGGAGCTGAAGAGCCTGGTGCCTTAAGGGGGTCTTGCTCAAACATGGGGCTCTACACTCTGGCAATGACCCTAGTATGAGAAAGGTGATGAGAGGGCAATTTTCAGGAGCCTGGAGAGTGTAGTAGAGTGGCCAAGTCATACTAAAATGCTGCTTCACTTGCTTAGGAGATTGTAATGGAAGAACAAGGCTGAGGCATCCAAGAATGCTAGAGTGTATACATTGTGTAGATGGAGGACCTGCCAGAATTGTACTGGAAGGTGACCTAGAAGATACTCCAATCATGAAGGTTACTGGGTGTGGCTCGTGGGGACAGACAGTAAGAGGGCAGCCACAGAATGTGCCGGCAGGAGGGAAGGAACAGAGGCTGTGGTGATTGCCCAATTAACATGGCCGGGTCCTTGCTTAGCCACGCTTGTTCCTCTGAGGAAATTGTCAGATAAAAAATTCAGAGAGCCTAGAGGTGACCAGGTCCAAAGGATGACCTATAACACCACAATGACATACTATAAATTCATCTCTAGTTTTCCTCTGAATGTAGCTATGGCCATTTACTGCCTTGCAACATCATACCAAGAACATTCTGGAAATATATCTCTATCTAGTTCTTCTATGAAGGGACCTATGGCCATTTATTTGCATGATTTACACTTTAAACTAGAGAATTCTTAATTTTTTTCAGAACTATTAGACACAGGGTCTGAACAATAGATGTTGAGAAATTGGAGTGCTAAAACAGCATTGTGGCAAAATTAGGGAAATATGGGAAACAGAATAAAAAAATAAGGACATGAGTTTAGAAAAATACCCCATTAAAATACCACTAGAAATATAGTGGAGAAGAAAAGGAAGAACAAGGAAAAAAGAAATTAAAGGAAAAAGCAAGATCGTCTTTATTTGTCATGGCGGCCTGCGGCAGATCCTCAGCGCCTCTCTTAATGGCTCTTTGCGCTGTTAGCTCTTCATTCCTTTTGCTTCTAGAGCAGCCTTGTGGCTTAAATATATGTTTTTAAAGTTGGTCTGGATTTTTGTTTTCAGCACCACATTGGTCTTTCACCTTTGTGACAGCAGAAGTCAATCAGGTTCATTTCTTGGATAAAACCTCAGACTCGTTCTCACCCTGTGTTCCTTGTGCGTGCTCTTTCAGAGTCCGTCCTCCTGAGGCTTCTGGGTGTGGCTCCATCCAAACCTTCAGTTCTCATCCTGAGTGGCTCCTTCTCCAGAATGTCTCTGACTCCTGTTTAAAGCAGGTTTTCCTTTCTCATCATCATTCTTTATCCCAGCATCCCTTTTCTTTACAACACCATTTGTGGTTTGTAATATACTACTAATAATAAATAATTTACTTTTTATCCCCTCCAACAATAAAGATAAGATTACACTCTTTGACGATGAGAATTACATATTCTTAATAATGACTTTAGTAAATTTTTAATTGAATGAATAGATTCTGAAATAAATTAGTGAATAAATTGAGCTTTAATATATTGGGGCAATATTTTTATGTAGTCTTTGAGTTATTGGTGGATGATCAAAATTTATTTTCTAACTTAATATTTCTTTGTTTCAATCTCAGTCTATTAAATATAGTTTTAACACCCACCATGTAAAACTGTGTGCAATATTATTTTGAGATAAAAAATTATCTCAAAAAACAGTATTTGAGAACCTTTTTATCAGAACTACCTTCTCCATAGCTATTGTCACTTATTTGAAGAAAAACAGTTGACAAAGCTTACAGTCTCCATTTACAAATGTCTCTTAAGATTTCCAAATCTAGATTTATTTTTTCATCCTAAAATATTTTGTCCCTCTACTGTTTATAGACTTCGATCCTTGTTGTTCTAGGTACTAGATTAAGACAGTTCAAAGACTATTCTTTGGTCTCCTCATTCCTCAAAGTCTAAGAGAAGTGTTTTAGTTTCTTTCCATAATGTATATTCGTTGTATGTGGTACTGTGTTACATTAGATCATACAATCATACATTATACATTTATCGTAGTCTTCTCTCTCCTGTGCCCACCCCACCTTTCCCTTTCTATTTCTTCCCCTTCACACAGTCTCCTTTTGTTCCCTCAGTCAGCTCTGCTGCTGCTTTTATGTACAAACTTAATTTCATATATCTATATGCAATCTAGGAATCACAAGTGAGATGAACCCAGTCACATCTATTTTCCTACAAACAGCATAACTTTGTTTTTGTTCTTGGCTGAAAATACTTCCGTGGTCTATAAGCCATCACTTTACCCATTTCTCAACTTTTTGGACACCTAGGCTGGTTCCACCAGTCGTCTGTTGTGAGTGGGGCTGAAAGAAACATAGATGTGCATGTATCTTTGTGAGATACAGACTTGGAGTCTTGGATAAACATCAAGTGGATGTTATGTGGCAGATCTGCATTTGGTTTTTGATCCTGCCTTGCTGATTTCTGTAGTGACTGGGTCAGCTTGTATTCCTATCAGTAGCTTATAGGAGTTCTTTTTTGTCTACAGTGGTGTGTAGATAAAATGCGTTACTATTTGTTTTCTAAAGGCTTGCCCTTCTGACTGGGCTGAGCTGGACTCTCGATGTAGTTTGGATCTGTATTTCTCTAATGCCTGGTGAAGTTGAGCATCTTTTCTTACGTTTATTCATTGTGTACATTCATCTTTTCAGAACCATTTATTCATTAGCCCATTTATTTATTGAGTTGTTTCATTTCTCATTTAAATATTTGAGTTCTTGTTATGTTCTAGATATCAACCCTCTGTCAAACATATGGCTGGCAGAGATTTTCTCTCATTTTGTAGATTAAAATGACCTGTGTTAAAATTTTAGATAGTCTGCTCTTGTGCTTGGGAAAGTCATCTTAGAGCTTCATCTAGAAATTTGGAGATGGTAAAGTCCACTTCATATTTAACACGTGGGCCAAAATACGGAACATATGAGAAAAGTATTTTTCCTACCATGACATATATTACATGATTGCATTAGCGTATAGATTTTTTTCCCACAATTTTTCTAGTGAACATTCAGTGTAAGAAGCCTTCAGCTAGTGGGCTGTCTTCTAGAAGGGTCCTTGCTTTCTCCCTTTATTTTCCTACCCCTTCTCTTTGTACTTTGATAGAATAACCACATATGCAGAGAAATTCCATTGGGGGCTCAGGGGCTCTGGTGGTTCATATCAGAGAATGCCAGCTGCTAATATCTGTCACTCTTGAGTGACATAAGGTAAGGGTTCCCAGGGGAGGATGAGCTGCCCCTGTCTTGATCAGTGTACTGACTGATCAGTGTACAGAACGTGAGCCTCTGCGGTCATTAAGCTGTCTTACTTGTTGCTTTTCCCAATGCTAACCCCAGATAATTTAGGATAGACATTGATTATAGTTTTAATGGCATCTCCAGTTTTTATTGAAGTGGCAGAACAGGGCTCCAACTGGTAGCCTGAGGCCAAACATAAACACCTGCAGTATCCCTGTGAGTGTCTAGTTGTGGATCAGTCCTGAGTTATGAAAAATAAATTCGAAAGCGTAGATAAAACAGTAACCTGGAGCCTCACTGTGCCCAAGAAAGAAGGTATGTGTATGTTGTTCAGAAAAACTGAGTTGGGGGATGAAAATATGCTACCACTTAGAGTCTGTCGAAAGCTGATCTGCATTCATTTTGCATCCATGATAGACACAGAGGAGCCAGAGCACAGCTGCAAGAGGGCCTGAAAATAAGGACATGACTGTGGCCAGCATGAGCAGCAGCTAATGACTTTTTGGAAGAATGTAGGGTCCTTTCAGCATTCCTAGTCTTTGTGGATTGGGGCATAATACCTGAAACTCCATCAAGCTTTTTCTTAAATCTGTGTTAGTTAGTAATATTCTCTTGAGATGTGATAATAGGCCATTTTCAGCTTCATGGTGGACCTAAGATAATAAAACATTGTCCATTAGAATTTACTTACTGTTAAGATTATACATAAAAAATGCATGCAGTGCCTGGCAAAGGAGAATGCTTAGTGAATGATTCTACTAAATTTTGTCCTCAGCATATATTTATATCTGTCCTTTTGTTTTGATTTCTTCTGCCTTGGTGATACCTTCTTTATCTTCATGGATTTATTATAAGAGAGTCCTCTAGGCATTCTTAGAATTGTTGATTTTTTTTCCTACATCAAGCTAGACTCTTAGGCAAAGAGTTAACTGTCTAATCAAAAATTTCAATTATCTTATTTCCTGTTCTACTGTATTCAAGGATTGCCTTCACAGAGCTGACAATCTGGAGATCTAGTTAAAATAAGAAATTTAGGTTCAGTAGACTTAGAATAAGAACAGAAGATATTCCTAACTTCTTATGCCCTTGAATTATTTATGTTTGTTTTTCACAAGTTTTAAAAATGTGGAAAATACTTATCTCAAAGAATTATAGTCAAGTTTCAATGTATTGACCCATGTAAGGTTCTCACACAGTCAATGGTAAATACATTATTATTACTATAAGGTAAGTAATACCTCAGGTCAGAATGCCTCTGAGGAACACATTTTGCTGGTTCTCATGGGTCAAGATCTCTGTGTCAGAGTGCATATACACTAATTATAGTGCTTGGTTTAACTTTTTGTTGTGGATAAAAGTAGTGATTTGCTGGTCTAAATTTTGGTGCTGCATCATTATCCTGTGGGGGCCATAGGGAAGGAAGTATGTAGAGTTCATGTGGCACAGGATTAATCAAGGTTATTTTGGTACAGATGATCTTGCTTCCACCTTTGGAGAAATAATAACTTGAATTATAAATTGCACACTCCTTAACTTGACACATTTGTTGCAGCAGTCTAATTATCTTCATTGTCTGTCATTTCTTCTTCTGATTCTTCCTCTATTCTTTAGTAATCTTTAATTATAAACATCGTGGATATTTTGAGTAGGGATGAAACAGTTCATGTAATGAATGGCTGTGAATTTCTGTGATTCTGGAATCCAAAGCTGAAGGTAGAGTTGGCCAATACAATTAACAATAGAGCATGCAGACATGACATTTGTTAAAGATTTATTTTATTAGTTTAAATTATGTGTATGATGTGCATACGAGTGCAGGAGTTGTGGATGTCAAAGGCATTAGATCCCTTGGGGCTAGAATTACAGGTGGTCATGAGATTTTTAATATGGGAGCCAAAGTCATGACTTCTGAAAGAGCAGTGCATGCTCTTAACTACTGAGCCACTCTCCAGCTCAGATATGAAATTTAAAGCAGTAAAGCTTTAGAAAAAAAGCGTTGGCAGCTTGTGATCTGACTACTTTAGCACAAACTAGGGAAAGGCATAGAGGTTTTCATATGGGTGGGAGGAAAAGGATGAGGGATGGAGGATTTGGAACAGGCAGGCAGACAGTACAGGCTCTGGCATAAATTGCTTGCCTTAGTTTTTTTGATTGGGATTTTATTGAGTCTTTATTCAGGTTCTTAGACTCTATTTTACTATGTCTGGGTGGCACTTTGGAAGTCATATACTTAAAAAGATTTCCAAGTGATTTTCATGATAACTGGATTTGAAAAATATTGTAGCTTGGGTAACTGTCTCTCAAAGTCCCATGTTAAAGGCTTGTCCCCTACTTTGGGTGTGATTGACAGACAGTGGAAACTTTGAAGAGATAGGCTTGGTGGGAAACTTTCCGGTTCTTGGAAGATGCCTCCAAGGGGGACAGGAGGACTGTGGCTTTGTCTGTTCCTTTTTCTTCTGGTTTTTAGCTATGGAGTGAGCACATACATATTTCTTGTCTTAAATAAAATATATTGCATATTGAGCACACCATTGCTTCATCCTAGTCTTGCTTTTAAATCTTAATGTACTGCTTTTCACAAGCTCAAATACCATGGACCAGCCAATTACGGACTGCAATCTTTAAGAAAGCCAAAATAAAAATTATCCATGTATACATCATTTCAGTTATTTGCTAGAGTGGTGGAAAGTCTTTTAACACGAGTCATTACCAGATCTTTATTGTATTTACAGTGTGTCTTTTTTCCCCTTAAAGCACTGATACCGTAATTCAAGCCCCTTTGTTTGCTAAGAGGGTGGTGGGGAATTTGAAGCTTGATTGTGCCCATTGTATTGTGGTACTCAGAAGAAGGCCATCAATCTCTCCCTCCCTGTGTCAGCCACACCGCTAATGGTAAGCCAGTTAGTGTCCAAGCTGCTACTTCCTCACATGGCCTTTCCTTTGATCAGTTGGTCAAGGAGACAATCAACACTTTACTGAAGCAAGACTGGTGAGCATCTTCTGATATTTTAACTTGAGGCTCAGAGAAAGAAGATATAGCTTTAGTTATTTTCCACTTTAACTTCTGACTGCTGTGTTTTCCTCTAGGGAATGAGAATCAAGAAGAATGCGTAATAAGATTGACATACGATAGAGAAAGATAGTTCTTCTAGTGTTTGAGGATTTTGAGGATTCTTGGAGCTCTGGTCTCACTTCATGGGAGCAGTGAAGTCAGCTTTCAGGATAGCATTAGTTTTACTAGGGACAATTTTGGTCTTCTGCTTCTGAAATGGTTCATAATTAATTTAAAAATTCCAAGATCCCAAACCTATCACAATGGAGGATTTTTCAGTTACGACAGGCGGAGTAGGCAGATCATGCTTTCCCAAACACACCTTTCCAGTCTCCGGAACCTGTGAATACATTATGTTTCTTGGCAAAAAAAGACTGTACAGGTGATTACAGTTTGGAAAAGTAGCCTGGATTCTCTGGATAGATCCCATACAACCACACAGGTTCTGGTGAGACAAAGTAAAAAAAGAGCAGTAGAGAAGAGAAATGTGTGACAGATGCAGAGGCTGGATAAAGAAAGAGATCCACAGGACTGGAGAGAGGGCTCAGCCATTAAAGGCTAGGCTCATAATCAAAAATATAAGAGATGCATGAGCCAAGAAATGGACATGGCCTCAGAATGGTAACAATGGCAAGGAAAGAGTCTATTCTCTAGAGACTCCAAAAGGAATGCAGTTTTGTTGACAACATGCTTTTAGCCCAACAAGATCCTTTTTTGACCTCTCCCCCCAAATAATAAAAGGTGGGTTGTTTTGAGCTAATTTACTATAGCAGCAATTGAAGACCAGTGTATCAGGTAAAAACAGAGGAATGATCAGAAGTTTCTTAGTGCTAGTGAATTGTCCATCTTGTGGTGCTGAACAACTACTTTTCCTTACTTGCCCTCCATTCAGTTGCTCATGGTCCATGAAAACACATCTGATGATCATTGATTTTGTTGACCTCATATCGACAAAAGATCCCCAGTTTGGACTCAGCTCTCTTTTGTTCCCGTTCAGTTACTCTTTTTGAAAAAGGAAATCAACAGTGTGGTCCTCTGAAACTAAAGGCGTTCTTTGGAACAAAGTACAAAACACCACGGCAAGATGGAAAATGAAATTTCTAGTTGTTAGTAAAATGGATGCATGGATTATAATAAGTCAACAACTTCATACAGGAAACTCAGCTCCATAGCTCTTCTGTCAATCTATGTGCCCAGGGTCCTAAACTGCAGGCTTGTGCACAGTGGGGCTGTGATCCTCAATGCTCAGTAGTCATAAGTGCAGCCAAAGAACACAAAACATCTTTTTCCTTTTATTGAAAACAGACTTTTTTCTCATATAATATCTCCTAATTATGATTTCCTCTCACTTTACTTCTCCCAGTTCCTCCCCACTCCCATCTGGATCCACCCCTTTCTGTCTCTCATTAGAAAACAAACAGGATTCTAAGAGATAATAATAAAAAACATAAGATAAAATAAAAACTAACATGCCAGAATAGGACAAAGTAAACAGAGGGAAAAGAGCCCAAGAAAAGACACAAGAAGCAGATACAGATGCAGAGACCCAGTCATTCACACTCAGAAACATCATCAGCACACTAAACTAAAAGCCATAATGCATACACAAAGGACCTGTTGGGTAAAAGGAGAGAAAAAAATTATATATATAAAATAAGTTTAAAAGAAAAAGCCCTGACATGACATTCTGAGACTAGGAACCTCCAAAAGATGTCGGTAAGTTCATTTTCTGTTGGCCATCTTCAGCTGGGCATGCAGTCTACCTTTAGGAGTAGTTGGTTTCCCTGGTGAGACTCCCTTGGAGAAAATTAAGTTTCCAATTGGAGACAGTTTCTGGGTTAGGGATGGAGGCATGTGTCCACTTCCCCTTTTAGCTCTAAGACCCAATTTAGTGCAGGCCCTGTGCATGCTGCCTCAGTCTCTCTGAATTCATCTGTGCACCAGTCCTGCTGATTTAGAGGAATGGTGCCCTCTATCTCTTCTGGGTCTTACACTCTTTCTGCCTCCCCTTCTACAGGGATCCCTGAACCCTAAGGGGAGTGATTGGATGCAGACATCCCATTTAGGGCTGAGTGTTCCAGGTCTAAGTCTACCCAGTTTCTTGGATGCCTATCAACCTCTAAATAATTATACAAACAGGTGCTGTGATCCACAGCTGTGCAGCTGCAAAGGCATCTTTTTTTCCAGATAGAAAATAAATACATATTAAAACATATCCTATATTCTGGATAAAATTACAGTGCTTTTGTGATTCTGGTCTGTTACTCTGAGATGGAAAAACCTTATCTTACTCTGATTATGTTCTTTCCAGGAGAATAGTAATGCATAACAATGGAATTATGTGGTCTTATACCAGCTGGCTTAACAGAAATTGGATATTGGTTCAAGTTGTTAGTTGTGGTTTTCCACAGATAGGGCATTCTATCCATGTTATAATGGACAACCTATGGGTTTTCTTTTTAACTTATTAAATACTTTCTAAATCATAGAAAAAATAAAAAAATAATTAGAATATCTCCAGGTAAGATTCATTTAGATTCATCAGTTCTCTGTCTGTCTGTCTATCTGTTTCTCTCCATATTTGTGTGTGTGTGTGTGTGTGTGTGTGTGTGTGTGTGTGTGTGTGTGTGTGTGTGTGTATGTGGTGTGTGTATGTTTGGGTGCTTAGAATCACATCACATACACATACATACATTTTGTATTATATTTACATAATATATATTTTTTCTGAGCCACTCGGGTATGAGATGGACATTCTCTTCCTTTTTCTTACACATGCTGACTGCATTGTATTTATCCTAAGAGCAGACACTCCTTACAGAACTGTTTTTGGTTGTCTGTTGTTATATAAGAAGCCAATTTAAACTCACTGGTATAAAGCAACAGTTGCTTTGTACTTCTCGTGGGTTCTGTGAATCAAGAATTTGGAGTGAGAACACTGAAGTGGGTTGCCTCTGCCTCACACAATCTAGAGAAAGGCATAAACATCAGAAGGTGTTTCAGCACTTGGAAACTGTGAATATCTGGAGCCTTCTTCATTCAAATAGTTGATATCTGGACCAAGATCTGAGCTAAGTCATGCCTTTTTTGTTGGAGCATGTGGCTTCTCTGTGTGTCTTTGCTTTCCTTATAGTATGACAATCTCAGGGTCATTGGATTTCTGCCATGCCATTCAGGTCACCCAGCACAAGTTTTTCTGTGAATAAGCAAAAACTTGAGTCTTTATTTTTTTATTGACAGTCTCTGAAGTATTAATATAACTTGTCACTTGTAACTTGTATAGTAATTTAAGAACAAGGTGTGTGCTATTAAGAACACAGTTACGTCTAAATTAAGATACTTTGAGTATAAGTGGCAAAGAGTAAATTTATTCAATAAAAAAATAATAATGAGAAAATTCTTCTCAGAAGTCATACTGATGATTCCCCTCACCTGAGTCAGGGACCTGCATCCCACACACTTGTCTAAGCCCTATAGGTGGGGAGATGGGACCTTGTTGACTGACTTGAACCAATTGAGATTCACTCCTTGAATCTAGGGCAGAGATTAGAAATAGTCTCTCCTTAAATGCTGGCCTTTAGATGGGAGAATGAATGGATTTGGAGGAAGACAGGGAACTAAATACTGCCTGCGACTGCATATATATTAGATTTTTAAGCTCTACCACACTGTTAGAAATTGGAATTAAGTTTCTACTTCTACATTATTGTAAAAGAGTTCCAGAGTTCTCTAGATCAGCAATCAGTATAAAATATGCTTAGGGAATGATTTGGTAATCAAAAAATATAAAGCAGATCTAATTAACTCTACAATGCTTGTAAAAACAATAAGCATTTCCGAGATTCCATAGTAATATTGAAATCTAACAGTTTCCAAGCACAATGTTCAACATTTTTGCATTCCTGTTTTTCTTTTTCAATTCTATTAGGTAAATTCTCTATACAAGGATTTAATCATCGCATCTTAATTCTCCTAATCAATTTCTCTATAGATTGATGGATGCAATTTAACGTATGCTTAAAAATGAGATATCATCATTCCTTTATTCTATTTTGATTTCATTTCTCTATTTCCCCCCAAGTACGCTAGTGATTATAGGTCATGTTAAAAAGCATCAGTTCCCATTCTCAGCAAGGCCCAGAGAAGACAGAGTATGCTGGAACACAATCTGAGAAAGTGAAAGAGTTTGTCCTTTCGTGGCATCAGGCCGTTTGCCAAACTCGTGCTAAAACCACACAGATAGGTTAGGTGAAGTCATAACAAATCATCCCTCAATTTCAGCAGCTGAAAACAAGAAACTGATGTTGGTCACTGCAACTATTTTTGATTTTCTTTTCTTTCTTTTGCTTACTCCACATATCCACAGGAATTCAACAGAGGGCTGGAGCTTGATTCACGTTAGTGACCAAGGGACATGGAATGATGGAGCACCTGCCATCTCAATGTGATATGGGGTTGGGGACTATGGGTGAATCTTCTTCTAAGCTCTGTGCAGAGCTACATTACAACACACTCAAATACACACACACACACACACACACACACCCCAATCACATTTCAGAAGAAATAGAGTGAGCTGGTCTTTTATCTTACTTACTATTACTACTTTTACCCGTGGAAACTAGACTTCAGTTAGGTTTATTTAAGCTTCAATAGCCACTCAGGATTTGTTAGCAATGTTGGGGTTTAGGCTTGAATTTTGTGTGTACATTTGTATGTGTAACGTCCATGCATGTTTGGGTGCATATGCATCTGTATGGGAGCTGCAGGTGGACAATGGATGGCTTCCTCTATTGCTCTCCATCAGGATATCTCACTGAATCTGGAGCTCACTGATTCATCCACACTGATTAGCTACCAAATTCCAGGAATTCTTCTGTCTGGATTACAGATGTTAGCTCCACCATTCTTTGCTGTTTGTTTGTTTGTTTTTTTTTCAATTTTATCCATTATTTATTACATCCCGACTGCAGTTTCCTCTCCCTTCTCTCCTCCCATTCCCTCTCCCCCACCTCCCCTCTGTACCCACCCTCATCCACTCCTCCTCTGTTTCTTTCAGAAAAGGGTAGGCCTCCCATGGATATCAACCAAACATGGCATATCAAGCTGCAGTAAGACTAGGTACCTCCCCTTGTATTAAGGCTAGGCAGGGGAACCCAGTATGAGGAAAAGGGTCCCAAAAGACAGCAAAAGAGTCAGAAATGGCCCCTGCTCCCACTGTTAGGAGTCCCACAAGAAGACCAAGCTACACAACTGTAACACATATGTACAGGGCCTAGGTTGGTCCCATGCAGCTTCTCTGGTTGTCGGTTCAGACTTTGTGAGCCTCTATGAGCCCATGTTAGTTTATTCTGTGGGTTTTATTGTGATATTCTTGACCCCTCTGGCTTACAGTCTTTCCTTCCTCTCTTCTTCAGGATTCCCCAAGCTCAGCCTAATGTTTGGCTATGGGTCTCTGCATGTCTCTATTAGTTACTGGATGAAACCAGTATGCCTGATCTGTCCAAAATTTTTTATCATGAAGGGGTGTTAGATTTTGACAAAGGCATTTTCTGCATCTAAGGAGATGATCATGTGTTTTTTTTCTTTCAGTTAATTTATATGTGAATTACCCTGACAAATTTTCATATGTTGAACCATCCCTGCATCTCTGGAATGAAGCCTACTTGATCATAGGTGATGGTCTTTTTGATGTGGTGTTGGATTTGGTTTGTGAATATTTTATTGAGTATTTTTGCATCAGTGTTCATTAGGGAGATTGGTCTGTAATTCTCCTTCTTTGCTGAGTCTTTGTGGTCCTTATGTCCCATAAGTTTGGGGATGTTGTGTATTCATTTTCATTGAATTCTAGGAAGTCTTTAATTTCTTTCTTTATTTTGTCCCAGTGGTTATTCAAGTAGAGAGTTGTTCAATTTCCATGAGTTTGTAAGCTTTCTTTTGTTTCTGTTGTTGTTGAAGTCCAGCTTTAATTCACGGTGTTTTGATAAGATACAGGGGATTATTTCAAATTTCTTGTATCTGTTGAAACTTGCTTTGTGACCAAGTATGTGGTCAGTTTTAGAGAATGTTGTATGAGGTGCTGAGAAGTGTGGGTGAAATGTTCTGTAGGTGTCTGTTAGGTCCATACTTTGCTTTTTTTATATGAGTGCTAAGGATCCAAATTCAGGATCTCATGTTTGCATGGCAAACACTTTAATGGCTGAGAAATCTCCCCAGCTCCTAGGCTTGATTTTTGTGTGTGTGTGTGTGTGTGTGTGTGTGTTTGAATGGATGGGGCAAGGAAAGCAGATGAGGTTTGATGTGGGCTCCAGAGAGCAGCTGGCTTTTCATAGGGCTCTTCCAAGAGGCCACAGACAATGGGCAGTGGCATTCCGAGCACCAAGACTGCCCCACCTTCCTCAGGGTGGGCCAGCTCAGCAGTAAGCAGCAGCAGCAGCAGCAGCAGCAGCAGCAGCAGGAGGGTGCAAAGGATGAGGCAGAACCAAGTGTGGTGGTGTGTGCCCAGAATCCCAGCCCTGGAAAGGCTGAGAGGAAGCTTTGAAATTTGAAGCTAGCTTGGGCTAGAGAGTGAGACACACACACAAAAGAAACAGGAAGAACCTGGACAGGTTGGCGCTGGGCTTCAGCTGAGGCAGCACTTTGAGGGACTGCCTTGTGGTCCTCCTGGGCAAGCAGAGCATTCAGGCCTACCAGTGCACTTCCAAGCAAGGTCACACCCACTCTCAACTACCACTCCTTCTTTAAATTTTATTTTATTTAGTTAAATTTTTTTCATTTATTTTACATACTGACCGCAGTTTCCCCTTCCTCTTCTCCCATACCCTCTCCTCCCCCAACTCCCATCTACCCCCATCCTCATTCATCAACTTCTCCTCCCTCCTCATCTCCATTCAGAAAGGGGCAGGCCTCCCATGGGCTTGAACAAAGCAAGGCATACCAAGCTGAGGTAGGACCAAGCTCCTTCCCCTTCATCAAGGCTGGGTGAGGTAATCCAGCACGGGGAGTAGGTTCCCAAAATCCAGCTAAGTGCCAGGGACAGGTCCTGATCTCACTGCTAGGAGCTTTATAAAGAGATCAAGCTACACAACTGTCACACACATGCAGAGGGCCTAGGTCGGTCCCATGAAGGCTCTTTAATTGTTGGTCCCGAGTCCATGTGCTCCCGTGAGCTCAGGTTAGCTATTTCTGTGAGTAATTTTGTCACAACGTTGACCTCCCTGGTTTGTACAATCTCTCCTCCCTTTCTTCAGTAGGACTCCCGGAACTCAGCCAGTGCTTGGCTGTGGATCTCTGCATCTGCCTCCATCAGTTACTGGATAAAGACTCTCTGATGACAGTTAGGGTAGTCACCAATCTGGTTACAGTAGATAGCCAGTTCAGGCACCTTATCCACTATTGCTAGGAATCTTATCTGGGGTCATCCTTGTGGATTCCTGGGAGTTTCCCTGGGCACCAGGTTTCTCCTTAACCCTGAAATGCGCCCCCCCCCCCCCATCAAGATGTCTCTTTTGTTACTTCCTCCCTCCATCCTGCCTCCAACTCACCTCCCATGCCTGACACCCCTAACCTGCGCCCTCAAGTTTCCATTCCTATATCTCCCTCACCCCCGCCCCAAGTTTACCTGGGAGATCTCTTCTATTTCCCATTCTCAGGGAAATCCATGCACCTCTCTTTGGGCTAGTCTTGATTTTTAAACTTAACTGTTTAGTATAAATTTTTTTTTATTTCTTAATGCCATTATTTGTATCTATAACATTTAATAGTCACTCACTCACTGCTTCCTACTATGTATAATACTCGTTTAAGTATACCCTCAAAATCTCTACATTAGCCTCTAAGTTCATCCCTAATATCTGCATGATTATAAACCCAACTCTTCTGAACTAGCAGGAATTTAGGAGATACTTAGAAATGAATGAATGATGTAAGTAAGACTCACAAGTTTGGCTAAAAACTGCCAAACATTCCTCATATGAGTAAATCCAGAAGAGGAAGGCCTGTACTACCCAAGCTATCAGTCTTTGTGCACAGCAGAATTAACTCTCTGTTTTCACAAGAAGAAGGCAAAAATGAATTTTCATGTCCAGTTAAAAAATGCATGCAGTTTGGATAAAATTTAGAAGAAAAAAATCTAGACTTCATAAAAATAGAGGCAAAGAAAACTTACTCCACATTTTAGCAATACATATTTTCCCTGTCATTATTCTTCCAGGAATGATTTTATTTCATTTTATTTTATTTTTGTTTTGTTTGAGCAAAGGTCTTATGGGGTCCAGGCTGGTCTCAAACTTACTATATAACTGAGGCTGACCTTGAACCTCTAATCTTCCTGTGTCCATCTCCCAAGTGATGGGATTACAGGTATGTATCACAATGCCTGGTTGAAAGCCATTTACATACATCCAGAAATTTCACAGTCTGGGTTTTAAGTTTTCACCATGCTCATTAAAGTCAATAAAAAAGCTATCAGCGACCTCATACTTTGCTATCCTCTGCTGTGACCATAATTTATTATTGGATATTTAAGATCTGTCATCGTTTGCTATTATAAATAATGTTGTGATAAACATCCTTCTATATAAATCTCTGTGAGTATGACTTTCCGTGTACCATCTGTCCCCTGGAGCCCCCTGATTGGTGACATCTACCTTCACTAACTGACAGTGGACATGTGGAGCTAAAACTCTGCAGCCAGAACTTGTCAAGGAGACAAATAGGGAAGCAGTGGCCTCTCTCACATGCATAAACAGACTGGGTACAACTACGATTTTGCAGGCCATTTGTTTGGTTAGAAGTAGGATGCCTCATTGATTACACTTGCAGCTTATTCCAAAAGAACAGAAGTGACCTTTGGGGAAACCAGCCATTTGGAAGCCAATTAATCGAGCTTCAGGGCAGCTTGGCACCCAAGGCCAATGAGAATCATCACAATCTTTCAGCTTCTCATTGAGAAGGAGGCTTTAGATGAGGATGTGGATGAGGTGGAGCTTTTGGCTGAGCTCTTGCAAACATCGGAGAAGCTCAACCTTCAAAGCTAAGCAGCATTGAGTATTGTGGAAGTCTTTTGTAGAAAGGGGGAAAAACACCTAATATGTGATCTTTACTAAAGATAGAAAGAGGAGCCCTTCAGTTATGCTGAAATACCATGCCACTAGACTATTGGAACTTTAAGATCATATTCCTGCAACATCCCAGGACCTTGACAAATTCAAACAATCTTTTAAATGGGGGAGTTCTGTTATTTTGTCAGCAGATTGCGGAATCAACAAAATCAAAATCTCCCAGGCAAGCCACAGAGATGCTCAGCGCTCTTCTCCATTAGCCTTGGAGGATAAACCTCTTACTTTGATCTAGAATTTACTTAATCTTCTAGGACAGAGTTGGAGATTCCCAATCTAAATTCCAGGTATTTAATATGCTCTGGTGCGCCTCTCAGCTTCACGATGATAATTTTATTACCAGCTCTTAACACCTATTGTACTAAATTGATGTATTAATATTAATATCAGAGTGTGAAGAATTCAACGGGTAAATGGTATGCAAATTAGCTTAATGCAGACTATAATGGGTTAGTGCACTAAAAAAGTTCTTTGAGACAAAAGTAACTGAAGAGGTAAAAGATCAACTAATCATCATTAAAAGGGAAGATTGTTACAAGGAAAAGAAAAATACTTTAAAGCAAGGGTGACTTGTTTTCAGTCAAAAGCATGCTATTGCTGGTGTGACATTTGATTATACTGTGGACAACAAACTTTTAAAAGATTTGCCCTGTTTTTAATGATCTGTATGCATGTATGTCTCTGTGTAAGTTTGCACATGTAAATGCAGGCACCCAAAGGAGTCCTAGGAGAGAGTGTGTTGGATCTAGGCATTTGTAGAAAGAAGAGATGGACAGGATTATGTGGTGATGGAGGCAGTCATGCATCCTTAAACCAAAGCCTGGCAAGGACTGCTGGCAATTATTGGAAGCTAGAAGAGGCAAGGAAGGATTTCTGGTTCAGAGTGAACTGTTCCTTAAGATACCGTCCAGTTGCTAGCGGCAGAACCGTCAGAGAATAGATGCTTGTCGTTTCGGCCAACCAGTTTGTAGCCCTTGAATCTGACAGCTCCCACTTTTGCTATGGTCTGTCAAATTTGTTTCTGCTTCCGTGAATTAAGTCTGGAACAGATCAAATAGATTTCCAGTCATTTTCTGTTTTTAAAAGTTGGTTCAGGCCGGGCGGTGGTGGCGCACGCCTTTAATCCCAGCACTCGGGAGGCAGAGCCAGGCGGATCTCTGTGAGTTCAAGGCCAGCCTGAGCTACCAAGTGAGTTCCAGGAAAGGCGCAAAGCTACACAGAGAAACCCTGTCTCGAAAAAAACCAAAAAAAAAAAAAAAAAAAAGTTGGTTCAGGTTTGGTCTTCCGTCTCACAGCTGATGTTCATTTCATAACCTAACTTCACGTCTGGCCACCGCCTGCCTGTCCTTCTGTGTGTGGTCCTTTAATCAGAACCATGACACTTACCAATCTTCCAGTCCTTTTCTGTGCCTTGGGACTGAGGTACAGAAAGGGTTGTTCCACTCTTACCCCTAGACACACTTCCTCACTCTTCTCTCACTCTTTCTCTGAGTGCTCAGCCATTCTTGTAAGCATCTTGCTTTCAGCACTGGACAGGAAGTGCTCTCAGCTCACTGGAGGGGGAAGTGCTTTAGCTTGGACCAGAACCTTCAGGACCCTCTTAGAAACCCCATCACCAGGAGGACTTGCAGAATGACCGGCCACACTAGTGGAAGCCTGTGAACTGTGGACTGGTGGCTGTGGAGCCCCCATGGGACTGGACTAGGCCCTCTGGATACGGAAGATGGTTGTTTGGCTGGAACTGTTTGGGGGGCACCCAGGCAGGGGGATCGGGATCTGTCCCTGGTCTATGGGCAGGCTTCTGGAACCTGGTGCCTGTAGTGTGACACCTTCCACAGCCTTGGTGCAGTGGGAAGGGGCTTGGACCTGCCTAGGCTCAGTGTGTTGAGCTCTGCTGACTCCCCATGGGAGACCTCGATTTGGGGGATGTGGGGATGTGGGGTGGCTTGGGAAAGAGGGCTGGGGGGTGGGAGGAAGGAGAAGGGGGATCTGTGGATGGTATGTGGGGTGAGTAGAAAATTTCTTAATAAAGAAAAATGAAAGAAAAAAAAGAGAGAAACCCCATCACCATCGGCATTGCTGACATTTCATGGCATGCAGCGGGTCCTTGCCGTTAGGTCACAGAAAAGTGGTTTCCTGAAGTCGCAGTGCCGATAGCAATGACTCCTCCCTACCTGAACATGGTGTGTCAGAGAAACAGAAACCGGAGTCCTTTTCAGAAGCCATAACCGAATGATTCCGACCACAGCGGTCAGTCGGCACTCCAATGCTTCTGACCACAAGTGTACACCTCCTCTGTCTGAGCGCCCCTCCCACACAGCGTATGCCCCTCTACAACCTAATAAGCGTTTGCAGCTGGATGCCTTTCTCTACCTTGCAAGACAGCCGGGCAGTTTTCTTTTTATTAAAACTGTTCTGTCCATGGAGAATGGCTGTGTTTGGTGGTTTCTCACTGTGCCTGCTCACATTTGACTGTAGATGGAGATGTCCTTTGCTCCACCAATGACCCCATGGTGGCTTTGGTCATGTGTCTGGGTGGGGGCCGCATGTATATATATTTAACATCTTCTTCCTTTTTCACCCAGGAGAGAGGAGGGAACTAAAACTTCCACCATGAACACTGAATGCATACGCCTGCAGGACCATCCCCCTCCCCCGCTGTGTTCCTTTCCTTTCTGAGATCTGTTTCAGAGGGAAGAGTTATGGGACTCACAGGAGAGCTGGGTGGAGCAGGGCCAGTTCAGCTTTGAAGGAAGTTTCTTGACTCTCTTTGGCAGGCAGGCCTATTTAATGCACCTTACTCTTCAGTGTCTCAGGAATGCTGAGGGCAGGAAGTGCATACAGCCTTCACCACTCTCACTGCCAGAGTCAGGTGGGTGGCTTGAGCAGGAAGACGATGGGCCAGGGAATCCTAGGGAGAAGTCTCACTCAACTCTAATTACGCTACGAAAATACGTTTTCTCGGGGTTTTTCCTTCCTCCTTTTTCTCATTTTTTATGACAAGGTCTTTAGATGTTGTCAACGCATTATGATTAATGAAAGGAGGAAGGTCTGTCTGCATTTAACATGCAAAGCCTAGGAAGATTTCTACCAGGTCCTTGCGGCTCTTTACTTCCTTCCCTGAAGCAGAAGCCCCCCCTTCCCCCTGGGTTGGAGATGTAGGAAAGCAGCATCTACACATCTACTTGAGTGAGTAAGAAGTTAGAGACCAAGGTTTTGACATCAACTACGAAATCAGGGTCAGCCGTGTGGTTCATCTCAAAACTAGCTGTTCTTAAAATGTGATCCCGGGTGGTTGCCAGCTGTACCATCAAGGACACAGAACAGTGCTTTCTACACTGTGGAAACTAAGAAATTGCTTGGGAAATGAATACACGAAGGTTGGGTATTTGTAATGTGTGTTATGGACTCTGAAGCTTTCCGTCTATTGATCTATTGGAAAATGTTACAGGTTTTATTGTTTTTAATTGTGAGAATAACGTTTATCACAGACTTCAAAGGTCCTCAGAAGTCCCAGTGTGTTTTGTGCAGTGTAAGATAATTTACCAGATTGATATGGACGTTTCAATTCAGAAATATGACACAGGACAACATATGCAGAATTTGATGGGGGGGGTGATCAAATGGTGAGTTGGTGGGAGGGTAATGATATATAAACCACACAAAAGAATTTTTTCCAGTAATTTATGGCCATGTCAGTTTTCTCTTCATATAATGCTTTTAAAAATTGTTTTTTTTAGGTTATCATACAAAGTAATGGGTTTTATCACGGCATCCTTGAATATATGCATCATTATACTTTGTTTCCATCCATTTGCTTCCCCACTTCCTGTCCCTGTTCCCATTCCTGCTTTTGGGGTTTCAAAAACAATGAATAGGAAATTCATTTATCGGTAACTATGCTAATCCAAACACCTGCCGAGGTTCAGTATTTCCACCTTCCTGTTTGCACACCTCACCGCTCCCACGGTACAGATGTTTACTGTTTTCCCATGTGGTGATGATCCCATTTTGACACAGTAGAGTTGGTTTCCATCCTTGGAGCACTGTGAGGGCAGCAGGCAGACACAGTTGGAAGTGTGGGCTGCAACGAAAGAGACAGTGTGAGTCATCGCAGACAGTCAGTCGTTCATGGCTTGGTTTTACTTAAGCCTTTCCCATAGTACTGAGTTCCTTGATGGCGATCAAGAGAAAGCTGGAACTAGGATGACATTCCAAAGGACCTAACAGTTGCTGGATGGCGAGAGGAGACTTGGAGACAGCAGAGTGCCCTCCTACGCTAGCAGGATTCCGGAACTGGGCCATTGCTGACACCTTCTGGGACTCGCGGCCTACATCCAATCAGGATTTGAGCTGTTTCTCTCACTCACTCCATTAAACCATTTATACAAGGTCTGTGATGTATCTTTTCCCGGGGCACTTCTTATTAACATTATTGTTATTATTTATTGGACATGAACTCTGAGACAATACATTGTGCCAAGCATTTTACACACTTTATTGAATCCTTACAAGTCTATGATCTATCCTGCACCAGTTCTACAGATGAACAAACTGAACTCAAGAGTTTACCTGTGATCAAACAGTTAGTAAACAGTAGGGGAAGATATTTTAATAAATGACGTACAAGCCTCAGCATGTTGACATAACTCTATGTCATATTTACTCATTTCATACTAGAATATTACTTGGTTGTACCTGTCGTCTGTATTTTTAATAAGCAGTTAATATGGGTGATTCTCCTGTAAGAGCCAGTTTTGGAGGCACCTAATCACTGCATAATTCAAACAAATATTGCATTCATGAAATCATCTTCCTTTTCGTGTGTGTGTGTGTGTGTGTGTGTGTGTGTCTGCTGGAGTCTAGCTCTGACCTGTTAAAGGGTTCTTGGGGTGGGGGGAGGAGAGAGGAATGAGGACATGATAGATGGAAAGATAGAAAGAGATGATAAGAAAGACAGAGACACCAGGTGGCAGGGAGTTCGAGGCCAGCCTGGTCTACAAAGTGAGTTCCAGAACAGGCTCTAAAGCTACACAGCGAAATCCTGTCTCAAAAAACAAAACAAAACAAAACAAAAAGACAAAAACACAGGATAGCTTTGGGAGGGCCCTGGGTCAATACCCAGTTGCCTTGAGGTTTATTCCAAAGGGCTTTTTGTACAATGCCAAGGGGCGAGGCAAAAGACCTCCCCCTTTCAAGATCAAAGCACAACATAGAGCCAAGTGTAGACCTTTCAAAACACCTGGTAACCACATCCATGGCCAAATCATCCATTACGCAGCTCTGTTGGGTAAAGCAAGCTCAGATTCTTTGACCCTGAGTAAGGTCTCACTAGGAAGCCTCTGTGAATCTCCACATGTGTTTTTGTATGTGTGTGTGTGTGTGTGTGTGTGTGTGTGTGTGTAGAAGGGAGAGGTTGCCATCAGGTATCTTCCTGGATTGCTCTTTACCTTATCTTACAGAAACAGAGTGTCTTGTTGAACTTGGAACTTGCCTATTTTAACTAATCTGTAGCCAGCTGGAGAAGGTAAGGGTAGTGGGAACATCTCGTTCATTGTCAGTGTTGGAGAAGGCCAAGGGATTGTTCCACCTTGCATAAGCAAACTTTCAGGTTTTGGAAAGATGACATCTTCACTCTTTTTTTATGTCATTGTGACTTACACCAAGTCTGTTTATTTTCAGCACCTGAGGGCCGTTCCCACCACGTCTAGCCAGGAATCCTTCAACACTCAGTCCTCACACTTCCATGCTCATAAAATCCAGGTCGGAAGACTCTTCTCTCTCTTACAGTTCTTATCACACTGCTTTGCGTTAAAGTGAGTCATGCAAGAACTGTTAAGGCAAGTTCTCCAAGGACTGTGAATAGTCTGAGGGGGAACAAAGAGTCCTTTATGCTCAGCCCCCTCACCAGACTGTACAGGAGCTTCCATAGGTAGGATGCTAAATGGGGTTTTGGTGAATGAATTTCCCCTTTCTGTTGGCTGGTTTGTTGGTAGTGGATATTTTTGTAATTCAGACAGAACATTTAATATCCATAAAAATAGATCCCCTAAGGGAGTCATTTCTTTTCTAAGTTTTGAAAAGAGAACATCTTGTTACTTTGATATTCCACTTTAGACTCTTTTATAATTTCCTTTTAGATGGGGAAGGACAGGAGTAGTGGAGTCCAGTGTAATCATGAACATAGTTTAAGGAAGATGGAATTCAGTTCAACTTAACATTACGAGGACCACAGCTTGCGGCGAGTGGGTTGGGTATAAAATACGTTTCTAAATCCTCTTTCTTTGTAAATGCATTAGCTTGTACTATTTGGTGGTGCTACTCCCAATGTTATTCACTGTGATGCTGACATTTGGTCATCAGTTAAAGACTGACAGAAGCATAATCGGCTACTTTCTGTTTGGATTTGAGGTCTAATCCACAGGAGGCATTTCATGCCTGGTATACTAAAACTGGTTAAAAGCATATAGCTGGGAAGGTCCTAGGCTCTAGGAGCAGTGTGTGTGTGTGTGTGTGTGTGTGTGTGTGTGTGTGTGTGTGTGTGTGTGTGTGTGTATGTGTGTGTGTGTGTGTGTGTGTGTGTGTGTGTGAGAGAGAGAGAGAGAGAGAGAGAGAGAGAGAGAGAGAGAGAGAGAGAGAGAGAGGTAGAGAGGTGTCCCTGATGTTGTTTTGTTAAGTGGACATATTGTCAAACTGCCTTCTAAATATTTATGTTTATACCTGTAGATTAGTGTTGTAGATCTCACCGTGATCCGAGAAGCCTCTTTTTGCCATGGGCAGTCAGTCAATGCGAAGACTCAGAGCTGTTTAATGTGCTGAGAATAAGACACTGGTGTATCCTCAGCCCTAAACAGGACATTTCTATTGCCCCACCCCACCTGGAAAGCTCAGGGATCATCAAAAAAGACAGGGTGGAAGGGATGTAAGAGCTGGAGGATGGAAGGACTACTGTGAAATGCTGCCTTCTGAAAACAATGTGACCATTGCACTCGTGCACCCAGGGCAGGCATAGGGAACCGCGTAAGGCCTGCATGGACAAACCAGTCAAAAGGGAGAAAGGCTCATGAGATAAGGCACTATTGGCAATTGATGCTTGCTGGGGGAAAGGGAATTATTTTTTCTTCTTGTGGGTGGCTATTGGTGGGCTGTCCATGCTCAGGTGGATGGCTGTCCATGCTCAGGTAGATGGCCCCACGACCATGCAGTACTGTACTTAGTGGGTTATGGAGCGTGATGAGGAGGAGGAGACATGGAGGCTGGAGGGGAAAACACTTGGAGCATGGCTAAGGGGAGTGAGAGAGGGAAGTTTGACTTGGATATGATGAAGAGACACTCTATACGTGTACAAAGTTGTCAAGGAATAAATAAAAATATAAAATAATACTGTCTGAGGCTGATCATTTCTTTAGAAAAAGGTGCTTTTAGTTGCTTGACTATGTACAGAACCCAAATTGTCTTTTAATTATATAAGCAAATCTTTTCATTAAGACATGCTTATATATTGACTTTATTGCCCCCAAACATTCTATTAACTTGAGCAATACTGATTAAGTATTCAAACATTTTAGTATTTCTTTTGAAAATGAACTTGTGTTAGTAGAGTCTGTGGGCACTTATTAAGCTGATATTTCATAAAGGGACACCAGTGAAGAACCGACGTTTCGATAAAGTTGCATTGCAACAATTATTTTTCAAGTCGCCCAGATTTGAAAAGAATGGTTTATGGAAAAATAGCAAAACAAAATCTTTTTAAAGGAACAATTCCACAAAGACCTTCATTATTGGGAGGAAGAAAGCAAAATAACTGTAAACATCTCCCTAAATCCCAACTTACCCAGTAAAGTCAGAGACCATTTAAAAAAATCACCCAGCTATCCAAATCCCCTTCTATTTTTTTTTTTTTTGTAGAAGGGATTTTGAGACAGAATCTCACGCTGCAACCCAGTCTGGCCTGGAAATCACCTTGCAGCCCTGGTTGGTCTTGAACTCATTAAATCCTCCTGCACCAGCCTTTCAAGTCCTAGGATTGCAGGTTTGAGCTCCCATGCCTGGCTCTCTGTTTCTGGCAATAATATCCATGTACTACAGTTCTCAGTGAAAATGTTTCTATTTAAACATAGAAAGGATTCTGCACAATACTCGCAGCTCTTTTCTAACACAAAATACTGTTTCTGAGAGAGACGTCAAATGGTTAACGTTGTTGGCCAAACAACTAAAATATAGATTCTAGAGATTTTAATCTATGAGATTTTATAGTGACCAGCACTGGGTGGCTTCTGAAGCAGACCCCCGTTTTCTGTCTCTTGTGTGGAATTGCCCTGTTCAGATGTGGCATTGGATGTTAAAGACTTGGGTATTTTTTTTTCTCCTGAATGAGGGCTAAATGAGATGACCTGTGCTCTGTAAAGCCATGAAGAAGATGATTTTGGTTATCAGTTTCAAACTGATCAGAAGGAGTGTGGACTTGAGTAAGACATTTTCTTCTTCTCTCAGAGGAAGAACCTTGGTCTTGGGAACTGAAAGGGCATACTTATGAACATCAGGTAGCTTTAGATGAAACAACCCCACAGGTTGCTACTGTGGGCTCCACTTCCAAGTTTCAGATACATTTCTTAAAACTGTGTCATAAGGGGAATCTAGATGCCCATTTGAGTTTTGTTAACTCCTAATCTCTAACCATTTTGTACATTATATGAAACTGCCCATTTCAGGGGCAGATGTTATCTTGGAGCAAATGCACCACCATGAGGTCTCTGCTTCCTTTCAGTTCTCACAAATAATGCCAACAGCAATACACTTAAGGAGAATGAGAATGGAGTGCCACATCTCAAGAATAAATTGTCAGGCTATAAAGGAGTAATAACCTCAAGGCTTGGTGAGGGTGTCAGCAGGTGAGTAGTATATGCGATAACGTAGAACATAGTATCATAAAAATATTTCTAGATAGTAGGTTAATTTGTTGTATCAGTTAACATTTTATACTTTAAAGCTAATATTTAGGGAGAGAATCTGGGAGGAGTTTGGGGAAGGGGAAGAATATGATAAAAGTATATTGTAAGAAATTGTCAAGATATAGATTAAAAACATCATTAAATATTATTTATTCATAAGTTTCATTTTCCAAGGCATATGTTAAAGAAATAATTTTGGATTAGCAGAACCATCTGTGATAAATTTTTCTGTCATAGCACTGTTTATAACACCAACATATCAGAGAAAATTTAAACTAATTAAACATTGGATAAATAAATCATAGTTAATATTTGCACAGACTTTTGTAGACATTAAAATTATGTGACAATAACATCAGAGCACAGAAAAATTCTATTTAAATCATGTTATATTAAATGAACACATCAATTTATAAAATATCCTCTATAGTATGTTCCCATTTTATCTTTTATGTATATGTATTGTATGCAGGGCAACACCTGAGATATGTGAGGCACCAGGGTCAATTTTTTAAATGGATTTGGCTGTCTCTATAAGTAGTGATCCAAATGAGAATGTCAGTACAATATTGGTAGTCCAATTTCAAGCAATTTTGAGCAAATCGTCCTTTCTGAATTATTTACTTGCTAGCTTGTGCTCTGAGAGTTAGAATCTACCTCTGGAACAGAAATGACACTGTACCCATGGGTCATGGAGCTTTTTGTGGAGATCTGGTTGACCTTACAGGTCAGGTGAGGAAGAGAAGCAGTAGAAGATCAAAGATTGTTCCATAGGGGAAAAACAGTGCTCGAGTCCATGGGACCCTGAACTTGGGCTCAGAATGTCTGATTGAAAAATACTGCCAATCCTGCATATTCCCAGTCACTAGCAGAGGAATTAAAGAAATTTACGGAAAAAGTTGCAGCAACTGGTATCCACATTGAAACCTACTCTTATCTGGATAGCACAGTTGACTCTATTGAGTCTGAACCAACAGGGAAAAAAATTAGATAATTCTCATGAAGACTCTTCAGCTGGGGTATGGCAGGGCCTGCCTGAAGCTAGAGAGCAGAAAAGTATTCCTCTTACTGGAATCTAAGGATAACACTGTCTACAGGTACACAGGAAAAGACTGGAAAGATACACAACTGAATAATAAGGTAGTTACTTTTAATTTCTGGTTGGTCATCTTTTGTCTTTTCTATTTAGATCATTAAAACTTTAATAAAAATGAATAATTTTTGATTAAAGTCAGGCTGTTCTAGAAATACGATGTATAAATGTGGAGGAAATAGACCACGCCATCTGAGTAGAACTCAAGTAAGAGCATTTCTAGTACATGTTTCCCACAGTAGCTTACCTGAGCATTTTTCCCAGTCATAGCAGGTGTCATATCCACAGGACACTCTCTTTGTGCTATTCAATGCGAGTTGTAGCCTCTCAAGACCCCATTCTAACTGTGGGCCTTCTTGGCAAGAACCAGTATGCACAAAATGGAACTGGCTGTTGTTTAAACATTTTTCAGCCAAAAATTTGCAAGCAGATGAAGTGGAGTATTGGCTGGATCCCACATCAAATATGCAGAGATCTTCTGAATAATTTCTGTGCAAGGAAGGAAAGCAAGCCTATATGTGAGGGCAGGAAAACACATATGACATGTCGCCAATTTAATGACTCATCACTCAAGTTGTCTTCCCCTCCCCATTTCATCTTGTATTGTTGCTGAGACTCATCTTTTTGAACGTCCATATTAACCTTGGCATTGCTTACAACTGAATTCAAGTTTAAGTCCAAACAATTGAACAACAAAGACTTTCTATGATTAGCTCCAATCATCTGCCCTGTTTTATTTCCCCTCCCCCCTCTTTAGTATCTGGCAATTATCAATCATATCTCTAAACTCTTGCTAGCACCCATAGGCATTGCATTCTTTCTCTTTGCTGATCTATGTAGCCCAGAGTCTGTATCTCCTGGGAACTCTAAATAACTAATCAATTGCTGCTGTACTGTATCTATATCACTATATAACGTTTTAAATGCGTTTGTGCTGTGCTTTAGAGCGCGAGGCTTTAAGTCAATCCTTGGCTGACTCGCTTCATCTCCACAGATAAGAGGATACATCCTGCTACTATGAATGTAATATGAGATCAGTTTTTCTCTTGGCTGAGAGCACAGATCTCTTAGATTACTTCAAATCGGAGTTCTTTTTGTGGTGTCTGCTTCAGAGTTAACAGTCAGTGCACCAATATGTAAAGTTATTTCCAGAAAGTAGAGCTTTCTCTGTTCAGAACATATAAGCCATGTGCTAGCCACTCTCAACACCTGCACTCCATGTGAGGAGAAATGATGGGCAGAGGAAGGATGGGAAGGTGTCGCACAGTTATGATGGGATCTCCAGGGGTAGCGTATATGCTTAAGATTTTGTGTTGCACAGACACAGAAAGAAGCTTCCTGTGTTAACAGGACAATGTGGATACTTTGAGTAGTTTCCAGAAAGCTTCTTCTGGTGACAAGACTCCAAAAGGAAGAAGCCATTTGTGGAAAAAACTGAGGAGCACAAATTGAGCCCCCTTTGGGCTCATGTACATTGGAGGGACTGTAGATAAAAAGGCCTACTGTGCTCTCCCAAATAATGGGGACTGAGCATTTACAAAAGTTTGTCCACATTTGTACAGAGGAATCTGGGAGCTAATGAGTGTTAAAAGTGACACATTCACAAAGGTTATAGTCTGTTGACTTCCTCAGCAACATATATACGTTCTGTTACTATCTCAGGAAATGAATCTAATTTGACTCAGAGAAAGTTAGCAAGATGAAGCAAGAGATGGGTCTTCCAGGAAAAGAGAACTAAACAAAAGAAGAATGTTTCCACTTGGCGTCTTCCTTCCTGCTCTAGCAGAGAATCTCTGACCACGAAATAATCTTAAAGGTGGAAAACCATACAAAAAGGAGGAGTCCCTGTCTTACCTGAAATGAGAGACCCATGCCTTAATTACTTTTCTCCTGCTGTGATAAAACACCATGAATAACACAGCTTATAAATGAAGTGTTTAATTTGGGACTAACTCTTCCAGAGGGTTGGAGTCCATGACCACCAGGGTGGCGGAGCGCATCAAGGTAGGTAGGTGTGGTGCTGGAACAATAGCAGAGCTCACATCTTGATTCATAAGCATGAAGCATAGAGCCAGCTAACTGGGAATGGTGTGTGTGGGCTTTTCAACCCTCAAGAACCACCCCTGTGACAAACCTCCCTCAATAAGAGCAAACTGTTGCAGAAGATTTGTTTGTGTTGTTTCTCTGAGACCACCAATAGAGTCGGACCCTAGTTCGGAGGGTGGAGTCCACATTCAGCCGGCTGGAGTTGACCATAGAGTTTTCTGGCGGACTCAGAGGAAGATAGAGGGACACACAGGAGGAATAAGGAGGGGACCAAAGAGACGCGTGGCTAGTTCTGTCTGGGAAGTGGGAAAGGAGGGTCAGTCTCTGTTACTCAGTAGATCTCTCAGGTTTACTTTCTAATATTTAACTCCTGAGTTTTATTTTTTAACAAAACAATAAAAGAAGTTGCAGTACCCTACCTCCCAACCTTTCCCAAACAGTTCCGCAAACTGGGACCAAGTATTCAACTATATGAGCCTGTGAGGGCCATTCCCATTCAAACCACCACAACCTACCATGTTTTTTCACTTTTTTTTTGTGTGAGATAGAGAAATAAAGTTTTTAAAAGCAAATGATACTTGGGATTTCTTTTACATTCAGCTGAGATGAGTCCTTAAAAGTAAAAAGCAAAATTGATACCTCTGGATCTATTCAGTGAAGAGAAGGGAGTTATAGCAACAGGGAACTGACAATAATCACCTGAGAACGTCTAGTTTTTCTGCTTTCTGCCCAGCAAGAAAGAAATAACCAGGAAGTGTGTGTGTGTGTGTGTGTCTGTAGTCCATACTCATAACACTTTCTTTACTTCAACTTATTGGAATTACTACCTTAAATTATATTCAGTAAGGAAGGGAAGGCTATGACATAGTCAAGTTCGAAAGTTTTAAATGGGCAAGAGTAATTTTTTAACACACAAAAATTAGACTGCTTACATAGACAAGAACAACAGGAACTTAGGGAGCCAGGCTGAGACATTTAAAAAACTCGCTCCCTTGGAGGTTATGAAAGTGAAGGGGGAAATGACAATTATACTCTAATCTTGAAAATAAAAGAAATAATTAAAAAGAGCTTGCTCCGCAATAGGAAAAGATGAATTCTACTGAACACAGGAGTTTCAGTTATGTGAAAATTAATGTTTTGTGGTTTGTGTGTCAAGGTCAGCCCTCTCCATCAAACTGGCTGCGCTAGATTGGTTTTCTCAATTTGCAAGCACACTTGAGAGTGCTTCATACCTGCAGTCTTCTTCTGGAGACATACAAACACACTCGGATCCTGACTGTTTTTGTCCTGGTTGACAATGGCCCTTTGGTTTTGTCAGAACATCTGAAACAAAAGACAAGAGAGAGAGGAGAACAGTGTCCTCGAGGGTTTCAAGTGCTAAGCTTGAGTTCAGGAGAGCAGGCGGTAGGGAAGGCTTCTCATTTGTCTCCTGCGTCAGATCTTTCATTGGGGCTTCCCTAAAGAAGGTGTCATGAAACAGTCCATCTGAAATGTCCTTTCCAGCTCACTTCCTTTGCTAGTTTTCAACCTAAAATTGCTGTTGAGCTCAGAAAACGAAAACAAACAAACAAACAAAAAAATGGGAATGGTGAGAGTTTTGTTCCTTTGTCTTTCAGATCTTTATGAATCATTTCTGATGCTCTGAGCACTCTGCTAGGTTCCGAGACTGGACTGAGCAAATCCAGTCTCACATTCTGCACCTTGTGGGGGCAGACAGATGCTGATCAAACAAGCACAGGGATACACAGAAAATTGCTAACAATATTGGTGTTATTAAAGAGAAAGCATGCAATCAGAAAAATTGATGTTAGCAGGAAGGTTAGGAACAGGGAGATATGTGTGTCAGGAAGAGGACATGGGGACTGTTAGAAGCAGAGGGAACATCATGCTTGAAAATGTTCAAAACAAGACAGCATGTGACTTCCCTGGAACTGAGAGAAGGCCAGTGTGGCTGAATGCAGAAAAACATAAGCATGCAACAAGCTGTAGCCCCAGAAGTGGTTGGTACACGATGGGAATTAAGTTGTCTAATAAGGCCATTCCCCCTTTATTTTCTAAGTAGTACAACTGATTGTTTTTAGGCAAGGAAGCATGTAACAAGAGCAGGTTTGGATTTTTAAAAAGAGATAAGGTCTGACTTTAGTAGAAAAACAGTTTTGGAGAGGTATAGAGAAGATGGCTATGGTATATAATCTATGGTGTTATTATAGTGATTCCGGTACAAAAGGGATGGTAGTTTAGAACAAGGGTCCGGATGTGAAAGAAGAGAGAAGTTGGTAAGTTACATGTGTGTATGTGGCAAACTAGAATGAAGTAGGCAAGTGTGTGTGTGTGTGTGTGTGTGTGTGTGTGTGTGTGTGTGTGTGTGTTAGAATAAATTCTGTCAATATTGTAAGTTACGACAGCAGTCAAGCTTAAATCTTAATGTCTAGTTTACATAAGAGAAGAGGCACTGGGGCCTTTTCTGAAAGGGAAAGTATCAGAGGATGGTTGATTTTAGGCAGGGGATGATGATGAATCAGACCTCTTTCTGCCCATGTTGAATTTGTGGTACCCTTTGCCTATCCAGACAAATAGACTTAGTGGGGGTTCGGGTATCCCTGTTTAGAGCTTGGCAGAGAAATCTGTATTAAGGATTAAACTCATCAAGGGAGTCGTTAAGGCTGCAGGTATGAGTAGGGTGCCGTGCACAGGAGTGCAGCATGAGGTGTGGGGCAAATGGCAGTCTAGGGGGACTCGAGCATGGAGCATTCCTGCATGGGCAGGAACCTGTGAGAAACAAGCTAGGGAGGGAGGAACTAATGTGAGAAAGTCAACCCGGTGGAAACCTGCTGGGAGGCCAAAGACAAAAACAAATGTAACATCCCGGAGATCTAGCATTATGGGTATTAACTATGAGAATCTTGCAATTTGGTGTGTGTGTAGGGGGGTCGGGGTAGTTAATGTCTTGAAAGTCCGATTTTCATACAAGATGATGTAGCAATTGATCCGTTTATGTACTCTGTGTACTAGGATTCTATGGTTAACTGAAAAGGAAAGAAGGAAGAGAAGGAGGAAAAGAATAAGGGGAGGTGGGGGGGGGAAGAGAGATTTCAATGAAGACGGAGGAAGGAAACCACAGTGGTTCTTTGATGAATTTAAAGGGGGGTTTGTTAGAAATTCAGGAGAAAGAAGATAGCAATTTGGACCAAGGTACCAGACACAGAACTGGAGAGAAGTAGATACATTCGAGACTTTTTAATCTCATGTGCATAAAATAGTATATCCATGGGTTTGTAAATGAAAGTAGGGGCAGTTTTTTAAACAGGCAACATGTATTCAGGAGACTGTATACCATACAGATCTCAACTGAGAAAAGTAGGAAAGATTCAAAAAGGAATATGCTTGAACTAGGATGAAGAATTGAGCAGAGTCCACGTGAAGGAAGGGGACTAGAGTCCACGTGAAGGAAGGGGACTAGAGTCCACGTGAAGGAAGGGGACTAGAGTCCACGTGAAGGAAGGGGACTAGAGTGCGCAGTTGATGCTTGAGGTATAGTCTCTATAAGGAAAAACCTTGGTTATCTTTGTTTCCAGGGAAGGCTACCCAGAGGGATTTTTACAATAGCTGCCTTAGATATAAAGCTTACATCCCAAGCATGTTGGATGAGCCAAACTTCCCTGAGCTGGATCTGATTCATCAGCATCCACAGGACCAGAATGCTTTTGTGAACAAGTTAATTGTTACGATAGTAAGTAAACAGCCACATGCAGATATTCATTAAATTACATAGCAGAACAGGAGATCTGGCTCCCAGTTTCCCACTTAGCCTATTGTGCACAAGATTTGACGAAATGAGGTTTTTGTTAGAGACCCAACTGAGTACTGAAAAGAGCCATGGGGTGACTTTTCTTTTTTGCTATTTCTATTTTTCTACCATTATCTTCTTTTGGAACCTTCATTCCATGTGGTGAAAAGTAGCCAAGAACCTAGACAAACTTGGGGGATTGTAGCTCTAATGTGGTAAGTAGCGTGCATGTCAGAAGAGGTGAGTGGGGTAGGCTGCAGCTGTGCAGATGCACACTGACATGGAGAGGGCACCATTGTTTTTTACACAATTGTTCTACGCCCTTCTCACACAGGCTACAGGGAGGCCCGGAGCCTGTCTGCAGTGAGAAATCAACTTCAAGTGGTGTGGAGCATCATCTTGTCACTGTCACTTTGAAGTACTCGGTGGCCACACACGAGCTTTTCGTGTCTCTGGCCTCTGATTCTTCAGGAGGAAGCTGGTGCTGGAAGTGAGTCATCCAGAAGGCCAAACTCAGGAGCAACGTAAAGGAGAACACTTCCCAATCTTTGAAATGCTGGGAGCAGGAGGACTTTCTGAGGTGGTGTGCAGAGGGTTGGTCCTCAAAGGAAGGAAGGAAGTGACTGTGGAGGAAAGTGTCGATCACCTTGTTTCTTCACGGTGAAAATACCTTTCCACACGGGAAGGGCCAAGAGTCTGTCTTTGGCCAAGTGACAGCCTGAAAGTGTCTTTACCTCACTTTGACTATTTAAAAAAATTTTATTTTTCTTTCTTTGACTATGGCCTTTCTATTACAGTCATAGGAGACATAGTATAGGAGATATTTTATTTCCTTTATCTAGATATAAGATATCTCATGTCTCTTTGTTTATAATTTAAATTTCCAAAGACAGAGTTGGGTATGTACATATGTATGTATGTATATGTGTATGTATGTACGTATGTATGTATGTGTGTGTATGTATGTATGTATGTATGTGTGTGTGTGTGTATATGTATGTATGTATGTATACACTCCTGCTCTTATGAACAAAATACTACTCACAGCATCTTAACTTTGGAAGCCTGAAATGTCCAAGCATATCTCCTCTTCTGATGTGCATATTATTTATCATTATTAAGCTCGGGAACCTGTGATCTAAGACACAGCACTCATCTGAAGTTCTCACCAGTTCCCATAGGATCTATCTACTTAAGGTTAGTTGAAAGGTTAACTTTCTCCCCTTCCCTCAAACACTGTGAAAGCTCAGAAGAGAACAAAGGATGAGGGCAGCAAGGCCCACAGGGAGTTAGGAGAGCTGATGCATAAGCTTGGGCTCATTTTCCCCCTGTGGGTTTCTGTTCTTTTCAAAAGCGAAATTAGCTTAATATCTTATCTCAGATGCATCCTTGAGAATTCTGATTAAAAGTGGGACATTACTCAAAAGTACAAGTATCACATGCTTTCTGTCATAGGGAGTGGGTACAAAAGAGGGGAATGGCCAGATGAAAAACAAATAATAATGTATTTTCCCTCAGGGTTAGATTTATCTATATCACGAATATATATTCCATATGTGGCAGGGAAGCAGGATGAGGAATAAAAGGGGGGAGGAAGGTGACCAACAAGAGGTAGAGAGGAGAGAGAGCACGGGGGTGGAGAAGTGGGGACAAACAGGAGCCAGAAACAACGATGTATACATAAGCAAAAAGGTCATGATGACACCAACTGAAACGTCAGTTTAAGGAAAGCTTATAAACTTAGGGCTGGGGACATGCTCAGTTGGTAGAGTGCTTGTCACACAAGTATGAGGACCTGAGTTGGGACCCCCAGCATTGCTATAGAGAGTTGAATGTGGCAGGGTCTTCCTGCATTCACTGGGGAAGCAGAGACAGGCAGATTCCTGGAGCTCCCTGGTCAGTGAGCCTAACCAAATAGATGAGCTACAGGTTTAGTGAAAGTTTCTTTCTTTAAAAAAAAATGAGATGGACAGTGGCCAAGGAAAACATCCATATCAACTTCTGGCCTTCAGACACATGTGCATATATACACACTCACATACATGTGTAATACAGAAATACTCTCTTTCTCTCTCTCTTCCCCCTGCCCCTTCTCTCTCTCTCTCTCACACACATACACACACAACACTCCAAAAAGTAATTAGACATTTGAAAAAGCTAACTATCCTTGTTATTATATAAATTGATTCAACCTGTAAAATGTCAAAATAAAGAAAAAATGGACTTATTTTTAAGACAAAGGCTTTAAATAGTTAAATAAAAGTGATTTACAAAACCCATTTTTAAATTAGTTGTGGATGAGATCACTAAAAAGATCTAGGAAAATATGAAAATTCAGTAGTGTTCTCTAGTTAGTTGTTTCAAAGATATTTCTCTCTATTTTTTTTCTTCAAAACAATTGTTCTCATCTCTAGGGACATGGGATTTGCCAAGGAAGGTTTCTTAAAATTTTATATTGACTAAAAACTTTTAAAATTGATATATAAAATGTGTTTATGTTCTCGGTGTTCCATGTGACATTTTGGTACATGCACAAATTAGTGTTGTAATCAAGGTTAACAGATCTATTTCTTCTACTTCTTTGTGGGAAAAATATTCAAAATCTTCTCTAGCTGGGAGCATTTTAAGCAAATATCAGACACTGATTTCTTTCCAGTTCAGTAACATCAATATCAGAAAGATGGGGCTTGGGCAGATTTTAAAAGGATGCCACCCAGAACTGAAAGACATTGTTTAGAGAAACTGATATAGGAAGAATCAGATGATGGACTAAAAGCCACTAGGAAATTTCAGATATGGGTAATTAATACAATGCCTAATTATATGCCTCCCACTTCTGATTGTTCTCTATTTGAACCAAAATTTTCAGTTAGCTATCAGTTTTAATCTTGTTAGATGACAGATCTTGCACTCCTTGGACTGTCTGTAAATAACCAAGTTTTCTATTGGAATGGGAAATTAAACTCACTCTCTAAGATGTAAAGACCTTCACTTGATTAGTGAGGTGCTATCTCATCATTGACACAGTGTCCCCTGTCATCTAAAATGCACTTGAGAAGCATCAATGTTGCAGATGCTGAATTACCCATCCTGTGGAGCCAAACCATATTAGAATACCAAATCCTGAGTTGCAGCTCACCTTTTTCGCAGGTCAACGAATTTGCAATGGGAGGTGTCCAGGAGTCTCCCTTGCATGTGTATGTTGATGGCCCAGAAACAACAAAGCCTTTGGGGCATGTCAGCTCAATGGATTCACCAATCTTATACACTCTCTGAAATGGGGAGATTGTCAGGACATCTTGAACAACTGGCTTGAGGCACTCGGTCCCTGCAGGGAGAGAAATACCTCAGATGTGTTCAGTGGAGCAGAATAGTTAACAAGTGTAGGCAGATGATATGTGACCAAAGAGGTAATGCTAGTGAGCTTTACTCTGTTTGTCCAGCCATGGTACCTCCTCTTAGTCAGTGAAATTTGGACCCCCAGCTTCTCAGAAACACCACTAAAAAGCCTTTTGTTCTGACAGTTGAGCTCTCTTTGCCAAGGCATTAGCCCCAGAAACATCTGACTCCTGTTACAGCTTTTTAATATTTTTCTTTCAAGAAATATTTATTTTACTCTTATACCCTTGAGTTTTTATTTCTCTTTAAAGATTTATTTTTATTTTATGTAGATGTGTGTTTGCGTGCATGTGTGTGTGTGAACCACATGTGTGCCTAATGCCATGCCTAAGGAGTCAGAAGAGGGTGCTAGATCTCCTGGAACTATAAATATATAGATGGTTGAGAACTGCCATGAGGTTCTTGGAATAAAATTTGGATCCTCTGCATGAGTAGCAAGTGCTCTTACCTTCCAAAGCATCCCTCTATCTCCTTTTTGTGTTTTTCTTAAGGTAAATCACAACACTGTTGAGTGACAGGTGCAGGACATTTTAAATGTAAGTAGTCCCATAAGGTATATGAGGTCCATTTATGAGTCTTGTTTGCATCTCAGTTTTTACCTTTCCACAGCATGGGTAGTCACAGGAAACATGTTTATTTAATCTTTTCCAGTAAAGGATGTGATTGTACCCCTCCTTCAAGAATAGTGGTTTGGAGATAATGGCAACTCATACAAAACCCCAAACCTGAGCATTACCTTTTTTGGGGGATTTGTCCGTTTGTTTCAATTTTTACATCACCCAAGGCAGATTCCTGTGGTCAGATAAGTTTTCTGGTTCCATGCATTTCTTGTTTAGAGACATACTTCATAGTGCTATGTGCATGAGGCTAATAATATGCAAGGGCAGGAGAGCTGAAATCTGGTATTTTGAAATATCACTTTAGCAAATGAACCCCATTTACTGCTTCATTGAGTCTTTACACCACAGTTACTAAAAAAATAGTAAAATGAACTGAACCGATTTTGCTCTATTTGTACTGGGCACATTCATTCTGCAGGGGAGTCATGCAAATGCTTGTCCCGCTCTCACGTTGGCATTCGACATCTCCTTGCCTCCAGGTTCTGTCTGGTAAACATCTGTAGTACTGGTATCCCACAGCATTGAATCCAGTAAGACAGGAAATTTCAACTTCCTCCCCAATGGAGTAAAATTTCTTTTCATTCTACAATTAAAACCGAAAGCAGAAATTATGAGTGTGATTGATTGTCATCTCTGAATATCGGAGGGTCTTTCTGGATCCTGCCCATTTCATACTCTTGGTATATATTCACTCACACTGTCTTCTTAAGAGTCTACTCCTCAACACAGCCCAAACATCGTTCTTTTCATTCCTCCTTTTCATCAGCATCTTTGTTCACAGATAACTTTTCAGCTGTTCATCCTCTGAGTTAATTTTTCTGCTCTAAATAAATTGCCATTTTTGTAAAAACCTACTCCTTTGGGGGCATGATGGTACATGCCTTTAATCCCAGCACTTGAGAGGCAGAGGTAGATCTCCATGAGTTTAAGTCCAGCCAGGACTCCATGATGGGGCTGGTGTGCAGGCCTTACAGACTATAGCCAGTTGCACTTTCTGCCTGAGCTCTGTGTGCTTCCTAGTCTGTGGAGATGTGAGCATCTCCTCATGCTCTTTTCACCATGGACAGGAGCCTCCTTGCTGTCGTCTGTTCAGCCACAACTTTCTCACCTGAAACCATGAGCAAAAACACATCCTTCCTCCCCTGAGTTACTTCTGATGCTTAATCATTCAAAGATTTATTCATTTTCAATTTTATCTCCCTATATATATTTTTTTCTTGAACACGTGTCACAGCAATGAGAAAAGTGACAAAAATACCTAGTGTTGCTAGAATAGAAAGGGTTTCTGCTCTCAGTGTTATGGCTATACACTGTGTGATCATCCTACAATTATAAGCATGTGCCATTGTTATTGAGATAAATGGACTGCAGATCAGTTCAAAACTGTTCCTTTTCTAGCAACTGATTAGTTATCATATATTTTCCCAGATAATAGATAAAGCATTGCCTTATGCGGGCTCACTAAAAATTTCAAGATAAAAGCAGGTCTTGCACTTCTTGACTGTTAGTTTAAACTAACCCATGCTACTATCCTCACCTCCTGCCATTTCCTTCTGCAGAATCTGTATTCTAAAGAAACAACGCCACCTTTCCTTCTTTGATCCTAGTAGTCTCTTTTGTTGTCCATGCCCTATGCTATCTTCCACTGGCTAGTCCATCTGTCCTGCCCACCTTCTTTCTGCCTTTCTCTCAAGACCCAGCTCATGCAGAACACCCTCTTAGCAAACTCCAGCTTCCTAAGGTGCACCGAACTTTCCACTCTGAAGCATCTTGAACAATGCTTTATCTAGCTTTTATCACATTTAGCTGCTTTGATGCTGAAACAAGTGGCAACTTCACAACTCTCTCTCTCTCTCTCTCTCTCTCTCTCTCTCTCTCTCTCTCTCTCTCTCACACACACACACACACACACACACACACACACACACACATACACTTACAGAAGCCTTAGGAGCTCTTTGAAATTGTGAAAAGCATCATCCTTCCTAGGAGAGCTGGTAAAGGAGTCCCCTATTCCTTTACCAGGAGGGAGAAGAATACTAAGTTTTTATTAGAAAGTTCTTCTCAGAACCAAACTTGACAATCTGACGGAAGGTGAAAACTGAGCAATCAGCCTTTGTCATGACTTGTCCATATTACATCCTAGAAGAGTCTTAATGTCTTGGATACAAAAAGACTATCCTGTTGGTTATTATTGATGTGTCTTTGTTTCCAAGGGAAGTGAACTGTTAAGAAATATTGATGACTTGGATCTTTTTTTTTATTAACTGCACACTTTAAAAATTATTTTACTTATTACTGGTGTGTGTGTGTGTTGTGATGTGATATGATGTGTGTATGTGTAAGCATGCCATAGTTCCTGTGTAGAAGTCAAAGAACCACTTTTGGGAGTTGGTTCCATTCTTCTGCCTTGGGTTTCACGGATTGTACTTGGCCAGGCCTTGTACAGTAAGTGCTTTTACCTGCTGACCCCTCTCACTAGCTAACGGCTGCATGCTTTTCATTCATGCATTTCTCTTGAAACAAGTTATTGCTTTGAACTTCTGTCTCCATTTCTCTAATGAAGCAATAACTTATAAAAATATATTGCCATCATTGAGCTTACTCTCCGAACTCCACAACTGTCTGCTAAATAACTGTTTGGGTTGTTTGCTTGGTTTTGTTTGTTTGTTTTTGAGACAATATTGCATTAGATAGCCTTGGCTGGCCTGTAACTCACTATGTACACCAAGCTGGCCTTGAACTTACATAGATCCACTTGCCTCTGCCTCCTGAGTGGTGGGATTAAAGAAGTGCTTCACCACACCAGGTTTAAATAACTCTTTTTCTAATACATATATTGTTCCAGTCTGTGGGACTTGGTTACAGCATCAGGGAATAGAGTAAGAGACATAATCTCATTTTTATAAGAAGATCCATAAGCATAATGAATTCCTCTTTAAAGCCTCAGTGGGTTTTTAAAATTAAACAACAAGAAATTTTTAATAGTTCTTACATGCAGCTGATATGAATATGTTAAACATTATTTAGGCAGTTAGATCTGATAATATATAATTTTGACATCTCTGTTCTAAAGCAGACACCAGAAAATGTTTTTCTATAAAGGGCCTGTATCTGTCAGTTGTTGGTCATAGAGCATCTGTCATAGTTATTCATGTTTTCTAGTACTGCCTGGAAGCAGTCAAAGGTATTATGTAAATAAATGAATGTGGCTGTGTTGTAAAATTTAGATTTTTAAAGTAACAAGCTAGATTGAGCCTCTAGGCTGTAGTTTGCTGACACCTGTTCTAAAGAATTGGTCTCCACTCTATGACTCCCAACCTAGAAGCATTAGTACTGGATGGGAGTTTGTGGATATTGGCTTTTCGGGTGCCTGTGGTGGTTTGAAAGAAAATGGCCCCCATAGGCTCACAGGGAGTGACATTTTTAGGAGGTGTGGCCTTGTTGGAATAGTTGTGGCTTTGTTGGAGGAAGTGTGTCACTAGGGTGGTGGACTTTGATGTCTTAGAAGCTCAAGCTAGGCCTAGTGGCTCACAGCTCACTTCCTGATGCCTACCAATCAGGATGTAGAACTCTCAGCTCCTTCTCCAGTACCATGTCTTCCTACATGCTGTCATGCTTCCAGCCATAAAAATAATGGACTAAACCTCTGAACGGTAAGCTAGACCAGCATTAAATGTTTTTCCTTTACAAAAGTTGCCATGGTCATGGTGTCTCTTCACAGCAATAGAAACCCTGACCAAGACAGGGCTTCACCTGAGAGCTAGTGAAGCAGAAACTGTAAAAATGGAAGTGGCTGATCTGTGTTTTAATATGCCCTCCATTGCATTGGTGAGACTGAGGTCTCCACTCTGGAATAAAGACTGATTGAAATTACCTCCTTCCAAAATGCCTCCTCCTAAGACCTTTAGGCACAGTACATTAGAACATACAATATGGGCTATTGGCCATGGATATCTGTGAGAGTGAGTTTAGAGATTTGTGTTACTGAGTTTTCATAGTAAATGTACTATTGGAAAAGGATTGATTTAAAGGTTTTATTCAGTTTAAAAATGTAAAATGGATAGAGAGCATGCCTTTTGTGATCAATTTTAACATTACACACACACACACACACACACACACACACACACACACACACACATATATATATATATATATATATATATATATAAAGATTTATATCTAAAGTCACAGACATTTGTGACAGTGAATGCTCAATTCTTATAAAAAGCATAGGAACATAATGTGGTTTGATGAAAAACATGAAATTAAAAAACATTAGGCCAGGCAGTAGTGGCACATACCTTTAGTCCCAGAACTTGGGAGGCACAGGCAGGTGGATCTACATGAGTTCGAGGCCAACCTGTTCTACAGAGTGAGTTTGAGGACAGCCAGGACAACACAGAGAACCCCTGACTTGGAACTCTATCCCCCCCCCATATAGATACCCCATATATATATATATATATATATATATATATATATATATATATATGACTTGTATTGATTGCTCAAGGATTCTACAGATTTCTAACCTAAAAAGACAATACAGACTCAACACCTCAAATGCTTATATCCAAGTCTCCTTTATATCTCAGAGAATCTGCCTTAGATGATGGGTGTTAGTTCACTCAGACTCAGAAATAAACAGCCAGGTCTCAGTTGCAGACTGTTACAGCCATTCAAACCTACCCTGTGCTGAAGCTCCATTCTCTACAAACACAGTCTACTGCCTTCTTATGATCTGAGTGGAACAAAGGAGAATGTCACCTGGCTCTTCCTTGACTAACATGCAGGCATGAAGATACCTCTGGGAATTTACGATAAAAGTGTGTCCCAGAATTTCTGGATATTCCTTTGTACTTTTGAGACAACATATTCTTAAAGCAGGAAAATAATAATTCCAATGAAGAGAAAACCCTTACGTTTCAAGTTCCGTTTTTGAACTTTAAGTCAAAAGTTACGGTTAGGATACTTACCCAGATAAATCCATTTTCTGGCAGAGCTGGCTGAGGACACCCTGAATCTGTTTCTTTCTCGGCAAGGTCTACCTCTTTTATTTCTTCATTGTCATTGATACATGGTTGTCCACTAAAGGGAAAAATAGATAAGTGTGCCTGCACACATATATATGTGCATATATTAAAGCAATATGCCCACTCTGTCTGCATATTTATAATATACAGATACTGATTAAATAGAGAGAACCCACTGCTTAGTGAACTAAGCGTAGGGGCAGATTTGGTGCTTTAATAGTACATTGTGTAGGCACATCTAAAATTCTAAGTGTTTTTTTTTTTTTTTTTAATTATTAACAGTAGTCAGTGCTAACCAGCGATCCTTGGTTCCCTCGCACCCAACCTTACACATTTTCCATTATTGAGAATGTACAGTCTTCCTCTTGCCGCTGCTCGCCCTCACAGTGCTGCCCTCCTTGCTGGGGAGCAGGGTTATTACACTCCCGAGTTCTCGATCTCCTATACGCCGCATTGCACGTGCTCCAGGAAGACCAGCAGCTCCAGTTTCCATCAACTGCGTCTGGAACAGAGGAAAACCCATTGCCATCCTGCTGCAAAAAAATCTGGGCTTTGAAACTAGGACAGCCTGGTTTCTTCACATTTGCTTTGCAACATGCTTTGTGGGATGTTACAGTGAGGACTGAAAGAAGTTACTTACGGAAGGGGTCTGATACATTGATTACTTTTCCTGTTCTCAAACGCATGAATAAAATAGCAACAGCTATGAATCACTTGAATCATCAATAAACATATCAGTAATATATTATACATACATGTTTGAAAAACACATGTATATGCATATATACACATATATGTATGAATACTAAAATTTTCTGAACAAGATTATGGTGGTTTGAATAAGAATGGCCTCCACAGGCTCATATATTGGAATGCTTGGTCATCAGGGAGTGACACTACCTGAGAGGGACTAGGAGTGTGGCCTTGTCAGAGTAGGTGTGGCCTTATTGAAGGAAGTGTGTCACTGGGGGATGGGCTTTGAGGATTCTAAAGCCCAGGCCAGGCCCACTGTTTTTTCCTGCTGCCTTCAGATTCAGATATAGAATTCCCAGCTAACGTGTCTGCCTGCACGCCACCATGCTCCCTGCCATGTTGTTAATGGACTGAACATCAGAAACTGTAAGCAAGCCCCAATTACATGCTTCCTTTCTAAGAGTTGCAATGCTATCATGATGTATCTTCACAGCTAGAGAACACTGAATAAGACAGAAATGAATATCAAATTACACTTTTATAGGTATTAGAACGTATTCTCACTCTTAGGCTTCTCCCCTCCTCTAAAGAAAATGAGTTAATATATTTAGCCATGTATGAAAACTTTACCTGTGGCATAATTTAGCCCTTTATGAACATCCTGTTTATACATTGTAATACACATAATAATATAATTCTCCAGTAACAGTATGTGGTGGTTTGAATAATAAATATGCCCCATAGTTTCAGACATTTGAATATTTGACCCCAAGTTGCTATCCCTGTTTTGGGGGGGGGGTTAGGAGGGGTGGCCTTGCTGGAGGAAGTGTGTTGCTGGGGTTGGACTTCAAAGTTTCAAAAGCTGTGTGCTGTTTCTGGTGTTCTCTCTCTGCTTCCTGTTTGCGGTTCTAGATGTAAGGTCTCAGCTGCTCTTCTAGACACCTGCCACCTGATTTTGCCACTGCTCCACAACATTCCAACCATCCGGGGCTGTCAGCCCCCCAAAAACCCTTTCTTCTATCAATTGTTTTGTTCATGGTGTTTGGTCACAACAGTCAAAGAGAAACAAAGACACAATGTCGTGTACTAACTTTATGATGTCTAATATTATAGGCAGTATATTATAAACCCTTTATATGTGTCTTAAAAATGTTTAAACACACACATGTGCATGCACACACGCATACATTTCAACCCACAAGTAATAATAGAATTATCCTTATCTTATGGATGAGGATATTGTAACTTTGGATAGGTTAAATAAATTTTCCAGTGTCATGCTGCTCATAGGTTACCACAGAGCTGGGGATTCTTTGCCTTTGGAATCTAATTTTTGGAGGCTTGTTTGTAAGGTAGAGGTTGCTAAGTGAGTTTTACTTTGCTTAAATTTGTCAAGCTATAATATATTTCTGAGTGGGCAAGGCACTGACCTCACAATCAATCCCTGGCACTTACCAGACTTGTAATCCGGAGATCGCCTCTCACAGTTCTCTCCGTAGGTGCCACTCTGGCACACACACAAACACTCCGTGCCTGAGAGCCTGGGACGGCCATTATTGGGACACGGAGCACACTGGCAAGGGTCAAACTTGGCTGCATAGTCTTGAAACGCTTTCCTGAGGTTGTTCCGTTTTGTCACCGCACACGGGATGTTTCTGACCAAGTCGGTGATCGGGGCGAGCTAAGGACAGGTGACAGAGAGCTCTAGTCACTTCCACATGGGCATTGTTTTACCACCGCGATCTAGTTCTCATCGAATCAGTGCTTTCCAGAAAACCTCACACTTCTGAGGGATTTTTAGAGAATCTAGTACAGATTTCTGGCTATTGAGCCAGAAGAAGAAAGCCCAGTGCCTGGGGGCAGGTGCAAACTGTGTAGAATTAAGCATCGCTGCATGTCCATAGAGGAGGAAGCCACGTGTTGCTTACTTGGGCTTGTATCATGTTATTTATTAAGCATCAAATACAAGTAGCTAAAGTGCTGAGGTAGGTCACCAAGAATTACTAATGCTCATTAGTGCTCTGTCGTTACCTCATTAACTGATTCAGGCAGGGAGATCTGGAGAGGATGAGGAGAGGTTTCATTGCTTTCTGTCTGTGGATGTGCCTTGGATGTTGTTGGAGTCTGCTGTGGGATGGTCTGTATGTCAAATTTCTCTGATTGGTCAATAAATAAAACACTGACTGGCCAATGGCCAGGCAGGAAGTATAGGCGGGACTAACAGAGAGGAGAATTGAGGAAACAGGAAGGGAAGAGGACACTGCCAGCCGCCGCCATGACAAGCAGCATGTGAAGATGCCGGTAAGCCCCAAGCCACGTGGCAAGGTATAGATTTATAGAAATGGATTAATTTAAGATGTAAGAACTAGATAGCTAGAAGCCTGAGCCATTAGGCCAAACAGTTTAAATAATATAAGCATCTGTGTGTTTATTTGGTTGGGTCTGAGTGACTGTGGGACTGGCCGGTGACAGAGATTTGTCCTGACTGTGGGCCAGGCAGGAAAACTCTAGCTACAGGAGTCAGTTGAGGAAATGCACCACGGGAGGAAATGGAGAGGTGAACTTGCCATTCATGTGAATGGGAGGATTGTAGAAACAGATAACACAGGTAACAGGAGGAAAAGGAGAAGTGTGCTTACTCTATGCTGAAAGAAGCAACCATGTAGTGTAGTGCTGATATTGTTCCTACCATCATCTGTGGAACTCATGTGTTTTTCTGCTTTATGTTTTCCTGTGTTTGTAACAATTCAACTGTTCTTTCTCTATTTAAATGAATAAGCATAATAGCTTTGGGAAGCCTTTTAAAATGTGCTTATGCCATAGGCAAATCTGACTCTACATGACATAATACTATACAAAGTACCCAATGAACAGCAAAACTCACCTTTTTGTCTAATTACAACAAATACAAAACTGGAAAATCAAATCGATGGCTATGGAAACTGGAAATCAAATGGATCTAAAATTTTCTTGATGTGTTCAAAAAGTGGAGTCGCATGAAAATCACAAAAATGAATATTACTGTTCCATGGGGAGATGAAGAATGCTACTCCCAGGCATGTGTGAGCAATGTTATTCACTAAATTCCACTTCTCAGCCTTTCATGCATGCCAATAATTCTAAATATGGTACTAGAATGCTCACTTAAAATTTAAAAGCAATAGATGTGCAATTTAACATTTTTTAAAAAGATACGTCATGCCTGTATATTAAAAACAGGCATTTTGTTTATCATCTGAAAAGGAAATGGAAAGAGAATTGTGTGGTTTGCAGTCTGGGCTGGTGACAAACTGCTGTACCCCTGTAACCCCTAACATTCTCTGGTCTCACCTCAAAATCAATCACAACGGGGTTTTCCTTCACTGATTCTAACCACTCAGAAAAGACTTTCTCCTCTGGACCAGAGGTCCCCTTCTCCCATGCCAAGGCTGCTGCTTGCTGACTCCTCCCACCCTGGACCAGGGATATGGATTTCTCTGCTCCCTGCAACAAGGAACCTGCAAGATATTGAAGAAAACGATCCATTTAATTTTATTGAAAACTCATACTTTAAAGACAAGTCAATCTTCGCAGGACAGCCATGTAGAGAGCACGGCTAGGTAGTACCAATGGGTAAACTCAGAGAAAAGAGGGAAGGAACATTCCTTATCCCTATAGGGGAATTAATAATCCAGATTACAGTAACGGTGCCAAGGTGCCATTTAGTCAGCACAGGGCACACACCAGGCTCGTTACACACATTATCTTACATAATTCTCTCGACAGTCCTAAGTAGATACAGTCCTAAGTAGGTATTAGTGTCACTGCAGATACTAAGGCTGAAAGTCATTTGTTCTGAAGCACGCAGTTAGCAACAGGCAGCCGTGAGACGGAAATGCATCTTAGTCTCTCTGACTGCTTTGCTCTTGACTATTTGAAGCCAACTTCCCAGCTTTGGATTAATAGTCTCCTAAGTTTGGGGTCCATGGGATGACACAAACCACGTTCTTGCTGACTGCTATGCTAGAAACGGTCAATAGCAGGCCAACCCCCCCCCTCCCAAACAGTGATAGGTTGTTTTTAAACTTACAACTTCAAACATGAGTAGGAGGTGAGAAGAGGGAACCAAAACTGAGTGGCATGACAGCCAGTGATGTGGGTGAGAGTCAGCCCCATCACTCTGGTACCTACTCTAGACTTTCAGTAAGGGTAGCCATGTCATTACTGTTCAGAAATTCTCAAGTGAGATGGTGTGGAATAGAAGATGTACTCTCACATGAAGAAAGAAGTGTCATCATTTTCAAAGGGAAGACATAAAAAATGTTTAGACGTTCTTATATTAATTTTGGTAGAACAGCAGGTTTGAGGGGATGATAAATTAGTACGTGACCTTATATTGATGTTGTTGTATTGATTGACAGGACAGTGATGTGTCGTGTAGCTAATTTTCAGATTGGTACCATATATTTCACAAACAGATTGATCTCAGTAAAAGTTATATATGCTGGGCGTGGGGTCTTAAGGGGTAAAAAATGTTAGTAGAATACTATTAGCTGGTTTTAACAGAATTCAGTTTCCCCACACCCAGGATCCTCTGCTTGCTAGGCAAACATTCTACCATGAAGTTATATCCCTAGCAGCCTTTTGTTGTATGTCGAATGGTCAACTACAGAGTCAAACTAGCTGGTACAAACTCAGTGTTTAATATAGGACAGATTTTGTTCTTCTCACATAATGAGGATTCTCAAGATACACACTTAAAGTAAACACTATGATTATTTCCATTTTGTGTGTGAGAAATCCTAGACAAGGGAAGATTAAGCTCTTGATAGTGGTCACATAGTGAATCAACACTGGAGACAAAGTTTGAATTCAGGCAGTGGGCCCTGCAAGGGTGATAGTATCTCAACGTGTTAAAAATGTCACAACCAGAAAAACACCCTTTTGACTTCTCTGATTTGACTTTTTACCCTCCCCACCCTTCTGTTTTCCTGCAGAATGTACGGTCCAACATTAAGTCTGTGAATTTCTTGGTAATGCTTTTTCTTTGTTTATTTGGAGTTGAAGGAAGCACTGAACACCATGTCAGCTTACTGGATATGTCAGAGTCTCTTTATAGTTTTAAGAACTCAGAAAAAAAATCCTTTAACCTCATCACAGTTTTCAAGTCTAAAGACGGAACATGCTTTACCCCTATCACCTATAAACATCATACTGATTGTAAGTGGGATAGTGCGAGTCTTTACTAGGACTAAATCCAAATATTTTATCTGGGCGGTGCAAGTACTGTTTAATTTCTAGCAAAGCTGTTTTCAAAAGTTGGCTTTGTTTTACCAGGTTAGGCTTGAGTCAAATTGACACACTTGTTATTGGTTTGTGGATATTCATTCTTTGTCTCTCTGAGCTTTCATTCTTCATCTACAAACTGGCTGTCATAATGATACCTGTCTCACAGGGCTGCCATGGGGATTAAACATTAGCAAAGATCAGTTCTCACATACAATAAAACAGTGCCTGGGATACAGTAAGGACTTGACCAATGTTGATTCCCTCCTCCCCCAATCCCTTCCTCTCTTCTTTCCTCTTTCCTCCCTCAATTCTCTTTCTTTCTGCCTTTACTGAAGTCTTTACTGAAGACTCTATTAAGCATTTAGAGTGTAGAGAATATAGAGACTATGACAACATCCTAGATTTTCTTAAAAGTTAGTACAGAAAAATAAGAAGTAAACACAATGCAATATGATGAATGCTACGATATCGCGAACACAGTTTACAGTGTGAGCCAGTCAGAAAGAACCTGACCCTAACTACAGTGATGGAGGTGGGAGTTGGGAAAGCCATCCTAGACCACCTATCAAAAATTACAATTTCAGGATTTGGTGACGTCAAAGAAAAAAAACCACATTGTTAGCGTAGTAAACATTTAAGTTCAGAAATACTCATTCCCTTTGTTCAGTTTTTTTTTTTTTTTTTTTTTGGTTTTTTGAGACAGGGTTTTTCTGTGTAGTTTTGCACCTTTCCTGGAACTTACTCTGTAGCCTAGGCTGGCCTTGAACTCACAGAGATCTGCCTGCCGAGTGCTGGGATTAAAGGTGTGCATTGTTCAGTGTTTTTACTCACTGCCTCTTTGGACCCCCTGTTTCCCCCTTTCAGTTCTTTACTTACTTGCTGGGTTAAACCCTTGATATTAATTATTTTGCTTATGTTCCTAAACTCCATTTTCTCCATTCCTGTCCTGATTCAAGCCATCATGGACTTTGCATACAAACAGCGCTGGGTCAGAGAACAGAGGAAAAAGAGGCAAGCTTTGTCTTTTGAACTCGCAAGCCCACCTTTGTAAGTCTGGTGGGAGTCAAAGATTGGAAGGCCACAGTTTTCACTGTGTAGGACCAATCTCCTGAGAGAAAAAAGTAATTGTCCAGCTCTTACGTTTGAATTTAAATATCAAAACCCAAGCCTCCTGTGACTCAGAAGAGGAAATTTAAATACTAATTATAGGATGATAAAAATACGCAATGCCTTGGGCCATTTTCCTTTTTAAAAGGAGAAAAAGGTTTTGAGCAATAGGATGAATGAGAATTTAGATTTGATAAATTCCTCAGTGGAGAACAAGGGTTCTATTACTTGGAGGTGAGTTTAGGAGGGCTTGCTGGGATAAGGGAAATCTGACAGAAACAAATTTGTATCTAATTTGTCTCTAGTTCTAGTATGTGAATGGATATTTTTATCTAACATGGCACACAAATTAGTGCTGATTAAAAAAACCCATAAATAATTCTCTGTTATGTGCATAACATAGTCAAGACTTTCTTAAACCTAGAGGAAGGCGAGGGAGTCTTGAGTGAGAATCTGCATGGACATAGACTGTCCTGATGTTCCTTGGGATGAGGACTGTTCCGAGGCTCTTCACAGGCCTAGGAAAGATCATCAACACGAGACTGGGTACCTATGCATGGCAACAGGGACCAGAGCAGGGAGATGGCATGCGAGAAGAAACCAGGATATGGGAGGACAACATAATAACAAAGATCCAATTTGTTCTCTGGTGCTAAGTGCCCTGATGTTCCCTCAACAAATGTGCATGTGCACAGATAAGTACAAACTGAGATTAGCCCTGGGGGTTAACAAAGGAGATGAGTCATGGTCCTAGATCTGACTGAAAATTAAAAAATAAAAGCCAGAATAATAGATTTATGTTACACTGGTAATTTTATATTTTTCTACTATTTAGAAGGAATGGGAATTTGAGGGATATGCTAGTTCTGTTTAGGAAATAGAAAACCTTATCTGTGAATGTGTGAATTTTCCTACTTTTTCTTCAATTGAAAAAAAAATGGTTGACTGTTCTCTGCATAATAAATTTTAGTCATTTCACACGCCCCCATCCCTCTCTTTCATGCCCTTCTCTGCACCATGGATTCTCTTCTTCTCAATGCATTTATCTCCTACTTTCACATCTTCTTTTTGTGCATGGAACACTAAGTTCATTAGAGTCAGTTTCTGAGCATTGGTGGGAAGTTGTTCAGTAGAACCAATTGAGGAAAATAATTCCCAGGCTTGCCCACAGGCCAGCCTTGTGAGAGACTCGGTTGAGGTTCTCTCTTCTAAAATGACTCTAGCTTGTGTCAAGTTGACATAAAACTATCCAGCACAGTATCCAGTTTTTAAGGTTATATTATGAAATTACTTGTCTGCTTTCCATACTATTTTTTCTCTTTCATTTTTTTGGGGGGGTGGACTGTGGTATAAATGTAGTTGCCAGTTTATTATTCTCATTTTGTTTATGCTTAACACACATATATACACCACTGATATAGTCAAATACAATATTTAAAATTGTCTATTAATTATTATAATAAAAATATTTGTATTTGTTTCTCATCTGTATTCCTCATGAGATTGTAAATTTCAGATGTGGGAGTTTCTGTGATTGTACTCCTGTATGTTTGGAGCAGAATAAATAGCAATCAATAAGTCAGGCAAAGTAGGAGAAGAAAAATTTCATAAAAAGTAGTTTCTTATAGTTCCAAGACATATGAGAAAATGTGAGTTGTTTAGATGATTGGAAAACTTCAGCTTTGCAGAGAAAGAGGCAAGGTCTTAGCCTCAAGTCCAGATGAGATCGTGACACCCTTGCCTCCGGTTTAAAAATGCTTTCAGGCCTGTTTTGTTCCCTTTTTGGGTTAAGACCTCTACGGCCTCTTAAGGGTACGTTTCTGTTCAGTCAGTTCAGTTTGATTTATTTCAGAGCTATGACTGTTGAGAAGGGGGGCACAGGCTTCATTGCTGTGACAGCCTCTTGGGAAAATAGCCTGAAAAATTGATCTGACAGTCCTTATGCCTTTCTGGAAAAGAAACAGCGGCCATTTGCTTTCTCCCCCAGCTGTTCAGAGAGCAAACGCCCTTTGCATCTCCAACCCTAAGCAAGGTCGATAGAAAAAGAAGTTTGGCTTTCTCTGTGTTTTCTCTCCTCTAGGTTCTTCCTCATACAACAATATGGCTCACTGTCGAAGGTCACTGGTGTCTCTGTTATCTTGGACAACACTTATTAGAATGTAGGATTCTGACTAACTCTCAGACTTTTGTGAAACAAAAAAAACTAATAGGTAAGAGTCTTTAAAAATGCAGTAGCCACAAAGCCTGCCTAAGTCCTACAACAACGACAACAAAACTTTACAGTTTATATCCAACCAAGCCCCCTCTAAATAGTTATCCCTGTATCCACAGAGAAACTTGGCTCTCATCCCTCACCAAAGAAGCCTCCTTTTGCAACAGCAGGGGCTGTTATGTAGATCTACAATTGGCCAAAAAGAAGAGACTAAGTGGTCACGGGGTGCCCAGTGCCAACTAGGACATCTAATGTAATCCTACACTAGGGCTGAGGGAATATTGGGGAAGAGGGGCCAGAAAGATTGTCAAATCCAGAGAACCAGAATTCTTGCTGCTATAAAACTCCTCCTAGACATCTCAGGGAAGTTGAACCCATAAAAATCTCAGTATGGTTGATGAAACAAGACCTTATAATGACAACACTTGTCAACATGCCAGGTGGATGGGGAGATTTCACCAGGCTCCACCTCTAGATGAAGAACTACAGGCAATCAGTGACTGCTGAGAGGGGAGATTATTTTCTTTAGGGATTAATGTCCGCCTATGTTATACAATCTCAAATAGTTAGCACTAAAGACATGTCTATATCAGCAACACTGTATGGACTCAGTAGGTTTTATGTACACACACACACACACACACACACACACACACACACACACACGCACATAAATAAACATATATGTGTATAAATATGTAATAATAATTATAGAAGAAGAGAGTGTGGAGGAGGGACATGAGAGGATTTGGAGGGGTTACAGGAAGGGGCAGAAATATTGTAAATAAAATAGTCATGTATGAGATTCTAAAAAAAAACCCAAAACAAAATAAAACTTTTTAGTTTAACTATACGAACAAGTGATTTAATTTGTTTTATTATGTCATGAATGTAATTTAGATATCCCAACATGGAATCAGATCAAACCATCTCACCTTGGTAATGAGAGACAATCAAGATCCAACCATTGATGATAAATCAATAATGACTTCAGAAAAAATTATTCAGACATAAGAGTACAAATTGCCAGAATCGAAATAAGTATACACTGTGCATGGTAGCACTAGTCTGTAATCCTCCCACTTAGGAAGTTGAATCAGGAGGATAATGAGTTAGGAGACAGTCCAGGCTTCATGGTGAGACCCTTTCTCAAAGCCAAAATAAGAACAGAGGCTTCTGTATCAGTCTTTCCAAAAATAACTAAAGCCAAGATGTTTTGGAAAAATGGTTTTCACACATGGTTACCTGACACTAACTGAATGCCTTCTAATCTTGGCTGCTCCTTGTATTGTGTTTATGATATTTGTTTCAGACATAGAGGTGTTTAAAAAGTGTTCACACTAAGGTATAAGTGCTTGTGTGTGCTCCCACATGCACAATTACGCTGGAGAATTGCCTTAATGGTCAGGAGCTTTGGGGACAATCAGCCAGTTTGCATAGTGTCAGGATGCCGTCCGTTGTACATTATGGATCTTATAAATATGAGTTAATGGGAGTCAGTGAGGGACAAGGTCACAAGGGGCACTTTCATATTCTGCGTTCTAAAGATGCTTCGGTAAGATGGAATATTATGAAAAGGAATCAGCACACACTTGTTTTTAATACCACATTGTTAACGATTGGTGTGTTCTGAGTTCAGCTCCCCATCCTACTTTTCAGCCCAGATACCGCTGCTGGAACCCATGCCTGAATCAGGCAAACTCTAATTAAACTCAGTGTTCCAAGAAGTGCCTGAGTCCAGACATTCAGAGCATAAGGGAGTAGTGCAAGGAATGAGAACAGCAGACATCCACTACAAGTCTCAGAAATGTGGATGACCATCTGACCAGAGGGATGGGACTGAACTCTGGTATGATCAGCAGCTTTTTAGTTGCCATAACCATTTCCTTCATCCTTATAAATTTTGCGGGTCAGAGACATAAGACGGTTTCTACAAACACACTTGTCTTTTGCCTCCTTAGATCTCAGGTCTGAATAAAGGAAAACTTCAAGATTCAATTCCTGCTTCTGCACATGTGCCTTTTTTTTTTTTTTTTTTGGTTTTTCGAGACAGGGTTTCTCTGTGTAGCTTTGCGCCTTTCCTGGGACTCACTTGGTAGCCCAGGCTGGCCTCGAACTCACAGAGATCCGCCTGGCTCTGCCTCCCGAGTGCTGGGATTAAAGGCGTGCGCCACCACCGCCCGGCCTTTTTTTTTTTTTTTTTTTTTTTTTTTTTTTGCACATGTGCCTTTTGGTGACAGGTGGCATGGATTCCAGCATTCTGATCGCAAGTCTGTGTTTTTAATGGTTGGCTACCTACATATCCTTGCTTTCTAAGTTTCTTAGAGGGGATGTCTGGTGTATATTCATGTTTACTTTCCAATGCCTGATAAAGCGTCTGATAAGGAGTTCTACCTATGGGAAAATTCAGTATACTGTTCATTGAATTGAGCAGCCTAAAGATAAGGAAAAGAACACCTTAGTCATTTCTACTTTTTTGTTTTTCAGGACAGGATTTCTCTCTGTGTAGTCCTGCACACGCTGGAACTTGCTCTATAGACCAGGCTGGTCTTGAGCTCACAGAGATCCCTGCCTGCCTCTGCCTTCCAAGTGCTGGGACTAAAGGCCTGCGCCACCCCCACCCAGTTTCTACTTTTTAAGTAGTGCTAATGATATTTTATTTTCACCTTCCCTCACGGGCACGTAGTGTTTTGAGGCAGACAGATAATATCAACGAAGACACAGCAGTCATGTGCGATATGGTAAATGATGCGCAGCCTCGGGACACATGGGACAAACTGCCGCCGAGAGAGCGCTGTTACCTTCGTATTTTTCAGACAGCTTATTCGTGGTACACCGTTGTTCTCTCTTGGTGCTTGTAAAAAGGAAAAAGCGCTTCTTTGTTTCATACTGGACACAGGTCCGGATTTCTTCCTCTGTTAGACCTAGAAAATGAAATACAAGCAAAAGCCCCTGAGAACGCACCCTTGAGAACTCAAGGAAGACGGCCACGTGGCTCTGGCCACTGTCATGAGGCTGGATACTGTCGTCACCTTCTAACCTGCTCAGCTCTAATGGACAGTTCTGCCTGGAGATTCAGCCTCACACAGGTCCTGAGGAAATCCCAAATGGGAGAGGTTCTGTGAGTTCCCATCATCTTCACCCTTGATACTGGTCCCGGGAAGCACCTGTGAGGCCACTGAAGCCCATCCCCCAGGGCTGTTGTCTCTCCCAGCCTGCCCTTGTTGCCACAGTACCCAAGGGACCCTACGGAGTATCTTTTCTGCTGTGCACCGCTTCTGGGTAGCCCTGCTCGTTAAGTCTGCGTCTCACTGTGGGACCCACATTTTGGACTCGGAGCTGTCTTGGTGAGGTGTGAGTCACTTCATTTGTGCACGGTCTCAAGAATGAATCTGTGCCACCCATCCTTCACTCAGTGTTCATTTTCATATTTATTTGGGCTTCCTTCCCATGACCTGGTTACTCATTCCATCCCTCCTCCTTCCTCCTCAAGCTTTTTTATTATAATAGAAATTCTAAAGTCTTGGCTGATGAATTCTTCAGACTCTTTTTTGTTGGCTGTTTTGTCTCCTTATCTGAATTCAAATCTATATTTGGTGCCATTTTTCTGCTGTCTCAAAGAAGACAGTACTACATAATTTCTGTCTCTTCAGGTTGGGAGTTAGAATTAACATCTTCCCAGATTCCCAGTACTGCTTTCATTGGGTGGCTCTCTACTGTCCTATATATCATGTAAAAACCCTGATGTTTGGAGGCTGAAACCATTCCATTAGAAGACCTTTACCAATCCCTGTCCTTTGCCAATGTCTTACCATCAGTTGTTAAAGCTTTTGACACTCGAATATCCAAATGACTTCCATCACAATGCCTGTAATCATGCTCACTGACCTGAGAGTCTCTCTGTGAGGCTAGGATGGCACAGAGAGATGGATCTAGCATACCTGAGAGTGGAGGTGGTACTACTTGTCTGGGATAATGTGAAGGGAATTGATGGCTTCCCATTTTCTTCCCAGCATTCCAAGACATCTGACTGTGTACAGGAGATAGGCGGTAACACCAGCTCTTAACCACTTTAGAGCAAAGGCTTTATCAAATTCTGGCACTTATGGTTACAGATTACAGTGCACAGAGACAAGTATTGTGAGAGCTTGTGGCAGCGTACATCAGATCGGGTCTGATGTCAAAGTGAAGGCATGAAGGCACAAATTTTCCAGAGGGGATGGAAGTAGATGTGAATTAGGTCAGCCTTCAATTTTCTTTTACTTTTTATGTTTTAAGTCTGACACATTTGAAGGTACATGTTATGTGTTAGGAGTAGAAAAAAATAGTCTGAAGCCCTTGTGTTTGCCTTTTCAACTCTAACACAGAAGATGCTATTTCATTCAGTCTTGAGGAATAAATATGTGTATCTGGTAACATTGTTTTTATAAGTCAAAATATGAAGCAATGGTAGCACTTTTGTGAATCTACAGTTTACCGTTCTTTTTTCTTGTCCCTTCATTTGATTTTTAAAGGTTATAAATTAGAATTAAATGTTATGTGACTAATTATAAGACAATGATTTACCTGAAGGCAAAGTTAATTTCATATACTTGAGGACCATGCATGCTCCCTTAAAGAAATGAAGGATGACTGTTTCATGGTGTTGACAAGTCAGTGATTAAAGAATCAGTGACTTTCTGCACATGATCTTTGGTCCCTAAGAGCGGTACACTGCATGGCCTCTGCACATATTAACTGGGGGAGTCTCCCTGGTGCTGTGGTACCTGATCTGTCACACCTGACTGTCTCTATGCTGTGGCAAAGGAATGAGTGTTTCTGTAGCCTTTCGGTCTCTTCTGAATGAGCAGGCCAGCAGCACCAGTCAAAACACTATGCTCAAAGATTTGTCTTATTAACATACAGTAAAGGCTTAGAAATAATTTAAAAAACATTATGCTGAGAAATACTGAGGTGATTATTTTTTCTCCTCAAATTCAGAGCAGAAGATGACTTCCTCACAAAGGGACTTTAAAATTACCCTCTTGTTTAGAATATCTCCATTATTTACAGTTTACACTGTGTTTGCGAAATTCTTTCACCTTGTGTGCTGAAGTAACATCAACTTTTATTCAAGTTTTTAGCATACTGATGGGGCACCGAACAACAGAGGAAAGAGAGTGTAAAGGGGTGCAAACAAAACACAGTTCGGTTTAATTGTATTCTCGAGGGAGAAGTACCATGGAGCACCCAAGCTATTTTCAAAAAGGAATGACAAGAGGCATAATTGCTGTTAAATAAAGTTTAACAATACCTTAAATCTCAGTCTAGCTTTAATCTTAGTCCTAGATAAAGAAGGTGAGAAAAAGAGAAGGTTCATTCAGAGAGGGACATGCAGGGAAGCCGACCCCATGGAGAATTCCATTCTAGTAGGATTTGTTCTGGCCCAGTCCACTTCATTTTCCTCATAATTAAGATTGGACGGCAGTGTTACTGTAGCTCAAAAGTTTTCTGAACATAAAAATATCCATAGCATAAGAATATTGAACACAGTGGTCTTCGATATATGGGTTATAGCCATGTGCATATGTATGCTGTAAATACTATGTATATATGTACATATATATATATAATGTCTGTGTGTATATCTAGTGTATATGAATATGTGTGAGGGTTTATTTTAAGCTTCCTCTCTCATCTCAGCCTTTTTTTCACTGTGCCTTTGTCTTACACCATCAGTCATCACCTAAAATCATTAAAAGAGAATAATTGCTATTGAATTTGCTGTAAATTGTTGTGATATGTTATTTGTTATCAAATGTTATAAGTAAATTATGTGAAAGTTTGAAGATCTTTTTTCCTGTTCCTGAGGTATTGACAAGCATCTCCCTTAAATGATCATGTCTGACATTGGGGCACAGAGGCTAAACATACTTTTTTCTTCTTCTTCTTTTGGTCCTTATTTACTATTTTTATTTTATTTTGTTTATTTCAGTGTGTTTGCTTTTGATTATTCTTCATCTCAATTTTGCCAACAACACAAAAGATCTAAATAAAATTAAAGCAGAGTCATTAGAGGGAAGGAGTAGAAGAGATGTGTCCCATGTTATTGTCAAACCAAACAAAGAAAAGCCCACATACCTGAGTTCTTAAGCTCCTGGCTGCTAAATTGGTAGAGAAGGTCATACTTGCCCCCAAGGGAGCCTGAAGTGAAGTAGTGGGTCCCGAAGTCATCAAATATCCGACTGTACAAAGCTGAGTTGTATTCTAAAGGCAGATGGTGAAGGGCTTTCTGAAAGACATCTGAAAGCTGCAGGTCTGTCGTTTTCATTGTGAAATTTAAGACTTTGATTGCTTTATGGATCCTGACAAAGCTAGAATCCTAAGAAAAAAAGGGGCAAAAAGCATAAGAAAAAAAAAGTCAAACTAAGGAAATGAAGACAGAGATAATGAAAATGTGAGGCATCCATTCTTGAAATGTCATTTTCTCATTAGCCCCATTCCTCCCACAGCATGAAAATAATTCAGCTCTACTGCAGGTTTTCACACACAAGCTGTAATCTCAGTGCCTCACTCCAGCATCTCTTCCTGCAATGTTCAAAGTGTTAAACAGATGAGACTATCTCAATAATGTACACCACGTAGCTTTGCATGCCTTCCCTACCAAGGAAGAGATCAGTGATCAGCAACGTCAGTCTTTATGACTGTCTGTGCACAGCTGTACCACCAGTGAGTTTTTATTGAATGCCCTAATGCAAATAGTTGAAAATTAAAAAAAAAGATGACAAAAAGATCCAGCTATAAGTGTTGTAGGTGATATTCACTAACCACAAAGAAGCATTAAATTCTGTAGACTTCAGCTGTCTTCTGCCAGATGAAGAAAATATGTACCAGATGACATTTCACACTCTCAATGCCAAAGAACAGTGCATTTTCTGTCACTAAGTAATGACATTAAACTAATTCTTTATAGTCCATCTCTGCCACCCATATGCAAAAGTGTGAAGGCTTTCTTTTTAATTGCTGTGTTTTTGCAAACACATCTGCTTGTTTCTTCATTTCTTATTATGTAGGTTAATTTGAGGTTAAACAGTTGATACTGTGTTATGGTCTCATGCCTTTACATTCTCCCACATAACTCCTGGCATTTATGAGCATATTCAGGTACACTGTGTTTACAAATTATGTATTCTATCTGATCTCTCAATTCTAACAGATTGTGTTATGTAAGTGATGGTAACAGAATAGCTACCATGTTTTAGCTAAAAAGATTTTATTGTAACTGTTAATTATAAACCAGTCATTTTCCTGCATGCTATAATTATGACATCAAAAACCGCTAATGCAAATACCAAAAACACTGCAAGGATAAAAAGGAGCTATCATTTACTCTTTCTCCCCACTCTCTTCCCTTCATATGTTCTTGTCTTCAGTTTAATTTTTGTTCTGTTATGTCAGAGGCACTCACTGTAGAAGTGAACAAGGCAGAGGAAGACTTTTTCGTTGTGGATTTTATGTTTTAGGGTGTGCCCACCAACTCTACTTATGAACTTTTACACTTGAACTGTGTCAACCACCCCCCAAACTCGGAGCATCTCTGTGCTTTTGTGAAGAGCCAAGCATCTTTAACGAAAGCTTTTGGAGGTTCAATATTTACAGTTTTCTTTACAGAGGACATCCAGGGAAACATATGCTTGACTTTGACAGCTCAACATAGCAGAAGCGCAGGTATGATGCACAGCAACTGTATGAGGGCTGGAAATGTCTAGTCTAGACCAAGAAGGTACATTATACCAGAGTCTTAAGCAATGTAAACACATTTCATCCGTTTATGAGATCTTGCTGTGCTTGGATTATATTGTGTGATTTCAGTTGTGTAAAGTAAATGAGATATTCACCAAGCCTCACAGAACTGATTATGATTTGGCTCTGAAGCGATTCTCTGCCCAGTGAATAAGTTTAGTCAGATCTGGGATTGACAAAACAAAACCACAGCACACATTGGGTTCATTGGAAGGCTCTGGCTCAACTCACAGTACTTGCGGACTAAGAAAGGCCACAGTAGCATTTTCTCCTTAGATAGACTAGAATAAGGACATGCTCTGTTCAGATGGACTCTGTCTTCTATGTTCATCATGATATTGAGTTGAGCCATACGAGGGTGACAATTTTAAGGCAGACTGGTTGAAAAGCAGCAATTTCATGTACTTTAAGCTGTAAATAGACCCAAGGTTTTGACTTTGGGGAAGATATTAAGATAAAAAACTAGCTATTTACCACAGAAAAGGGTTTTTATGTGTGCTTTCTAGCATGTTTAAAACATTTATATCCAACTATGTGAAGTCTATCTTAAGGTCAGGCCACCACCTGAAGATCACCTGCATTTCTTCAGTTTGCCCACCTCCTTCCCTCTTTATGCTACACTTTGAGACAACTATGTGTAACTATGGATGCTCTGTTAGGGTGACATGAGGATTTGGTCAAAGACAAGATCCCTAGATAGTATGAATTAATAGATTAAAAGAAGGGACTATATATGTCTATAGAAAGCCTGAAGCGGATTGCATAAAAAAGACAGTTATTATATATGATTTATAAGAAACATATTCAGTTAGTTAAAGCAAGCCTGATGATCTGAGTCTGATCCCTGAGACTGGAGTGATAGGAAGAAAGAATAAACTCTAACAAGTTGTGCTCTGACCTCCACACATATACTGTGGAGGGTGTGCATTCACATGTGAGGACACATGCGCACATACATGTACACACACAATAAATGAATGCATAAGTTTTTAAAAGGAATTTTAAACGTGACAAGGAAATTACAGTCCATGAGATCTCAACATTATTTGTTGCCTAAACAACACCTGCATAATGACTACACCAATCAACATGCCCAAGTGTGAATGGGGTAAATTTCACAAGGCCCTACCCCCTAGATTAAGATCTATAGGCAATCAATGGCTGCTGACAGAATCAGTTTTTCCCAGGGACAAATCATCCAATAGGTTATAAAATCTCAAAGTATCAGCTCTAAATACATGTACATGTAAACAACACTAAATGGACTCAGTAGGCTAAAGACTTCTGTAACAGTAACAATTAAAGAAGAAAATGCCTTGAATTTGAGAGGGAGCAGAGTGGCAGGGCAAGAGTTAGAGGGGAAGGAAGGGTAGAAATGATATAAATACTCATATATGAAAGTCTCAAAATATTTTTAACAACTAAGAAAATACATTTAAATCACAAGCGGTCTAAAAAATAACCTCATCACTGGCAATTACATAATGAAATTAAATCTTTTACTTTGTATAATTTATTGATGCTTTAAAAAAAGCCCTCTCTGAGGCTAGAGAGACATCTCAGCAGTTAAGAAAACTGGCTGAAACACCAGGCAGAGCTCCAGGAGTCCAGTAGGAGAGAGAGGAGGGATTCTATGAGCAAGTGCATCGGGATCATGATGGGCAAACCTGCAGAGATGACCAAACCAAACTAGTGGGAACTCATGAAAGTTGCATCAACGGCTGTGGAGCCTGCATGGGACTGGACTAGGCCCTCTGCATGGTGAGACAATTGTGTAGCTTGATCTGCTTGGGGGACCCCCTGGTGGTAGGATCAGAATCCATCTTTGGTGAATGAGTGGGTTTTGTGGAGCCCACTACCTATGATGGGATACCTTATGCAGCCTCGAGGCAGGGGGAAGGGCTTGGACTTGCCTCTACTGGGTGTGCCTCCTCATGGGAGGACTTGCCTTCTTGTCAGGGGGAGTTGGGGGAGGTAGGTTGGGGGGGAGGCTGGGGGTGGGTGGGAGGAGGGAAGAGGGGGATCTTTGATTGGTGTGTAAAATGAATAAAAAAATTAGAGAGAGAGAGAGAGAGAGAGAGAGAGAGAGAGAGAGAGAGAGAGAGAGAACTGGCTGTTTTTCCAGAGGACCTGAATTTGGTTCCATCACCTACATCTGGTAGCTCACAGTTGTTTTGTAATTCTGGTTCAAGGTGTTCCCATATCCTTTTCTGGCCTCTGGGGGTATCCACACACATGTGGCATACACTCACTCATACATCCATACACATAAATAAAAAAAATTAAAAAAAATCCTTAAATTTTATTGAAAACAAAGCACATTGACCACAGCATGGGACAGAAAACTGAAAAAAAAAAAAAGAAACTCACGCAGATCAATTTGTAGAAGGGAAGCATGGTGACCCAGCATCCCTTTATGTTCTAAAATGAGAGTTATGAAAAGCGAGTCTATTTAAGTTCAGCTTCTTGTTGCTTGGATAGGCCTTAATTTTGAAGAAAGAATGAATGACGAGGAACTGTTTTCCTTACCGTTTTGTGGGAGGCTTGGATAGCTTCCTTGAAGGCTGAGTTTTGTTGGAATCTTCTACTTGTCTTTGAGGAAAACAAAATCGGCACACCAGAAGACTTTTTCTGTTCATCCAACAAGAAAGGAGCATCATTCTTCTTATTTTCAATATTGATTAAATCCTTGTAGAAATCTGTTTTCAAATCATCTTCTACAGTTTGTACCTGGCCAACAAAATACATATAAAATAACATCAGTTAGGGAGACAATCCAGTGTGGTAGCTTCAATACTAATGGGATTCCATAGATAAGCATAGATCTGGAGAGGCAATATTTTGAGCAGCTTGATTAAGGAAAGAACACAGAACCTGAGACTTGATGATAAGCTGCAAGAGCTATTTTATTTACATATATGTATATAGATGTGTGTGTACATATATACATATATGTACACACACATCTATATGCATATATATACACACATATATAATATTTTTATTGACTATTTGGGAATTTCACATCACAAACCCTGATCATATTCACTTCCCCATCCTCCCAGGTCTACTCCTTGTGACCTCCCCTATAAAGAAGGAGGAGGAGGAGGAGGAGGGGGAGGAGGAGGAGGAGGAGAAGGAGAAGAAGAAGAAGAAGAAGAAGAAGAAGAAGAAGAAGAAGAAGAAGAAGAAGAAGAAGAAGAAAACACAAAATGTGTCCAACTTGTGTTGTCCATATACTCACTGGAGCACGGTCAAACTCCTGGTGACCAGCCCCTTAAAGAAAACTGAGTCCTTCCCTGCCCACACTCCCTCTGGAAGCCATCAGTTGTAAAGAGCTACGCTGGAGTATCCTCATCATGATTTTAAGATTTCTCTTCTTGTCTAGCTGTTGTTTTGGGGATGGGGTAGGGGTTGTCACAGAAGATTTCTATGTCCCCTTTTCTCAACTATGAGTCTTGAGTTATCTATTCCACTGCAACAGTAGCTTCCTTCCTTGCTCTTTATAGTCAGTGGGAGCATGGACCATGGACTTCTACATGGTTTCTGGCAACAGCACAGACCACAGACATCCTTATGATCTTCGGCAGCAGCATGTGCCACAGACCTCTACCTTTTATAACTTTACATGTATGAGTATTTTGCTTGTGTGTGTGTCTATGCACCACTTGCAGGCCTAGTGACTGTGGAAACTGGTCACGAGCTATCATGCAGTGCTGGGAACCCAATTCAACTTCCCTGCAAGAACAGTAAGTGCTCTTAATCACTGAGCCCAAATCTCTTCAGTCCCCAAAGGGGCTATTTTTGCATGTTTTAATTATGCAGAGTAAAGTGTGTTTCTTTATGATATTGCCAATGATGAGGTTGATTTTTAAGACTGCTTGGGATTCTAGTGTGGTGTGGGATTTAATTTAAAGTATATTCAGAGATCTACTACTGAGACAAAAGAGGGTGGGAAGAGATGCTGTATGACCCTATCTGCACTCTATTTGCCCATGGCCAGTCAGGGGAACAGCAGTGGCAATGGAGCTTCAAGAGTTTGGCCCATCAGAATGACAGGCACTGATGGGTGAATCTTGGATGGGCAAAGACCCAAGGGCTTCAGCTCTAGAATGTCTCTTGATGCTACCGTGCCTTTCCATGCTTGCCACGGCCGTTTTTTCTCTGGTATCTGGCATGGTGTGAATGGGTGGGGGGAGATCCCCACTGCATTTAGTGTAGTGTGAGTATCTCATGGAAATAGGCCATTCTACTGGGTATTTTTACTTGTGGATTACTGTGAAGATGATTTCCTCTTAAGCTGTACTGTTTAGATGAAGTAATGATTTAATACAATAATAGTGTTGATTTAAATAGAATTTTGAGGATTAAGGTTTTTTTTTTAACAAAGGTAGTAAGGGATTATGATAGAGGTTAGCTTAGTGGAAAAATTAATTTAGGTAAAGGTAGGATATAGTGTTGCCCCCGCCCCTGATAAAGCAGGATCTGCAGAGAAAGAAAATAGAAACATGAAAATGCCACACAACTAGGACTTATGAGTTTTTTGAGAAGTTGTATAGACTGTAGTTAAGTTAATAATTAAGGAAAACAATTGAGTCCCAGGAGTTAGCTCAAGTTTTGTTTTGTTTTTTTTTTTTGATATTGGGAAATGTGTTTACAGGTTTCAGTGTGCACCATAGCTAAAACAAAGCTTTAAACAATTGACTTCATGTAACTAGAAAACAAAGAATTGCATGGTTAGGTAAAATAATTGGACAGGACTCGAAAACGTGAAAAGTGAAAAAAAGTAACCTGTTTTTCTGGCAGTTAGAAAAAAACTACTGACTCTGTATGGCTGAAAGGCTCCTGATCTGTGATAAATCTAAAAGATAAATGTTTAACTGTATGTGCATTCTTGGGGAGAATTTGTTTTTCACCTGTAATGTTTAATGGGAAGTAGCCTTGAATGCTTTGGCACAGGAGACTACTTCCTGAATGTAGCACTAGTAGCACAGATACTGAGAGTAACAAATTAATAATTGGGATCTCCTGAAACTGAGAATCTTCTGTAAGGCAAAGGACATGGTCAATAAGACAAAATGCTAGCCTACAGAATGGGAGAAGATCTTCACCAATCCCACATCTGACAGAGGGCTGATCTCCAAAATATATAAAGAACTCAAGAAACTAGACATCAAAATACCAAATAATCCAATTAACAAATGAAGTACAGCTCTAAACAGAATTCTCAACAGAAGAATCTCAAATGGCCAAAAGACATTTAAGGACTTGCTCAACATCCTTAGTCATTAGGGAAATGCAAATCAAAATGACACTGAGATACCATCTTACACCTGTCAGAATGGCTAAGATCAAAAACACTGATGACAGCTTATGTTGGAAAGGATGTGGAGTAAGGGGAACACTCCTCCACTGCTGGTGGGAGTGCAAACTTGTACAGCCACTTTGGAGAACAGTATGGCAGTTTCTCAGAAAATTGGGAATCAATCTACCTCAAGACCCAATGATACCACTCTTGGGCATACACCTAAAGAATGCTCAATCATACTACAAGGACACTTCTGCAACTATGATCATAGCAACATGATTCATAATAGCCAGAACCTGGAAACATCCTAGATGCCCCTCAGTCTAAGAATGGATAAAGAAAATGTGGTACATTTACACAATGGAGTATTACTCAGCAGTAAAAAACAATGACATCATGAAATTTGCAGGCAAATGGATGGAACTAGAAAAAAATCATCCTGAGTACGGTAACCCAGACACAGAAAGACAAACATGATATATAGTCACTTGTACATGAATATTAGATATAAAGCAAATGATAACCAGGCTACAACCCAAAGCCCCAGAGAAGCTAGATAAAAAGGAGGACCCTAAGAGGGATGCATGGATTGCCTTGGGAAGGGGAAATAGATGAGATCTCCTGGGTAAACTGGGGGTGGGATGGAGGTAGAGGGGAAAAGATAGAGGTGGGAACATGAGGGATCAAGATGGCTGATTTAGGGGAGGGACAGAGAGGGGGAACAACGAAAGATAGAGCTTGATAGAGGGGGCCATTATTGGGTTAGGGAGAAACCCGATGCCAGGGAAACTCCCAGAAATCCACAAGGATGACCCCAGCTAGGACTCCTAACAATAGTGAAGAGGGTACCTGGACTGGCCTTTTCCTATAATCAGATTAGTGACTACCTTAATTGTCATCATAGAACCTTCATCCAATAACTGATGGAAGCAGATGCAGAGATCCACAGCAAGCACCGGGCTGAGCTCCAGAAGTCAAGTTGAAGAGAGGGAGGAGGGAATATATAAGCAAAGGAGGTCATAATCATGACGGGAAAAATCCACAGAGACAGCTGACCCAGGTTGTGGGAGGTCACAGACTCTAGACCGACAGCTAGGGAGCCTGCATGGGACTGACCTAAGCTCTTTGTATGTGGGTTATACTTGTGTAGCTTGGTCTGTTTGTGGCCCCTAGCAGTGTGACCAAGATCTGTCCCTGGTGCATGAGCTGGGGTTTTGGAACCTGTTCCTTATAATGGGATGTCTCACTCAGCCTTGGTGCAGGGGGCAGGAGCTTGGTCCTGTCTCAACTTGTTATGCCATGCTTTCTTGACTCTCATGTGAGGCCTTATCCTTTCTGAGGAGTGGATGGGGGAGGGGTAGAAAGTAGGTTGGGGAAGGCTATGGGATGAGAGGAGAGAGGGGAAACTGTGGTTGGCATGTAAAATAAATTTAAAAAAATTTAATAAAAAAGAAAACCCTATATTTGAGAATAAGCTCATAGACTGCTTATTTGGGAGCTAGAAAACACCCTCAAGTAGAATATCACAGTCACATTTCCTTCTTCAAAGCCTATTCAATATTGTATATCCAAAGAATATTGTTGTTAGACTTCCAGAGTTATTAGAATGTGGCATTGGACCCCAAGTCACTTTCCAAACCCAGTAGTATATTGTATGGTTTTTAGATTGAGTGTATTAGATTGGAAAATGCCTGTATTTAGATGCATAAATATGTCATTTTTACTTTAACATATAACATTTATGTATGTATGGATGCATGCATTTATTCATTTATTCTGTGTTTATGTGTGTGAACAGCCTCATGCCACAGTGCACATTTAGACATCAGAGGATGACTTACAGAAGTGTGTTCTGTCCTTCCACAGTGTAAGTTCTGTGGATTGAACTTAGGTCTTTGGACTTGGCATCAAGCACCTTTACCCACGAGTGCCGTTGTTGGCAATAAAGAGGTCTTTTTAAAGAAGTGATGAAGTATTTCTTCCTGAGTACCTACTACTATAAAGAAGGTCTCACAAATCATTAGATTCTGAAATTCTCATTAGCAGTCAAAACTGCATACAAGAATATGACAACTAAAACCATGTATTTTGTATTTCCCTGGTCAAAAATCAAAAGAAAGGTATTAGTCACTGTCTTTATCACTGTTTGATTGCTGTGAAGAAACACCATGACCAAGGCAACTCTTATAAAAGAAAGCATTTAATTGGGGGATGGCTTACAATTTCAAAGGTTTACTCCATTATAATCAGGCAGGCATGGTGCTGAAGAAGTAGCTGAGAGCTACATCCTGATCTGCAAGACATTGAGCCGGGCCTGGGCTTTTGAAACCTCAAAGCCCACCCCCAGTGACACACTATCTTCAACAAGCCCACACCTCCTAATCTTTCTAATCCTTCCGAACAGTTCCATTTCCTGGTGGCCAAGCATTCAGGTATATGAGTTTATCATTCTTATTCAGACCACCACACTCACTTATTTTTTAGTTACTAGGCTACTACCCAACACTGCAGTGTGGTGCTCATTATTATATAGGAAAACAAGCAAATTAGTAAAATAGACAGGAAATGAGTCAATGTGTTTTGTACTCAGAATTATCATGCTTTTGTTTGCTTGTTTGTTTGTTTTTTTGGTAGAAACATGAGACTGTTTTACAATAGTCTCATGGTTATGTGAGGGAAAAACTATGACAAATGAATATTCTGAATAAATAATCCTGTTTTTTGGGTATGGGTATATTTTAAAATTATATGTTCATGGAGTAAAGATGCTTATTTGATGTTGTGCAAGTTAGTTACCTTTTTTTTTCTTTCTCCATTAAACCAATGAAAATAATCCTGATCTCAATGGGTTTTGGAAGGATTAAATAGAAACATATAATGTGTGATTAACATTGTTTGTTATCATTGCTTTCTGTCCCTTCATGCATCAAAATCTCCACTAGGAACTTAGGTTATAACCGCTATCAGTGTTGGAGTGGCCACCACAACACCATACCTCGAAGTTGACAGTTTCCAGATTGGCTGGAACACGGTATGGATTACTTGCTCGAATGCTTTTGACAGTTTTACATATTCCTCCAGTGAAAGAGTTATCAAGGACATCTCCTCTGGGCTCTCCTGCCAGAAAATGAAACCTGGAAACAAAGCAATTTTCAAAAATTCAATAGATGTAGAGCAATCTTTAAAATTTACCTTACTTATATGAAAGAAATTCCTTTTTCTAGACATTTCCTGACTTCTGACAAATGACTCCAAGGGGAAGGTTCACTTTTTCTTTCTTATGATGAGGCATTCATAAAGTACTGGATGTCTTAAACTCAGCCCCAATAACCCAAAAAGGTCTGGGATTTCAATATGAAATAAAATTTGAGCTTATAATTTTTATCATTTATAAAGTTAATAGACATTGGAGGTATATTATGATATGGTAAAAGAATATTGATAGAGTAAATTATGAAATAGTAATGTGAAAATTGAATAATGTAATAATAGTTCTATACTATGGTATAATTACATTTAAAATGTATTTTATTTATCAAATGTTTATATATCATTTATTAACCTCTTATAAACTAAGCAATAGTAAGTGCTTTACAAACATTAAGCAATTTAGCATTCAATAACTATATTTTATAGATAGGATTATTTATACTTATTTTACAAATAAAGAAATTGAGGCACATAAAGATTAGCTTAGTTAAATTCATGTATTTAAGAAATTATTTGCAGCTTGAGGAAATTTTTTATTCATCTCATATAGTCTTCCAATTTCTTAGAGACTGTAGTATATAGTCTCCAAGAAAAGTGGTTTTTGATCAAGAGTTTGGTAATGTTGCATTTATATAGATGATAAAAAGTGTCTTTGTAAAGATAATGCTAGAGTCCTTAAAAATACAAATAATCAGTTTCCATATATGCTTGATCAGGTAACCTTGTCTTCCACAGGATACAAAATACAGTTCTAGAGAATAACATTGAGAAATTCCATGTAGTAGAGGAAGTGCTCTCTACCCTGTCTCACTCATGATACACAAGTACACTTATCAGTTCTGACGGTGGTGTGTGCTCAAGTGGATACTGCATCCGCCAGAAGATCACGTGCCACTTACATGTGCTTCCATTATACCTCCACAGTGCTAACTTAAAAAACAAACGGTATGTAAAGGGCTTCACCTTCCTCAGGAGTTGCATTATTAACTTCATGCTTACGCAAGAAAAGACAAATAGATTCATTTCTCTGGGAAGGCATCAAGAAGCAGTTCAATATGTAGATTTGGGTACTCTGCTGTAATGCATTTGGATTTAGATTATAGAAGTAATTATGCAGACATTTAACTCTAACCAGTTGGCACAATGTCCCCAGAAGAAGGTGAACAATATGAGGAGGAACAAAAGAGGGCAAACAGGGTGGGATGGGGGCTGAGGAGGTAAATATAAGCACAGTACAATACAGCTGCAATTAAAAGTCCTAATAAGAATGACTAAGAAAGTTAAGAGAGGAACAAGGATAATTATAATTAGAAAGTTATAAAACAAAGTTAGAACATTAAAAACAAATTATTGGCTAATATAAAAAAGTTGTGATTTTTCTACCAAAATGACTTTAAAACATCTGCAATTGCTTTCTCCTCTTTTTTTATTTTTTATTTTTTTGGTTTTTCGAGACAGGGTTTCTCTGTGTAGCTTTGCACCTTTCCTGGAACTCACTCTGTAGCTCAGGCTGGCCTTGAACTCACAGAGATCTGCCTGGCTCTGCCTCCCTAGTGCTGGGATTAAAGGCGTGCGCCACCACCACCCAGCCTGTTTTCGCCTCTTAAAAATGGAGGCAACAATTGCTACCTTCGGGTAGTTTGGGGAGTTAACAGTGGTTAGTGAAGGGACCAGGGCCAGTTGTTTTTTTCCAGGGGCTGGTGTGCTAAGACCTCTGCCCCATATTACCCCACCATCCTATGTTGACTCATATCTGGCTTCAGCCAGACCCTCAGGAAGTATGTCCGGTCTGGTAGCCAATCAGGATCCTACCCAGGCAGGAACTGTTCTTGCTATTTTCAGTCAGACAGACCCTGACACAGCAGACAGACATTGCAACCACAGTTGCTGACCAGCCATGACCTGATCATGAGCCAAATAAGACGATTCTTCAAAGTACACTTGACCACAGCTAGAATTCCCCTAAGCAGGCTTAAAAAGGGCTGCTTTACTCTCTCTTGGGGTTGAAACCACTTTGGGTGGGTCCCCAGCATGCTGATTTTTCTTGGGAATAAAGTTGCTTTCTGCTATTGTGCATCGGTGTCTTCTAGTCATTCCGAGAGATGTAAGGATCCTACAGTTAGCACAAGACTAGTCTGCTAGCCTGCGCTACACGATGTAATAGTATATTTTAGTTTCTGTAGTTTTCCCATGGAGAAAGTGGACTTTAATTTCATTTAATGAGTTGCACACTGACTTCAAGAGTGATTGCTTGCATGGACAAAAGTCAACCGTGTATCTAACGCAAACCAAAAACACAACAAGAAATGATTCTACTCCAGTTAAAAATGCCAATTACTCAAAAGATAATAAGAAATGTTGGCAGAGAAACAAAAAAAGGGGACAGTGGGAGTGTTCATCAGTACAGTCACTGTGGAAAGCAGTATAGAGAATCCTGAAATACACTAGAACTGTCGCACAATGGAGCATCCCTACTATTGGCTATGTACTCAAAGGGATAGACATTGTGTATGTCAGAGAAATATCTGAACTCATTTTACTGCAGTGCTATTTATAACAGTCAAGAGATGGAACTAACCTAGATGTGCTGTGAGAGACGAGGATACAATGAAAATACATTACTCACATATACAGTGGAAGATACGACAGTAAATAGAATAAGCAGGCACAGAAGACAAATGCCACGTGTTCTCACTTAGTTGTGGAAGCTAAGATGATTTCAGGAAAATATAGAATCATGGCTAACAATGTCTGGGAATGGATGGTAAGAGGATGATTAATGGGTACACAGTCATAAAGAAGGGATAACTTCTATGTTTACAGTATGGTAGAGTTAGAAAACTTGGAAGCCATCGATCGAATTAATTGAGTATTTCAAAATATCTAGTAGAAAGTACTTTGAGTGTTTCCAACACAAAGAAATGAAGTGTCTGGATAACAGATGTGTCGATTTCCCTGATCTGATAATTAGACATTGTATGTATGTATTCAAATGCTACACTGTACCTCATAGATATTCATGACTACCACATGCTGGTTAAAATGTATTTAAAATGTTGAATATTACAAATGAAATGCATTTATATTCCCAAAAGAAAGAACATTAATAGAACAATTCCATTTATAATGACATTTAAAAGAAATGTCTCAGTAACACACTGAAAAAAACAGAGCAGTCTAAGACCTAAAAAATATAAACATTGTGGAGCAGTCAATAAGGGGTCAATAAGTAGAAAGACACCTCACATTTATGGAAGAACTTTTATCATTAAGATGGCAGTACTTTCTAAACTGAAATGTGGATGTGGAACAATTCAATCAAGATCTGCTATGGTTTGGATGTGCAGTGTCCTCTTATAAGGTTTATGGGCTGAAGGATTGGTACCCAGCCACAGCACTGCCTTCACAGGTTCCCTTAGGGGAAGAGGACTGGTAGGAGGAAGGTTAGTTGAACTTGTCCTTGTAGTTGAGTCTTGCCCAGTATCCCTTAATCTCTCTCTCTTTTTCTCCCAGATATAAGTTAAGTGGCCTTGGACACATGCCCAGAACAGTATGATGTTCTGTTTCATCATTGGCTTGGGATAAATAGCCAATGACTATATACTGAACTTTCTGAAACTGGGAAAGATCTGAAAACAAATCTTCCTTTAGTTGTTTCTATCAGATGTTTTGTTTCTTTCTTTTTATTAGTTTTTTCATTTATTTTATATACCAACCACAGTTTCCCCTCCCTCTTCTCTTCCCGTCCCCTCCCCCCACTTCCGTCTACCCCCCCTCCCACCCCCATTCACTCCTCCTCTGTTCAGAAAGGAGCAGGCCTCCCATGGAGTCAACAAAGCATGGCATATCAAGTTGAGGCAGGACCAAGCTCCTCCCCCTGCATCAAGGCTGGGCGAAACATCACAGCATGGGGAATAGGTTCCAAAAAGCCAGCTCATGCACCAGGGACAGGTTTTAATCCCACTGCTAGGAACCCCACAAATAGACAAAGTTATACAACTGTCATCCACATGCAGAGGGCCTAGGCTGGTCCCATGCAGGCTCCCTAGCTGTCCATCTAGAGTCCCTGAGTTCCCACTAGCTCAGGTCAGCAGTCTCTGTGAGCTCCCCCATCATGATCTTGACCCCCCATGCTTATACAATCCCTCCTCCCTCTCCTCAGCTGGACTCCCGGAGCTCAGCCCAGTGCTTGGCTGTGGATCTCTGCATCTGCCTCCATCAGTTACTGGATAAAGGCTCTTTGATGATAATTTGGGTAGTCACCAATCTATCAAATGTTTTGTTACGACAATGGAAAGTGTAATATAAAATCTAAGCTGACATTTTTTTTTCATAGAAATTGGCAAACTGATTCCAAAAATCATCTGGAAATAGCTGAAAGAATCTTGAGAAATAAGAATAAAATCAGAAGAATCACAGTTTCTGGTATAAAGGATACTTAAAGCATCTGAGTGATCAAGATAGTGTGATACTAGGGAAGACAGACACATAGATCAATCAGACAGAAATAACCTCAACAATCTCTTGTTTCTACCAGCTCCAAGTTCAATGCTTGATATTCATCACCTATAATGTGACCTGACAAATTAGCAATTGCTCTCTTTATTGAACACAGAAGCTATGAAATGTAACACATTTCTTTTGTTTTGAAATGTAGCACATTTCATATTTCTGTAGAATTTCTATAATGGACCATCAATGAACTTTTAGTGGGAAAAAAACTAAATGATAGAAAAAACTTCTTTAATACAATAACCAGTGTTTAATTTACTAAAGGCTAGTATTTGTTGATGATATTTATAAATGTTTACTAAGTGAATAATCTAACAAACCTTGTACTAAAAAGAGATATCATCAATGAATTAAAAAAAGAATACAGAAATAAATTCATATATCTGTAGTCAGTAGATTTTTGATAAGCATGCCAAGACAATTTAACAAGGGGAAATTAAACAGGTTTTTATTTATTTCTAACAAATGGTCAGTTTTGTGATGATTTGATAATCATGTGAAAATATATGAATTTTGAATCATTTCTCATATGATAAAAATTTACTCAAAGTAGTTCACAGATTTATATTCGAAGGTTAAAACTACAAATATTCTAAGGAAAACTATAAAAATAAATCTTTGTGATCTTGTATACAGGCAAAGTCTTCTTAGATGAGATGCTGAAAACATATGTAACAGAAGAAGTAGATATATTAGAGTTTATCAGAACTAAAAATTTATACCTCAGGGCAGGAGAAACAGCTTAGTCTTTAAGAGCACTTAGTGCTCTTGCAGAGGACCTAGATTTGATTTCCAGTACTCACATGGCATCTTATAACTACATGTAAACTCCAGTTCTATGAGATGCGATACCCTTTTCTGGTCTCAGTTGGCTTCTACATGCATGTAGTGTACATAAACTCATGCCAGTGCGAGGGCGCGCGCGCACGCGCGCGCGCGCACACACACACACACACACACACACACACACACACACTCTCTAATGTCTTTATAAAAAGTTTACACTTAAAAGGATACCATCAAAATAACAAAAGCAACCCAATAAGAGAAAATATTTACAAATAAATTACCTATCTGCTGAAGAACCTATATCCAGAATATACAAAGAATGCTTATAAGCCAACGATATAAAGAACAAATTAGTTCATGGTGTGCAAGGGATCAAAGTATCAGAATAGATAGTTCTTTAAAGAACAGATGGAAGCAACTAATAAACACAGGAAAAGATGTTCAATATTGTGACCCAGTCAGGAAATACAATTCAAAACCACAGCGAGTAGTCATTTCCCATCCACTAGGACAGATAGCCTTAATGAAAGGGGGTGTTAAAGCAACCGTCAGGGAATAGGGAGGTGGCTCAGCGGGTAAAGTGTCTGCTGAGCAAGCCAGATGACATGGTGTCCCGAGTTTGATCCCTGGAACTCCTGTCAAAAAGTCGTATGAGGTGACACATGTCTGCAATCCCAGTGGTCTTCATGTCAGATGGGAAGTCGGGATAGGAGAGTTAGCCTGAAGGTTGTGGGCCAGACACCCGGCCTGGAGTCTGCTGCGCAGCCGCAGAAACAGCAAAAGAGACCCTGCTTCCAACAAGGTGAAGCAGGAGAACTCTCTCCAGAAAGCTGGTCTTCTGGTGTCCACATGTGGCCTGTGATTCATGGATGCCCATATTCATACACGCACGCGCGCGCGCACACACACACACACACACACACACACACACACACACACGCACATACTAAATAAGTAAATAAATAAATAATTTTTAGAAACCAGAAAGTACCACTAATGATTTGAAATAAATGGGTATCATATTCAAAATAGGATTTGCTCAGTAACATGATTCCAACACTTAGCAGTAATTAAAGGTTTGCTATATAAAAAAAAAAGTTAGGCAAACTGAAGAGAGACTGATTTTCAATCAAACATAACAATGAAAACATAAAATGTTGCAGCCACTCCGAAAAATCAGTATGAAATATTCTAAAATTATATTCGGGTGATGGCTATATAAATCTGTGAATATACTAAGAAATTACAGATTTCCCAACTGTTTTAAGACAGAACCATGCTGTGTAGTCTAGCCTGGCCTGCAAACCATGATATTTTTGTTCAACTTCTAGTATGTATGCTTCAAATGGCTGAATTGTATGGTGAGCGTGGATTCTATCATATATCATAAATGTTATTTTGACAAGGAATGGCTTCTAGGGGTTCTCTGAAATGCACAGTACACCTACACAGGTACAAGTACAACTAGAGATTTGCATTTGTTCACATTTGAATTTATATCAGTGGGTATTTGAAAGAAGAATTATGGAAAGTTGATCTGGGAAGCGCTTTCTAAAGTACTCAGCAGGATTAGCACAAGTGTCTGCCATTCATGCACTTGCATATTCTAAGCTAAGAGGGACACCTGAGGAGTAAAGAACGGTTCTCACAGAACAACAGCCTTACACTACGTACCTATGTTTGTAACAAATGAGAAGGGGTTTGAGAAAAGAAAACTATCTCCTATAGGAATATAGGAAGCTGCTTGTGGAGTATAAAGACACGATTTCTATGAAGGTCACTTCATCAGAGCAGGCATAAGGAATCTTTTGGAGCTTGCCATGGTTAGCTTCCGCTGTCAACTTGACAGAAACCTAGAGTCACCTGGAAAGGGGAAACTTCAACCGAAGATTTTCCCAGATCAGATTGGCTTGTGGCTGTGTCTGCGAGGCATTTTCTTAATTGCTAATTGATACAGGATGGCACAGCCCACTGTGAGTGGTGCCATGCTTAGGCAGGTGAGCTTGGGCTGTATAAGAAATGTAGCTGAGTGAGCTGGAGGGAGCAAGGCAGCAAGCAACACACTTCTATTTCTGCTTCAGTTCCTGCCTCCAGGTTCTTGCCTTTAGCTCCTTCCCTGGATACCCTCGGCGACAGACTATATAATGTATAAGCTAGACTAAACCCTTTCTTCTAAAGTTGCTTTTGGTCAGAGCCAAACCAACCATGCAGATGATTCTAGCTCTCGTATTTTCAGTCTCCTCTGAGATGTTTATATTGGCCCCATGTTTTTGTGTTTTAAATACACACCGACAATAAATACTTTGGCTTTCTAGAGTGTTTTTATCTCATTTGCTTTATAGTTCATCCTTTTTTTTTTCTGTGCTAGAGAAACTGGAGTCTCACACAGGCTGGGCAAGTGGCCTTGTACTAGTTAAAAATACATAAACTAAAAGATATGCATATGCAAGTATATGCATATATAAACGTGGCCAAATGTGTTTACATGTGCACCTTGGCTGAGCATGATAAGAAAACAAGCCACATGTGTGTATTGTTTGATTCTTGCTTTAGGTGTGGGACTTAGTGATTGATGCTGGGAATATAAGTATGGTTAATTTTTTTCTCAGAAAGATGTAATTTTTAAAAAACAGCCAGACACCTAGAAGATAGCTTTTGTGGGCAGAAAAATATTGGAAGGCGAAGGGAGAGGAGGCTGAGCTGCTAGGGCCAGCTGATTAGAAAGGAATTATAGTACATCTCAAGACTCTCTCCCTGGGGAGAGAAAGAAAGGACTGGCTGTCCTGGAGTCAGCAGCCTTTGCTCATTTCCAAGAATCCTTGGGACAACAGCTCTGGTTGTCAGAAGGCCACACAGTTTGCCTGCCAAAGTACACATAGCATGTGGTCTTCCTTATCTGTAGCTCTGTGGACTAGACCCACAGAAAAAGAGATGAGTTATAGTGTTCTATTCACCGGTCAGAACCTTAAAAACACTTGAAAATCAGAAGGTTAGAAACACTGTGGTCATCAGTGGGCATTTAGAGCTATGATTTTCTTGCAGGAAAAGGATAATAGGGAAGTCATTTCTGCACGTTGATAAAAAAAATAAGATGTCAAATCATTCCTATGTGCATGAGAAGCAATTAGAAAGTATTAGGGCAGAACTGCAGATCGATCAGTCTATAGCCATGCCGGATACACAGGGGGAAACCAAGGCCCATGGTATTAAATTACTTGACTGTGACAGTTAATGTAGAAATATGTGTGGAATCCAACTCCCCTTATTTCAGACTAATGTCTTCTCTACAAGTGTCATTGAGTCTGGTCCACTGGTTACTGGTTTTTATGATAAATCAAATGAGGCTGTATTTGAGTTGTTGTTTGTCTTTCAGACTTCAAGATTCCACGTCCTGCGACTGTGGCAACAAAAATAATGCTGAAAACATCAGTGAAGAATTCATTTTTTAAATTAAATTCAAAACATCATTTTGCATTTGTGTGTGTGTGTGTTTGTGTGTGTGTGTGTATGTGTGTGTATGTGTGTGTGTGCACATGAGTGCTACCAGTGCACACATGTCAAGGTCAGAGGACAATATTAATAGCTCATTTGGGCCTTCCAACTATTTTGAGACCAGAATTCTTTTGTTTGTGATTCTGCACTGAAAACTTCCAAGTATCTGGCCTGTGAACTTTCAGCAGAGAGAGGCTCCTGTCCCTGTCTGCACCATCATGCCACAGGAGAGGGCCTGGGTTGTGGATATACACTACCACTCCTGGCTTCATATGTGTGTTCTGTGGATCCAAACTTGGGTGACCAGGCTGCCACTGTTGCTTTTTGCCCATGGAGCCATTTCTCTCTCCCAAGAGTTAAATGTTTTAAAATCCTAGTATGAGACATCAGAGTCTGGCAGCCAATTGGCTTCCTTCAACCCCAAATAACAGGATGGGTTCTTCCTCGTGGGAATCGAGGACACAGGAGACTATTTTTTATCAATTTTTGCTTATGTTTCAAACTGACGTTTAGTTCCATTTTCCTTGACTTGTTTTATATTCTTTAAACTATTTGAAAACATAGACACAGCCTAATGAAGTTAGACCGCTTGCTAAATTGCCAGTGCCCTCCTGAAACAGTAACGTTAGGACTTTTGAGTCCCAGTCAACAAGGAACGCATGGTCTCTGGTTTCTTTCAGTATTTTCTCTTAAGAGGGTGCTGCTGTGGAGCTACAGAAACACATTTGGTTTTGAAATCTGGCCTTGAGTTCTGGTTCCACCATTCATGGCTTGGCAGACCTAAACTTCAGACTTCTTCTGAAGTTCAGTTTCTCATTATTAAGGTAAGAACAGATGGTAACACAAGGCTGCTCCTCTGCCTGAAAACCACTGACCTAGCCATAAATCACGTTGTCGTAGGGAGAGGATCCCTACCCACACCGACATACGTATTACTCTATTTTTTTCACTTGGTCATAATCAGTCTGTATTTTTTTATGACTGTTTAACTACTCTTCCTTCCTTCCCCAATCCCTTCCTTATTTCTTCTTGTTTTTATTAATACTTTAATATCAGAATTAAATAAACAAAACAACTATCCCTATGATACTCAATGCCCAACCTTGCCAGGAGAGGAGGAGATGGAGGGAATTTTTCTGCCTTAAGGCACAAGAAAACGAGAGAAGGAAAAAGCCACTAGACATCAGGGGAGGGGAGGAGAGAGAGAGAGAGAGAGAGAGAGAGAGAGAGAGAGAGAGAGAGAGAGAGAGGAACTGTCAAAGTTGCTTGGGAAACCATGGGGAGAACTACAGAGGGCATAGCCTTCCCAGTAGGAACTATCTTTGCCACAGCACCAAGCTAGACCTGGGCATTGATGAGGGTGAAGTGACAGTGGGGGAGCCCAGGGCACTGTTCTTAATGAGATTCTTCCATTTGAAGATGATGAGAATCTCTCTCTGTGTAGTGTCTGTTGTTGATGTGCCTCTCCTTATTTCAGGGGTACCTTTTCTTTCCCAAGTGATAGAAGACTGTTACATACCCAGTGCCCATCAGCTGCACATTAGGGATGGGCTCGTACGTCCGTGGGCATACTGCCTTTGTTCTCCCACAGCCCCTTTCATCTGAATTGTCTCCACAGTCATTTTCTCCATTGCATTCTAACTTCCGGGGAATGCAGCGCCCTGGTCAAGAAAGCACACCACAGCATTACCAACATGTTACAACTAGGAAAGCATTTATTAAGATGAAGCACAGATGCTTTAAACATCAAGAGAAAGGTAAGGTATAGGAACACATGAAATGAAGAAATAAACTGATGTCACCTCTAGGTCTGGAGCATCTAAGAAACACCACAGGACAATTTAGTTGCTATTGGGCTATTTTCAAGAAGATAATTTTCTTTTCTTCTTCTTTTTTGTTTGAAGAAGAGAATCTTAAAATTACATTGGAGTGAGCTTTCTGGAGAGATATTGGTCTGAAGAAAGTTGATAGTAGGTTCAGAATTTTGTTTTGATTTCTATGGCAGAGTCTAGATAATTTTTATTTAAAAACCCTATAATTATAGGCACACAAGCAACCTACTTGTGCAAACAATACATTTCCAAATCTCGAAAAGCTTATGAGTGGAAGAAGCCAGACACTTAACAGTCATCTCATATACTTCTTACTCAAGATTAAAAGCTTGACACGTTGAAGCTGTGACCGGTGTCTGACTTAGTCATGTGTCACTAATTTGACTAAATAAATGCTCGGGGGGAGGGGGGAACCTGAGTATCTGCTGAATTTTAATTTTTATTGCCACAAGAGACTCCTGAAAACCTTTAGTTTCACATCTTTTGGTTAATAATTTCCATTTAGAAGGTAGAGCATATTCAAAATAATTCTTTACGTTACTCAAAATCTTGTCTTATGTTTAGACAGGTATTATGATAATAACTATGAGCATCGTAATCATTCAAAACTAAAAGATAAGGGTGTATTTCTGTCAATTTTAAGATACAGGCTAGAGGAGGTTACTTGTAGAAAACTATACCTAGGGTTTTTGTTTTTTGTGTATTTTTAAATCTTGTTTTAGGTTATTTAACTTGAAACAAAGAAGAGTGTTGTTTTTACTCATGATGTACATATTTTTAAATTCTGTTCTTAGTCCTAACAGATTGAAGAAAAATCCCATTTTGAGTAGTGGTTCCTTTTAGAAGGGCTTTCTATTTTCCAAGATAGTATATGGAGACTCATGGAACATTCAGTTCCTATTTGCCAAACTTCGACATTTCTAGACATTGGAAGGGACCTGCATAAGTGCTGAGCTGAAAGGAGAAAGACATCTTTTGAGTGATATTTAGTGGCAAGATGGGAGATAGCTGAGAATGACTATAAGTGATGCAATGGAATAAAAAGCAAAAAAGATGTGACATTATAAGCCATTAATATAGCCTATACCAGAGTGGGGGCTGGGAAGTTGAAGAGCAGTTAGAATGTTGCAGAATTTGCTGAGGTCAGTGCATACATATGCAGTAGTCCCCTTTATTTGTGAGGAACAATTTTTAAAGCTCTCACATGCCTAAGACTACAAGGAGCACTAAGCCTTGTAATTCATACCTTGTCCATCTTAAGCATCTATCCTACACTTTGTTCAAAACTCCAGTTTGAGATACGACAGCAAAGCTTGTGAACTTCTCTACAAGTTAGTGGGGGGGGGGGGTAGCTCCATTCCTACCCTGGGTCTGAGCATCCCTAACATACGATTTTCTTGATTTCCTCAAGTTGAGAACTTTCATCGTGGCACTTCACACTTCTCTTAGGCTCACATGAATCGTCATCACTACAGCCTTTGTACTTTGTGGCCATTAATAGGTTAAAATAAGGGTTCGTGAAAAGGTGAACTGCTACAGCTGAGCGACATGTTGATCTCATAACTGAGACAATGGGCAGGTAGTGTGTGTTATGGTGGGCAGGTAGTGTGTGTTATGCTTATGCTATAGAAAGAGGTGATGAATATCCTGGAAGGGACAGAGTGGGATGACACACGGTTTCCTCCTTCTACTCTGACATGGAATTTAAAAGCTAAAATGACTTATTTCAGGAATTTTTCATCTAAGATATCAGACTGTGGTTGACCACAAGTGACTGTAATCACATTGGGAAATTGTGGGTGAGAGGACTGCTAGTTGGAGCCATATAGTCATGCAGAAGTCGTACACCTTTCTTTTTTCTACTTAGACTGGCTGTGTTATTGTGATTGTATATTATTTTTATAAACATCTAAAAGACAAGCTAAATATTTTATTCAATGCTTAAAATCAGAACCCTGAGAGATAAGTTGGCCCTGAGAGATAAGTTGGCATAGTACATTGTAACTAATGCTGTGGTAAGGCTGTCATGAAATGCCATGTAAGGTATCCTATCTTTTTGGGACAGGATAATGATTCTAATTTTTTTTAATTATTTGTTAAGTAAGGGACTAAGTGTCATCTCTAATCAGACCAACAATGTCCACCCAACTTCTCTTATTCCTGTTCATAGTAGGTGTTTTTTGGAGAGGACAGTAGCATATCATTTTTAATGGAACATTTAACAACCAAAAAGACCATTGCATCACCCAATCTGGAAGGACGCCAACCATATTGTTGCCAGAATTTATCAATTGGTAGCTGGAATATAGAGTCATTGAAGACTCAGGGTGACGTGTTTTGGGCAGCACAGAGTCCAGGGTCACAGCAGCTTACCAACAATTACAGACATTGTAATAATTTGGATCTTTTATTGTTGATTTTATTACATCTCTTCTAGTTAGTTCCTATTGGAGATATGATGGCACACCAGCCATGGTGGGCACATGAGGCCAGAAGACAATTTGCAGGAATTGGTTCTCTCTTTCCACCATGTGATTCTCAGAAATTGAACTCTGGTCATCAGGCCACTGAACCATCTTGCCACTCCAGTTTTTAGACACTGGCTGTGGACCTAGTGCTCACTGTTGACCTGGAAACCAGAGGCTGTCGTTTCTGACTTGTCTGAAATTAGCCATTGTTAATTAGTAATCAGTATGTGACTCTAAGGCTTTTGCAGGCTTGTGAACATTTTATCTGCAGAAACCTATAACTAATTTCATAGGTTTATCATCTGCTGAATAGTGTTTCTCTCAGTTGTTTACTGTAATAACTCCATTTAAAGCCTGAAATAGTTGCCTTCAGTTCTAAATTTTTATTTTAGGACGTTGGATGTAATGTGCAAGTCTGAATTATTCTCAGCCATTCCATCAAGGTTTTTATTATCTTCCTTACATTAATTTGTGATGTGACCTCATCACTGGGATAGAAGGTATACCTCTCTATCCAACACCTACCCTCATTTTACAGGTTTGGAAAACCTTGATATCAGTATTATCATCTATATTTAGAAAAAGATGGCAAAGATGAAGGATGGAAGCAGTGTGTAAAGAAGAAAGAATTTTAGTCCTAGGGTCTTAAGTAAGTTATCTGTGAAATTTAAAATTTGCTAATTGCTTTTCTGTGTACCCAGAGTGCACAAAAGCAATGTGGGGCTTATCCATCTGAAATTTCTTTCTTTTTTCTAACTGAAAGTTGAACATTTATGTGGGAGTTCAATGAACTACGGTTCATATGCTAAAATTGACCTGCATTCATTTTTGTAAATACAGTTTTCCTGGAACACATCTATGCTCATATATTGATATAGGAGGATTGATGATACAGGCCAGTTGAGTGATCACAACAAGATAGAAATCACATGGACCATAAAGCTGATATTGGCCATTTGGATGTTCACTAAAGCATTTGTAGAAATTGGATATGAACAGTCCAAAGAGGTGGGATTTAATGAGCTAGAAATTAACAGATGAGTATCTATAAATAAAGTATTCAAGATTTGACTATATTCTAATATAACTTAAATATCAGTTCTTAGAAATCTCAGCATGCATTATACTTGAATGTTGCTAACATTTAAACCAATATAATATCTCATTATTGTGGGGTGGAGGCAGACTTTGGAACCAATTGTGAAACTTTATCTTATTTAGGATTCACCTGACATAATAATATCTCAGTAGTTTTTTCCTAACAAACAATTAAAAATATACCCTAATCTGTCACTTCTCACTTAACTTGGTTTTTATATTTATTTATTTGATGTGAGTGTGTGTGTGTGTGTGTGTGTGTGTATGCGCACGCGCGCGCATGCACATGCGCAGGCCATACATACATGCAGAGGCCAGAGCAAATTTGAGCAGTCAATTCTCTTTATCACAGAGATTCTAGGAATTGAACTCATGTTGTCAGTCTGGGTGACAAGCACTTTTATTCACTGAGTCATCTTTCTGGTTCTCAACCTGTCACTTTTCAGTTATCCTCATTATAGATTTGTATTATTAATATCCATTTATTAAAATACCTGCTTGTGTTTTTCCCTTTGCCCTCCTCTTTCCCTCTCTACCCCTATAACAAAGTAGGACTCTGAACACTATTACTTGAGCAAATGAGTCAGGTTAATGGTCAAGATGATTCTGTCTTGAGAGCTGTAACTTCACCCCTGAATGCCTTGGTAATGTGTAGTATAGCAACAGCCCCCATGTGCTTTCAGTGGGGAGGGACTGTTCTTTCATAGCTTTTGCGGACACTCAGTGTTTTTAATGGAGACTGAACATTTTAGCAGAGTATATTACCACTGTCACAGAGGAATTTATTCTTGCAATCAGCCTCTTCGATTTTGCAAAGCTTGGATGGGATACATGGTTGAAAGGTCACCAGGGGCTCTGTGCATGGCTGTCCCCCAAACTGACTTGGGCGCAGGATAGATTTAACTTTAATCTGAAAGAAAAGTAGAGGAGGGTGAATACTTTCAAAACAAGGTCAAGGTCAAAGTGAAAATTCATCCAAGAATGGCTTTCCCAGTCACAGTTGTAATCAACCCCATGGTGACAACTCCTGAATTGTGCTAACACTTTCCCCCAGTTTCACTATGTTGCATATATAGGTAAGTCACCACTTGGCATGCCTCAGTTTCCCAACTAGCAAAATGAGAAACTGGGCTAAAAAAGCTTCCAAAGCTTTTCCTCACTCGGAAATCATAGGATTCTAAGTTATACTAACGGCAAATGAAAAATGTTTACTGAGAATCTCCTCTGTGCAGGCAATGAAGTAGCACTTTTACATCTCAGACACTGTGAAGTTATAAATGGGAAAGGATTTTGAGACTCTTTTGCATAAGAAAGTCACTATGGAAACTGGGTTGACATATTCTCCATACTTTGAAATATTTTGGTGAGGAGTAAGATGGAGAGTGAGACTAGAAATATGACAGGATCCGCCAGTGCTGACTTAAACTGCAGAAAAACTTGCATTCCAAACACAGTTCCATTATTAATCAGTGGTACCTCCCCGTTCAAAATCCTTAGCCCCTAAGGATCTGTAAACATATAGAAAGACACTAGAACGTGAAGTTTGTATGATTTACATAAGGGACTCCGCACAGTTCCCAGTTTGTTCTCTACAAATGAGTTTCTTTTTTCTCTCTAATGTGCAGCTGTTGGGAACACAGGACTCTGATTGAAGCTGACATAGGTCACATGATGTGCCCCTTACAGGAAAGCATATGAGCTGGGTAAATATTGCAGCTGGGAAAAACAAACAAGCTGTGGACTTTCCCCATGGGTAGTCAGAGTTTAGAGGAAAAGCAAAGAGCCAGGATTGTGATTTATTTCTTTTATTTCTGTTTAGTTTTAGGCACTGGATGAAAGCTGAAGTTCTTAGCATTTACTTTTGCTTTCAGAAGTCTCAGGAAGTGTAAGCAGTGAAATTCAGATATGGATAAGTGTGATATGGTTAGAGGTGGACTTTCCTTTTGGTGTTCATATGGCCAAAGAGCATGTAAAATGTAAAATGAACCCTACCACCACCACCACAACCACCGCCACCACCATCACCAATACCACCACCACCACAACAATAACGACCACTATCAATACCACCAGCACCACCAGCACCACCACCACCAGCACCACCACCAATACCACCCCACACAAACACAATTTTCTTTCAATGAAAACTAAGGCAGTTTATTTTCAGAAATTAAAGAAGTTTAGCATGTCTCTGATGTTGAATTTGCCATGGGACCCTGGAACTCACTTGTGATGTAATTCAGACTATCTGGTTATGCTTGTGACTCACATACCTGTTTTTCAATACAAGGGTCACAGTCTGACCATGGCCCATAGTCTCCAAGGACACAGTTGATGGGACATGTCTGCAAGTTGCACTCTCTGGTCTCCTGCTTGGCACAAAGCCGGTCACATGCGTTATTCCAATAGTAATCATTCACTACTATTTGTCTGTAACAGTGAGAAAGAACTAGGCTGAGTCTGTGTTTTCATGGTGCCTTCAAATCAACAACAAAATGGATTTGATAACAAATCGGTCAGATAGCATTAGCTACCAAGAGTAAAAGAATATTTTCATAGAGAAATCAGGAAGATTGGCTTATGTAGAACTTTGTACAACTTAACAGAGCTCAGGACCATGATGAAGACGGGAGTCCAAAGTAGAGAATCCTAAGATAGTGATGGCAGGTCATTAAGTCATGCAGAAAGCCCTTCCAAGTATACAGGTCTGTGTGACTGTACAGGCTGTTCATGAATTACCCTGTGTTTGAAAGATGCAAACACATAAACACAATGATTAAGTTGGATTAGGATATTGACATAAGGGGTAGAAATTCACAAAATTCATATAAATTCTCTTAGTAGAAAAAGGAAGGACATAAGAAGGAACAGTAAAAATTAGAAGTTAAAGAGAGCTTGAGTATCTGGGGAGAAGCCTAACTGTGCATGACGGAAAGGGATGGGCTATATCATGATTGTTTTGGTAGGCAGTTGAGAACTTCAGAAGAACTCTTCAACAGTGGACTCTCTTCTCATACTTCATGGACCATTAATTGGAAGTCAATTGGTACATTTAATGAGATTCACAAAATTACTTTTCTGAAAGAATTCTCTAAAAGAGCTATATGGGCACTTCAACTGTACAGAACATTAATAGATACACACCAGGTGTATAGGTGAGTATTCTGAACTGTGAAAAGACTGATTTATTAAATACTAGTAAGTAAGCACAGTTTCCTTGCCATTTTGATAATGCCAGCAATCAAACAAATGGCTAGTAGTGCTGCTTAGCTGAGGTCCTGTTAGGCTCTGTTTAATGACTATAAAATTATCTATAATTAACTCACTAACTATAGGCAAGCAGCATTATGTACTAACTGAAAAAAAACCAAAAATACTGCACAGATTCTTTTTTAATGATTTTTTATTAAGACATTTTTATTCTTTTTACATACCAATCATAGATCCCCCTCTCTTTCTTCTGCACAGACTCTTTTTTGCATTTTTATTTTTTTATTAATTTTATTTGCTTTACATACCAATCACAGATCTCCCTCTCATCCCTCCTCCCACTCCCCCTCAGTCTTCCCCACAGCCCACCCTAATCCCCTCCTCTGAAAAGGTAAGGCCTCTCATGGGGAGTCAGCAAAGCCTGGTACATTCAGTTGAGGTCCAAGCCCCTCCCCCTGAATCAAGGCTGTGTAAAGGTGTCCCACCATAGGTAATGGGCTCCATAAAGCCAGTTCCTGCACCAGAGATAGATCCTATCCACACTGCCAGGGATCCCTTAAACAAACCAAACTACACAACTATCTCCTCTATGCAGAGGGTCTAGTCCAGTCCCATGGAGGCTCCACAGCTGTTGGTCTAAAGTTTGTGTGTGGTGGTTTTGTGTTCCCCAAAATATTGTGCACCCTAATAAACTTATCTGGGGTCAGAGACAGAACAACCACAATATTAAACATAAAGGTTAGGCAGTGGTAGCACACGCCTTTAATCCTAGCATTCCAGAGGCAGAAATCCATCTGTTCAAGGATACAACCAAGCATGGTGACTCATGCCTTTAATCCCAGGGAGTGATGGTAGAAAGCAGAAAGTTATAATAAGGCATGAGAACCAAAAACTAGAAGCATTTGGCTGGTTAAGCTTTTAGTTGGTTAAGCTTCAGGCTTTCGAACAGCAGTTCAGCTGAAAGCCATTGGGATGAGGACACAGAATCTTCCAGTCTGAGGAAACAGGATCAGCTGAGGAACTGTCGAGGTGAGGAAGCTGTGGCTTGTTCTGCTTCTCTGATCTTCCAGCATTCACCCCAATAACTGACCTCAGGTTTGATTTTATTAATAAGAACTTTTAAAATTCATGCTACATTTGTGAGTTCCCACTACCTTGGTTTGGTTTTATCTTGGGTAAGTTTCCCCATCATTATCTTGATGCCCCTTGCTCATAAAATCCCTCTTTCTTTCTCTTCGACTGGACTTCCAGGGCTCCACCTGGTGCTTGGCTGTGGATCTCTGTATCTGTTTCCATCAATTATTGGATGAAGGCTCTATCATGACAGTTAGGGTATTCACCAATCTGATTACTGGGGTAAGCCAGCTCAGGCACCCTCTCCACTATTGCTAGTAGTCTAAGCTGGGGTCATCCTTGTGGATTCCTGGGAACTTCCCTAGCACCTGGTTTCTCCCTATCCTCATTATGGATGTCTCCCTCTATCATGGTATCTCTTTCTTTGCTCTCCCACTCCATCCCTGTTCCAGCTCAACCATCCCATTCCTTTATGTCCTCATCCCCCATCCCCTACTCTCTATTGCCCTACAATCACTCCCAGTTTACTCAGGAGATCTCATATATTTCCTCTTCCAAGGGCACTCCATGTGTCCCTCCTAGGGTCCTCCTTGTTACCTAGCTTGCTGGAGCTGTGGGTTGTAGTCTGGTTATCCTTTGCTTTATATCTAGTGTCTGCTAGATACTAGCCATGTTTGTCTTTCTGAGTCTGGGTTACCTCACTCAGGATGATATTTTCTATCTCTATCCATTTTCCTGCAAATTTCATTATACCATTATTTTTTACTGTTGAGTAGTACTCCATTGTATACATGTACCACATTTTCTTTATCCATTCTTTCGTTGAGGGGCAACTAGGTTGTTCCCAGGTTCTGGCTATTATGAATAATGCTGTTATGAACATAGTTGAGCAAGTGTCCTTGTGGTATGATTGAGCATTCCTTGAGTATATGCCCAAGAGTGTTATCATTGGGTCTTGAGGTAAATTGTTTCCCAATTTTCTGAGAAATTGCCATATTTATTTCCAAAGTGGCTGTACAAGTTTGCACTCCCACCAACAGTGGAGGAGTGTTCTCCTTGGAGAGGAGTGTTCCTCTTCAACATAAGCTGTCATTAGTGTTTTTTTTTCCTGGAGCTCACTCTGTAGACCAGACTGGCCTTGAACTCACAAAGATCCTCCTGCCTCTGCCTGCCTCCCGAGTGCTGGGATTAAAGGCATGCACCACCACCGCCCAGCCTGTCATCAGTGCTTTTGATCTTAGCCATTCTGACGGGTGTAAGAAGGTTATCTCAGAGTTGTTTTGATTTCCACTTCCCTGATGACTAAGGATGTTTAGCAATTCTGTAAATGTCTTTTGGTCATTTGAGATTCTTCTGTTGAGAATTCTGTTTAGAGCAGTACTTCATTTGTTAATTGGATTGTTTGGTATTTTGCTGTCTAGTTTCTTGAGTTCTTTATATATTTTGGAGATCAGGCCTCTGTCAGATGTGGGATTGGTGAAGATCTTTTCCCATTCTGTAGGCTGTTGTTTTATCTTATTGACCATGTCCTTTGCCTTACAGAAGCTTCTCAATTTCAGGAGGTCCCATTTATTAATTGTTGCTCTCAGTGTCTGTGCTCCTGGTGTTATATTTAAGAAGTGGTTTCCTACCGGGTGGTGGTGGCGGCGGCGGCGGCGGCGGCGGCGCACGCCTTTAATCCCAGCACTCGGGAGGCAGAGCCAGGCAGATCTCTGTGAGTTCGAGGCCAGCCTGGGCTACCAAGTGAGTTCCAGGAGAGGCATAAAGCTACACAGAGAAGCCCTGTCTCGAAAAACCAAAAAAAAAAAAAAAAAAAAAAAAAAAAAAGTGGTCTCCTGTGCCAATGCATTCAAGGCTACCTCCCACTTTCTCTTCTATCAGGTTCAGTGTAACTGGATTTATGTTTAGGTCTTTGATCCACTTGGACTTGAGTTTTGTGCATAGCAATAGATATGGATTTATTTGCCTTTTTCTACATGTTGATATCCAGTTATGCAAGCACCATTTGTTGAAGATGCTTTCTTTTCTCCATTGTACGGTCTTGGCTTCTTTGTCAAAAATCAGGTGTTCATAGGTGTGTGGGTTAATGTCAGGTTCTTCAATTCAATTTCATTGGTTCACATGTCGGTTTTTATGCCAATATCAAGCTGTTTTTATTACTATAGCTCTATAGTAAAGCTTGAGGTCAGGGATGGTGATGCTTCCAGAAATTGCTTTATTGTATAGGATTGTTTTAGGTACCTTGGGTTTTTTGTTTTTCTATATGAAGTTGAGTATTGTTCTTTCTAAGTCTGTGAAAAATTGTGTTGGGATTTTGATGGGGATTGCAATGAATCTGTAGATTGCTTTTAGTAAGATTGCCATTTTTGTTACGTTTTATTATGTCTACCTATCCATGAGCATGGGACATCTTTCCATTTTCTGATACCTTCTTCAATTTCTTTCTTCAGAGACTTAAAGTTCTTGTCATACAGGTCTTTCATTTGTTTTGTTAGAGTTACTCCAAGGTATTTTTATATTATTTTTGGCTATTTTTAAGGGTGATGTTTCTCTGATTTCTTTCTTGTCCTTTTTATGTTTATGTATATAGGAGAGCTATTGATTTTTTTTAGTTAATTTTGTATCTCACCACATTGTTGAAGCTGTTTATCAGCTGTAGGAATTCTCTGGTAGAATTTTAGGGTCACTTATGTAGACTATCATATCATCTCCCTCTGCACATATTCTTAATCTGAAATTCTGTCTAAAGTCCCAAGTTCTCATTTGAGATATAGAAGTCCTTCATTGCATTGTGTGATCTATTTGATATTACTTACTCCATCTTTGAGGTCCCGTAGAACACACAGTACTCATATCTCAGACCTACCTCTGTCTGCTCTGGGTTCCAGAATTGCAGGATTTAGAACAGCTGGACCAGTGAGTCCATGGGTAGTGGTCACAAAAACAGGCTTCACTCTTGTCAGTCAGTAAGATTAGTAAAATGAAACACAAGGTGCAATGTCTGGCCATGTTTTGACAATTCCCAAGCCCTGAAATGAATGACATCGTAAGTATTCAGTGCTTGTAGGGGATAAAACTTTAGAAGTTATGCTGAGTTACAGACTCATGATTATAGAAAACATTTTCCTTCCTCTTCCTTTCTTGGGGCAAGTTAACACATAAATTTATATGTGAATTCATATGTGTTATTTTTAAAGATTTTTAGGATAAAGATGAAGAAAGTTGTAACCTCCATTATAGTCCAGTAACTAGTGATAATACACAAGACAAATTGTGTAGTAGATATTTGCAAGACATTTAATTCACTACAACATAGATATTTTTTATAATATATTTCTCAGAATAACCACTCATTTTATGTTGTGGTACCTTGGTTACATTCACTGTTTCATACTTTCTGGGGACTTAGGGAAAAGTCTAGGCTACTATTCAGGAATCTTTAAAGGGGAATTCACTGCCTCAATCCTCTACATATGGTTCATAGAAAGCTAGAGGTGGGACAGATCTTAGAGACCTCCAGGTCAAGAAATAGAATACATGGGTAATGAGAGGGGACAGGAATGGGGAGGTCAAAATGAGAGGGGAGTGGAAAGGGGTGAGGGAGGGATTTGGGTGAGGGAATGCTAATGACCATTTTGAGGGGTTGTATGGAAACCTACTGCAGTCAAAGCTTCCTAAAATATATACACATATGAATGTGATCTAAATGATACCACCAAATAATGTGGGAGATGGAGCCCCAACTGGACATTTCTTGTCACCAAATGAAGCTTCCAATATCTGTAATGGGTTATGTCTAATTGAGTTGTTGGCCAAAGGGGTCCCATAGGAATCTCCAAACAACCCTGGCCTTTGCCAAGGCTATTGATGGCTCTCTACAAACTGACCATAAAGCCTTATTGCTGAAGACAGCACCTACACATTCAATGAACATGGAGGGGTTGAGCTGCTGCCTACCCAGAGCCTTGACCTCTGTGGTTAAGTGTTCATGGTACTGGAAGGTACTCTGCAGGCTATCAAAGGAGAAACATGAACACCCAACCCAGCTACAAACCCTTAGATCTACAAGACTGAACAGCCTTCAAGATATACTGGTAAAATAGTATAAAGCTTTTGGGAGTAACCAACCAATATCTGATTTGAGTTAAGGCTCACTCCATGAGATGGAACACAAACCAATGCTGTCTGAGTGGTTAAGAACCTGAAATTAGATAAGACAGAGACCTAAGGTAAAACCAAATACTACTGTTCTGCTAAAGGAAGGTAACAATAAAATGAGTCCCAATAAAATTCTGCTATACCTATAGAGCAATGTCTTACCCTGCCATCATCAGAGAAGCTTCCTCCTGTAGCAGATGGGAACAAATATTAAGACTCAAGCCAGACAATATTCACAGTGAGAAACCTTGAAACACTAAACCCTAAACGTGGTGCCACCATCAAATCCTTCCCCTTAGAGTTCAGAGAACTCTGTAGACGAGGAGGCGAGGAAGAGTGCAAGAGCCAGAGGGGCGTGAGGACACCAAGAAAACAAGGCCCTCTAAATTAACAGGACCAATGCACACATGAACTCAGAGACTGAGGCAGCATGTACAGGGCCTGTATGGTCTACACCAGATGGGGTCCTAGAGCTGAAAGGAGATGAGGTCATATGCCTTCATCACTAACCCAAAAGCTGTCTCAAATTGATAACCACTTGCAAATGAAAATTTAGTTTTCTCCAAGGAAGTCTCACTGGGGAACAAACTCCCAAGGATAGGTCCCACGTCCAACAGTAGATGGCTAACACAAAATGAGCTAAACATCTTTGGAGTTTATTTGTCTTAGGATGTTAAGTCAAAGCATTTTTTCCTTTCTAACATGTAGGTCCTTTGCATATATATTATGGCTTCCAGTTTGGGGTTTTTAATGGGATTTCTGAGTGTGTGAATGTGTGTGTGTGTGTGTGTGTGTGTGTGTGTGTGTGTGTGTGTGTGTCTTGTGTTTTTTTTTTCTTTTTGGTTGTTTTGTCATATTCTGATTTGTTTGTTTTTTTATTTATTCTATTTTATTTTATTTTATTCTGTAGATGGCTGTTTGTTTTCTGAGGAGAGACAGAAAGGGTGTGGATCTTAACAGGAGGGGAAGTCGGGAGAACTGGGATGAGAAGAGGAAGAGGAAATTATAATCCGAATATACTGTGTGAAAACAATCTATTTTAAATTAAATAAAAACCAGAAAAAAAAAGAGGAAGAAATCTCCAGGTCATACTTCTCTGCGTCACTGACAGTGATGTTCAAGGAGGTAAAATGGAGTCAGCCTGACAAGAACTCAATCCGGACTCTTCTAGTAACACTAATTATCAGATTACTGGAGCATTGAGACTTACAGAGTTATACTACCCTGGGCACAAGAAGGTTTTACACATCTAATGTTAGAATAAAAACCATGACAAGTGTGTTCCACTGGAGTGCTGTGGGGCCTTGAGCATCTAGGAGTTATTTACAAGGTCATCACTGCTCCCTGATAGTCACAATTGGATATTGACAGACCTAATAATACACACAACATGTATACAATGCTGCTGCAATTAATACAGCCACTTTCATCTAAAACAAAAAAAGGACATTGACTTAGTTGCTCTGTGTCTCAATTTATTTATCTGTAAAATGGGAATAATAGTTTAACTCTTGGCCGGGCGGTGGTGGCGCACGCCTTTAATCCCAGCACTCGGGAGGCAGAGCCAGGCGGATCTCTGTGAGTTCGAGGCCAGCCTGGGCTACCAAGTGAGTTCCAGGACAGGCGCAAAGCTACACAGAGAAACCCTGTCTCGAAAAACCAAAAAAAAAAAAAAAAAAAAATAGTTTAACTCTTGCTATATGTCAATAGAAAGCTTATGTAAAATGCTCAGAACATGTTTAGCGTAGAATCGCCACTTAACAAATATTAAATTATCAGATTGATAGCTTGACGACCTTTGCAGACTCAGCAGCTATTACTCACTCCTATCTTCCAAAATTAGGGCCTCTCCAAAGTACAGCACAGGAAGACTGAAAATACATTCTGACATTAAATAAAGCCATTTGTGTGCAAACTGTTTAGAAATATGGTATGAAGCACTTACATTTTACAAATAAAATAAGATTCCTGACCATCATATTTGAATTTGCTATTCTCATTGAGTGTTTTCTGCCCCTTTTACTATCACTATATTTTTCTTTTATACAGTCTGCTCTAATATGTACGTTATTTTTAAGTCAACTTAAAATAAATTTTAAGGCATTCGTTTAATGAACAAATTTACCATATTTTGATAGGATATAAGCAGTCCTAACAGGGAAGTTTGTAGTTCTAACTGCCTACATTAAAAAAAAATCAGAATGATCTCAAATAAAAAACCCCATGATGCAATTCAAGACACTGGGAAAACAAGAAAAAACAAACTTAAAATTAATTCTTGAAAGAATAGGTAAGATTGGCCAACTCCTAACCAAATTATACAAATAAAAGTGAGAAGATGCAAATGAATAAAATTGGAGATGAGAAGAGAGATATTATAATAAATGCTAAAGAAATTCAGAAAATCATGAGGGCATAACTTAAAAATTTATATTCCATGAGACTGGGAAATCTAAAAGAAATGGATAAATGTTAGATGCATGTGACCTGTCAAAGTTAAATCAAAATGAAATAAATAGTTTAAGTAGCCCTATAGCAATTAATGAGATTGAAGCAGAAATTCTAAAACCTCCACTATAAAAAGCCCAGGCCCACGGATCCAGTGCAGAATTCTACTAGACCCTCAAAGAAGAACAAGCACCAACGTTTCTCAGATTCTTCCACAAAATAGAAAAGGAAGAGATACATCCAAGCTTCTTTCTATCCTGATTCCAGTTTCAGGCAAAGACCACCAATACCACCACCACCAAAACCCAAGATTACAGACAAATCTCCCTGATGAACACAGAAGAAAAGAATCTCAATAAAATACTTTATCAGCCAAACTGAAGAGCACATCAAAATGATCATCCATCATAATCAAGTTGGCTTCATCTCAGTAAATGTACTCAAAGGTAGAAATCATACAATCATCTCTATAGATACAGAAAAGGCCATTGACAAAATTTAATATCCCTTCATGGTAAAAGTACTGTAGAAACCAGGGATGGAAGGAATATATCTCAACTTGTTAAAAGGTAGATGTTGTAAACCTGTAGCCATCATCATGTCAAATGAAGAAAAGCCTGAAAGCTGTCTCACATCAGAAACAAGACAAAGGTGCTCATTCTCACCACTCCTATTCAATATAATGCTTGATATCTTAGCTAGTCTGATATGACAAGAGAAAGAAATAAAAGGGTTATAAATAGGAAAGCCAGAAGTCAAAATATCCCCATTTAGAGATATCATGATTCTATACACAAGAGACTCCAAATACTCCAACAAAAGCCCTTATAGCTGATGAATGCTTACACCAAAGTGGCAGAGTAAAACATTAACATTAAATCTCGGTAGTTTCAATGTATGCCAATAAGAAACACAATGAGGCCAGGTGTGGTGGCCCATGCTTTTGATCTCAGCACTTGTGAGGCAGAAGCAGGAAGATCTCTGTGCTTGGGGATAACCTGGTTGGTCTACAGAGTGAGTTTCAGGACCACCAAAGCTACATAGAGAGACCACATCTCAAAAAAACCAAACCAAACCAAACCAAACCAAACCAAACCAAAAGACAGAAAGATACTAAGAAAGAAACCAGGGAAACAATCTCATTCACAATAGCCTCAAAAATAATTTTGGAATAAATCTTACCATGGAGTAAAATCTCTTTATCATGAACATATCCAAACACCGAAGAAAGAAAAAATTGAAGAGGACACTAGAAGATGGAAGGACCTCATATGGTCATGTATTGGTGGGATCGATATTGTAAAAATGTGTGTTCTACAATCTAGAGTCATCTGGGAAAAAGAAAAGAGAACCACACTTGAGGAAGATGCCTCCATCAGATTGGCCTGTTAGGGGTGAGGGTAGTTCTTGATTAATGATTGATGTGGGAGTGACCTCACTGGGGCAGTGTCATCCTCAAGCAAGTGATAAAAATGCAAGTTGACTAAGCCATGAGGAACAAGCCAGTAAGCAGCATTGCTCTTGGTCTCTGCTTCAGTTCCTGCCTACTGGTTGAGTTTCTTGCCTTGGGTTCCCTCAGTGATGACTATGACTGGGATCTTTGAGTAGAGTAAACATTTTCCTTCCCTCTCTAACCCCCAAAATGTGTGTTCTAACAAAAATAATCTACAAAGTGAATGCAGTATCAATCAAAATCCCAACTCAATTCTTCACAGAAATAGAAAAAAAAACTTCAATGTCATGTGGAGAAGTTTGGCCCTCAGTACACATCCTATGCACCAGCCAGGCCTGCTGAATCTGCTGGGCCACCATTTGGATGCACCAGGCTATTGGCATTGCTCTTTGTTGCCTGCCAGAACTGGATAGAAAGACCGCACATATAAGATATAGAAACATACAAAGAAATTTAAGACATTATAACCAGATAGAAAAACCTCTGCTGACATTAAAACAGACATACAATCCTGTTTTTGTTTGAAAAATATAAAATATCAATGAAAAGTGTGAAACTTAGGATATTTTCTACTTGTCTCCAGAGGACCACCCTCGATTCCTCTGTTTTACGAGTGTTCAGTAGAGAGAAAATTCTGCCATATATCTGCTTACATATATGTGTGCGTACATACGCACTGAACATGTCCAGCCAAAGAAGTCCTATGACACTGCTTAGTTTTCTTAAGACATAATACACTTGGAAGATCTTTCTGATTAATAGGGAAATACTTATATCATTCATTTTTGTTTGGTTTTCTGGAACTGTTAATTGAACATAGGGCTTCATGTATGTTAAACAAATGTTCTAGCACTGTATTATGCCTCCAGAGCTCCTTTTACTTGTTATTTAGAGACAAGGTCTCACTAAGTTACTCTTTCTAGCCTTAAACCCACTTAACTCTATAGCTAAGACTGGCCTTGAACTTAGGATCCTCTTGCCTTAGACTTCTTACAGTTAATACTTCTTATTACAAGCTTGGGCCACTATGCTGGACATTTCTTTTTGTTGTTGCTATTGGATGCATAGTTTTAACCCACATGGGTGCTCTAATTACACTGAACGTTATAGTCACTGTGGAGAGTCAGTGTAAGCAATTGACTTCGTAATTAGGCGTTAGTATACTTTAGATGTATATCCACAGAGACAGCAAGTATGTTCCTTGCAGCAGAACTGCTGTCAAGTTACTTTTAAATACACAGCTTTTAATCTTGCCCAATTATCCTACTGAATTATAGTTCTTTTAACTGTCTCAGAGGGTTAGTTTCTGATTATGTTTTAATGTAGTGAGCTTATATTTCTTAGTTGTGATAAAAGGATATGTCAAGAACAATACGACAGGGCTACTTATTTAATAAATCTTATTTTAAGCCAATAGAGAAGGGTGGATATTAGAATTGTTTCTCCAGAAATGAGGAGTTCCTGTTAAGAAGTTGCTAAACTCTTTTACCTTATCTCCAAGATTAGCTGAAAGGGCTGGAGTCAGCAACCAGACCCACTGGCCCATGCCAAATATTTGCCTCAATGTAAATGGATATCCAATGCTGCTAGGCAGTGAGCATGATACAAATAAACAGAATCCATTGTCACTGGCTGCAGAGGGTAGGCAGATGTTGAAGATCTTACTCACACTTTTGTTCAGACTCCTTTAATCCAACTCACAAACCGCTGTAGCCTTAGCGTATTTCAATAATAAAATGGGTCTCCTTTACAGACGCCTCTACTTGCCTTCTCACATTTCCTGTTTCCCCCCACCCCCACCCCAGCATCACAGAAGCACAGAGATGACAGGTAACAGAGAGACTCTGGGTGGTTATCAGAGTAAATGCTGCAAGTATAAAATAGTCAGTCTTTGCAGAGACATACGCCTTACAGAATTTTCCCATATATTAAAAAGAAAAAAACCCTTAACTCTCCTGTGTAACTAGCACGCAAAGGATTGAGATAAGAGGAACTGCACGGACGTTATCAGATCTGCTCTCAGCAAATGCTAATCTGCCTTGATTTATGGAAGTTTGAAATCATAGGTGGATTTTCATACCAATTATCGTCACAACTTCCAGGACAAGGTTCATATAAAATATTCTGACTTGTTATTTGATTCTAACTCTTCTGGGGGGAAATTTGGACAGCCATGAAAGAAGATGGTGGCAACAGAACTTATCTGATGAGCTGGTAGTAACACAGCTGGCTGGCAGCATCTCCTTTTATAACAGTTTTGTTTTGAGGAAACAATATTGGGGTTGGGGTGTCAATCAGTGGCACAGCATTTGACTACTTGCCTAGCATGCATGTGCAAGACCCTGGGTATGCTCCTCAAGCACTAGATAAATTAGAAATAAATACGATTTTATGTTTAAAGGACAATTCTCATCCCAACAAAAAGAACTATTTCTTTAATTTATTGTCATCACAGCTGAACATACACCAAATATTTCCATGTTTGTTGATTCTCAATTTCTTTAAATGCTTTAGGGTAGCTAATAGTCAATGCAAATATTTGACTCACTGGCACATATTTTTTATGGAAATATCAAATTAACAAATGCTCAGTAGGATTAGAGAGAGAGAGAGAGAGAGAGAGAGAGAGAGAGAGAGAGAGAGAGAGAGAGAGAGAATTGTTGAGAATAGTTGGGAAACTTCCACTCCAGGTCATGGTAGAAGAGCAGCTGTTCTGTAGTTTTCTGGTAATTGCTCTCCCCTCTTGACCTCTCCAAAAGTCAACAATCTGGCTGTACCAATGAAGATGACTTTGTGAACATTAGAGAATCCTGGTTAAGAAAGAAGTTCATCACACCCTGTCACCTTTGGTCACACTTTACTCACATGAACAACGTATCTGGAAGGCAGTTCAAGCAAATCTGACCTTGCAGATCTCAACAGATGCTATAGTTTAACCTCAACTGTGCTTTCCCCTTTTTCAATTGCTTGCAGACTTCTTGAATCTCTTATTTCTTGCATGTTTTCCTGTGTGTGCCCCAGAGGCTCAAAAAGAGACACTCACACTGCTGATTGTAGGCTGGGAGTCCAGACACATAGCTGACCTTGGCTGAAGGGTGTATTTGCTCTTCTTCTAATGTGGTTTGACTCATAAAGCGACTTAATCTCACATATCCCCAAAAAAGGACATTTCTTCAAAGTATATGAACCTTTGTTTCTTTTGAGATTTAAGTAAAGTAGTTATTTCTTGGATCAAAAGAAAGACAAAGAAATGGTGATAGTCTGAGGGATATGCTTTCACTCTTGACCTGGGATTTTCTTGGAAAACTGATCTACAATTTTGAAGTATTTAAATTGAAATAGAAGTGATTAGGTCACTTACCTTTAAATGGATTTGCTGTGTTCCGGAACCTAAGCTGTGAATGGCCGAGGAAGCAAAAGGAGCAGACGATGAGAAGGGGTTTGTGTGATGGTCCAGAAAGGCATTCTTTACTCTGCTGGGTAACAGCAGATAGTGCTGTCCTAGAGCCCTTACAGTGACTTAGACCATTGTCAAAATAAACACTGTGTTGAAACTCTGACTAATTTTTACTCCAATAAACAGAAACCCTGAAACTCTAAGCATAGCAAATTATACAAGGTCTTGAATGTTTCAGTGATTTCCACATTCAGGGTTGTTGCAATCACTCTTGCTGAGAAATCAGAAAGTAAGCATGGTCCTACGTGTTCTGTTGAGTGAGTGATTGCTCAAGGGATGGGGGTCGAATGCTTGTATGAAGCTGTGTGTACAATGAATATATGTACTCTGTAAGGCATATTTGGATATTTGCTACTGAAAAACAAACATACCCGGAAACTTACTTGCTGAGCTGTTTCAGTCAAATATAAGGTTTCAAGTGTTGACAGAGTCCAAAGAATCTAGATCATATAAAATGCCCTGTATTTTCATAATGTGGAAAGTTGTTGGCAACTGGTTAGTGACACAACCTATAATTTTAAAGGAAGAAAATGGCAGCAAAGGAAATTAAGAGCTAAGATGAAACAATTACCTTCCCCTCCCCAGGAGACTATGCATTCAGTTACAAACCATTATTTCTCTGCTAATGACAATAGATTCAGAGCCAAGGGTTACTTTCTGCCAAGAAAATCCCAAATATAAGGCAAGGAACAGTGGAAACTCTGAGTCTATCTACTAAGCTTTTCACCTGTTGTGTACTCACGTGCCAACTGATCATTATTGCAGACAAATACAATAGGTTCTCATTAGAGAAAATGCTGATCACTCTACTTCATTTGTCCAGTGAGTGCACCTTGCTGGTCAATATGGGAGTAGGTAAAGTGGAGTGACAAATTGAACTATTTTGCTCGCGAAACCATAGATCACAACTCTCACCTAGAGGAAACAGAAGTGCCGGCATGTTCTTTCCCTTCTTGGTGTTACTTTAAAATGACCAGAAATCGAGTTTAAATTAATTGCACTTAATGTCACCACCAACCACTCACACACTTGGCGCTAGGTTATTGATACAATTAGCCTGCATGCCATTTTTTCAATGGCTTCCACTAACTTTAAACTACCAACCAAAGCACTCCCTTGTTAACCCACTGTGTTTCCTAGACATGACACAATGTCTGCATTTCTTCGAACACGTGAGAAACTCCCTTTACCCCCTCCTATGATCCTTTTCCTTAACTACCTGTGATTTTATCTTCACCCCACTTCCCTCCTTCCTTCCTCCTCTCTTTCTATTTATTTCTTTGTGAGATTCCACCTATTTCTTAGTTTTACAATTCATCTTTTTCTCTGTTGCTCCCTAATTCGTCAGTCTCAGTATTATAGTGCCCATTAATAACATCAAAAGAAGACAAAGGTATCAGAGCCATAACTCCTTTCCTACCCCACCTCTCCTTTCAGATGCCAACCTTTGTAGTTCCTCTTTTGGAATCTCTGCATTTGCACTGTCTATTCTAATTTACTTCCACATCTGTGGCTACATCTCCACTTCCAGCTCCTGTGGACTCACACTTTGGAGGTCACATAATAGCTTACCTACTCTTTGTGCCTTAAGGCTCTTTTAATTCCTAAAATCTGCCAACCTGAGGGCTTTATATTTTATAGCTCATCTATGAATACCACAGCCCTATACAAAATTTCAAGGCACATCTTTAAAGGAAGCTACACCACAGTAATAGACTCATCATGAGTGATGGATCTTGAGCACTTTGGTCCCATGTCACCTCTTCATTGTCTCTCCTTTCCTTTGCATACTCTTCCATCCAACCAAGTTGGACAACTTGTTTGTTATGATTGCTACAGCTTTTCATTGTAACTGTGTTTCTTCCTTGAATATTTTTCTTTCCCAATTCCATAATTTAAAATGTCAATGAATTATGTGTCTATTATTTTTAAACATTTCAATTAACTCTTTAAGAATTTCATATCATGTATTTTGAAAAATTTCACCTCCTTCTCAACTACTCCCATTACTTCCCTCCCATCCTTTCACATGTAACTTTGAGATTTTTAAGTTTTATTTATTTATTTATTTATTTATTTATTATTTATTTATTTATTTATTTATTTATTTATTTATTTATTTATTTTGCCCATCAAGTCCAGTTTGTGCTGACCAGCTAGTCTTCAGAATGGGACCTGCCCTGGCATGTGGTTGACCCACCAGGTGTCATACTGTTGAAGAAAACTGACTCTTCCTCTCCCAGCAGCTGTCAAGTGCCAAAAGCTCCTTGGCTAATGATGTATTTCCTGTCCCCTTTTCACTCTTTTTGCCTGGATTTTGTCTGGCTGAAGTTCACACAGGTTTTGTGTGTGTGTGTGTGTGTGTGTGTGTGTGTGTGTGTGTGTGTTCACAATCTCTGTGAGTTGGTATTTTAACTGCCCTGATGTGTTTGGAAAGCACTGTTTTCTATCACCTCTAGTTCTTGCAATGTTTCTTCTCCTTCTTCCATGAAGATACCTGAGTTTTGTGAGGACAAGTGTGACATGGATATCCCATTCAGGACTGAGTACTGCATAGCCTTTTCTTCTCTGTACATTGTCCAGTCTCTGTCAGTCTATGTGTTAACTATAATCTCTGTGTTAATTATAATCTACTTCAAGAAGAAACTTCTCAGATGAGGGTTGAAAGATGATTGGATCTACGGCTGCAGGAATAAGTCATCAGGAGTAATTTTAATCCTGTAACCATTTAGCAGAATAACAGCAGTAGGTTCTTGCATAGAGCCTATGACCTATTTAGCCATAGGTTCTTGCTCCTTTCAACAGTACCAGGTATTAGTTCCATCTCATGGAATGAACCTTAGATCCAATCAGAAAGTGGTTATTCCCATAACATTCATGCCGCTATTGCAGCAGTAAGCATATCTTATCAGGCTAGTGTATTTCTTCCTGATGGACCATTTAAAATGTGTTTCTTTCTCACATCCTTTCTGTATTCCATATTCATCATTACTGTTTAGATCAAATACCTTATTTTTTATATTTTTTAACTTGTATAGCTTTCTAGAATGTTTCTTAGGAACACACTTAATTTTGCTAATTATTATGACCATTGGAAGCTTTACTAGTTATCATTCTCTTCCACGCCACTAAACAGAGCCTAAGTCCCTTAAAGACCAGGTCTGAATAGTAATAATCTTTATATTTGACTAACACAGAAATCCAATAAATGTTGATTGAATTGAACATAACAAATTATGAGAAACTTGCTGTTTGCTTTATATGTATACATACATGCCCTCATTTAGATTCCACTAAGTAGGTTTTCTTAAATTTGGCATATGATGCAACATTTTTTCATATAGCAAAGTAATATAAGAATTGTTTTTGTTTGCATGGTTGTTGAAATTTGAACAACAAATAATATTGGAAATAGTCAATGCTTTGGCAATTCTTTTAGATGGAAAGAATATATTATCATATATATATTTTTCTGTTTTAGATAACTTTCCATTCCTGTAACAAATATCTGAAGCAAGTAATAACAAGAGAAAGCTTATTTTAACTCTATTTGTGACTGATTATTCTTCTAGCCTTGGGCATCTGGTGAAGGAGTATATCTCAGCAGGAGCATACGTAGTGTAACAAAACCACCAATGTTACACAGGCCAATACTAAGGAGCAGAGCCATTTCAGTGTCCAAAATTAAAATATCTTGAAAGCCTGGGTTCATTTTAAACTTTAAATAAGTTGTGAGTAAAATCAATACTATTCTGGTGGGCATACTTATAGTAAATGAGTTAAAACTGATTACATAAAAAGAAGCACTTATGAAAAGTATATGATAAATTTGACTTGGGCTATGAAATAATAGGATGCTACAGACATTGTACAGAATGGAGTTGGAACAGGTCAGGAAACACAGAGGATAAACGTTCCACCTGAGATACTAAGCAATAGTGTTTAATAAATAAGAGTACTTTGGTTGAGTTTTCCTGAATCTCACATAAGCAACACAATGCACAAATGCATGTGGTTGACTACCTTGTAAATTATTGTTTTTGATCTTGAGCCTTTTTTGTGTGTGGCTTGGATTTAGAGAAAGATCAAAGTTTCCTAGAATTAATGCTTTTTAAGCTGGAAGAATTGTTGAAAGTTTTGTTGTGATTGTCCCTATATTTTATGCAGGTATATATTATTGATAAAGGAGAATTTAAGAACCAAGACATCTAAGCAATTAACCAAATTATACAACAAATAAGTGGTAGGAGAGGATTTATAAGTCCTTGGTTTCTTAGAACACTTGTTTCATTTTGTTCCTCGTTGTCTTTAAGTATTCCCTGGTCACACCAGCTAGCCTATTGCGCTGTTTTCCTTCAATAGACTTGAAACATATTGTATGCAATCAGAGCTATGGCTTTTATGTAAGCTAGATAAAATTAATAAGTATAATGTGCATTCTTAGTAGATTGATTTTAATATTGATTAAAGTATCTATTAAAAGAATCTATATATGTAGGTAAAAATGAACACAAACATGAGTCTTAAAGGAACAAACCAGCTACAGCTACTATTTCAAATCTTTCTTCCACTTCAGTTTTTCTCCCGAGTACTCATGACCTTGAAATAAGAGCTGCACATTTCTTTTTGCTTGTCTCTCTCTGCGTTTCTTTGCACTTGCTACCATATGCTTATATTTATCCTGCTTCCATGTCTTTTGGAGAGCTTTAATGAAAACTGCAAACTATGCTGTTATAATTTATGATTTTTTTTTCTTGGTTTTCAGCTTGACTACATCTGTTATTAACTAAAGCCCAAGTTGCTAGGTATACCTGTAAAGGATTTTTTCTTAATTAAATCACTTGATGGAGGAAGACCCTCTTTCAATCCAGATCTTTTGAGGTGGGAAGATCCACCTTTAATCTGGGTCCCACCTTGTGGTAGCATCCTACATAATGGATATGGAAGAAAGGAGCTTTGCTGTTTGTCCGTTTGCTTTCATTCTCTCTGGGAAGTCCATTCTTTCTCCTCTAGAGAACCATGAAAATACATATTTTGGTACTAGGAATGGTTCTAGAGCAATAGATTTTTTAAAAAGTATCTAGAATAGGTTTTCCAATTTGTTGACACCTGCAGTTACTGTAGCCTCTCCAGTTCCTGAAGTCTCTTCTAGAAGCTCAGAGAGCAGTGAAAGCCCATAAAGTAAATTACTTTACAAAGTTAAGGAGACAAATGCCTTTGATTAACATGATTCACCAATTGCAAGAGGCAATGGGTTGGGTGACTCTAAATATAAAACTTTTGACAATTTGTGGGAAAATAAGCAAAATGATGAGGATGGTTTATTCCTCCTAGTATTTATGGATACCCTGACAAATAGAAGAATGTGGTAAAATTAACCAGCTTCTAGCATCTCAGAATATGGTGAAGGACAACAATGAACTCAGTGATGAAACTGACCAGTTCCAGATTTGCATAGAGAGTCTAAAGGTTTCTAAGTGCCCTCTGGATGAGAATCTTCTCTCAAGGAGTCACAGAACTCAAGTTGAAGAAAATCAAACTGAAACTCTCATTGTAAGACTGTCTGAATTACAAAGAAAATCCAAGTCCCAGCCTTGGAGGGTGCTGGCAGTTAAAGAAAGGATGTTAATTGGTAAATAGACTCTGTAACTAGGGGGTGGAGATGTGTGGGAGTACCTGATTTAAGCTGAGAACTTTGAACCCTCAGATTTTTCAGAGTTTATCTCACCTGGGGAAGTAGTCTTTCCACTCTCAGTGGAAGATGTACTCCTACCATTTGAAATATTATCTCTTCTGCTTATGACTGAGAAATTAATACTTCATTCTTTGCTAAACCGGAAGTGACTTTCCCTGAAGGAAATGCCAGAAAAGACAATATGGAATTCCCCCAGGGCCCACCAATATTTGCCTCTAGACCTATAACCAGGCTAAAGGCTAAGCAGGCTCCTAGAGGGGAGGTAGGAATTTTAGTCCACCAGGAAGTGCATTAGACTCCTAGAGAGCTTAAAGAGTTTGCTAATTCATTCAAGTGGAAGTCTGGGGAATATATGTGGGAATGGATTTTAAGGGTGTGGAATAATGGTGGATGGAACATAAAACTGGATTGATCCGGTCGAGTTTATTGATGTGGGCCCACTGAGTGGAGATTCTAGGTTTACTATAGAAACTAGCACTGTTCAAAAAGGTGTCAAAAGTTTGTTTGAATGGTTGGGTGAAATATGTGTCAAAAGATGGCCTACTGAAAAGGAGCTGGAGATGCCAGATAGCCCTTGGCTTGGCTTAGTGTTGATGAAGGGATTTTAAGGTTCAGGGAAATTGCAATGCAAGAATGAGTACACTGTGTAAAACTTAATCCCCCACAATGGGAAGGCACAGAAGACAGGCCCTTCACTAATTCTGTAAGACTCAAACTTGTGAGAGGGGCACCAGCACATTTGAAGAGCTTTGTTGTAGCCCTCAACCTTATGGTTGGAGATACTGCTACTCAGTTGGATGAATGGGCTTAATTGGGCTCCTAAGTAGCAGGAGCCAGGTGGCAGCATCGAATCATCAAAGGCAAGGTGATCATTGTTATCATAATGAGCAACATAGACAAAGTAATGTCCATAATGGCCTGACCTGTAACAGGCAGCACAGGCAAAGTGATTTTTATGGTGGCACAATTAGCATGGACCTTTGGTACTGGCTAATCAATGATGTTATTTTCAGGCATGAAATAGATAAGAAGCCTGCTGCATTTTTGTTTGATCTGTGTAAACAGTAAAATTCTCTGACAAGTGAAAGACAGGTTACATGGGATTGTGCTAAAAGGGAATCTCAGCCAGTGAACCAATTTCCAGACTTGAGCCAGTTTGCAAACCCAGAAGCCCTTGAATAAAGGGAAGTTCAGGTAGCCCTGAGAAAGGACTTAGCTAAAAATACATGAGTTTTACTGTTATCCATTTTCCAGTCCTTCCCCCAGAGAGACCTAAGGCCTTTTACAAGGGTAACAGTACACTCGGGGAAAGGAAAAAAAAAGTCAGACTTTCCAGGGTCTACTGGATACTGGTTCTGAATTGACACTGATTACTGGATATGCCAAGAAACATTGTGGCCCTCCGGTTAAAGTAGGGGATTATGGAGTCAGGTGGTTAATGAAGTTTCAGCTGAAGTCTGACTCACAGTAGGTCCAGTGCACCCCAAACTCATCCTGTGGCTATTTACCAAGTCCCAGGATGTATAATTGGGATAGATAGAATCAGTTGGTAGAATTCTAACATTGGTTCTCAGACTTAGAGTGAGGGCTACTATGGTTGGAAAGGCGAAATAGAATCTATTAGAATTACCTCTGCCAGGGAAAACAGTGAATCAAAAACAGTATCACATCTCTGGAGGAACTGCAGAAACTAGTGCCACCATCAAAGACTTGAAAGATGCAGGGCTGGTGGTTCCCACCACATCTCCCTTTAACTCTCCTATCTGGTCAGTGCAGAAGACAAATGGATCACGGAGAATGACCATTGACAACTGAACAACTCAGTCAAGTAGTGACTCTGAAGGCACCTGCTGTACCAGATGTGATGTCCTTACTCAAGCTGATTAACATACCTTCTGGTACAGGTATAAACATATTGGTTTAGCAAATGCCGTTTTCTCTGTATCTGCATATAAGAATCACCAGAAGCAATTTGCTTTCAGTTGGTAAGGCCAGCATTATACCTTTACACTTTTATCTCAAGGACATATTAACCCTCCAGCTCTGTGTCATAATTTAGTTAGAAGGAACCTTGGTCGTCTGTGTCTTCCACACAATATCACATTGGTCCACTCATTTAATGACATAATGGTGATTGGATCAAGTGAGTAGGAGGTAGCAACAACTCTGGACTTCCTGGTAACATATATACACATCAGAGGATAACAAAAAAAATACAACCAGAACTCAAGGACCTTCTGCCTCTATGAAATTCTTAGGATTCTAGTGGTGTGGGGGAATGCAGAGAGATATTCCTTCTATGGTGAAGGACACGTTACTGAACCTGGCCATTTCTATGACCAAGAAAGAAGCATAACATTTAGTGGGCCTATTTAAATTCGGGAGATAGCATATTTCTCATTAAGTGACTCAGAAAGCCACCTACTTTGAGTGGGGCCTGGAACAGAACAAGGCTCTTCAACAGGTCCAGGCTGCTCTACAGGCTGCTCTACCACTTGGACCATATGATGCATTAGACCTGATAGAACTTAAGGTGTTCATAGAAGATGGGGATGCTGTTTGGAACCTTTGGCAGGCTCCTATTGGTGAATCACAGAAAGGAGTTTTTGGGATTTTGGAACAAGGCTCTGACATCATCTGCAAAAAACTATTTTCCCTTTAAGAAACAGGTCTTGGCCTGCTATTGAGCCTTAGTGGAAACTGAATGATTGACAGTGGACCACCAAGTTACCATGCAACCTGAACTGCCAATCATGAGCTGGGTATTATTATCTGACCTATCAAGTTATAAAGTAGGATGTGCACAGCAGCAATCTACTATCAAATGGAAGTGGTATGTTTGTGATCAGGCCTGAACAGGTCCTGAAGGCACAAGCAAGTAAAGAATTTGTTCAAATGCTTATGGTTTCTCCTCCTATTAAAATGCTGTTTGCTGCCAAACATGCACCTACAGCCTCATGGGGTGTGCCCTATGATTGGCTGGTTGAGGAAGAGATGATTAGGGCCTGGTTTACTGATGATTCTCCATGCAATTCAGGTACTACCCAGAAGTAGGCAGCTGCAGCATTGCAACCCCTTTTTGGCATAGTCCTGAAAGGCACTGGCAAAGGGAAATCTTTACAGTGGTCAGAACTTCGGTCAGTATATATGACTATATATTTTCTTTGGGAAGGAGAAATGGCCAGATAAGCAAATGTTCACTGGTTCATGGGCTGTAGCCAAAGGATTGGCTGGATGGTCAGGGACTTAGAAAGAGCATGATTGGAAAATTGGGGGAAGAAGTTTGTGGATAGATCTCTCTAAATGGGCCAAAGATGTGAAGATACTCATGACCCATTTAAATGCACATCAAAAGTGACTTCAGCTGAGGAGGAGTTCAATAATCAAGTGGATAGGATGACACCCATTCTGTGGATAGCCAGTCTCTTTCCCCAGCCATTCCTGTCCTTGCCAAGTGGGAGGATGGTGATTAGGAGAAAAGAAAAATGTCAAGACTCCTTAGGGAAATAACAAAGGTTGAAAAGTTGATGTTAGTTATTTCTTTGTATTTGTTAAAATTTAACAAGGACAATCATTTATTTTTATAGATTATTTTCTGTAGCTGGAAAGTTTCTCTTTGGGTCCCACCAAGCCCCCACAGCCCCACATCCCTCTTATAAAATAATCACTCAGAAGCTTATATTAATTAAAATTGCTTGGCTATTAGCTAAGGCCTACCATTGACTAGCTCTTACATTTAAACTAACCCATAATTCTTATTTATGTTTAACCACGTGGCTTAGTACATTTTCTCAGTTCTGCCTTCACATCTTGCTTCCTGTCTTTGGCTGGTGACTCCTGATTCAGCTTTCCTGTTCCCAGAATTCTCCTCTCTCTTTGTCCTGCCTATACTTACTGCCTTGCTACTGGCCTATCAGCATTTCTTTAACCAATCAGAGCAATACATTCACAGCATACAGAGTGATAACTACAGCAATTTTCAAATTGTTTCTGGTGTTCTTCATTACATGGGTAAGATCTGACTTTCCAAGCCTGGCATTTGCTGCTGGAGGAAGATGGAAAGGTAATTGCCTGTTTGAATCAGATAACCCAGTCCCTTGTCTCAGCAGTCAGCAGGTGAAAACCGACTGTTCCCTCAGTATTCACCTTTTAACATGTACTTTCCCATATCTGAGGCACCACATAGCATCATCCGCTTGCTTTCTACCTTCTGAAAGTTGTAGGAATATGTCAGTTGAGACTTCCTCTATTCTCTCTGTCTTTTTGGGTCTGTAGCACTTTTTCCCCATTCTGTTATAATGGGAGATTGATGAGCATGAGTCCATGTGTTCAGATACCATATCAACCTTTCGATAGGCATGAATTTAATCTCTTGACTATATCCACTTAAGCAGATACACCCTTATCTCCCTCTTTCATCATAAGCCACTTACTTTCACGTGGTCAGATTATTTTGGCCCTCTATTGTTAAGTAGGTCTTCTAATCTATTTTGATCAAAGATATATCTATATATATATCTATATATATCTATATCTATCTATATCTATCTATCTATCTATCTATCTATCTATCTATCTATCTATCTATCTATCTATCTATATATATCATACACTTTACACTACTGTGAGGGAAAGATACATGTTTATCCTGAAGCTGAACTTGCCTCAGGCACTGCTGTAATAAACAAATGCTTTGGTTTCTATGGTTTCTCCTCTAGCTGACATTTAGCGATTAGCAGGTACTATTCCCACATTGGGCACTAGGGAGGTATATGTCAGAGGAGGCAGGAAAGCAAAGGAAGCACGAGAGAATTAGAGTCACACAACTGTGCTTTCATTGTTCTACAAGGGCTGGATGGTTGAATGAAAATGTCCTTGAATAAAAATGCCTTTTCTGTCTTGGGAGTAATTCAAGAGAAAAGCAACAGGGAAAAACATTAATACGCTAGACAGGGTGGGTGGGAAAGCTCAAGAGCCAACTCACCATGCAAAATTCACAAGATGGTTTGGACATAGTACATTCATAGCCCTGCTCACGGGAAGGGAGGCCTGCTCATCCCTTTTCTTGGCAGTATGGAATACGCCTGATATGACCTTGCATGTGCTTAGATTGGCTCACAATTTTCCAATTGGCAAGTTGAAGGTAGATGTGAATAGTTTATAATATAATCAATGTGTTCTTTTAGGCTTGGAAGTCATAGGCAGACATTCGTAATGGCCCTTGTTTTAGAATGAGCTGCACAAGGCCTCATCAGACAACACACAAAACCAACTCATACTTGTTAAATGTCGAATAATCATGAAAGCAGATGGAGTACAAAACAAAACAACTCCTCACTGCCCCCTTTCCTGAAAATGGGATTTTGCTCTCCCCATTTAGGTAACAAGGAAGCCCTTTCAGCTTGAACCCTTACCAAAAAGTAACCTAGAGTGAGTTTTCACGCCCTCTCCTAGTGCCTCCTCTGCTTGTTCTACTGTGGTGTGGGATGGTCATATGTCAAATGTGTTGCTCTGATTGGTCAATAAATAAAACACTGATTGGCCAGTGGCCAGGCAGGAAGTATAGGCGGGACTAACAGAGAGGAGAACTGAGAGAACCGGAAGGCGGAGGGAGACACTGCCAGCCGCCGCCATGACGAGCAAGATGTAAGGTACTGGTAAGCCGTGAGCCATGTGGCAACTTATAGATTAATAGAAATGGGTAAATTTAAGATAGAAGAAGTAGATGGCTAGAAGCCTGAGCCATTAGGCCAAACAGTTTAAATAATATAAGAGTCTCTGTGTGTTTATTTTATAAGTGGGCTCCGAGACTAGCAGAGTTGGCAGGAGCTAGAGAGAAAACTCTCCAGCTACACTACTGTTTGTTACCCATGGGGAACTCAGTTTTATAGAATGGGGCTGGCTCCATTCTTGAAGCACCTAGAAAAGCCAATTAGACTCACAATTAAATCTGTAAGTTTTCCTTTGATAGATGTATCAAAAACAGCAAAGTTAAGTCATACCATAGGAAGTTCACAGTTTACCAGTCTACTCTTTGTCTAACTACAGTGAACAAATTTAGGAAAAACAACATTTACTTAGTGTATAATTTATATTTCATTAGAACTGATGATTGGAATAATATCTTTTATTGACTTTTTTTTCTGTTCTGTGCAGGATTAGCTCAGGGTCACATGTTTAATTTCCTTAAAAGGTTGCTCTATGTCCTTCAACATGTGGAGAGATGTGCTATATTTCTGTCTTGATTCAAGGCTTTGACATTTTGAAAAATAAAGGTCAGATATTTTTAGACTAGCCCTTCCCTTTGGGTTTGTCTAAGAGTATCATGTCAATGGAAGTTTGAATTTCAAACAACTGTTACATTTTGGGAATGAGTACAGTTTGATCCTATTTTCTTTAATATTCCAGTATGTATTTAGGAATTTTGTATCTTTGTCCCATAATGTTCTACTCTTGAATTATATTTGTCAGAATTTAATATGAGATTATGGTGACCTTATTTTAAGAAGAAGGTTTTTAAATTTTCTTTTCTAGAAGAGTTTCAAGACTTAGTCAAATGTAGGTTCTATCTAACAGGAAACAATACCACACAGATAACCTATTTCTTGTGGCATTTTCAATAATTTATTTTAGTTTTCCGAGAATTTATCTGCTGTGGGATGTTCTGTATGTCAAATGTGTTGCTGATTAGTCAATAATTAAAACACTGATTGGCCATTGGCTAGGTAGGAAGTGTAGGCGGGACAAGGAGGAGAATAAAGCTGGGAAGTGGAAGGCTGAGTCAGAGAGACACTGCCAGCCACCACAATGAGAAACAGCATGTGAAGATGCCGGTAAGCCATGAGCCATGTGGCAAGGTATCGATTTATAAAAATGGATTAATTTAAGCTGAAAGAACAGTTAGCAAGAAGCCTGCCATGGCCATACAGTTTGAAACCAATACAAGTCTCTGTGTTTACTTGGTCGGGTCTGACGGCTGTGGGACTGGCAGGTGAGAGAGATTTGCCCTGACTGTGGGCCAGGCAGGAAAACTCTAGCTACATTTATCTTTTCAGCCTATTTTGCTCACAACTGTTCAAAAATATGATCATATAATTATCTGATTTTTAAATTGTTACTAATTGGCCTCTTATTCTCAATTTTGTTAGTATTTTTAAATCTCCAACTTTAGATTTTGTTGATTTTTTGTCTCTTCAGCATTTTGCCTTTTTAAATTTTTTTCACTCTTCCTTCTGTTTTCTTTTAATTTATCTTAAAATTAATTGTTTTAAAATATTATATACTCATGTCATTTGCTTAGGTCTTCTTTTTTATTAACATATACATTATGTTTTAAATTTCTTCTAACCACTGATTTACCTCTATTCTAAGATCTGAAGTGTTGATTTGTTATTCAAATTAAAATATGTCCCAATTTCCATATCTATTCCCTCATAGATTCATTCATAATTTTGAAATTTAGTTTGCACACATTTGGGGATAAATACACATAGTTAATCTCCCTGGCATTTGAGAATATGCACAGATCCATATGCTGTGGAGATGTAAACAGGAACTCAATGTCTGGTCACAGCATATGTGAGGAATTCAGGCCACAGTTTCATATCAATTTTATTTTCCTTCAAATTTGTGTGGTGTTCTTTGAATATTAGCATCTGTATGAATTCGGTTGCCTGTTAGAAAAGGTCTGTAAGGAGTGCATCAAAATTCTCCATAGTGTGTATGTTCTGTTCTTTTCTCCCTTCTCTTTTGCCATTTGGGTTCTTACACTGTTTGCACATTTGGAGTCTGTTATGGAGAAACTTATGCTCTTCTATCACAATGAAGTGATAATATCTAGGAATTCCTTGCTCATTCTTTAAGTAACTAACTTCTTCCACCTATTTACTTCATATCTTTTATTTTGATTTTTTTTGTAATGTCTCTTGAGAGTAGCATAGAGTAGTTCACTTTTATTCAAATGGGCCTTTTCATGCAGCTTACATCTAATATAATCATGTTTTAACATAATATTTTTAATGATTCTCTAGGAATTTCATATCAAGCACCCCATCACACTCACTTCCCAGTTCTTCCATGTCTGCCCCCAACCCTTGTGACCCACCCAAAAAATAAAAATAAAAAAGAATAAAGAACAAGGGAAAACAAAAAAGTCCACTTTGTGTTGCCTCTGTACTCACTGGAGCACGGTCAGACTCTCAGTGGCCAGCTCTTAAACAGAACTGAGTCCTCTCCCCTGCAGAAACCATCAGTTGTGGACAGATACACTTCAGCATCCGCATTATACTTTTTTTTTTTTTTTGGTTTTTCGAGACAGGGTTTCTCTGTGTAGCTTTGCGCCTTTCCTAGAACTCGCTTTGGAGACCAGGCTGGCCTCGAACTCACAGAGATCCACCTGGCTCTGCCTCCCGAGTGCTGGGATTAAAGGCGTGCGCCACCACCGCCCGGCCGCATTATACTTTTTAAGAGAAGGCTGGGGGGTGGGAGGAGGGAGGACAGGGGAATCTGTGGTTGATATATAAAATGAATAAAAAAACTCAATAAAAAACAAACAAACAAACAAAAAACCCCAAACAAAACAAAAAAAGAGTTCTCTTCTAAGGCTTTCTGTCTAGGCTGTTAGGTTTTCTTTGAAGGGGTGATTTAATTTTTATTTTAGTTTCTATCTACTATTCTATTCGTTGTATACCCTTTTTTATTTTCTTTTAGAAGCAATTTGAAAAAATTGAATATTTTTTACTATTTTATTAGGTTTGTAATTTTTTTTGTTATTCTTTTAATGGTCACTAAGGAATCATCACATACCCTCTTGCTTTTCTTAAGTTAACATAAATTAGCATTTGTAGCATGTTGTATTTTATTTTACCTTACACACACACACACACACACACACACACACACACACACACACACACTGAGTCTGAGAAGACACTATTATTATTTCTGGTTTAGCCAGTTAGTATCTACTCAAATACAGCTGTATACGGACTATTTCAATCCAATCTTGTCTTTTTGTGCTTCTATCTGGAATCACTTTCCTTATGTCTAAACAAGCATTTTTAGTTTATTTAACAATAGCCCATAGCCTAAAATTCCATTTTTCTTCTTTTGAAAATACTTCTTTAAAGTATATTTTAGAAGTTTATAAAAATCCTTGCTTAGCAGTTCATCACTTTTGACATCTAAACCATCATGTCATTATTTCTGCCTTCTATAGCTTCCGTTGAAAATGCAGCTGGATTTTGTTGTTGTTATTTCTTTGGAGGCAATGTGTCTTTTTCTTTATGTGCTTTAATATTTTCATTTTGCCCAGGGGTGTTTTCTTCCTGAGATTTAGAGCATGTTGAATTTTGTCTGACTGATTTGATGTCTTTAATTAATTCGGTAAATTCTTCCGAGCTTTTCACTCCCAAAACCGCGTCTCCTCCAATCATCCCCTCAACAATAAATTACAGTTGTGTCAGCTGCTTTTAAACTGATGACAGCCCAATTTCAGTTGTACAAGATCTTATTTTTGTTTTGCCCCTTGTGATGGTGTTAATTGTTAACTTGTCAGAATCTAGAGTCACCTGGGAGGTGGGTCTTTGGGCATGTCCCCAGTTACATTAATTGAGGAGGGGAGCCCTGCCCACTTGGCAAAAAGATCTCATGTCTGGGGTACTATGCTTTGTCTCTTAAGCTGATTTTGTCAGTCTACTTTATCACAGCAGTGGACAAGAATCTAAGACACTATATAAAACAGGAGTTATTTTATATAATCAGTATGTATATATCAGCTAATCCACTGCTACTTTTCTGTTTCAATTTTGTTCATAATTTCTGCTATTTTGATAAAATATATCTTACTTTGTTAATTATTTATTTCATTTTTTTAATTAAGAAATTTTCTACTCACTCCACATACTATCCACAGATCCCCCCTCCTCCTTCCTCCCACCCTCCAGCCCTCTTTCCCAAGCCACCCCACATCCCCACATCCCCCAAACTGAGGTCTCCCATGGGGAGTCAGCAGAGCCCAGCACACTGAGCCTAGGCAGGTCCAAGCCCCTTCCCACTGCACCAAGGCTGTTCAAGGTGTCACACCTCAGGCACTGGATTCCCAGAAGCCTGCCCATAGACCAGGGAGAGATCCCAATCCCCTGCCTGAGTGCCCCCCAAACAGTTTGAGCCAAACAAGCGTCTTCTGTATCCAGAGGGCCTAGTCCAGTCCCATGGGGGCTCCACAGCCACCAGTTCACAGTTCATGAGAAGCTTTTGTAGAGCAAAGGACATGGTCAATAAGACAAAACGACAGCCTACAGAATGGGAAAGATCTTCACTAACCCCACATCTGACAGAAGGCTGATCTCCAAAATATATAAAGAACTCAAAAAGCTAGACTTCAAAATACTGAACAATCCAATGAAAAAAATGGGCTACAGAGCTTAACAGAGAATTCTCAACAGAAGAATCTCAAATGGCTGAAAGGCATTTAAGGAATTGCTTAACATCCTTAGTCATCAGGGAAATGCAAATCAAAACAACTCTGAGATACCATCTTACACATGTCAGAATGGCTAAGATCAAAAACACTGAAGACAGCTTATGTTGGAGAGGATGTGGAGCAAGGGGAACATCCTCCACTGTTGGTGGGAATGCAAACTTGTATAACCACTCTGGAAATCAGTATGGCAGTTTCTCAGAAAATTGGGAATAAGTCTTCCTCAAGACCCAGTTATACCATCCTTGGGAATGCTCAATCATACCACAAGGCCACATGCTTAACTATGTTCATATCAGCATTATTCGTAATGGCCAGAACCTGGAAACAGCCTAGACGCCCCTCAACTGAAGAATGGATAAAGCAAATGTGGCACATATACACAACGGAGTACTACTCAGCAGTAAGAAACAATGATATCATGAAATTTGCAGGCAAATGGATGGATCTAGAAAATATCATCTTGTGTGAGGTAACCCAGACTCTTCTGAAGAACATAGTATGCACTCACTCATAAGTGGATACTAAATGGGAGGGAAGGGATGGCCAGACTGCAACCCACAACTCCAGAGTGGCAAGCTAACAGGGAAAGACCCTAGGAGGGACACATGGGTGACCCTGTGAAGGAGAAGTGGATGAGATCTACATGAGCAGACTGGATATGGTGGGGTGGCAGAGGGCGAGGAGTGGGAGATAAGAACATAGGGAAATGGGAGGGTCAAGCTGGAACAGGGACAGAGTGGGAGGGCAGGGAGGAAGACACCATGATAGATGAGGACATCATGGGAATAGGAAGAGGCAGGGTGCTGGGGAGGCTCTCAGGAATCCACAAGGTTGACCCCAACTTGGTCTGTTGGCAGTGGTCCAGAGGGTGCCTGGACTGGTCTACTCTGGTGACCAGCCTAGCAAATAACCTAGCTGTCATCATAGAGCCTTTGTAAAGTGACTGATGGAGGCAGATGCAGAGATTCACAGCCAGGCACCAAGCTGAGCTCCAGGAATCCAATTGATGAGAGAGAGGAGAGATACTGCAGGCCAGGGATGTCGAGATCATGATGGGAGGATGTGCAGAGATGTTTATTTATTTTTGTATTGGAAACTGAACACAGGACCCCATGCATGCTCGATGAGTACTCTACTATGACCTATGTCCCCAAATCATTACTTTGTACAAATATACACCAATAATAGTTTTAAAGTTCGTTTTGTTTGTGAGGACTCCAGATTCCTTGTCATGTGTCCAGAACTATCAGTGGAACTATAATATTTCTGAAAATTCTTAGTTTTTTGCTTTCTCTAACAGTTATCATAAAAACCTTGGAGGAATCCTTTGACTAGGAAGAGCTGAGTGGAGTCTGGGCACCCTGCTGTCCCTTTCCTGTGTACTCTTCCATCCTGAGTCCTCAACGGTACTCATCCTTGTCTTCCTGCCATCCCATCGTAGACAGTGGGGAGCCTGGACCTGCTGTTTCCTGTGAGGTCTCCATGCTAACATAGGCTAAAGGCTTCAAAATTCCGTACAAAAGGAAAATGTCGGGTCTTTTTATTTTGTTTTACCATAATGGAATTTTTTCATCTTCATGTTTCTTTGTGTCTAAACTCTTCCTCCTCCTTCTCTTCTTCTTCTTGGATATAGTCTTTTGAATGACAGCTTGTGGAGTTATTTATGGTAAGAGGTTTCTTCTCTACCAAGCACTCAGACGAAATTAGAAATCAGACAAGTTTGCTTCACCAAGCAGCTACTTTACCTCGTTTCTAATTAGCAACATGACATGTATTTTGCAGAGATTTGTTAAGTCAGAAAGGGAAAGAAAACATTTCAAAAAGTCATTCATGAACTTTTTCTCCAACACCTTCAACCGGGTTAATTTGTAGTAATGGTTTTCAGCTTCAGTTAATTTGCACAAAGCCACATCAGTTGTCATTTGTACTAATGAGATGCTATTCATAGCAGCCTGTTTTTATTCACACTTTTCACAATGTGCAGTTATGTATTTGCTTTGTGTTTATTTGATTAGCATTTGTCTCTGTTACTAAATTATTAAAGCCTCTGTTGAGGGCCATGCCTGTTCATCTCGGTAAACCCAGTATGTACTAAAGCCTAGGGTGCAGTACGTCCCTGCAATTTATGAAGTGCATTCCCCCCAATCACTTCTGTTCTTTATGCACATTTTCAGTTAAGAGTCTATTATTTACAAAATTGTTGGATATAATTTTGTAGTTTTTGCATTAAATATTTTAAGACATATAGCCATTTATCTGTATGATGTTTGCTCACTTTTTTGTTTTATTTTGTTTTTTAAAGACATGATGCCACTGTACACCCAGCCTTCAACTCTGTAGCCATGCTAACTCAAGATTTTCTGATAACTGCTTCCCAAATACTGTGATTACAAGCATGTACCACAATGCCTAGTCATGTGGGGTTTTCCATGCTTTTTTTTTTTTAAATTAGCAGATAGGTGTTGGGGACTGAACCCAGGATTTTGCATTCTAGCTATGTGCTACAGAGTTAAGCTACATCTCCAGCCCTGAGGTCTTGCTATTGAGATCAGCCTAGTCAGTAATTATTTGACTTTGAAAAATATCAACTAGATGTTTTAGCAGTTAGTTTCCTCAATGGTAAAACAGTCCAAAGACCCCTTTTCTAATCGCTCCTTCTGCTCACCTCCAAAGCAAATGATGAACCTTCAAGGGACTTGTGGTATAAAAGTCGTTGATATAAAATGGGTTAGCAATGGTAGCTTAAACTGTTGTTATCATCATCGCAACAACGAAGGTCTGTTAAAAAGGAGAACTGGGCTATACGATGAAATCCAGGTTCACCTCTGATTTAAAAAGGAGCTGTAACTATCATTTTCCACCAAAGATGAAGAAACTCTTCTTGCAAAGACATTAAATCCTGGTGGAAGGATGACTGAGCAGCTGAGTGAGAAAAGAAGAGCGAGAACTTCAACAAGATGCTCTAATGCCTGCTACAACAAAGCAGACAGTTTTGGAGCATTTTGGAAGGAAGTAAATGCATCAGCAAAGATATAATAAAGAGTTGCTTCTCAATGATTGATAAAATAATTACAATCATTAATAAAGGCCCCAAACTCTAAAGAACAATCCTATCTTAGAAGACCTGAAGGAATACTGTAAGAAAAATAACAAAGCACCTCCAGCTCCGCTGACGTGTACCAAGGAAGCCTCATTCATGTGTATGCTCACAGTTTATTTAATCCTTTCATTCAATTATTCTGTTATCTTAGTATATGACAGCATTGTCAGCATCAAAATTCATTTCAGTAATTTTTCCAAATATTTCTCTTTCAATGAAAAATTCCCGAGATTGAAATGAAAGCTTCTAAGTGCTGCTACTTGGGATACCTGGATAGGAGGACTTCACTTAACCACCACCACCACCACCAAAGCTTTCAAAATATGCACCAATGAAACCCTTTCCCACATAGGTTATTTCTCCAGGTGACTTCCATATTCTTTCTTTTCAAAAAGAAACAGAAATTACTGTATCAATGCTGAGCACTCTTAGATTAGAGTCTTTTACTAAGAGAAACCCCACTCATAATGTTTGGAGAGAAAAAAATCCCCTTTTTCCAATAAGAAAAACAGCTAGAAAATTCTTCGCCTTTATATTTATGTACTGAAGTGAGTCCAGATACAGAAGGTGTCAATGGGACACAATGACTCATGTTCACTAATTACCAATTAAAGCAGGACAGTTTATTGGTATGGTTATGACGATGGTTATGATGAGTTGAGAATAAATGCCAAGGAAGTAAAATATGGAGACACAGTTGCCATTGTGAATTATTCGAAGCTCAGAACCAACAAGTTATTGCTACTTGATGCTTTTGTAAATCCTTTCTAACATAACTCCATTAATTTGAAGTTTGGGGTGGTTTGAAGTCTGGGTTAGGAGTTATTCTTCTATTCGTTTTGAATACGAGGTTTGAAAGACAAGGAAGTGTTTGAACAATGAGAATAATTTAGAGAGCCTGGACTCTTTGCTGCCTTCCTTTATTAATAAATAACAAACGCCGTCATTGTCTTTTTAATCAAAGTAAAGAAGAAAATGAAGAAATGTCTTTTCAACCATGAAGCAGAAATAAAGCAATGGCTAGAACACCATGCAGAAGGAGAGAAGAGAGGAAGAAGAGAGGAAGGTCAAAGAAGTGGTCTTTGATCACAAGAGAGAAGTGCTGACCCATGACTATAGATGTGCTGGTAACTGTTCAACAGTTACAACCTTTGCTGACTTTGGTGCTGTAGTTTCCTGTGTACTGGATGATTTCAAACTATCAGTTCAACGTTATTGAGTGGATAAGACAAAAACTAAACACAGCACAAATAATCCCAATGACATAGGTCATAGTGGATGCTATTTCAACAGTAAAATACCAAAAACCCAAGGATGCATGAAAGATATTAAGATGTGGTAAACTGAAGCACTTTTTAAAATTCATCAAGTGGTATTGTTTTACATTTATGACATTTGATTTAAGAAATACAGTTGTTTTAAACTATTTTTAAATTAAAAAATTTATAGTAATGATTGTGCTTCAATTCACATTGTGAATCTGAAGTCTGAACTGTATCATAGTACAAAAGAGAAATTAACAAGACACATTACAATTCCTAATTCCTAATCTTACCATTCTTTTGTTTTCTTTATGTGTTGTACATGTAGGCTTAAAGTGTCATTTCAGGAGCTTTGACCCACATCCCTGGAGACAGGATCTCACATTGGCCTGGACCTCACCAGTATGCTAGGCTAGCTAGCTGGCCAGTGAAGCACAGGGATTTGACTGTTTATCTCTCCCCAGCACTGGGATTACAGGTGCATGTCACCATGGTTGGCTTTTTATTAGGTTCTAAGGGATTGAATTCAGGTCCTCATGCTTGTAAGGTAATCTGTCTCCCCCACCCAAGAACCTTGCATTCTTAAAGGACACTGAATGCAGTATCAGAACTTCATAGTTTTTATTACATCATTTGAGCCAAATCTGAACCAAGAACCTTGCATTGGTGCTTTCTTTACCTTTCCCCTCTAGTGTTGAGGAACAAGTTTCTTATGTTGAGGAATTTAACCCGCTGGGAACCTTACAAAAGCTTTAAAGAAGTCGCTTCCCACTAACGCTTATTTCCATCCGTGTTTGCTTGCTGGGGTGTGCTCTATTTGGACAACTGGTTCTGCTTATTTTGTGTTGTTAATCCTCCCCACATAAGCTTCATTCTCTGTCTTAGTACTGTGTGCACCTCTCTTTCAGATTAAATCAAGCAAGAGTTTGTCTTCAGAATCTTGAGTAAAAAGAAGAGGAATAAGTGCTAGCTAGGGTACCAAAGAGGTGCCCCCACATGTATCACTGGCAAAACTTGTAGTATATTGTGTTGAGAGTAAAGAACCAGCACGTGGAAATGGAAGAGGAGCTGTTTGGGTTGAAGGGGCCCTAGTTCACTCACTGAAGTCTTTCTAACAGATTTTGAAAATCAAGATTAGGAGCAGATTTTGGAATTAATCTACATTTGTGGGGTCCTTTGTAGAGCCCATGGAACAGAAGAAAAGGGTTGTGAGGGGTGTGAAGGGTATGTGAGGGGGGTGACAGTGATCCAAATAGTGGGCCATAGGCATTTGGGCTTGACATAAGACAAGCAAGAATGAATCACTATGGGTTGTGGGAAAGAAAAGCAGGAACAGCTGGGAATAAGTAAAGGAAAGAAACACAGTCTGTGGAAGGCGAGTAGGATGTTGCTAGAGCACAGAGTTCTTAAGCTTTCTGAGGAATCAGGTTATTGTCTTGAGAGTTGTTAGCTGAAGTGGAATCAGGATAAATTTCATGGAAAATGAGGTGAAATCATTGGATTTCTATGTCAGGGAGGTCATCTGCAAGATAAAGATGAGGAGCGTAGCATCCACCGATTACGTTTGCTGTGTTTCAACAGAAAGTTGGATTAGACCCTGAATAAAACTTACCTAGTCCTAGAATTAGGTTAAAAAGAAGAGGGCATTTTCAAGAAGACTGTTCATTTTCTTCGGGATTTTTATCTGCTCACCGTGGCTTTTAAGAGAACATGAAGCAACTGGAGCTACAGAGGCTCTAGCGTTAAGAAAGCAGCCCAGGGGCCCTGAGACACACAGCACATGGAGGGCACCATCCTTGCTGTGCACGAATCCTCCCTTTAATGTCTGTACAGTCAGGGAAAATGATGTGTGTGTGTGTGTGTGTGTGTGTGTGTGTGTGTGTGTGTGTGTGTGTGTGTGTTGCATGCAGTTGTTCTTTGTGTGTATATGTACATACACATGTGGGTACACATCGTTTGTATCTGTGTGTGTGTGGAGGCTAACAACAGTTGACTTTGCATGTCTTAATTGTTTTTTACTGTTTTTTTGTTTGTTTGTTTTTGTTTTTGAGACAAGATCCTGGAACTCATTAACTAGGTTAAATTGATGGGTCATTGAATTTAAAGATTAATTTCATTTATCTCTACTCCCATCCAGAGCTGGGTAACAGGCACAACTATGCCTAGGTTATAAGTGGGTGTTAGTGGTCCAAACTCAGGAACTCATGGCTTGTTTAAAAGCTTAAATGAGCCAGGCGGTGGTGGCGCATGCCTTTAATCCCAACACTCGGGAGGCAGAGGCAGGTGGATCTCTATGAGTTTGAGGCCAGCCTGGGCTACAGAGTGAGTTCCAGGATAGGCTCCAAAGCTACACAGAGAAACCCTGTCTCGAAAAACCAGGAAAAAAAAAGCTTAAATGCATGTGTGGTGTATAGTTTATGTATGTGTGTACCTGTCTGTGCAGGTGTGTATGAATGTTATGGGGGGTGGGTAAGATGCGGATGCCAGGTGTCTTTTTCTATCATTTTCCAACTTACCTTCTGAAACAGGGGATCTCACTGTGTGAACCTTGAGCTGACCAATTTCACAAGACAAGCTGGCCTGTGAGCTCCAAGAATCCCCGTTTCTGCTTCCTCAGTGCTAAGATTACAGGTGTGGACCACTGCTGCACCTGGCTTTTTATGCAGCTGTGAAAAGTTGAACTCAGGTCCTTATGATGGTATGGCAAACACTTTAATGACTGAATCATTTACCCAGCCCCAAGTTCATTAATTTAAAACAATGTCTGTGTTTCAGTGATGGCTGATAAAACCACTCAAATTTCAGTAGTCAGCTTTTATGAGCTGGGAGCTCACTTATCCCTACTGGATCCTGGATTCACTCTTCTTCCAAAGTTTAACTTCTAGAATAAAGCAAAATATCCAACTAAGTTTGGAAGAATAAAAAAAAAATCAGAGATTAATCTCTCATTATCTAGATAAAAATCGAGATGATTATAGACTTGTATAGAAAAACCCTGAATTCAGAATGGCACCATAAAAGACATGGTTTTGAGAGCAAAAAGCAGCCGTGCTGGAAATAGCCAGAATGGCTTTATCCACCACATGATACTTTCTTGTCATATCCACAAGCTCTGTGTGACCAGCTGGGGTGAGGAGAAAATGTTGAGAAAAGGCCTCAACTCAATGTTGTGACAGGAAACCTGGCTTTCATCAAGAGTGTTACTATAAAACCTACAAGACCAGATGGTGAGGCTCAGTTGCTTGTTAAGAATGTTTGCTGCCTTGCCAGGACAAAATATACCACGCAGCCAGCATAGTGTGAAGGGCCAGTCTGTAGGCCAGAAGTCCTGTCCCAATACTACTGTGGATATTTAGATGAGCTTTGAAACACAGATAGTCAAATAGAAACACCATAAGAGGATTACAAGAATCCTGAGCTGGAACTGGACTTTCAAAACTGTTACTAAACAAATCCATTTTCTGTCTAAGTACCCTGCCTCAATCATTTCATCATAGTAGCAGAAAATGATCGAGCACAGTGGGTAACTTTCTTAACATTGTAAAGGTTGACTTTCTTCATTTGCGAACAGAATAAACTTGGTCATTAAATTTTGAGTTAACTAAAGGGTTACTTGAATAATACTAATTGCCAGGTTTGAGATTTTCTTTTCTCTCTCAATCATTGGAATAGGGGCAGGAAGCCAAGGAAGACTTACTGAAAAGGAGTTACAATTTTGAGGCTCCTCTGATTCCTAACAATGGCTACGTTTGTTCTGTTTGCAAATGAAGACAGTCTACCTTTGCAAGGTTGAGAGTTATCAGTTGTTATTAGATCGTTTTCTGCCACTATAATTGAATATTTGAACCAGGGTATCCAGAAAGAAAAGAAATTTGTTTAGTTCACTGTTTTGCAGATTAAAAGTCCAAATATGGTACTGACTCCAGAAATAGGGCCCCTGGACAAATCATTCCATTGTGTGGTATTACAGCAGGAAAGACACCACAAAGCAGAAGATGGAGACAAAGTATAGGGAAGTGGCCAAGCTTGCCATCTTCTGCTAGATCCTTCCAGCCCTTACCATCCCCACATGGGCCTCACACTGCCAACCCATGAAGTCTTGGGCCAAAATAACCACATCAAAACTGTAGAGAGCCTGGGCTACCAAGTGAGTTCCAGGAAAGGCGCAAAGCTACACAGAGAAACCCTGTCTCGAAAAACCAAAAAAAAAATAAATAAATAAATAAAAAATAAAAAACTGTAGAGAGACCTCTGTGGCATCGTCAGAACACCTGCTATTTCACTCTCAAACTCAAATTTCTTAATTCTGGAACATGCTGTCTTGTCTGAAGTGGCCGGCTGCTTTCATACATTATGATTTATTTCATTGTATCTCCTGTTTCCTTGCAAAATTATGAGCGTCGTGAAAGAAGAGATCATATCTGCGTTGTGATACAATTAGCAACAAGTGCTCTTAACTGCTGAGCCATCTTCCAAGTCCCAGCATTTGCATACATTTTTATTTTCATTTATCCATTGATTTTCTTATATCTTCTTTTCTCATGCTGTCTGTATAGTAAGGCTGACCTCATGGAATGACTTGGAAATGCTGCTGCCTTATCTAGTTTTGTGAAAGACTTGTATAATTTCAACACTATTTCTTCTTTAAATTTTCAATACAATATGCCAGTACCACTATGTTAACCTTGAAATTATTGTTTGAGAATGTTTTTAGTTAAGAATTCAAGTGTTGTACCCTTATTTAGAAATTTTGAAGATTGATGAACAGTTAGGAATTTCTACTGAATACCTATTGCCGTCAGTTGTATTATCTCTCTTGCTTTATAATGTGGCAAATTACCATGGTTGACTTTTGCACCTTATGCCAAATTTAGTGACCTAAAGCAAACCAAATTTGGTTGTGTGTATTATCTTTTTCAACTATTACAAATTTGTTTGATCATATTTTGGTAAGGAGTTTGTATTTTGGCTCACAAGGAAGAGTGGGCTGTCTTATATTTTTGTAATCATTCACTGTAGCCTTGGTGTTGGGATTATACTGGCACCCTGATATGATGAGAAAGACAGCAGCTTTTCTGAAAGACAATCATGGCAGAGTCTAGCTCAGTCGGTAGAGCATGAGACGCTTAATCTCAGGGTCATGGGTTCGAGCCCCATGTTGGGCACCAGTTGTAGCACGAATCTTAAAAGTTCTTATTAATAAAACCAAACCCATGGCCAGTTATTGGGGTGAATGCTAGAAGATCAGAGAAACAGAACAAGCCACAGCCACCTCACCTTGCCAATTCCTCACCTGATCCTGTTTCCTCAGACTGGAAGTCTCTGTGTCCTTATGCAAATAGATCTCAGCTGAACTGCTCCTAAAGGCCTAAAAGCTTAACCAGCCCTAGTTCCTGGTCCTCATGCCCTTAATACCTTTCTGCTTTCTGCCATCACTTCTTGGGATTAAAGGTGTGAGTCACCATGCCTGGCTGTTTCCAGTGTGGCTTTAAACTCACAGAGATCTTGATGGATCTCTGCCTCCCAAGTGATAGGATTAAAGGCGTGTGTGCCACCATTTTCTTGCCTCTATATCTAGTGACTGTTCTGTTCTCTGACGCCAGATAAGTTTATTAGGGTACACAATATTTTGAGGAACTGCCCCGGCTAGCAGGGTCTTCAACGGGGACCTAAAGGGAGGGCGGGCGAATGAGAGGGACAAGAGACACAAAGAATGAGAGCAAGACAGGACGTCTGATCAAGCTCCAAAATTTTATTTTTCTCTCAGGGCATATATAGGTAGGCAAAGGGGGTTGCAAGCAGGAAGGGACTTAATTATGGGCTGTTCAGCCAGCAGGAAATGTTGCTCTGAGGGTTATCTATCTACCCTTGTCTAACTGCCTAATTGCTTAACTGCAGCTCATTCACTTGATATCTGAGAAGAGGTTCTGGTATCTGTGGGAAGAGGTTCTGGTGCTATGGAGACTTAAGCAAGGCCTAGATCTAAGAAAAGAGGAGAGAAGCCTAAATATGGCAGCATGTGTGTCAAAGGTCACTTAGGCTTATGGCTCCCGTTAGGGAACACAATATCACCACAGCTAAGTCTTAGGCTTTTGCAAGGCAGGAGGTTTGAAACATAGACTAGTCTGACTGCTGTGTTGTTTACTGGGAGTCTCCTTTGTGGCAAACCCTGAATGTCTGCCTCTTCCCACAATTAGAAATCCTTCTGAGTCTCTTAGGTATTGGGGCTGCTTTCCTCTTGGTTTCTGTATTTCTTGGTGCATTGATGTAGTCTCAATCTCTGGGGCACTGCACACAAATCAAGAAAGCTTGCTAGCTCAATGCTGGGTCACAGGCGAGATTCACTTCTACACTTTGCTATCTCTGGGGTCTCAGTCCTTCACACCCTCACTGATGCTTTATGCATAATGTTCTTGAGGTGACATCAGGTGTCCTTGTAATTCTTGGTGGAGGCACTAGTGTAACATAACCCCTTTGGTCATATGTGCAGGTCAATAATGTTCAAAGTTATCTTCATGAGGAAATAATTTAATGGCGACCATAAAGCAATCTATTCTATATCAGATTCACAAATAAGTTGGAGGTGACTCATTCATTAATTCTATACAAGAATTCTTGAAGGAGTTGACATGCCATTGTGGGTGTGTGTAGGGGGATGTTTTACAAGGTCCTGCCCCTAGCTGAAGAGGTAAAGGCAATCAATGCCTTCTGAGAGAGAGAGAGAGAGAGAGAGAGAGAGAGAGAGAGAGAGAGAGAGAGAGAGAGAGAATCAATTTTCTTGGGGGATGAACCCTCTGATAGGTTATCCAGTTCCAAGTGGGTAGCCTAAACACAAGTACATACAAGCAACATGAAATGGACTTAGTAGGACATGTGGTATGTGTGTGTGTGTGTGTGTGTGTGTGTGTGTGTGTGTGCACATGCTCATGCAGGTGTGTAACAATAATCACTAAAGAAGAAGTGGTTGTGAAATTGAGAAGGAGTTGTAGAAGGGCAGCTTGGAAATTATGTAATGATGGTATTCATGTCTGATATTCTCAAAAAGAAACAAAAATAAGAAATTCTTGAAGGAGTCTGGAGACACTGTTGAGCCCTGAAACCAGTCCTGTGAAATCTAACTCTAGGCTGATCTGTCCTGAGAAAAGCCCCTAAAGCAGTGGTTCTCAACTTGTGGGTCACAACCCCCTGGGAGGTCGCATATCAGATATCCTGCATATCAGATATTTACATTATGACTCATAACAGTAGCAAAATTCCAGTTATGAAGTAGCAAGGAAAATAATTGTATGTCTGGGGGTCACCACAACATGAGGAACTGTAGTAAGGGGTCACAGTATTAGGAAGGCTGAGAACCACTGGAATAGAGTAATTAACCTAATTTGATTGGATTTCTATTCCTAGCACTTAAATGCAACCCCAGTGTGATTGCAAAGAGGCAAACTTGTTGATGAATGCTAAAATCATGTCAAGATGTTTGAGTTTAAAAAACAAAACTTAGGATAAATCAACTAATACATCTTTACATTCTAGAGACAAATAGCAATGAAACAATTTACCAATAGACATAAGACAATAAATGTATAACCAGACTCAAAAATATTTAAGTCCATGCAGTAATGACAGATATCAGCCAAGGATTTGATGTTGATGAGATGTTATCCTCTAATTTTATTTAAATCAATTGCAAATAACCTTGTTACTTCCCTTGTGTTTAGAAGCCAAATAAGATACTGACTGGGCTGTGGATCAAATTTAGATTGATTCTTCTTTTTTAGAGGCGGAAATTGAAGATTTGAAAAAAAAAAGGAGCAGCTATATTTGAGTACTACTTTTTCAACAGTAAAATAATTATTAAAATCAGATTTTTGAAAGCACCAAAGATAGCAGAGCTATCCCGTTGTATTTGCTGTTACATATAAAACAGATGCATACAGGGTACCAAGTCTCTGCTTTTCTCTGCTATAATAAATCACTTTGAATTATAAATCTCAAATATTGAGGACCAGAGGAGAAACCACCTTTATCCGTAACCTCTCTGCCATACCCTCCAGCAAAGCATATGAGAGATGCTAACATTAGGGGTTAGCCAGTTGTGCTCCATATCCCAGGTTGGTTGTCCTCAGCGTGCGATCTGTCATACCCTCTGTTTTATTCATTGCTAATGGCCTGAAGTTTTGCATGTAAAGAAAAAGCATTATTTTGTTTGAGATCTAGGATTCAGATCGAATAAAGCCATGCATATTGTACATTCTAGTTGATTCAATTTTTACACAAATAGGCTGGTCTGAAATTCAGCTGATAGCATGATCAACATACAAGAGTACTCCTAAGAAAATGGGAGTCACGTCTTTTCAGTCTTATGGGTAACAGCTTTTAACCAGGGTGTTTCAAAGAAGCAATAATAATAAGATAGACCAGCACATTATTTATTAATATCTTAGACAGTAATGTTTGTGTGCTCTTGTTTTTTTATTTTTTGTTAATTTCATACATGCATACAGTGTGTTTAGATCACATCCATCCGCTCCACTTCCTTCCTTCCACTCCTCCCCCATACACATCCCCATATTGCCTTCTCAAATTAATGTCTTCATTTTTTATAACCCAGTGATTCCAATTATATTGCCCAAACATGCCTGGGTATAGAGCTATTGACTGGCTGTAGAGCATGAGCAACCTACCATGGAGTCACATTCCTGAAGAAAATGGACTTTCCCTCCCCTGCAACTATCAGCTGCAAATAGTTCCTTGGCCATGGTGGACACTCATGAGTATTTCCTCCATCCATATTGGAGTGTCAGTCTTGTGCATGGCTTGATTTTTGTAGAGTCTTTTTCAGGCAACCACAGGAGCTGTGAGGTGATGAATGCAAGGGCTCTGGGATGTCCAGAAGGCCTTGTTTCACAGTTTTCCTCTTCTATTTCTGACTCCTTCTCCTCTGATGTTCTGTGAGCCTTGAGGGAAGGGGTGCAGTATATATATGTCTCACTTAGGATTAAACATTCTATAATCATTTGCACTTCTCTGCACTTTGAACAACTGTGACTCTTCATGATAACTGTTATCCACTGCAAAAAAAAGAAGCATCTCTAATGGAGGCTGAGAACTGAACTAATCTATAGGTATAGAGATATGTATTTAGAAGGCAGTTCAATACTATGTCCATTTAGCAAAATAATAGTAGTAGGTTCTCTTTTAGCACCTATGACTTCCTAGTGCCCAGCCTAGGATTCATGATCAGGATTATGTACCAGGCATGAATTCATTCCTATAGAGTGGGCCTTAGACTCAATCAGAAAGTTGTTACTTTTTAACATCAGTGCAGTATTCCACTAATGGGCGTATCTTACTAAGCTGGTTGTTACCACAGCTTGCAAGGTTTACCGCTGGATAAGAATACTGATGACTTTTCTCCCCAAGCAGCCTCCATAGTATCTTCTAACACCACGAAATGAGGGATGAAGATTTCAAGTCAGTACCAGCTTGATTTCTTCAAATTCTATGACCAAAATGAGTAGTGTCTTCAGCAATCAGATTTTGCCATTATGCCCTTGGTTCTTTAAATTGTGGTGAAGTTGCATTTACCCAACGACACTTGTGCATGGAGTCACATCATTGTCATCTTGTCAAGAACAGATTGTAACCAAGGAATGATTATCCATAGTGTATAGTAATGGGGGAGTGGGTTTGGGTTAATGATATTGGATATTCTTTAGCTTAGATAGCTTTGCATCAGAGAATGGGTATTTTCTGCTTCAATCCTTCTGCCAAGCTGGGAGTACTGGTGGTACAGGTAGAGGCTGAAGTCATGCTACCTGGTACTCAATCACCAACAAAGACAGTCATGACACTAGCTAAGAACACGCATTTGTTACATAATCTCCTGAGATTAGATGAAATTGGTTATGTCAGGGTAGTTAGTATACAGTCACAGACCACATTAAGTCTCAGCTTTCAGTTTTTAAAGGAGTTGGTTGGAAGGATGGTGTGAGTTCTAATAACTCTTCCGCAGTGATTGTCTAGTCACCCATAGGTCTGGAAATTGTGACTCTACTGAGAAAACATCCTTTAAACATTTAATTTATACTAATTTAGGATTGAGATGCTGAGACAAAAAATGCTACAGATGCTTTCTGTAGCATGTCAGGATGTGTTCTTGTTAAACAAACATTGACTTTGCCTATGTCCACTTTGTGTAACGAGGAATGCACATTGTGCCTGGTCAGTGCCTTCTGACCATCACGTCCGAGCAGGCTTTCAGTGTCACGATGTTTCCCTTGGCTTCTTGTACACTTACGATCCACTATACAATGAATATAGAGGTTTGAGTGACAATGTCCCCCATGGGCTCACATATTTGAAGGCTTGGTGCCCAGTCCGTAGTTGGTGTTTGAGAAGGTTTACAGTAGTTCTGGTTCTGTGGATCGTGACCCCTTTAGGTTGGACTGGTTCTTTCACAGGGGTCATTTATCAGACATCCTGCCTATCAGATATTTATATTACAAATCATAATAGTAGCAAATTGCAGTTATGAAATAGCAATGAAAATAATTTTATGGTTGGGGATCACCACAACATGAGAAACTGTATTAAAGGGTCTCTCTCAGCATTCAGAAGATTGAGAACCACTGGGTTAGGAGGTGTGGCCTTGTTGGAGGAGTGTGTCACTGGAGAGGGGCTTTGAGAGTGTAAAGACTCTGCAGCACGTCCAGTTCACTCTTTCTGCTTCACGCTTGAGGTTCTTGGGGCTCTCAGTTTTCTGTTCCTGCCACCATGACCTCTTGTCGCCATCCCTTTATGCCACCGTCACAGACTCTGATCCCTCTGCAACTGTAAGCTGAAATAAACGCTCTATTAACTTGCCTTTGGTCATGGTGTTTTATCACAGCAGCAAAAAAAGCCGACTAGTACAATTAGCTCCTCTTTAAGGGCCATCAATCACTTATCTGACCCAACATGAACACCCCTTGGATCATCTCAGATTCTAAGCCCTGCCCAGATATGTTAACCAGGCCATTATCAACCCTTAGTCCTGTAAGTGAGGTTTTGTGTTTGAATTTTGTTGTACAGAAGTTAATGCAGTAGATTATACAACCCAGTGGACAAAAATGTTATGTTCTAAAAAATAATTATAATATAACGTAAAAATATCACATGCTTAAATATATTTATGACATGATAAAAATTTAGTTTAGACTAGTTAGGACTAAATTATTTTAATTCCCTCAGTAATTTCATCATGCTACTTTCTATGAATTATATCTGAGGAAATTAAGATTCAGAGAAGGTTTGCTACTTGCCTGAAATCACCTCAGTAGAATAGATAAAGTTATGGTTCAAATCTAGTAATTCTGACTTTGGATCCAAACTCTGTGTTCATCTTACCTGTTATTCTCCTGTATGACAAGCATAAGTATCTTAGTTATTATGTGTTGAACTGAATTTTACATCCAAGCTCTTAGAGAAACTCAGTGAGGCAATGGACAGGCTGAAAACCCAGGTATGCAGTAGCTGTTTGAAACAGTACACTAAATCTCTCCAAATCTGTGTTTTATTTTTCCTGTTTAAAATTGCGAATAAAAAGATTAATTTTAGAGCTCCATTGGTAAATACACTAAGACAAACAATTCAAATTTATATTGAGCATGAGTACAATATCTTAACAAAATAACATTTTAAAAGATCTAGATAGTTAATTTATCTACTCAAAATATTTAATAAATTTGAAGAAAATGAACCTTAATTTTTTATTAAAATAATAATTCTGAAGAAATTTTATGAAAAGAATCTGGCAACTAATAATTCATTCTGATGTTCTTAAATAAGTCTTCCCTACTGTTCAGACAAATAAACAACAAACAAAAAACAGCCCTAAACACCTAAATCTGTTTATGATACAATAACTAGCCTTCTTGTCCAAAAAGAATTTTGATCAAGCTGGGGGTCATTGAAAACATTTTAGAAGATAGCTTTTAAGGAAGCTGAATCAGAGACAAAGGAGATTTAATCAATAGACTGTCTCTGTAAATGTATCATATTAGGCTCTCTCTGAGTAATTAGCAAAAATTTAAATTTTGGATCAAGTTTTGAAGGAACACATAATAGGAGTCAACTGGTTATGTAAAACCTAATGCAATAATCTGAAATGAGAAGTTGTTATGATCAAATAACCAAAATTCTATGACATCTCCATATTGGATTTTGTCTACAAATGGCATGTCTCTGTTGTAGCGAATGTTTGTCTTTTAGAATATATTCTTTCTCTGTGTGTATCTCTTTCTCTCTCTCTTTCTATCTCTCTGTCTTTCTGTCTGCCTCCGTCCCCACATCCCCCAATCTCTCTGGCCGGGCAATTATTCTACAAGTAAACTACTCTTCCCTAAGTCCCAGAATATTCTCTTTACTCCTCAACATGCCTTAAAGCCTTCCATCAGGATGGCTACCTCCTATTTGTAAATATTTATAAATTCAATCTCACGTTTTGCCAGTTAAACCAGTGCTTAAGTAAAACACAGCACCTGTGTACGGATGTTACATAATTGAGTATAAAGCCTAGTGAATAAGATTGTTTACATTTTCTCTGCCATTTCACCAGAGCAGCTTACTAATGTAAGGATTTTAAAAAATCCTTTAAAGTTATGGATTAAAATAGACTCATCATGTGTAATAATTGATTAGTGCCCTTTTACTGTCTTGGGTGATTCATTGGAAGGCCAGATGGGGTTTTCTCATGTGAGCTGATCAGCATCTTGCTGAAGATGGGAGGAACACCTTGTCAGACTGCCCTTCAGAGTTCTTTCTGTCTAGTGTGCAGTCTTGTGAACTCCAGGCTGCTTGAGATCTCCAGCCTCCTACCGTCTCCTTGGCTCCGGGAGATTCCCAGGTTGGATTTTTTTCTTCTTGAATTCTATAAAATGTTACCTAGGATATAAACTAGGGCAATTGTGAGAATCACCTAATTTGTTTTTTTTTTCTCCTATAGATCACTATCCTGTGCAATCTCTGTTTTGGGTGATACTTCTTGCTCTTTCTTGGCCCTGAGAACGATGTAATTGAGTGAATAATTTGCACTATTGTTATTGTCCATAGCAACACTGATAACAGAACGTGTATTTTAAAAACAAAACATTTTGTTGTTTCTCTGAAGCTGTAATTAAACCAACAGATGACATTTTAGAATTTCAAAATTGCATTGTATAGAACAGAGAAAATGTATAATTGATAATTATGCTCAAAGGGATGTGTAATTTAGGATTTTTGTAGTTTTAGCTCTCCTCAAACTTAAAAGTTGCAAATATGGGCAAATTTTACAAGTTGGCTTTATTTAACGTATGTTCCTAGAGAAACTTTCTATATGAAAATGAATCTTTGCCTATAGTAAATGTGACTGCTACACAGGAGAGCAATAAGAATGTTTTCCTCAGCCAGGACAATGGAGTTTCTATAGGACTTACATCTCTAAGGGCTTCTATAGGACTTACATCTATAGCTTCATCTTCTTGAGGCTAATTAAGATAATACTTATAGATTATATGTCCAGCATTGTTGCTACTTAGGAAAAGCAAACTTAGCTTTGTCATCCATGCCACTTTGGGGGCTTTAAAATCACCATCCAGTGGATCAGAGCTTATCACTATATATGTTTACTCGCAATGAAGGTTGAAGAACTGCGCTTTGGTAAATAAATCACAAAATATTATTGTTATACATTTTATTCACATTGGGAATATTTAATTTTGTGAATATTTGACTGAACAACAGCAGCAACCCAGAAAGCATGATTTGTAAAGAACATACACTGGCCAATTCCATTATCACTGTGCTATTTCTGTCTCTCTGAGGCTCATGACAGAATCTCGATTTCTTAGAGAGATTTTATGAATTAGTAGCCAAGAATCAACTTTTAGAAGCCAGAAAACAAGCAAGGGACAGTTGTGTGTGTGTGTGTGTGTGTGTGTGTGTGTGTGTGTGTGTGTGCGCTCATGCACATGCTCACAAACATGAAAGATCTTAAGTAGGGAAGGGGGGTTAGTAGAGCACAGGGAATATGATGTGGGGAGGGCTTAAGGTATGTAGAAGGATGGTAAAGCAGAGAACGGAATTGAAAGGGGACAACTAACACTAAGGAGCTTTAAAAAAATATAGAAACCTACTGTTTTATAAACTCACTAAAAATTTTAAATGAAGATACTGTCTTAGATTTCTCTTGCTGTGATGAAACACCATGACCAAAAAGCATACTGGGGAGAAAAGAGTTTATTTGGCTTACATTTCCACATCATTGTTCATCATCGAAGGAAGTCAGTACAGGGACTCAAACAGGACTGGAACCTAGAGGCAGGAGCTGATGGAGAGGCCATGGAGCAGTGCTGTTTACTGGATTGCTCCTCATGGCTTGTTCAGCTTGCTTTCTTATAGAACCCAGGACCACCAGCCCAGGGATGGCACCACCAACAATGGGCTGGGCCCTCTCCTATTGATCACTAATTAAGAAAATGCCATACAGGCCTGCTAAGAGATGATCTCAGGGAGGCATTTTCTTATTGGAGATTCCCTCCTCTCAGATGACTTTAGCTTGTGTCAAGTTGACATAGACCTCTCCAGCACAGGTACCCTACCCAGATGGTTAATGTTCCTCCTAGAAGCCATAAATTATAAAATGAAGATCCCAGTGCCAGGTGTGGGATCTTGTTCACCAGGGAAGTCACAGAGACCTCCAAAACAGTACAGGTTCTTGGTTGCTTACCAGACCTTGATGGTATGATCTTGTTGAGGAAGACACCGCAGACTTTAGTTGTGCAATGTGGAGAAATTAAGCTGATGTTGAACTAGAAGTTGGTTTCATTGGGCCAGAAAGTGATATGCAGGCTGCTTAGGGAGAAAAGTCATCAGTATGCTTACATAGCTGTGAGCTACAATAATGACCAACCAGGAAAGTTATGCTCATTGATGCACTAGTGGTATGAGTATCATGTGGCTAACTAACAATTTCAAAAAGTGGATTAAAGGTCTACTTCAGAGGAGGCAACTCCTGGCCAGGAGTCTGAGGCTAGTGAGGGGTTCAAAAGCCCAAGGGGAGAACCTACTATTATTATTTTGCTAAGTGAACACAGTATTGAACTGCCTTCTAAATACTTATCTCTCTACCCATAGATTAGTTCAGTTCCCAGTCCTCATCGGAGAAGCATCTTTTCATAGTGGGCAGTAGTTAACAGAGAGATTCAGAATTGGTCAAAGGTCAGAGGGTAAGTGACACTCACCCTTGAATAGGTATCTATATACCTTCTATGCCAAGGGCCAGGGAGCATCATGGGAAAGGTGGCAGAAAGTCTCTAAAGCCTAGAGGTCACCAAGTACTGGTGCAAACCAAAGCCTTTGTGCTCAGGAACCCACAGCAGCGGTTGCTTCTGCACTTTCCAGCATAAGGGACACACAGTGCTGCACCCCTAGATGAGGAGCTATTGGTGAGTGGAGACTCAGGGGGCAGTAGTGAGCTTTCTTTAGTATGTAGTTCCTAGTAGGTTACACATGCTCCAGTGGATGGTACCACATCCCTCTATACGTGTGCAGCATTAATAAGAGTAAGGGCTTGAAACAGAGATAGAGATATACATTGGAGGGGTGTGGAGGGACTGAATGTGATCACAACCCATTGTTTCTACCTATAAAATTTGAAATAATAAATACAAAAGTCAATGAAGGAAACAGTGGGTCACTTGTTTCCTTGTAGGAAATGGAGCACAACCTGGAGTTCAACGGGGGCGGGGGTGGGGAGTCCATTCTTACTAATCCCCATCGTCTTCCTAAGGAATGAATACTTTGAGGATTCACCCAGGGATTTCTCTTTAAAACCGTCAATATCTTGACATGCTTCTGACCGATCCGTTCTCATTATTTGATATTCTTGGTAGAAAAGAAGTTGACCATCTTTGGCTGCAATTAACAGAAACTATAGCTTTCTTGAAGGAAATGGTATGTAGTCATGGAATGTGCCATGGCAAGCCACACCTAGGCAGGAAATTTCAACCAGGGAATAAGAAACCATGAAGGCTAATGCTTATGGACCCCTCTCTGCCTACCATAAGCATTCTTCATCTGCACTGACCTCCTTTCCCTCTAAGTAATCATTGAGGGGAAATTAGCACTCCAAAAAGCAATTTGCATGTGATAGGTTGAATAAAGGTAAATCCCCAAATCTAATTCAGAATTCCCAAAGGACAGAAGATGAGTGGCCAATTTGTTCTGTTCATTAATGGTTCAAAGGAAAGATGAAATTGATATGTAGAAACCATCCCTGTGAATTAGTGTTTCACCATTTTAAACCCACATTGATTGCTCCAAAAGTGGCTGAATGATGTTTGTTGGGATGTCAAAGAAAGAAGCACTGAAACCACAAAGATCAAGTCAGAGCAGACTAAGGGAGTTTACATATCCTTGTGGTATGCAGTGGGAGGAGAGGGTTGCTCTACTTCCTTCTGTCTTAAGGAAGACAGCCAAGGAAGGGGTTTACAGGATGCTTTAAAGAATTTGATTCAAGGCCAGGACTAGTTTCTTTCAGTGTTTTTCTCAAGACCCAGATACCTTTATTAACTGTTGGGAATGATGAAGGTCACAGTTTGAGCTCAAACCTGATGGGGGAAAATTGCAGATGGCTAAGTCAGAGAGTTGATCAAGACATTCTATGCTTTTCAGGAAGGATACAGAAGGTAGGTAGAGGAAACTAAGGCACCCCACAGTTAACATCTACACAAGGAACAGTTTCTAAAGAAGAGAAAAATCATTGTGAAATCTGTGTATATCTGAATGGAGACATATTAATAGAAAGGGGAAATTGTATGATCAGTTTGAAATTTAAATCACAATATTGCTGTGCAATAAGAACAAAAATTCAGTGTGGTTCAAGGGCTTGGGATGCCAGACATGGCAGGCTTTAGACTGTGTTTCATCCTCCAGAAGGCCCAGCCTACCCCACTTGGTGCTGCACTGCAGAGGAACTTTTGTGGGCCCGCACAGCTGTTTTTTTTGTTCAACAGTGATTTCCCAATCCTGGATTTAAATGTCATGACATAAAGCGTTTTTCCTTCCTCAAGAAAGTTTTGCTTCTGTGAAAATAATTTTAACGACAATTGCATATTTCAAACCAAACTTTGTTTTTTATTGGCTGAGCTTTATATGTAAGATCAACTTCTTCAAAGTGCCAAAGGACAACCAGCTCGTTGATGTAAGTGGGTAAAGGAACAATTGTGGCCAAATTTACTAACAGTGGAAGGTTCTGGTGGTGATCCTTCATCTCCAAGTGTAACTCAGCTGCATTTCATGTACAAAGGAGCTGGGCTTTCTTTCCACCATTTAAATAATGGCTTTCATCTTTGTCATAACTATACAGAGGTTAATACTTTAGTCTTTATTATTTATTATGCCTTCCTCTTGAATGACAGAGCACAGGATTTAAGTGTAAGGCAAAGCCTATGCTGGCTCCCCATGGGAGTCCCTACCCTTTTGGAGGAGGGATTGGAAGGTGGGTCAAGGGAGAAAGGCAAATTTCTAAATGGTCTTATTAAATAAAAAACACAGGAGTGAAAGTCTTACAGAGATCAGGGAAATAAGGAAAGCCACCAGCCAACCTTACCTCACCAACTATGTGAGCTACTTCCTGCCTTACCCATGCCTTTATTGTCTTGCTGTTCTGCCCTCTCATTGGCTATCTTAGCGCAACTACCTCACTTCCTTGTCACTGCCTGTCTATACAGACCTCCAGGTCTCTATGGTTGGTACTGGGATTAAAGGCATGTGTCACCACACTTGGCTCTGTTCCCTAGTATGGCCTTGAACATACAGAGACCCTGCCTGATGATCAGATTAAGGTGGTGTGCTGCCTGACTTCTTGTTTACTTAAAATGGCTGACTTTCCCCCGATCTCCAGGCAAGCTATATTAAAGCACAAATAAAATATCACCACATTTCAGCACAAATAAAATATCACCACAGGCTAGGGAGGGGGAGCAGGAGGAGGGATGAGAGGGAATCTGTGAATAAAAAAATGTCTTAAATACAAACAATTTTTTAAAAGTTTAAAGCAAAGCTTATATTAAGAATATAGAGGCCAAAACAGTGTCTTCCAGACACAACAACGTTAATGCACATGAACTCACAGGGACTATGGCGGTGCACACCAGACCCATACAGGTTCAAACCAGATGGGGTCTCAGCACTGAGAGGGAGAAGTGGATATGAACTCCTACTTATAACTAACAGGCTATGCACATGAACTCACAGGGACTATGGCGGTGCACACCAGACCCATACAGGTTCAAACCAGATGGGGTCTCAGCACTGAGAGGGAGAAGTGGATATGAACTCCTACTTATAACTAACAGGCTATTTCCAATTGATACCCACTGGTAAAGGAAAAATCGGTGCCATTGGGTCCATTAACCACGTTTCAAGACCAGTTCCACAATCAGGAGTAGCTAGCCAGCATAAAGAGAACTCTGTGGTATTTTTATAGTTTTTTTTTGTCTCACTTTTCTTTGTTTGAGAATTTTTCTTTTTGTACTACTGGTTTTTTGCTTGCTTATTTTGATTTCTGTTTTTGTGGGTTTTTTTTAATGTGTGTTTCTTTTTTTGTTTGTTTTTTTAAAGACAGAAAAAGAACAGAGAGTTGTGTGAGTAGAGAAGTGGGGAAGATCTGGGAGCAATTGGGGGAGGAGAAAAACATGGTCAAAATGTATTGTAGGGAAAAAATTAATAATAGAAAAGAATATAGAGATTATCAATACAGTAAATCCTCAGACCACTCCCACACCTCTTCAGCTACCTGAAGCTGTGTGCCCTCATTCTGTTCTTTCTTCTGTGGATAGTATTAACTGTCAAATGTCCAACACACCTCTTCCTTTCTTGATGAAGTTTTCCCTCCTCTGCCTCTTCCTCCCCCCTCCCTCCCTTTTCCCTCCATTTCTCCCTCATCATTTTTCCTACCTCTCCCTTGGCCTCCCTCTCTCCCCTCTTTACTCTGCTTCCTCTCTGCTTTCTTTCTCGCTCTCATTAAACAGATTTTAAATCTAGAGACATGTTGAATGAATGTAGCCACAGCTGTACATTTATGGTAAAAATATATTAAATGTTCATGGGTTTTAAGTTCAGTAATAAAGAACTGGACTCTGGGTCACTCTTGTAGATGAGAAATTATATCTTAAAAGCTTTAAAAAATAAGAGCATAATAAATTGATGCTGCCTTTGGGGGATTTTGCTCTAATGGACTTGAAAAAAAATAACTCTTCAATTTAAAAGCCATTAAACATTTGATGAGATTTAAAAATGATATTCAATCAAGCATAGTTCTTAATGGAGAAGACAAATGGTAAAATATTTAGTTTGTTAAGAGTGAACTAAATACAGAAGTTACTTTACTTTCCATTCCTCGATATATTTATGCATTTATAGAGAGAGACTCATATTTATTCCATCGATTTGAATAATGGTGTTTGGGGCTATTGACATTAATCTTTACTTACAAATCCTATTTTTCAAGTCAGGCTCAATGTCATTAAAAACTTCATAGTTGTCCCAATTTGGAGCCCTCAAACTTGTAAGAAATCCTTGGTTTTATGAAATAATAGTGCTGTTTGTCCATAATAATTAAGACATTTCTGACAGACAGCCAGCACCAAGCCCCTTAGTACACAGTCTGAGAATTTAAGGCACTGATTGCTTTCAGTATGTACTAACTCGGGACATTCCCGTTTCCTAACTATCTTACTTTCTTTTCCTAATATCTTTCATATGTAGCTCCTATTACAGGTAGGGACAGCATCAGCTTATCACAGGGTGCTATTGGCATCATAATGTGACAAGTTGTCATTAATCCATGATGCCTCCTAAGGATTGAAACTTATTTGGCATTTCTGCCTCTGGCAATAACATTGTGGCAATAAAAGCTTCCTGTACACATTTCCAGATGTCCTTTGGGGAGCAAGACACTCCCAGATGGAGATGGAAGTCTCTGAGGAGGGAGAACTAATTTTTACAAATGTTTCGGCTGGTTAACCACTTACAGGTAGACGGTTTCTAGAGCATTCATAATTTACAGCCAGGTTTACTCCCCTCCCCGCCCCCTGCAAAGTAATTCAGGCTAATTCTTCTACCACAACCTTGCTATAACCTTTATAGCACAAATAGAATGTCTTTCACAATCTTTTTTTTTTTTTCGAGACAGGATTTCTTTCACAATCTTAAGGTCTGGGCGTGCGCGCATGCACACACACACACACACACACACACACACACACACACACACACTTGCGTGTGTGTGCACGCACATCAGCTTTTTTTTGGTGCTGCCTAAATTTCTTCAGAAAAAGGATACACTGTAAATTTTTGAGTTGCTGAGTTATAAATACACAAAACTCTTAGGCTTCCTCATTCAGTAAATGCAGAATTGTTCAAAACAAAAGAAAACATAATAAAAATAAAACACACTACCACTTCTCTCATTTTAAGCGACAGTCCCATGTAGAAACCGGGTGAATACGGAGAATAGGAGGAAAACAGAATGACCTAAGGGAAAATATAAGCACGTTAGCTCAACAAGGCTCTATTCCAACTAGTAGTGGAAAAAGCTGCCTGCAAAGGTTTACTTTTAAAATGTGAAAATGAACTTTCTGTTCATCTTTCAGACATCATTACCTAGAAATTATGTAACAAAAATATGAAAGAAATTACAGACTTATGATCCATAAAATATAGTCTATAGTGTTTAGTAACTGTCTAGTAAAATTTTTTTACAGATTTCTCAAGGAACCCAACTCTTACACATGTGCCTACAGATAAAATAATAAGAAGAAAGCATTGGAAAACTTACCATTAACTATGGTTTAAAGAAATATGACCAGATACCTCATCAGAGCAATATCAGGAAAATCGTTAATAATGATATGAAAATAATAAGTGATATGTTCAAACTGTCAGTAAAATCACTGTTTGAGCATATCACCTATTAATTATTTTCACCTATTAATGGTATAGGCTGCAAAGCAAATTACTTTTCCTCATTCCCCGAATATCATTCCTTCAACAAGACAGATTTCTCCAATGTACATGATTCTTTATTCATGGTCAGGAGATTTATGGATTATTTTTCACTTTGAGTAAAGTGTTTTTATCTTGTCTTAGCTAAAACCTTTGGGAGCTTTTGCCTTGTCTTTTTGTGTCTTGTTTTGTCCTGGTTGGCTGAAGTCTCTTGGAGGCCTGCTCTTTTCTGAAGATGAAACAGAGGGAGAGTGGATCTCGGGGAGAGGGGAGGTTGTAGAATTCTGGGAAGAGGGGAGGGAGGGTAAACTGTGGCCAGGATATAATATATGAGAGAAGAATCAATTTTCAATGAAAACTTAAAACAGTTACTGTGATATTATGTACTGGAACATGTAGCTCACTATGATTTATAGTTGTGGCAAGATTAAACTATGAAGTCATCAATGAGACTGCCAAATGTCTCAAATGGAAACCAAGGGGTGTGATAGGAGGGTATTTCATGGTACTGGCTTCCCAACGTTTACCATAGGAGGAAACGACAAGTCTCAAAGTGACCAAAGGAATAAATGACCACTGGGGACTTCTGGTCTGAGAGTCCCACTGTCTTCATTGACAAGGATAAGTCAAAACTTCCAGTGAAGTTGGTTGCCATTTATTTGTTCATTTGAAGGTTATCTAACTCATAAAAAACCCAAATCCACATTTTAAATGGCATAGATATAAAGTTTACTTTTTTGAGGTTATTTGACTTTCTTAAAGTTTAAACTGAAGGGAATCTCAGGCAGGGCTTGCTTTTGGAGCTATCTTACTGTGATGAGCCCTTGAGTCACTAGCATGGTTCTCCTCCTTCTGTCTTCTGGGTTGGTTCTCTCTAAACACTAGTGAGATGCTCAGGGTCTGTCCTTAAGTGAAAACATCCTTACTTAAAAATTTCCTTCATTTTTTTTGAGATTATAATATGATTACATCATATTCTGCTCCCTTTCCTCCTTCCAAACCTCTCCCATACCCCTCCTTGTTCTTTTTCAGATTCATGACCTATTTTTTTAATTAACTGTTACATACATATTTGTGCATATTTTAGAACATGAAATATGAAAAGCTAGCAAATATTCCTTAATTTATTCTTTGGTAATAAATGTTTGCCTCTTTTTGTGGCATTGAATTAAGATGACATAATCCTAAACTCATGAAAATATTCTTTGGGGGGTCCAACGAATCGGCAAGTCACTCTTCTGGGTACATTCATGTGTTTTCATAGAGGCTACCTTGAGCCAGGGCATGTAAGCTAAGCTCAGGTACAGATATCATCTACTCTAGAGACAACTCAGATGTTTCTATGATCTTATCCAATGCATCACTAAGGAAATAATACAAAACACTGGTTTTCTTTTATGCTGTTTGAATTTGAAGTTATAGAGGAGGGGTTAAGGAAAAGCATTCAGAGCAACAAAAAGCAGAGTATTCATTTCTCTTTCATAACATGAACCAGAACCAAATAGCTGGAAGCTTATTTTGAATCTGAGGCAGATAATGTTTCCTATAACCAGCTATTTTTTTTCTCTGCAGTGTATGTTCAATGAAGATAAGTCCTGTGAATAATTATCTGACTCCATAAAGTCCATTAGGCCAGAGTCCAATGAGGTACCACAGCTGTGCTAGGGCCCAGATAATATAGAGCAAAGAGAGTTTGGAGCTTTTCCCATCATCTGTATCTACCACGAATGCGCAGTGAAGAGAAGAAGACCTAAAATGAGGTATTCTCAGCTTCTCTGGGTCAGCCAAGAGACCACCAGGTCACAGGAACCAATAGGAGTCATATAAGGAAAAGACCACTAAGACCTTTCTAGATTGTATATCAGTGCTCCTAACCACTGAGCCACCTCTCCGTCCCCTTTCTTTTAAAACGCATTTTAAATTAAAATGTAGTTATATCACTTTCCCATTCCCTTTCGTCTCCACAACCCCTCCAAAGACCCCTTCTTACATTGATAACCTCTTTTCCTTTGATCATCGTTGTTATGTGTGTGTGTATATATGCATGTATGTGTATATGTGTGTATGTATGTATGTGTGTGTATGTGTGTAAGCACGCACAAATACAAAAATACAACCTGCTGACATGGTTTTTGTTATTTGAATATATATTGTTTCAGGGATGACCACCTTGTATTGGATAACCAACTATGGGCTTCATGCCTAGGAGAAGCTAATTCTCCCTTTCCCAGGAGTCATTATTTGCCTGTAGTTCTCTGTCCAGTGGTGAAACACCATGAAATTTTCCCCCTTCCTTGTTAGCATGTCCATTGTTAGCACCATTGTTCTGGTCTTGTTAATTCTGCTATTTCTAGAACAGACTGTTTCAGAGCTGACTTCCTGGTATTCTGGATCTTACTCTTCTGGGCCTTCTGTCATGTTCCCTGAGTCATAGATTAGGAGCAGTGACAGAGGTACATTCATTAAGGCTGAACTCCCCACAATCCATTGATCTCTGTATTGTGTCAAGTTCTTGCTTTTTCTGATGGTCTCCATTTGCTGTGAAGAGAAACATACATAGATCTTTTTTTATAGTATATATTCTGATTATGGCCTCCTCATCCACAGCTTCTCCCAGACCCACCCCACCCCACCCCATACTCATCCAAATCCACACCCTTTTTTGGTCTTTCTCAGAAAACAAACAGGCATCTAAAAAAAGAAAAAAAAAGTCTGTTTTTTGGGGGGGGAATGTTTGTATTATCCTGATCAGCCATTTGAAAGGAATTTTCTCATGCCTGGTAGTGGGGTTTTTGTGAGCTTGTGGTTCTGGTGGTTTGTTTGTCTGTGGTTCTTGTAGAAAGCATCGTGTTGTGTATAATTTTATATTTTTTATATAATCTCTTGTCTGCTTCCCATCTCTTTTTCGGAGTACTGGAATTACAGACATTTTGCTGCTTATCCATCTTGTCCATGGGCTCTGCTGATTCAAACTAAGGTCCTTACTCTTTTATCAACCGAACCACCCATCTCTCCATTCTCTGTTCATCTTTTGACTTGATTATGGCCAAGCAGATTCTCTACTCAGACGTTTGTCTTCTGGGATATACTCTTGCTTTCCAATGCAGTACTGTACACTGGATCAAGTGAGCGTGTGGACACACAGTTACTTCTGGCTTTAAGGCAAGCTATAACGAGGACAAATAACAGCTTAGCACAAATGTTAACTTAAGTTTTCAAAGAAGTGTGCATTGCAGAGGGCTGTGGAAAGATGGAGAGGAGTAAGACACGTGCTGCAATGTGATATTTACCCCCTCAGGATACTCAGAATGTGCTTGCCGAGTTCTTCCACATAAGCTGTGGTTGTGCATGTACTAGAAAAGATTAATAAAACATCACAACACTTGTTTTCTTGCTCACAGTACAGTGTTTGATGCCTCACCCATACTGTTCTTCGCTTCTATTTGCCCTGGTCACTGAAGGGCAGGAAGAGTGGGCATGGCCAAAAGTCTGTAGGAGTCCAGTCGTGACTGTGAGGGCCTCTATGATGGTGGACGTAGCAGCATTGTCCCATTCATTTCCCTCCAAAGATCTGAGACCTACAATTACGTCTTTAGAATAATACTAGAAGTTCTTTTTTATTTTCTTCCACAGTTTAATAGAAATGGATAAAACAAGCAATGAGTAATAACTAAATGAAGGAAAACCACAATAATAACAAGGCTTTATCATCTGAGGCTCAGAGTGAAGTTTTATTTCTTTCTCTTATGGTGGATGAGATATAAAGGCACTGAAAACAGCATGGGTACCTTCCCTGGTTAAGACATTAGCTAGATACAACCTGTCTGACTGCCCTTTACTATATGGCAGAGGTCTACACACCCCATGTTCCAAACTTCAGTGATGGTTAGTCCCTAGCAATTTAGTTCTTATTACCTATAACTCTATTGAAAAGACTACCTAGGGATGCTGTACCTATAAGGAAAAAATTTACAACACAGTTCTCAGATCCCCTGAGGTTTTCATTATTTTTAGTCTATTCTTCTGTAATACATATTTTAATGCAAATCACCTCTTGTAAACTGGTAGTTAGGGGGATGATGTTAGCATAACCTATGAGACAAGTTGAGCAAAATGCAATTTTTCTTATTGGCTAAGTTTCTACAATTAAAAAAATAAAACTTTAGTGATATTTTCAGTAATATTTTTAAGAAAATTGGAAGTCTCTACTCAAGACTTGGTAAATGGCCTCATGAGCCATCAAATGGCACTCAGTGTGCTACCTTACCTAAAGAAACCCAAAGTGAAGGTTAGGGCCTGCAAAGACATTTCTCTGCATTGAAAAAAATAACAACAATTAAAAAAAGCCAACTCCAGTCATATTTCTACTTTGGATATAACTGGCCCGTATGAAGGAGCCTGTTTTAGGCCTACAATGCCAAAATGAAAGCCTTAGTTCAGGGTTCCAAGACTCAGATGTGATCAGATTCTAGGGTAAATGTGGATTGAATTCTGCTACTCTGAGCTTGGGATTGTTGGTTTTGTTAGTGCCTTGGTCAAAAAGAGGGTCATGATTTTGGGTTTAGTGTATGATTTGGCAAAATGTGAAACTCCATCTATCTGCTATGATACGGCTGAAATATCCCTGCCTAATACTGTCCTTGAACATCTGGATGACACTAAGTGCCACACACTTTCTCCTGAACATTTTATACACATTAATTTAGTGAATCCTCAGGACAACAATGAGGTTGGTTCTGCTACCATCTGTTTTGTTTTTACAAGTAAGGAAATGGAGGTCCTAACAGAATAAGTAAACAGTAGATTAATACTCTGAGAGGACATGAACTGGGCAACTGGGTGGTGGAGGGAAGTCCTCTCTCTTAAATAAATTAAGAAAAGAGAAAACTTGAGAGTCTACTGAGAAACAGAATCTTATTAGAATGAGGCTACCGTGCAGACGATAGCACACAACCTTCCTGGTAAGAACTGCTACTTAAACTTTGCCATGTATGTTTATATGTCTAACCAATTTACTTTTCAACTCATTTGGGATACTTTTTCCTCTTTTCAAGCTTTTAATTAAGTCATTAATAGATTTTCCATTTGAAGCGATTCTGGGTGTGATGATCTATAGTGTCTGCATAGATTCATGTCATTAACCTGATTATTCTGCTCACTTGGAGTTGGTTACTGGTAACCAGTTTTTACCCTCTCCCTTCCTCTCTCCCCTTTCTTTTCCTAGATTAGATTGCCTATTAAGATTAGTTGTTCACCAAGTCCAGGCCAAGAATGAAGATATGAAGACCCCATGTACCTCTCATGTACATTTTGGAAAGGCTTAGTTGTTTACTTCTCTATTGGTGAAATCATCCCACATAGAAAAATGGGAGCAGATGGATTTTTCATGTGAAGAGGCATTGCTTGTGAGCTGTCTACAGCACAGACCCCAGGCACCATCAGAATGCAGCAGGTGGCATTATCCTCAGCTGCCTTTTGTGAATCTGAAGACTAGTGGAAATTATTCTTGCCTTCATAATGAGTTCATAATGCAGCAAAGTAATCTAGGAGCTTACCATGTCACCCCTCACCCTCTTATTGTATTTTGGGGCTCTGGAAGGAGACTTCAGCATTGAGTTAACATTTTGTTTGAAATCTCATAATGAAGAGAGCATGTCTGAAATACTGGAAAATAATACTTGAGAGTTTATAAAGGAAGAAAAATCTCATTGCTTTTTATAATTCTCTTTTCTTCATTTATAACAAAAACGCTTTTCTGATTCTTGTAATTTTTTTGATGCTTAGTGCTGAAAGTAATAGCCCTTATTTTAGAGCAAAATTGGATTTCAATGCTTTCTATTAGATGCAGATCAGTCTTTAGCAAGTGCAATTTAGTAAGACTGGGATTTATTTACTAAATTAGGACATTTGGATATGAGATTCTGGGCTTTCACATTTTAAATAATTTATATATACTAAAATTTGAAATAAAATATATGCATATCAAGGTTCAGTATGTATAGAAGACATACTGATATAGAAAGCTCAGAGAATTCACAGTAGGCATAGTAATCAGCTAAAACAGCCATTGGTTGATTGATTCTGTAGGTAACAAGTTTTCTCTGACAGATTAGATAAGTGTCTATCCAAATCAAGTGAAGCTCAAAGCTCCAGCAAATATTTGAGAACCCAGTCTATAAATGAAAATCTAATCAGAAGTTTTTGACTGAAAAAGGACATCTTAAATATTTATAGATAAAGTTTGTCATGTTCATCAAATTGATTTGTGATTGAAGAAACAGCCTCCACAGAAGCCCACCTAGATAGATCACAGATATGCCCAAGTCTATCATGAAAAGGAATGCAGGACGCTTCTTTTTGCAGGAATCCCACTTTTGGCTTCTGTGAACCGCACTACATAGAAGAAGGTAATGTTTCTGTTGGAATTCAGAAACCTGACTCTTGGTGCACCGAGACTGGAGAAGATTATTCTGCTTGCATGTGAAACCCAAAAGTGTTCTCCCCTAGTGAGGAAAGAAGGCTTCCAGATAGCTGAACCACTACATGAAAAAGACAGCTTGTTATGAGAGGGCCTGCTACAGTAGCCTTGAAAGTAGCCTTTATCCCCAAGATTTTATCCCATCCTGGTAGCTATACCTTGGTCAGAAGGTGAAACCTAATGTCTCAGAGGCTGAAATAAGATCCAGCAGGCTGTTGCTTGACTAGCCCTCTACTACATAAATCCTCCTAGTTTTGCGCTCCTTCTCTCTCTCTCTCTCTCTCTCTCTCTCTCTCTCTCTCTCTCTCTCTCTCTCTCTCTCTCTCTCCAGATGTGTTTGTGATGTTTTTGTTCTCAACTCAACCCTAAAATATTGATTTTCCTCATGACTCTGTTCTTAGTCTCTTACTATCTTTGGTCTTCAAATATTCCTGAGGCAATCTTACTCATTTGAATGGCTTTAAGGAACATCTCTGGTTCTTGTAAGCACAAAAGCCAAATTCAATTGAACAGAGAATCTACCCCTCAGTGTCTAAAGGACAGCCACCTTCAGTGTACAAAAGCAAGCTCTTCCTGTTCTGTCCCATGTCTTCTCAATCTCTAGTCTTCCCAGACACAGAACATGGCACTGATTATTATCAAATGATCCCAATAAAAGATTCAGAAGGAATGTTCCCTGGAATTCCTGCTCCAATGTACTCTCTATGATGCAACTATTTATGGCATCAAATCATATATCTTGTGTTTTAAAAAAAGCTTTCAATGACTTTCCTATATCATTGTAATGAAGTCCACCTCTGTAACATGGTTTGTGTTCTTCCTCTATGATTTAATGGCCTCACAGTCAGATGAGAAGGACCCCTTTGTTGCTTGAGCATGGGTCCTATTAAAACACTGTTAGAACCTGGTGAAGGCACCATTAGTGTAAATGATAATCGTTTTAGGTTGTCATCAAAAACACTTCATCAGTTGTTCATTGTCTGTAAATAAGCAAAGATTATGGGTAATGGGGCAATCTGACTCCCTAATTTTAGAAGGTTGATGGTCTGGCTGTCTTGCACAAAAGCACTACAGTCAAGTGGCCTGTTGGACTAACCTCATACAAAACCGACTGTCAGGAATAGTACTCAGACATGTTGAGGAAACAACATGACAGTCCCTGCTGATCGTCCCTGATCCTCAATACAAGTCTCAGTGACTGTTCCCTGACCCTGAACCATTTCCTCCAAAGCTAGAAGGGGCAGAATTTTCCTCTGTGGTCTCCAGAGGGACTGCTCTGACAGGTGCTAAGAGGCAAGGATCAAATTGGTCTAGAACACAGATCTCATTGTCTATGACCCATGCTAAGAGGCAAAGCCATGGTGCTGCTGCTTGTGCTATATAAGCCGATTGTTCAGGCTCACTTTTGAGTTATCTGGGAGAAGAGGCATACTGTTTCTCCTGGTGTTGTAAAACCAGTCTCTATAAATGGCTTCTTCCAAGTGGTCTTTTCTTGCTTTAATAAGTATGGCTTTGAGCTAGTAACATGAAGGAAGAAGCAGCAGCAGTTTCAGAGGCAGCGGAATGTCCGTGGTAGGGAGAGTGTTGGCTTAGCAGCAGAAGGCAGGCAGAGATATGAAAGGAGGAAGGCAGCCAGATGTTAGGCAGCTGGAGAAGTAGCAGAAGGACACCTTGAGAATGCCCTGGGGAGGAAGAAATAAATAGATGTCAAACAAAGAAGAGAGCTGAAGCTGAAGAAAGCTAAAAGGAAGGAGCCAGGGATAATACTCCTCAGGCTCTGGTCTCCAAAAGAGTTCCAGAAAGCTGTCAAGTCTTTCTAGCCAAGGGTCTCAGATGCCAGGCCAAAAGTTGTAATACTGACTGGTGGTAAGGCCCAAGAAATACCTTAGGTATGGCCCCCATACACTCATGTGTTTGAATGCTTGACCCATAGGGAGTGGCACTATTAGGAGCTGTGGCCTTGTTGGAGGAAGTGTGTCACTGTGGGGGTGGGCTTTGAGACCTTCTATGTTCAAGTTACTCCCAGTGTGGCACACAGTCTCCTTGTGCTGTCTGCAGATCAAGATGCAGAACACTCAGCTACCTCTTCAGCACCGTGTCTGCCTGTGTGCCACCATGTTTCCACCAGTGATGATAGTGGACTAAACCTATGAAACTGTAAGCCAGTCCCAATTAAATGTTTTCCTTTATAAGGGTGTTCTTGGTCATGGTGTCTCTTCACAGCAATAGAAACCCTAACTAAGACAGAGTCTCCCACAAACTCTGCCAAAACCAAGAAGTGATTTCCATAATATCTCCCAAAGGGATATAATAATGGAAATCTGAAAGATGTGTGCATTGGTTAGACCTCTATTACCCGTCCATTAGCTAATATGTACTTGACGAACAGTTGGGCAAGAGGGATAAGACAGCCATTCTGAGAAGACAGAGATGAACACAGAGGCCAATTTGATGCTTTCTAATTTTATTATAAAGTCACAGTGTCCTTTATGATCTAGAATTAGTAATTGTAATACCAATCAGGAGACACCAACATAGTGATCATATCCACAAAAAGAGTAGTGATGATTTTAAAAATATAATTTATATTAGAAAGCTTCCTTGAAAAAAGGAAAAGTCATAGTGCCTCTCTGACCTCTTTCAGCAGAGACAGATTGGTTTGCCCAGCTGTGTAGTGCTGACTATTGTCTTTTATTTATTTATTTATTTATTTGTTTTGGTTTTTCGACAGGATTTCTCTGTGTAGCTTTGCGCCTTTCCTGGATCTTGCTCTGTCAACCAGGCTGGGCTCGAACTCAAAAAGATCCGCCTGCCTCTGCTTCCCGAGTGCTGAGATTAAAGGCGTGTGCCACCACTGCCCGGCTGACTATGTCTTTTGACATTGCTTCCCTAATGGCAGCCAGCTTTGGCCAAGGTCACACATTTATCAGAGCATCTTGTTCAACTGACTGGTTGACTTGAGGTTGTCATTGTCTGGGCCACTTGACCCAATTCTTATAGGTTGGCTGAGGCCTTGCTTGAACACACCAGCAGATGTATTCTTCCTCTGTCCCCGTCCTGGCTTGCTCCTCTCACTCAGCAGGCCAAAGTGCTAGGACCACCTTACACTTCATGCACACTAATCTTCATTTCAGTTTCTGTAGCTCGAATCCAAAAGTTCTAGATGGTCAATCTGAGAGATCAAATATGGCGTATTCAGTGCCGTGGGGGAAGGAGTAATGTTGGGATGGAGGTAAGCACTGGAATGTGTGAGAGGAGACAGACTGACTCAGAAAGTTTAGCTTTCCCTCAGTGGAAATGTTTAACCCACTTGGATGACCCACGGGCCTATGAGAAAAAAGCTCTCCTTTGCCCTCCAATACTTTACCACTTTTTCATAAGTACTTTATCATTCAAGGCTTTTTCAGAGGGGGGGCAGACATTGGTTCTCACTAATTACCACAAAATCTTTACTCTCTGCTTAACATCTAGGGCATCCTGAGAGTTTGCTGATAAGTTTTAAGTAATAATAATTTAATATTGATAAACAAAATGAATTTGTTGCTTTTTTTTAAAAATAGACTTCTGCCTGTGCATGCCTTTAAATTTATCCTGGCTCTTCCATGTTACAACTTTTTAAAAAAATCAAATTTGATATTGAGATGTTATTAAAAACACTTTAGCCGGGCGGTGGTGGCGCACGCCTTTAATCCCAGCACTCGGGAGGCAGAGCCAGGCAGATCTCTGTGAGTTCGAGGCCAGCCTGGGCTACCAAGTGAGTCCCAGGAAAGGCGCAAAGCTACACAGAGAAACCCTGTCTCGAAAAACCAAAAAAAAAAAAAAACCACTTTAAAGTCTGGGTAGATATATAATCCCTGTATTTTCTATATCATATTTTTACTTAGCTGTCTATGCATTTGCACTTAGTAAACCCATTGTGATTCAGAAAGCGAGTGCACAAAAGCCTAGTATGTCCCAAGGGCTGACCAGACTGCTGGAGTTTGAAATATTATCATTATTGGAAACAAGTCTACCCAGTGTGCTTTTGCTCTTTGTTATGTTTTATTGTGTTTACATCCTTTACAAATTGGCAGTCAATTTAGGAGCTAATTAGACTAATGTTTCTTAATTAGAATACTTGATTAATAACAAAAACTCATATTTATACTCACCATGTAACAGGAAACCTAGAGCGCTATAGCCGTGCTTAGTCTGAAAGTGCTTAACAGTAAATTAAAATCTTATGGGATGTGGTCACTCATGCCAGCCCACTGAGCCTTCCTCGACAATTTACGACCATGGCCCATTTCTGTCGCTGATGGGATTGCTTTAGTTGGTCAGTGGCAAGGTGAGTTGGCTTCCCACTCACTCGATAGGAGGAGAGAAGCTCAAAGAGCCAAGAAACACATCAAAGTAGGACGGAATAACTAAACATACCCTAGTTACTTGGAGAAGAGGAGGCAGAGAGCGCCTACAAACATTCAAATAAGAGTCTAGACTGAGAGTGGATAGGGAGGCAGGTGAGAGGACTCAATGGAGAAAGGTGCTTGCTGCCCCGCCGCCTGATGACCTCAGTTTGATCTCTGGCAACCACAGGGTGGAAGGAGAGAGCTGACATCTGCAGTTTGTTCTCTTGTCCTCTGATGTCCACACCCATGCAGGATTTGCAGGACACATACACACATACACACACACTCACACGCACACACACTTGTGCACACACATGTACCTGCACATACACACACACATAAATAAGCAAAAAAAAAAAAAAAAATTAAAGAATGGACATGAACAAGTTTCTCATTCTGTGCGGAACAGGGAGCTGCCAGGAGGGACCAAATTAGAAACTTGTCTCACTTGCACATTTACTGAGTACCCACGCTGACTTCTGGCAGGGTGCTGTCGCTGCGGCCCCCTGTAGTCAACACTGGAGACTCTCCTGGAAACTGAGCATCGCTGGCCTAAGGCTGGTGCGGGCAGAAGAGGAGACGGGAGAAAGCCAGTGCAGTCCTGGTACCTGCGCCTGCGGCAAACTAAGCCAGTTTTCTCGCTTGGATTTTAAACGATTATTTCAATATATTGGGAGTGCGAACGCTCGAATGTATGCTGCTTCACTGAGTTATGTTTTCCAAACAATCTGCCTAAAAATCTTGGCATTTAAATAAGAGATTGCCTGAAGGAATATAACTCTATGCTCCTGTTGATAGCATGTTTACCAAAATTATCTGTGGGGAATGGAACTTTACTCATCCTCCCAAAAGATCAGCGCCATACCCAAACTGTTGTGAATGACCAGACTTCTGTTTTTCTGTGTTCATTTATACAATGCAATGAAAACCATACACGTCTCCCCTGTGTACTTCCCCCTGAGGCAAGACTCCGCACAGCGGAGCTATCCCCACTGCATCTCACAGGAAGGAAGGGGAGACCAGGAGGGGGAGGCAATGTGTGGGCGCGTGGTCAGTGGTATCAAGAGGCCAGGGCCTCTGCCTAGATTAGGGCCCTGTGGAGCCAGTTCAGCTATACATTCATTTATCAGGTTTTTAAATTAAAAAATGTTGTTTGAAGGAAGTGGTGACTGGCAACAGATTGCTATGGTTTGAAAATATGTCTTACCAGTAATTATTCTATGCACGTAGGGAACACAATTTGGATGCATCCAGTTCTGCCATTTGTTAGATATGATAGAAATCCATGATTTGATGCCAATTAACTTAACACATATGTAACCATGTCCCAGCTTCCTGAGTTCTGCACCTTTGAAATAAGCAACCATGGAACCATTGATTTATTTACAAGTGAAATTGTTTTTGTAAACACACATAGATTTCATTGGGCTTTGGTGTTTTTGTTGGACACAGAGAAAAGTCCTTCAACTAAGGAAGACAAAGTTGATTTAGGATTTCAATGTGAGCAATGAAAGCCACAGATCTGTCTTGTATTATTCATATCTAAAATACAATACCGCTTAAACAACAGATCACATAAAATCCAGTGACTATATTGACAAAAGCACTTTGAAGGGTATCAAAAATCAAGTAGCTGAACTATTTTAATGTAAATAAACTGTCATAAAGTACAGGGGTGCTGTGCTGGGAGTGGAAGTCACTGTATTGGCAGGCCAGAGCACCTTCAGGGGCAAAATTTCAGTCTGGTTTTCATGGAAGACAAAACCAGAACAGCAAAGGGCACCTCTCTCTCTCTCTCTCTCTCTCTCTCTCTCTCTCTCTCTCTCTCTCTCTCTCTCTCTCTCTCTGTCTTCCCTTCCTCCCTCTCTCTTCCTCTCCCTCCCTCTTCCTCTCCCTCTCTCCCTCTTCCTGTCTCTCCTCCCCTCCCTCCCTTTCTCTTTCTCTGTGTATGTGTGTATACATGTGTAAGTTCTCTTCTGCTACAAACTGTATTAAAACAAAAGAACACAAACGACAAACAACTTAAGATATATATCTTTAAAAGGCAGAAATTGCTGCATACAATGGGCAAACCCCAAATAAATGATTTAAGCAAAGAAGAAGAAGGTTCAATTAGAGAATTTCTCAATTGTTTGGGCAAATATTTAATGTTATTAGAATCCCAGGATCCTATATTCTCACGCCCTGTCTTCAAGGCTTGTAAAGACTAGATCCAGTCCGAGCTATCTTGTTTTCCAGGGTGTCTATTGAATGGCAGGCATCACATCCGAGTTTTAGGCTCTGAGTAAGAAGAGGGAAAGCACAAAAGTGATTTGTCCTTTCTAGCTGAACAAACTTCAGAAGTCTCATGCAACACTCACGTATGCGCATCTGTCTTTTATTTTTGGTTGGGACTAAGTCATGTGACTATATCATGTAAGGATGTAGGGTTGATCACGGAGAAACATAGTGCTTTTCTGGGTAGCAATTTACACCTCTAAAAATATTTGACAAAACTGATAGTCTCTGTTTTAGACAGGGAATAAAGAAATGGACAATATCTTCACTGACAATTACAGATAATTCATTATGGCTTTTGCAGAAATACATTATTATAAGCAAGAAAAGGACATGTTGTGCTCATAAAATATTGGCAAATGTTCATTACATTAGCCTAGGTCTCAGGATTTCTTCAAGAGAGTAAAGGTTGTAGCTCCAGAGAATTCAATAGGTATTTCATAGCAGGGACCAACCTATTTTTTAAATATGTTAAATTTCTAATTAAGAAACTATAAAAGTATTTTTAAATTAAATTAAATTTTTTTATTTGAGTGACTTAAATGATGCATAATATCATTTTTCTTTGATCACCCAACAGACAATAACTACACGAAATGGTTGTTTCTCTAATAACTTAGTTATGGAAAAAGGCTTTGCAAATATTTAACGTAGACACCAGAAGTAATTTTAGGTCTAACACAGATTGATTTGAGTGCCGTTCCTTGAACTGGAAGACCATAGTTATTTCCAAGGTCTCCAGGGGACCTTGTATTCTCATGTTCACCTCTGTCTTTGGGCACCTGCTTCTACCAGTTGGATTTTTATATATCTTGTTCTTTGTCCATACAATATGGATCCTGAGATGGGGCTTGAATGCTTTTATATTAGTGTGAATGAACTATATCACATACATATGAGCAGATTTTAAGAGTTGATAGTATTAGGATGAAAAGTCACGTAGCCACCAAACTTCTGAGTATGTTTTCTTGAGAATATCATTCCCATTTATGCTCACACGAATCCTTACCAGCCACAAAACAACCTTGCTGGCTTCTCTGAATTCGAATACAGTGTGATGAAGCTCTCCTCGTCCCTAACCTCCTTGATATACTCATAATGCAATAACGGCGCAGTAGGCTCACTGCTATGATCTCATGTGCATACTGTGGCTGCATTTGGTTGTCTCTGGTCTATGGTTTGCTTTTAAGATTGTAACAGTGAAAGCTAGAGAGTTTGGCAAGATGAAATGAAATGATAAATATAAAAAAAACAAAATATCGTGTGTGCAAAAATCTGTGAATGGCAGTCTTTAATAATGGCTAGGCATTATCATTACACAATCTTCAACTGATATACTTTTTCTCATTGAGAAAAATACTCCTCCAGAGTAGAATGGTTTTAATTTAAATACAGAAGCATCCAGAAATAGGAATTTAGGGGAGTTAGGAATTTAGGAATGAGGTTAAGATAAGGATAGGCAATCGGGTTCTTCTTGGAGGTAGGTCAGTTCTTGTAACTGTGAAGTGAAAGGCTGAGGCTGGTCATGCAAGAGTCAAGTAGGTGAGTGCTGAGTGCCCAACAGTGGTCAATGAATCCTACAGAAGAAAGACGACATCTTCTCTTCTCAAATGTCAGACCCTCACCAAGCTGATTGGTCATAGCTTTTACACTGAGTTTCACAGCCTATCTGAACAGTAAAACTGTGGGCACACCCCATATCCTGTATCCATCTGTCCTTTTGTTCTTCACCTTATTGTCTTCATCATTTTTTCCTTATCCAGACCTTCTTTTCTCCCTTTATAAATTGTAAACCTGTTTAAACCTTTTATATTAGTTGATCATGATTGGAGAACTGTAGTAATTACCTGTTCCTTAGAAACTATTACTTGCATTGGATAGATGATCATTTTCAGCTTTAAGAGCAGACAAACAATATTTGTCTGGACCTTCATATTTTGTTGTACTCAATGGATTTTCATTTTGAGAATACCATCCTTCATAAATTATGCATACAAGCCTGAATATTTTGCCCACCAGGCCATCTATGGTTGCCTCCATATAACTTTTCAAGTTAGTTAACAACCACCCCTCCAAGATTTACCGTATGCCAGACACTGTGACAGATGCCTCCGATTAAATAAGACTTGGTTCCCTCCCTCAAGGAACACGTAGTGCATCTGAAGAAGCAGCCCATAAAACTCACAAGATACAATGGAAATAATGGTCCAAAACATATATAAATTCCCTGTGGCTTTTTCTCTTAAAGGGTTTGAAAGGTACATGCTCAGGCACAGGTAAGCATATAAGTAAATTGCCCCTGATTTCTGAGTAGCTGTCTAAATTCTAGTGAAAGACATCTCATAATGCTTTTCAGAAGAAAGGCAGCAGTAAAATCATTGGTGATACTTCTCTGAATCCCATTAAAAAGCAATATTTTCTATGTTTTGAAGATTATTATAGTGCATTTTTGTCCCATATTCTAGATTCACTATATGACACTTATTCAAAATAGAGTAGTATCACTTTGAAGCAAAGCACTCCTTCCCTGATAATGATGACTAATGTTTCATTTAAAATGTCATTTCAGATGTAAGAGTCAAATTCCTGGACTCAAAGAGGCAAAGGTAACAGGACTTTCTGTAAAAGCACATGAGTGCAGAAAAATGAGAATTCCCTGTTTTTTTGTTTTTCCTATGAAGGAGGAGACAATTTCTTGGGTTTCTCACTGGTAGCCTGGCAAGATAAATAGATTATATGGCCTTGAGAGGTCCTTAGTCCTTCCCCAGAAGAATAAAGCACCCTTTGTTATTGTAACCTTGGAAATGTGTGAAAGAAGGTGACCTCCTTTGCCCTCAAGAATATCTATCCCTATACTTGAAATATTCACATATCCTGTAACCTCAGCTAAGATCACATGTTAGTGTGGAGAAAGCACGTAAGGATTGAAAAAGGTTTCATATTATTTTTATATCTATTTGCATTTTAACTTATTCAGAAATATCAATTTCCTTCTACGTGGAAAAGCAGATGCAAGAGCAGAATATAGGGGGAAAGTCATTGTTCGTATATGACCTGCAGGGTCTCTGAAACTGTGCTTCTCTGACTTGTTGACAAAAGCAGCTTCCCAGAGCCTGTGAACAACTTTGAGGATAAGACAAGAGGAGGTAAAGTGGGGATGTGATGTGTAGCAAGCAGAGGACTACGAGCATTTGCCATGTTGATAATAATGGGGGTGCTGAGGGGGAATGACCTGTAGAAGAGAATACTGACTTGACAGGATGGGAAATGACTGAGAAATTGGAGACCCATGTCATAGAAGAGAGTTAGGTCAATGAAAATGCTTGAAATTAATAGACCTCTTAGGTTTTTTTTTAAAACAAATTTCTAGTCTTTAATGTATGTGTTTAAATAAAAAATATATTTGTGTTTCAAGTGTTTAAAAGGCTCATAAAGACACAGCATGAAAATGTTCCTTCCATCACTGTTCTCAACCACTTAACCACAATCCCAGGAACAGCTGATGTCACAAGTTCTTGAGTATTCTTCCAGATATATTTTAAGCATATAATATGTCTATATGCTCTCTTTCTTTAACTATATGGAGGAGTTCTCAAGCCTGTGTTAACATGTTATCATTAAGCCAACTGACAATGCCACACTTTCCCAGTGCAGGTAGCTCAGACCATGAGAGTTGGTCAAAATGTCAATGTCCTTTTCTGAAAGATGGAAAGGAAAATAGATCAATGCATGCAGTTGCTCAGATAAAGGTCATTACTGTTATTTGTATTGTATAAATGTTCCACAATTGCCCCCATCTCAAATTACTGGTCATACATTAAAATAATGGAGGCATACTGAATAAGAGGGTAAAAATTCAGTAGCAATATGATCTCAGTAAAGAATATCCCTTAGAGATACATTAGTTTTACACTTTATTACATAGAGTTGTTGCATTATTGGATGATATTCAATTTTGAACTTTCAGGAAATTATTTTCAAAGTTGATTTCTTATTACTAAGTCTATGGCATAGCCTGTCCCTCATTTACATTATAATGTGTCAAGGTGAAAAACTGCTTATTTATCTGTTTAATGCTTAGAATATAATACTCTATAGATATGTGCTGAACAAATGAATTCTCTTATAAATAAATCACCCAGCTCATCAATTATTGGTTTAATTCTCCTATCTCACAACAGTAACTATTTCCATTTGAGCTCTGATTAAAATAAAGAGCTGGCATAATAATTCAGGTCCTAGAATTGTTGTCTCAACAGTGCATGACTCTGAGGTGGCAGTCTTAGGTGGGTTTCGTTAGGCTAAAGTTTAATGCAAACAAGTCATGAGTTAAAGTTTTTTTCTACATTTAATTGCCCTACCTTCATTTTACAGAACAAACATCTACATATCCAGAAAAGAAAAAAAAATGAAACAAGAGATTCACCAATTTAAGCCATTTTAAGACACAATGCTTTAACTCCATAGAGGTGGCATCTCCAATGTGCTTGTATTACAGGGTTTGAGATGTATTAATTGACCTTAAACGATGAGTCAATAAGCATAGCTCACATACTAAGCAAACAATGTGAGCATTTACAAATTAAAACAAGCTTCCGAAGAATTGTTCCTTAAGCACTATGGTTTCTGGGTTATGGAAAAGAGAACAACATGCCTTGCTTTGTTATCAGGAGACTTTTATATTTGACATTATGAAGCAAGAGAAGCAAATGGCTTAAAAGGGTGAAAAGCCAATTTACCATGATGGATGACATTTGGAAGCTGATGTTATCATTTGCAATTTAAAATTCAGAAATGATAAAGCACAATCAAAGGGTCTTATTGAAATGTATGCATTTATCTGGGAAAACTAGACAGAGGGCTTTGAATTTGTAAGATTATTCCGGCCCATTTCCACTCGTATTTTATAAAATGTTTCTACATTCTGCACACACAAAATGTATGTCCACTTTAAGAATATAAACAAGATTGCACACCTCTAGCCCACCCAAACAAAAGAGAGGGGGGGGCAAATTAACAGAATCAGAAGCAAACAGGAAACATTACAAAAGATACCAAAAAAAATCAGAATACTGTAATGAATTCTCTAAAAACATGTATTCCATTAAGGTGGAAAATCTGAAAGAAGTAGATGACTTTCTAGATTCAGCCAAGCCACCAAAATTAAACCAAAAAAATATTAATACCTAAAGAGACCCATAATAAATTGAAATAGTAATAGAAAGTCTTCTAGTTAAAAAAGAATTTAGGACCAAATGGATTGACAGCAGAATTTTACCACTTTCAAAGAAGATCTACAGCCAGTCCTTCTTTAACTATTCAAAAGAAAGAAAGGAAGGAAGAAGGAAGGAAGGAAGGGGGAGGGAGGGGAGGAGGGGGAGGGGAAAAGGAGGGAGGGAAGGAGAGAAGCACTCCAAAGCTCTTTCTATGAAGCCAGTATCCCTGTAATACCAAAACAAGGTAAAGATACACAGAAAAGAAAACTACAAGCTAATATCCTTGATGAATATAGATTTTAAAATGCTCAAGAAAATACTTGCAAACAGAATACAGACATACATAAAAAAAGATTTACACCATGACCAAGTTGGCTTTATCCCTAAAATGCAGGGATGGTTCAACATACACCAGTCAACAAACTCAATAAACCACAAAATGGACTTAAAAACAAAAATCACATGATCATTTCAATAGATATCAAAAAAGCCTTTGGGGGAAAAAAAACCAATGTCTTCATGATAACTGTTCTAGAGAAAGTGAGACTAGAGGGAACATGCTTCAACATAATAAAAGCTATAAATGAGAAACCCACAGCTAACATCATCCTATAGAAGAACTTAAAGCAATTCCCCCGAAGTCAGGAATGAGACAGAAAAATCTATTAATCTCACTCATTTCCAATACTGCACTCAAAGCACTAGCTAGAGCAATAAAGCAAGAGAAGATTAAAAGGATACAAAGAAGGAGGAAGAAATCACACTATCCTTCTTTTCAGATGACATAACTATACATTAGAGATCCCCAAAATTCTACCAGAAAGCATCTAGAAATGATGAACAATTTTAGCACCATAGAAGGATAAAATATCAGCTATCAAAAATCGATAGGTTTTCTACACACCAACAAAAACATATAGAGAAGGAGGACATGGATACACTTTCTTTATTCAGTGTCCTCAAAGAAAATAAAATCTCTAGGAATAAAGTTAAGCAAGGAAGTGAATGACCTCTACAATGAAACTTTAAACTTCTAAGGAAATGGAGAAAGATGTTAGAAAATGGAATGGCATCCCATGCTTAATGTTGATGGAATTAATACTGTGAAAATAATTATTTTACTGAAAGCTATTTATAGATTCAATGCAATCCCGATAAAATCCCCATCTCATTCTTCACAAAATAGAAGAAAAAAACCTATTCTAGTATTCGTGTAGAAACACAAAAGGTTCCGGATACAACAAACAATCCTGGGAGAAAGAAACAATGTTGGAGGGCTTGCCATTCTAGACCTTAAGCTATATTGGGTAGAGTAACAACAAAGTGAGTAAGATAACAAGGATGTCTGAAACAGTTCTAAGGAGTCACACTATTAACTAAGTACCTAAAAACACCTATAATGTATGTACATCTATTAATATACATATTATATGCATACATGCTATAAAGTATACATATAGTAAATGAAATATGTATATTAATATACATATATTAAATGATAGTTTTCTAACAGGGTGACAGTGTTCTCACTAAGAGTCAAAGACCATCTAATAAGAACCCAAACAGCAGGCATGAGAATTCTTTTGAGTCGTTGGTCAGGATGGTTCAAGAAAGTATCAAAGCCATTTTCTGACCTTTCTACCATGGTTGAGATTTCTTGAGCATGTGTCATGTGATTCTCTCTGTTGGTCATTTGGTTGCTCTCTTTCTAATTAAAAATTGAGAAAAGTGAAAGAGGGGAGAAGTTGACGAATGGACACTAAGTGCTAATGTGCTATTGCCTAGTAGAATAACTTTTTAATAAGTATTGTACTTAAAAAAGCTAGACAAAAGTATATTTGATATTGTCACCATGAAATAGTGATAGATATGGCTATTTACTCTGATGTGACTATTACACAACATGTACACTTATTTAAATACAAGATGCTGCCCATTAATATACATAATTTTGTTTTAACCCATCAGCTAAAAATCAAAATAACATCAAAAATTAAATAAAAAGCAGAACATCAGAAGGCCTTGTTCTCCTGGTGTCCTCCATTCCTTCTGGCTCTTATAATGTGTCTGCCTCCTTTTCTTATGGGCTCCATGAGCTCTGAAGGGAGGGATTTTATGGAGACATCATGTCTGGCTGTGGGTCTCTGCAGGAGGAAGCTGCCTGATGATGGCTGAGCAAGGTACTGATCAATGAGTATAGCAGATTGTCATTAGAAATCCTTTTATTGCTGTATTGTTTTTGGTTTTGATTTTTAGAACAATAGTGTTTGGGTTTACCCTAGGTCCCTGGGATACACAGTCTCAGGTTCTTGGTCACCTAAGCAGTATTGGTTATGAGTTCCATTTCATGGAGTGGGCCTTAACTCAAATTAGATATTGGTTGATTACTCCCACAAATTTCGTGCCACCTTTGTCCTAGCATATCTTGCAGGCAGAACACCAGTGTAAATTAAAGGTTCTGTAGCTGGATTGATGTTTATGTTTCTCTTATTGTAGCCTTCAGAGTATTTTTCAAAACCAAAGAGACTAGAATATAGAGGTGAATGTTCTATGTAGGCAGAAGCTCTGCCTACCCATGTTCAATGAATTGTGTAGATGTTGTCTTCAGCCATGGGGCACCACTGTCAATTTTTAGAGAGCAATGTATTGTCTTGGCAACATCCTGGGTTGTTTGTGAATTTCCATGGGACCCCTTTTGTCAACAGCTCAATTGGATATAACCCAGTACCAGTACTGGAAACTTTGTTTGGTGACAAGAGATGGCCACTTGGGACTCCAAATCCCCCATTATTTGGTGACTTCATTAGGATCATTTTTATATATTTTTTTTAAAGTAGGACTCATCTTTATTCCATTTCGACATTATCTTGAAAACATTTTCTCTGTATAGAATGACAGAAATTCTGTGTACCTTTTTGAAGACTTTAGCTGTAATTTTATTTACTTACAGATTTTTATTCCTAGTTGTCACTTAGAAGATACATTGTTTCTATACCAATTGAATTTTCTAAGAATAAAAGTTAAGAGAAAACAATAAGACAATAATAAAAACATATGAAAACTTCTGAATGATTTTTTATAGTATAATTCTAGAAAATATTTTAAGGGTTATTTTGCCTTCAAAATGAAGAAAATACTTATATAAAATAGTAAATGTAACTGCTGTTGGGAAACCTACACATAAAATTCCCTCCTAAAATGTTAACGTCAGTTGTTTGTTAGCATATATTCATTACACAAAAAAAGTTCATTACATCAGTTGTTAAAGATAGATTCCGTATTTTATGTTGATAGCAATATTTCATTAGATTTTAAATTATAGACTATTTGCAGAAGATTTGCCTTCACCAAAATGTTAATGGTGTTACTTGGGAATTCTTGTTCAGTTGAGACTCATTAATTTCTTTGGTTTATTGAAAAGTTAATTTTTTTTTAATTTTTTTTTTAATTTTTATTTTGCAATACAATTCAGTTCTACATATCAGCCACGGATTCCCTTGTTCTCCCCCCTCCCGCCCCCCTCACCTTCCCCCCAGCCTACCCCCCATTCCCACCTCTTCCAGGGCAAAGCCTCCCCCACGGTCTGAGATCAACTGGTAGACTCAGTCCAGGTAGGTCCAGTCCCCTCCTCCCAGGCCAAGCCAAGTGATCCTGCATAGGCCCCAGGTTTTAAACAGCCAACTCATGCAATGAGCACAGGACCTGGTCCCACTGCCTGGATGCCTTCCAAACAGATCAAGCCAATCAACTGTCTCACCCATTCAGAGGGCCTGATTCAGTTGGGGACCCCTCAGCCATTGGTTCATAGTTCATGTGTTTCCATTCGTTTGGCTATTTGTCCCTGTGCTTTATCCAACCTTGGTCTCAACAATTCTCGCTCATATAAACCCTCCTCATTCTCGCTAATTGGACTCCCAGAGATCCACCCGGGGCCTAGCCATGGATCTCTGCATCCAGATCCCTCAGTAGTTGGATGGGGTTTCTAGCACGACAATTAGGGTGTTTGGCCATCCCATCACCAGAGTAGGTCAGTTCGGGCTGTATCTCGACCATTGCCAGCAGTATATTGTGGGGGTATCTTTGTGGATTTCTGTGGGCCTCTCTAGCACTTTGCTTCTTCCTATTCTCATGTGGTCTTCATTTACCATGGTCTCCTATTCCTTGTTCTCCCTCTCTGTTGTTGATCCAGCTGGGATCTCCCGCTCCCCCAAGCTCTCTTTCCCTCGACCCTCGCCCTTCACTACCCCCACTCATGTCCAGGCTGTTCATATAGATCTCATTCCATTTCTCTGTCATTGGGCAATCCCCGTGTCTTTCTTAGGGTCCTGTTTTCCAGGTAGCCTCCCTGGTGATGTGAGTAGCAGTCCAGTCATCCTTGTTTCATGTCTAGTATCCTGCTATGAGTGAGTACATACCATGTTTGTCTTTCTGAGTCTGGGTTACCTCACTCAGGATGATTTTTTCTAGGTCCATCCATTTGTCTGCAAACCTCATGATGTCATTGTTTTTCTCTGCTGAGTAGTATTCCATTGTGTATATGTACCACATTTTGTTTATCCATTCTTCAGTTGAAGGGCATCTAGGTTGTTTCCATGTTCTGGCTATTACAAACAATGCTGATATGAACATAGCTGAACAAGTGCTCTTGTGGTGTGGTTGAGCATTCCTTGGGTATATGCCCAAGAGTGGTATAGCTGGATCTTGGGGGAGATGGTTCCCAATTTTCTAAGAAAGCGCCATATTGATTTCCAAAGTGGTTGTACAAGCTTGCATTCCCACCAGCAGTGGAGGAGAGTTCCCCTAGCTCCACATCCTCTCCAGCATAAAGTGTCTTCAGTGTTTTTGATCTTAGTCATTCTGACAGGCATAAGGTGGTATCTCAGAGTTGTTTTGATTTGCATTTCCCTGATGATTAGGGATGTTGAGCAATTCCTTAAATGTCTTTCAGCCATTTGAGTTTCCTCTGTTGAGAATTCTCTGTTTAGTTCTATAGCCCATTTCTTAATTGGACTGTTGGGCATTTTGATGTCTAATTTCTTGTGTTCCTTATATATTCTGGATATCAGTCCTCTGTCAGATGTGGGGTTGGTGAAGATCTTTTCCCATTCTGTTGGCTGTCGCTTTGCCTTGTTGACTGTATCCTTTGCTCTACAAACCCTTCTCAGTTTCAAGAGGTCCCATTGATTGATTGTTTCTCTCAGTGTCTGTGCTACTGGTGTTCTATTTAGGAAGTGATCTCCTATGCCAATGCGTTCAAGACTACTTCCTACTTTCTCTTCTAGCAGGTTCAGAGTAGCTGGATTTATGTTGAGGTCCTTGATCCACTTGGACTTAAGTTTTGTGCACGGTGATAGATATGGATCTATTTACAGCCTTCTACATGTTGATATCCAGTTATGCCAGCACCATTTGTGGAAGATGCTTTCTTTTTTCCATTGTGCACTTTTGGCTTCTTTGTCAAAAATTATATGTTCATAGGTGTGTGGATTAATGTCAGGGTCTTCAATTTGATTCCATTGGTCCACATGTCAGTTTTTATGCCAGTACCAAGCTGTTTTTATTACTGTAGCTCTATAGTAGAGCTTGAAGTCAGGGATCGTGATGTCTCCAGAGGTTGTGTTATTGTACAGGATTCTTTTGGCTATCCTGGGTTTTTTGTTTTTCCATATGAAGTTGAGTATTATTCTTTCCAGGTCTGTGAAGAACTGTGTTGGTATTTTGATGGGGATTGCATTGAATCTGTAGATTGCTTTTGGTAAGATTGCCATTTTTACTATGTTAGTCCTGCCTATCCATGAGCATGGGAGATCTTTCCACTTTCTGACATCTTCTTCAATTTCTTTTTTCAGGGACTTAAGGTTCTTGTCATATAGGTCCTTCACTTGCTTGGTTAGTGTTACCCCAAGGTATTTTATGTCATTTGTGGCTATAGTAAAGGGTGATGTATCTCTGATTTCCTTCTCCACTTCTTTGTCCATTGTATATAGGAGGGCTACTGATTTTTTTGAGTTGATCTTGTATCCTGCTATGCTGCTGAAGGTGTTTATAAGCTGTATCAGTTCCTTGGTGGAATCTTTGGGGTCACTCAAGTATACTATCATGTCATCTGCAGATAGGGAAAACTTGACTTCTTCCTTTCCAATTTGCATCCCCTTAATCTCCTTATGTTGTCTTATTGCTCTGGCTAGAACTTCAAGTATTATATTGAATAAGTATGGGGAGAGCGGACAGCCTTGCCTCGTTCCTGATTTTAGTGGAATTGCTTTGAGTTTCTCTCCATTTAATTTGATGTTGGCTGTTGGCTTGCTGCAAATTGCCTTTATTATGTTTAGGTATGTTCCCTGTATTCCTGATTGCTCCAAGACCTTTATCATGAAGGGGTGTTGGAGTTTGTCAAATTCCTTTTCTGTGTCTAGTGAGATGATCATGTGGTTTTTTTTCTTTGAGTTTGTTTATATGGTGTATTACATTGATGGACTTTCATATGTTGAACCACCCTTGCATCCCTGGAATGAAGCCTACTTGATCATGGTGGATAATTGTTTTGATGTGTTCTTGGAGTCTGTTTGCCAGTATTTTATTGAGTATTTTTGCATCAATGTTCATGAGGGAGATCGGTCTGTAGTTCTCTTTCTTTGTTGTATCCTTGTTTGGTTTAGGAATCAGGGTAATTGTAGCCTCATAGTAGGAGTTTGGTAATGTTCCTTCTGTTTCTGTTGTGTGGAACAATTTAGAGAGTATTGGTATTAACTCTTCTTTGAAGATCTGGTAGAATTCTGTGCTGAAACCATCTGGTCCTGGGCTTTTTTTGGTTGGGAGACTTTTAATGACTGTTTCTATTTCATTAGGGGTTATTGGACTATTTAAATAGTTCATCTGGTCTTGATTTAACTTAGGTATGTGGTACCTATCCAGAAAGTTATCCATTTCTTTTAGGTTTTCCAGTTTTGTGGAATAGAGGTTTTTGAAGTATGACCTGATGATTCTCTGGATTTCCTCAATGTCTGTTGTTATGTCCCCCTTTTCATTTCTGATTTTGTTGATTTGGATGCTCTGTCTCTGTCTTTTGGTTAGTTTGGATAAGGGCTTGTCTATCTTGTTGATTTTCTCAAAGAACCAACTCTTGGTTTCATTAATTTTTTTGTATTGTTCTCTTTGTTTCTATTTTATTGATTTCAGCTCTCACTTTGATAATTTCCTGGCGTCTATTTTTCCTGGGAGACTTTGCTTCTTCTTGTTCTAGAGCTTTCAGGTGTGCTGTTAAGTCACTAGTGTGAGATTTCTCCAACTTATTTATGTGGGCATTTAGTGCTATGAATTTCCCTCTTAGTACTGCTTTCATAGTGTCCCATAGGTTTGGATATGTGGTGTCTTCATTTTCGTTGATCTCTAGGAAGTCTTTAATTTCTTTCTTTATTTCTTCCTTAACCCATTGGTGATTCAGTTGAGTATTATTCAGTTTCCATGAGATTGCAGGTTTTCTGTAGTTTTTGTTGTTGTTGAAATCCAACTTTAGACCATGGTGGTCTGATAGAACACAGGAGGTTATTCCAATTGTTTTGTATCTATTGAGATTTGTTTTGTGGCCAAGTATGTGGTCGATTTTAGAGGAGGTTCCATGGGGTGCTGAGAAGAAGGTATATTCTTTTTTGTTAGGATGGAATGTTCTGTAGATATCGATTAAGTCCATTTGAGTCATGACATCAGTTAAGTCCTTTATTTCTCTGTTAAGTTTCGATTTGGGAGATCTGTCCAGTGGTGAAAGTGGGGTGTTGAGGTCTCCCACTATTAATGTGTGGGGTTTTATATGTGATTTAAGCTTTAGTAATGTTTCTTTTACATATGTGGGTGCCCTTGTGTTTGGGGCATAAATGTTCAGAATTGAGACTTCGTCTTGGTGGATCTTTCCTGTGATGAGTATGTAATGCCCTTCTTGATCTCTTTGGATTGATTTTAGTTTGAAGTCTATTTTGCTGAATATCAGGATGGCTACACCTGCTTGTTTCTTAAGACCGTTTGATTGGAAAGTCTTTTCCCAGCCTTTTATTTTTAGGTAGTGTCTATCTTTGAGTTTGAGATGTGTTTCTTGTATGCAGCAGAATGATGGGTCCTGCTTTCGTATCCATTCTGTAAGCCTATGACTTTTTATAGGTGAATTAAGTCCGTTGATATTGAGGGATATTAATGACCAGTGATTGTTCATTCCTGTTATTTTTTGGTGGTGATGTGTGTGTACTTCTCTTCGTTGGGGTTTACTGCTGTGGCTTTATCTATTGCCTGTGTTTTTGAGGGTGTATCTGACTTCCTTAGGTTGGAATTTTCCTTCTAGTGCTTTCTGTAGGGCTGGGTTTGTGGATAAGTATTGTTTAAATCTGGCTTTGTCATGGAATGTCTTGTTCACTCCATCTATGATGATTGAAAGTTTTGCTGGGTATATTAGTCTAGGCTGGCATCCATGGTCTCTTAGTGTCTGCATTACATCTGTCCAGGTCCTTCTGGCTTTCAAAGTCTCCATTGAGAAATCTGGTGTTATTCTGATGGGTTTGCCTTTATACGTCACTTGGCCTTTTTCCTTTGCTGCTCTTAATATTCTTTCTTTATTCTGTACGTTTAGTTGTTTATTATGTGGCAAGGGGACTTTTTTGGGGGTTCTAGTCTGTTTGGTGTTCTATAGGCTTCTTGTATCTTCATAGGCATTTCCTTCTTTAAGTTGGGAAAGTTTTCTTCTATGATCTTGTTGAATATATTTTCTGTGCCCTTGAGTTGGTATTCTTCTCCTTCTTCTACCCCTATTATTCATAGGTTTGGTCTTTTCATGGTGTCCCAAATTTCTTGGACATTTTGGTTCATGACTTTGTTGGCTTTAGTGTTTTCTTTGACTGATGAATCTATTTCTTCTACTGTATCTCCAACGCCAGAGATCCTGTCTTCCATCTCTTGCATTCTGTTGATTATACTTGCATCTGAAGTTCCCGATTGTTTACTCAGATTTTCTATTTCCAGCATTCCCTCTGTTTGTGTCTTCTTCATTTTTTCTATTTCCCTTTTCAGGTCTTGGACTGTTTCCTTCATTTGTTTCATTGATTTTTCTTGATTTTCTTTCAATACTTTATTGTTTGCTTCCAGGACTTAATTGATTTCTTCTAATTTGTTTGCCCTTTCCTCTAGTTGTTTTTTTTTGTCTTTTCCTCTACACAAGCCTCTAGCTTCTTCAGGATGTCATTCATAAGGCTGTTTTCTTCTGCTTCTTCCAATTTCTGATGTTCAGGTCTAGGTGTTGGAGGAGGGCTAGGTCCTGGTGATGCTATATTGCTATTCATTTTGTTGTATGTGTTTCTGCCTTGACGTCTGCCCATCTCCTTGTGGTTCGTTCTTGGCCTTATCCTCACTCTTGGTTCAGACAGAGCTGACAGATTCAGGAAGTCTCTCTCTCTTGTCCAGATGGGAGCTCTCTTGTCCAAATTGGAAGTCCGGACCAAGATGGGAGCTCTTGTCCAGAAAGGAAGTCCGGGGCAGGATGGGAGCTCTTCTCTCTTTCCCCTCTCCCCCATCTCCCCCCTCTCCCCCTCTCCCCCCTCTCCCCCCTCTCCCCCCTCTCTCCCTCTCCCCCTTCTCCGCCTTTCCCCCCCTTCCTCCAGAAGGGAAGTCCAGGGCCAGATGGGAGCTGGGGGCCGGCTTCTAAGTCTCAGGAAGAGGCTTGGGGCTCGGGCGGATGGGCGTGGAGGCAGGGCATGGAGATTGCAGGGTCCGCCAGGGGTCTTGGAGAAGGGGATCCTTCCTGGTGGGGCTAGAAGGGAACCTGCCCGGTGGCCAGAACCTGGCAGGTCCATTTTTATATTTTTTAAGAAGGTTTCACTGCACTAGATTTCCATACCACCTCTCAAATGCCCCTCTATTCTAGCTGTCTCTACCCACATTCCAGTCCCCTCCACTCCAATCCACCTATAAAATCTATTTTCCCCTTTCACAGAGATCCGTGTGACCCACTAGTCCAGTGTTTCTCAACCTTCCTAATACTGAGGCCTTTTAATACAGTTCTCATGTTACGGTGATTCCCCAACCATAAAATTATTTTTGTTGCTCCTTCATAACTGCAATTTTGCTCTTGTTAATGTGGTGGTCTTAAAAGGTATGGCTCCATTAGATTCATATGCTTGAATGCTTGGCCCATAGGGAATGGTACTATAAGGTATGGCCTTGTTGGAGTAGGTGTGGCCTTATTGGAGGAAGCCTGTCACTGTAGGGGTGGGCTTTGAGTTCTTATATGTTCAACCTAGGCCTAGTGTTTCAGTCTCTTGCTGCCTGTGGTTCACGATGTAGCACTCTCAGCTCCTTCTCCAGCATCCTGCCTGTCTGCATGCTGTCGTGCTTCTTGCCATGATGAAAACGGGCTAAACTTCTGACATTGTAAGCCAGCCCTAATGAAATGTTTTCCCCTATAAGAGTTGCCATGGTCATAATGTCTCTTCATAGCAATAAAATCCTAACTAAGACAATTATGAATAACAACGTAAATATTTTTGGAGATAGAAGTTTGACAAAGGGATAGGAATGCACAGCTTGAGAACCACTGCCTTATTTCCTTCCTCTGTACCTAACCTCTCGAGGTCTATGAATTATTGTTTGGTTGTCCTTTGCTTAATGACTAATGTCCACCTATGAGAGAATACACATGGTATTTATCTTCATGGTTTTGGGTTACCTCATTCAGGATGATTTTTTTCCTAGTCCCATCCATTTGACTGCAAATTTCATGATGTCATCTGAATAGTTGAGTAATACTCCATTGTGTAAATGGACCACACTTTCTTTATTCATTCTTTTGTTGAGGGACATCTAAGTTGTTCCGATTTCTGGCTATTGTGAATAGAGCAGCATGAACTCTCAGAGACTGAAGCAGCAAGGACAGGGCCTGCACACTGCACCAGGTCTTCTGTGTGTATATTATGGCATTCGGCTTAGTGTTTTTTTTTTTTTTTTTTTTTTTTTTTTTGGTTTTGTTTTGTTTTTTTTTTTTTTTTTTTGGTTTTTCGAGACAGGGTTTCTCTGTGTAGCTTTGCGCCTTTCCTGGGACTCACTTGGTAGCTCAGGCTGGCCTCGAACTCACAGAGATCCGCCTGGCTCTGCCTCCCGAGTGCTGGGATTAAAGGCTTAGTGTTTTTAATGGGGCTCCTGAGTGTGTGAACGAGTTGGTCTCTGATTCTTAGTCTTTCTCTTAGGCTCTTTTCCTTCTGTTTGTTTGCCTTGTCTAACATCAATGTGATGGTTTTTGTTTTACATTATTACACTTGTTTTGTTTTGTTGTCATCTAGTAGAAGCCTGTTCTTTTCTAACAGAGGATAGAAAGAGCAGATCTGGATGGGAAGGAAGGTGGAAAAGAACTGAGAGGAGCAGAAAGAGATAAAACTAATCAGTATATATTATGAGAGAAGACTCTATTTTCAATAAAAGGGGAAAATAAAAATTTAAAAGTATAACATTAATCACATGAAAGTAAATGAAAATATGCTCAGTGTATACTGGGGATTCTGCTGTGGGTCAGTAAGTATCTCATGCTATGTGGTTATACATAAGTCTTCTGGAAAGGGACCCTATCTGGTGATGCCAAGAGATATTTCAGTAAAATTTTATCAGAATATACCCAGTTTTATTTCTTCATAAATAAACTCTTTGCCTACTTCTGATCATTCTCTTCACTTTTTGTGAAGGAATCCAGGATTGTTCAGGGAAACAGAATAGGCATCAGTTATTGGGGGATTTAAAAGACAACTCCATGTAGTTAAAAGGGAGGTTTATTTTGGGGTAACTTACAAGTAAGGGGATAGAATACAGGATATGGGAGAGGTGAAGTGCAGTCCAGAGGTGTTCTCTGGATAACTCTGCTCCGTTTACCATCTAGCATCCAGGATTACCAGGAACCAAGAGAGCCGGCACATCCAGATCTCAGGTTTTAAGGGCTCCTGTCTCTGCCCCGCCTCAGGGGAGGTCATAGGCATGACAGTTACCAGAAGCCTCACTGTGGGTAGTACTTCCAGGTCAAAGCTGGAACAGCTACCCACTACAATCAGCAGTGTTGGGTTTATGTCTTTCCTGGTCTGGATTTGACAAATTGAAAATTCTAGTCTTTTGTGAAAGATTGGATTGCACTGTGCTCTTTGTTCAGCTTTCTTGTAGTTACTCTCAGATGAACAGAGCAAAATATTCTTTTTCTTCCTTCTTTACAAATGCTGCAAGAAAAAGTACCCAGTGATTTGTACGATTGGCAACTGCAACCATTGCTCTGGGCAGATTGAAAAAAAATATGAACAAAGAAAAAAAATCCTCTTGTTCTCCTTAACATAATCCAGAAGTGGTTGTTCACCTGTCTTACGGTCAGGGCATGGATTTCTCTGCTACTCTGTGATCTAATTCAGAACAGAAACAGCTGCTGTATTTCAATTGATTTATAAAAAATAACTGATTGCAGTAGATACCATCTGACATCAGTGGAATCATCAATAAGCAGTGACCAGTCTACTCAGTTAAAGACATTTCACCTCAATGTACAGATACATAAATCCTTAATTCCTTCCTCCTTCCTTCTTTCCTCCTTCCTTCTTTCCTTCTTTCCTTCCTTCCTTCTTTCCTTCCTTCCTTCCTTTTCAGAAACTGCCATCATTCCCTATTGGGCAGTAATTGTCAACAGTCATTTAGCAAACACATGGATGTGGCCAATGTTTAAATTCTTCTGACTAATCCCTGATAAATAATCCTGTGCAAGAGACTAGCTATCTTTTAAAAAAGGTTCCTATTCTGTGGCTATGGTAGACAAGAACTTTTGAAGACCTCATGAACATTCTCAGGAGAATCTTGTAGAATTTCCCAACCCACAGACTAGCTCTTACTCTATTGGTTTCCAATGACAGGCTTTTGCTTTGAAATTTCTAGAAATGATTGATGCAGGAAGCTACAAGTCTGAATAGTAAGCAACATGAGGCTGAATCTTCTTTAAAATTTGTTCAAGAAATTGGAGCTCATTTATAGAGGCAGATATGAACATTAAACTATCAGATGGGGGACTTGAGGGTATAGTTCAGTTGACAGAATGTTTACACAGTGTCCTACTTAGGATTTCTATTGCTAGGAAGAGACACTATGACCACAGCAGCTCTCATAGAGAAAAACATCTAAATGTGGTGGCTTGCTTACAATTCAGAGCTTTAGTCCATTACTGTCATGGCGGGAAGCAAGGCAGCATGTAGGCAAACATGGTGCTGGAGCTGAAAGTCCTTACATCTTGATCTTAAGGCAACAAGAAGTGAACTGTCTCACTGAGCATGGCTTGAGAATATATGAGACATCAAAGCCCACCTCCACAGTGGAACACTTTCTCCAACAAGACCACACCTACTCCAACAAGGCCACACTTTCTAATAGTGCTACTCCCTTGTGGGCCATTATCTCTCAAACCACCACACCTAGCATGTGCAAAATCCTGGATTCAATCCCTAGGACCACATAAAACAGAGCATAGTGGTAAATACCAGTAATTCTAGCATTGGTGAGGCAGAGACAGGATGATCAAGAAACTCAAGGTAATCCTTAGCACATGACAAGTTACAGCTCAGGTTGGACTATATGAAACATGGTCATCTATCTTTCATCTATCTATCTATTTATCTATCTATCTTTCTATCTATCTATTCTCTATAATCAATCAATCAATCTATCTTCTATTTCTCTATAATCTATCAATCTATCTTTCATCTATCTTCTATTTCTCTATACTCTATCTATCTATCTATCTATCTATCTATCTATCTATCTATCTATCTATCTATCACCTATCTGCTTATCTATCTACCTATCATTTATCTATCTATCATTTATCTATATATCTATCTGTATTTTAGAAGTCATTCAAGGCCTGAATTGCAAGTCTTCAAAGTCTACTATCACATTCTTATAAAATGTTCCTGGCCCTTTCCTCCAGATAGAGTATCATTTCCATTCCTCAGGATCATACTGAGCTTTGCCATTCTGCCCATAACTTTGAAGGAATCTTACTGCATCACTTTGGTATCAGACTCCTTTCCTTTCTATTCAGACTATAGGTTTTTTCACCTTAACAAAAGAATGCCTTCTTGACTGTTGTTCACAAGTGTCCACTCCATATTTCATTATACCTGGTTTTAATCCTAATAAAATAAAAATCTGGTTGTGTGAGCCTCTTGCCTGACAATCACCAATGTCTTGCTATGCAAGAAGTCTCCCATCCCATGTTCCTTAACCAAGTTAGCTCATCTATATCCTAGCAAGAGGCCAATTGACAAGTATGCATATCTTGTTTATATCTGCATTTACAGGATACAGTACAGAATCTGATAAATAGTGGCACTAAATCAAATATTAATTCAACAAATGAATAATAGTCTAGTTATTAATTGAGACTTATTTTTTTTTTTAGGCACGAGTGAATAATGAAAATCTTCATGCCTAATGCTGACAGCAAGTGAAGCATTGAGCAGCACATCACTCTTTTTAGTATAATTTCTTTTTTTTTTTTAAACTTCTCTTCACAGTAGGAAGCCATGTGTATACGGCAAGATAAACTCTGCTGCTGGCCACTTAAGATAAGAGGAGATCTTGTGATGCTGAACTTGTGTTAGTTAATTGCCCAGGAGAAGTTGGACTTTGTTCTTTTGTTTAAGTGAGTCAATAGATTTGTGTATACTGTGGTGAAGATACACATTTGTAGTTAATCACTGAAAGCTATCATCAAGCAACTGCCAATGGAAAACAGAGCAATCAGATTAAATCAATAAAGGATGACTAAGAGCAATTGCAGGAAGAGGCGACATTGACTTCATGTTGCGTGACCTGTTTCAGGCCACTGTATCTTTGGTTTAAATATATTTGCTGTAACCATGCTGTGATTGGTACTTTGGGACTCCTATAAATAGAATAGCTTTCCATGCTCCATCCATCCTTTCCCTCCTTATTTCGTTCCTCCCTTTAACTTTTTCTTTTAATGCAAAGACCATGAGCTTTGAAGTCACGTGGTTGGTCCTGGGTTTTAGTCTTACATACAATGAATTGATAAAACTAGGCTTTCATCACGTCTTGGCAGGGCTTGCTCAGTCTCCTGCAATGCTGTCAAGTTGGATGAGTATTAGTATCTTTCTTATGTGTCATACCATCATTTTCCTTTTACCTACCTCCTGGATTCTTTTGTCCTGGTTTTCTGATCTATAAGACCTGTAGAGGCTTACTTTAATTTCTAGTTTATCAAACAGATAGAATATTAAATTGCATGTTATCCAGAATTATATCATTCAGGGAAATGTAAATATTTCTTAAATATCTCAGTGATTAGTAAAATACCAATGTTTCTAATTTTATTATGAAGAGTCTATTTCCATTGACTGGAGTATAGAATCTTTCTTTACTATGTCACATGTGTACAGCTAATTATTTTCTAGTTAGATATTGTGTTCTTAAATTAGCAGAGTTCATCTAGAATTATGCTGAGCCAAAATAGAGATGTAATTGTGGTTGGAAAGGAGGCAAAAGGCAAAGATAATAAAGCCATTGATAATGTAATCTAATGAGAAGATGTGTACTCAAAGATCCTGGGTGAATAACACTTTTCTGATTAGTTATATGTAAGGTTTATAACTTATAATTCCTGATCCTCAATTTTTCGACTTATACTATTGGATACATGTCAAGCCAGATATTTTTATTCAAATGAGGTAATGCATGTGTAAAGTTTCTTCTAAGAGAGAAAAGCATTCTAGATAAATAAATAAAATTTCATTTTTGTAATTTACTTTATTGATCTGGCTCACTAAGTCTTAATGGAAGTAATTACAAGGACTGTCAACAAGCTCACACTTGGTTCTGATCTCTTCCAGATGTTGACAGTAGAGCTCCTGTGAGTTAGACAGTGACAAGAGAAAAAGCTCCTGACACAAGGTTCACAGTGAAATGGAATGCGGAAACAGTCAGGTGTAGGGAAAAATAATTGTATAAATAAATAAAAACTTTTATATATAAATATTTGACAAATGACTATGACATAAAGAAAACAGAAGAACATGAAAGGTATTCACTATAGGTTAGATTCTTCTTGTCTTATTATTTATCAGAAACAGAAGACATAAAAATAAATGGCAAACAAGCGTATGATTAGAGAAAGATAATTTAAGTAAACATATTATGAATAAGGTTTTGATTAAAATAATTTTATATAGCGATGTTTTCAATCCTATTTAAAGATTAAAAAACTTTTAAGTAGGATAAACACTGAAGATCATTATTATTGCTCAGGTGGGTCAATGAGACACAAAAAGTGGTTCTGTCTAGGTGTATTGTAACACAGAGCTCATCTTTTGTTTCTCTTAAAGTATAACATTTGAGAAAGTGGCAAAAAAGAGAAAGGGATATCAATTGCGTGCCCATTCTAGTCGAGAAGTCTATACAGAAGCATAATAAAGCAGTTGCAAAGAAAAGGCTGTTTGAGAAGAGTAAGCTAATCACATTGTCTAATAGTTGCACAAAACTGTGAATGTTTTTTTATGTTGTTCAGTTCTTGTATTTGTTACATTGTCAGCATTATGAGAGCAGTATGCTCCAAATGGGTGCTTGCACAGTAGTAATTTGAAATACAGTTTTCATTGTCCTAGCTTTAAGTCATAGAACAACTAGCACACTGAATGGTAGATGTACTCATCAAAAGGATGAATGAGGATATATTATTATTTTGATTTTGTATACTTTCGTCTCTCCTAATCCATGTCTACCTTGAGTCCCAGAGTGTGACCTAGTGTGCAAGCAGGGTCTTTGCAGGTGTAGTTAGTTAAGATGAAGTCACCCTCCATAAGAATAGACCAATGATGTCTACGAAAGAGAGAGGACACAGATATAAATATGGAGAAAGATGAGTTAAAGATGCAACAGAGGACCACTGTTACGTCAAGAAGCCATGGGATGCTGGGAATTGCATGGGACAGGTTCTTCTTCAGAGCCTACTCAGGGAATCAACCCTGCCAAAACCTTACATATTCATCATATTTTATCATGGGACAAACACCTACGAGAATCAATTTAGAAGGGAGAGGCTTGTTTTGGATAACTGGTTCAGAAGTTAGTCAGTCCACAGTCAGACAGTTCATTGGGCACTTGTGATAAGGGAGAGAATCATGGAGGAGGGAGTTGCACAACATAACTACTTACCTCATGGAGGTCTGATGGAGAAAGGGGAAAGTTAGGAGTGAGGGAGAGGGAAGAGAGGAAAGGGAGGGAGGGAGGAGGGGAGAGAGAAAGAGAGACAGACACACAGAGAGACAGGCATAAGATTTATCCTTCCATGATATTTTTTAATGACATATTTCCTCCAAATAGGCTCAGATTCTAAATTTCACATTTCTCTCCCTCAAATTGTGCTAATAACTCAGAAACAAGACTTTTGCACATGAACCCATGGAGGACACTTCTGCACAAGCTATAAGATCTGGATTTCAGACTTACAGTATCCAGATCTGTGAGATGGTAGATGGATGGCTTTCAGCTGCTGAGCTACTTGCAGAAGCACAGGAAGTCAATGAGCAGTTGCTAAACCACATCCAGGAATCTCATGGTTAATAGGACACAAATCACTCCTATGTTCATTATCTACTGTTACATCTTATGTTTTTTAGGGTTAGTTTTAAAACTCACATTTGGGTGCTACAATCTCATTTGGAAGACCCTTTCTGTATTATTTCATAAATTGCACTTGCTGAAGTGGAAGCCAAAATGGAAATGTAGTCAGGGGTGGACCTTTTAAATTGATAACACCTAACCTATGTTTAAAAAAATATTTTAAAGAAGATATCCTACCGAATATCTTAGAGCATACCTGAGCATAAATACTCACACCCCACTTTATCCACCTTGTAAGTTAGATACGCTTCATATCAGGTAACAACTATATTTGGCTCAGTTAATGATTTCAACAGTGACCTAAGAAGTTGGCCAGTGACGTTGGGATGTTTTGCTATTACCATTAATGAAGGAGACATGATTTGTTGCTATCATAGCTTTACTATTTTCTTTTTTTTTTTTTTTTTTTTTTTTTTTTTTTTGGTTTTTCGAGACAGGGTTTCTCTGTGTAGCTTTGCGCCTTTCCTGGTACTCGCTTTGGAGACCAGGCTGGCCTCGAACTCACAGAGATCCACCTGGCTCTGCCTCCCGAGTGCTGGGATTAAAGGCGTGCGCCACCACCGCCCGGCGCTTTACTATTTTCTTTGTGTAAAACCATTAATTTGGCATTATTAGCCTCTTCTGGAAATAGTTTTTCTGAATTGTCTATCCCTTCCAGCAGATCCAGTGCAGTGGAGGCTGGAGGAAGTACCTGCCTCTCTGCAAGCTCAGTTTTTAAAGGCAAAAATCACAAGGTTGCATCATTTAGGGGTGCTAGTATGGGTACAATTCTGATTGGCTCGCTTCTAGGGACTTTCTAGAAATCATGGCTTAATCTTACTTTTAAGGGGGTGGTTACCCACCACCATTTTTCATTGGCTGCCCCCAGGTGGGGACATTTCTATGGTCAGTTACCCTGGAAACCAGGGTTGGAACATTCTTTGGTCAAATAGTTACCTAGGGAACCAGGGAGAGGACATTCCATAGTCCGGCAGTCATTACCTTGTGACTACCTTGTGACTCTGTACTTTTACACTCTCTGGTTTCTGGAATCTGGACTGACTGGTTTCAGTAACTCACGGCCTGTTTCAGTAACTCATGGCCTGTATCTAAAAGGAGAAATCTTAGGCCTTAGTTTTAGGGTGAAAGCATTTTGGTCTTATTTCTTTTTTTTTTTTTTTTTTTTTTTTTTGGTTTTTCGAGACAGGGTTTCTCTGTGTAGCTTTGCGCCTTTCCTGGAACTCGCTTTGGAGACCAGGCTGGCCTCGAACTCACAGAGATCCGCCTGGCTCTGCCTCCCGAGTGCTGGGATTAAAGGCGTGCGCCACCACCGCCCGGCTTTGGTCTTATTTCTAAGATGGCTCATTTTCGTCTCACACTGAGAATTTGGTATCTGAATACATCCTGTACCAACTCCTGGGGGACTGCTCTCCCTTACGCTGTCTCTGCCCTGTACCTAATACAATGTAAAATCTACACCAATAAGTATTACATAATCCTGTCTAGAGAATTACGACAAGAGAAAAAAGGTCTGCCTAGATGTATTTTTTTTTTTTTAATATTTTTATTCTGCGGGTGTTTTAACCCAAGAATGCCTGAATGCCTGAACCCACTGATGGCAGAACTACAGGTACTGGAACTAGCAGCTGTGGCAGGCTGGCTGTTCTTATACGCTGTACAAGTTTGGAAAATTAGATTTGGGCCCCAATGAGACCAATGATACTCCATTCTGTTTTTAAGATGAAACCATCAGAGGGAAATTTCGTCATTCATGATGACTCTGTATGAAAAGATTTTCTATCCGTACAGCCGGGGTTGAGGGAAAAACGGACAGGAAAAAAAAAAATCAAGTCTCCATGATACCATCCGAGGCTTCAGCTGCAGGTACAGCCAAAACGGCCTCTCTTTTTAGTTCCAATTAGCTTGAAAAGCAACCCCTCACTCTCTCTAGCCTAAATTAGTCTGAGTTGAGTTGTCTCACTTGGAAACAGAACAGGTTAAAATCAGCCCAGACTGAGAAAATAAAATCTTAATGGCCATTCATGGGGCTGGAATAGCAAACAGATGCGGATAAAGCCGGCTCTGGAAAGTCGGGAGAATATAATCACAGGGCACACTAGGGCATCAGTGTGTCATAGTAACCCCTTCTTTTGTGAGAGTGGCTGTCTGAAATCCTATCAGCATGAATAAACAGCTCCTCTTCTTACAGGAGGATTTAAGTCACTTTGACCTAGCAAAGGAGCTCAATTCACAGCCCAGGAGCCAAGCTTGCAATGTAGACATTATGCATGCAACATCCCACAGCTGCCTTCTTTGTGATGTGGCCAGAAGCAGGTATAGGCCCCCTTGACCTGGTCCTTCTTTGCTTTGATTCTACTTTGTTTCATTTATTCTGCAATCTCCTTTTATAACAGCTCCTCTTTTCATTTGACGAGATGACTCAGGCTTCACTTTCTGTGTTCTCTCTCTCTACAGAATGGGTGCATTTGATTTCACCCAAGTTCAAGTTGTTACTAGTTGTATCTGGTTGACTAGCATGGGAAACCAAAGGGGTATAATGATTATATTCCTCTTCCCCATTTTAATTTCTCCATTCAAATTCATTTCATAATTAGTGGTCTGGCCATTTATTCATCTCAAAGTTTATCTGATGGGGAATTTGAACTTTAAAGCAAGTGTAAAGCTAGGCTCCATAGCATAGTTACCCAGAGATGGATGTCTGGAAAAATTGGTTGCCACAGCTGGTATCTTCTGTATCGGTGGGAGCTTTTTAGAATTGGAGTCTAAGAATGAATTACTAGCTTGGCTAATTGAAATTTACATTTAATTAAGATCACTAGGGAAGCACATGTACAACAAAATTTGAGCTGCATTTTCTGGCTCATCCCCGAGGTTTCCATGGGGCTTCTTGGAGAACTTAGAGGGCAGGCCCATTAGCCCTTCCCTTGTGAAAGCCAGCCTTCAGTATACTGTGTTTTATTCCACTTTCCTGTAATTCTCCCTTTAAAGTAAAATATACCACGTGAATAACTGCTACATTAAATAAAATAATACTTCATTGTGAATGAGCTTATCAAACTTTGCATAGGATATTGAGTTGTTTTTGAGTGAGACTGAACAAAGAAGAATCTCACTAAGGAAAAGATAGGAAGTGGAACAGAGTTCCCTACTCAATGTTGTCTTTTGCTCATCTTTGCTGAGAAAGGTTCTGTCAGGAGCCATTGCTTGGTGACACACATCTAGAGTCCTAAAATACGTCTAAACATTAGAATCAAGAAGTAGGCTTCTTGGAGGTCAGCTTGTATAAGAACCAAGGGGCTCAACAAAATAATGCCTTGAGAGGAGGAAAAGCCAAGCTGATAATTTTCATGAAGAAAAGAATGTTTTCACACACACAAAAATAGTGTTTTGGTGCACAAAGGGTGATGGCAATAGAACAGCATGGTGGCTGCTATTAGAATTCATTTTTTACTACATTGGCATGTGTGTGTGTGTGTGTGTGTGTGTGTGTGTGTGTGTGTGTGTGTGTGTGTGTGTATGTGGGCACAGGGGTGCCATGATGTATATGTGGAAATCAGAGGATGACTTGGGGGAGCTGTCTTTCTCTTTTCCCTCTCCCATTTGGGTCCTGGAGATCAAATGCATGTCCTCCACTTTGGTGACATTCACCTTTGTTAGCCATCTCGCTTGCCCATGTCCTGTAGAGAGAAAGACAAAAACATAAAGAAATAACTATCTAAAAACAAAATGTGCTGTCTCTCTAGTCTTGGATAATTATTAAGATGTAAGGGTCCTGAAGCCCCTTCATTATGGTATCATATAAAAGGGGTAGAGTCTCATCTGGCCACAGACTACCCACCCACGTGACAAATGTTCTCCTGTACTTTCCTGTTGATGCCTCGCTGGGTATAGGTAATGTCCACTAACAAGTTTCTGGGCCTTGGTGTGAAGGTGTGGAGATAGGAGGCTTGAGAGGTCATCAAGACATAAAAATCACCAGCAGCCAGTAGTCTACAGTGGCCATGAGGCTTCTATTAAATACAAAGGAAATACCATGAACTCCTAGGGTAAGAACAGGGAGTTTTGTGTAGAAGCAGGTGTTGGTAGGATTGTAGTTTACATATCAATGCAGCCTCATTTGTATCCACAGGAAAGTGAGGGACAGAGAATTTTTAACAAGAAATTTTCTTGTAATTCAAAATTATGATCTCCTCCCCATCCTTTCTTACTGTTTCCAATATAGATGCATTGTAAGTCAAGTAAACTTGGATAGGTAATCTTCACAAAGGTTTATAATGAATGTCACAGTTAAGAAATGGGGTTTTTGTACACTTCGAACAGTACCATTCAATAAATATATTTCATCTGAAATTACCCCTAAATTCTCAGTATTCCTAAAAAGGAACAAGACAAGAAGGCAACTGCCTTCCTCTTTTTCAATCCCCACTGCCACCCAAGAGCTCTTAGCTCATGTGTGGTCTTTATATGGCACTTGTCTGGGTTTGATTAAGTCACAACTAAACAATTTCATTTTAATTGTTATCAAAGGTATTTAATGCCTTTGTGTCCTGGGAATATAAACATAGTGAAGTTGTGATTTTAATTTGCAATGCTTACATCAAAGAAATTTTTTTGTTGTTCTTGCTTAACATGAAAGATCATTATTTAATAATATTTAAACAGTTACGTTGAAGCAAAGGTTTTGTAAATTGTTTCTTAATGAAACTCCAGGTGCTCAGACTCCATGTTCCAATGAGGAAAATTTCCTTATTTTATAGAGTCCAAAAATTCTACAAGGGTTCATAAAAAAATTCAACATCAGGTTTCTTAACCACCTCTCTCTGCCTCTTACTTAGAGCACTAAGTCATACTTTCTGGAATTCAATCATTTTATTGTGAGCCACTTTTGCCTAATAAATCCATATATCACCAGGAAAACTTTTAACCATGGGATTGAAAACCAGAAGTGATAGCAGATATCCCATTGCACTAGGCATGTCTTGTTATCTAATTCTCCTGTGGCTATTATTAGAGATCCTTCAAAGGGCATACTTGAACTTCAAGTTCAAAGCTAATGTTAAAATCTGCTACCGTTCTATAACACATCTTTCCATCTAAAAGAAAGTACCAGCCCTGACTCCAGATGATGTTTTTATTGCTTTGACCCCAGTCAGCACCTTATTTTGAGCCTTGAGAAGAAGTAGGTACGGTTCTTATTTGATGGGTATGCCGACAAAAGTATAGAAGTCCAATTGGTATCATATTGGTAATGGACCAGGTCCTGTGCATTGAAAGAAGCTTCACTTGAAGTTGAAAAGTGAGGAGGAAGGAAGGGCCAAGTGCAGAGGGAGGACAGGGGTAAAGGAGTGTAAGGGGAAGAGGAGGACAAGGGTAGAGGAGGACAAGGTAGAGGAGGACAAGGGTAGAGGAGGACAAGGTGGAGGAGTGTAAGGGGTAGAGGAAGACAAGGTAGAGGAGGACAAGGTAGAGGAGCACAAGGTAGATGAGGGGAATGATAGAGAAAGGAAAGTTGTAGAGGGGACCAGGGGAAGGGGATGCACTAGGCTAGGGGAAGGAAGTGGTGCAGAGGAAGAAGAAGGGATAAGGGAGAACCTGGGTTATTGGACAGAAAAGGAGTAGAGGAAGGATGATGGGCAGAGGAAGGCAAAGGCACGGGAGGGCAGAGTAGAGGACAAAGGGTCATTGAGGGCAAGGTGTGGAGCACATTCTGCTTCTCCTTTAGAGTTCCCAAGCCTGGCTGTCACAGCGGCTGAGCTTGTACCGTTGTGATCAGGAGCTGCTCTTATTTCCTGTTGCCACAACTGACTTATTCCTATTATATTTATTTTGGAAATGAATAATAAAAATTAAGAATCAAGAAAAATAGCCTCTTTCTGGGTTCTCAGGAATATAAACCTATGTTTAACATTTTACTCTTTAGAAATACTACTTAGAAAAGGTCATTGAGCATGTCTGTTTATTTGCTTCTTTAGGAAGCAAAATCATGTCACTTGTTAGATCTTGTGAGAATCTATCAAATATGCACTTTGTCAAGTTCTCTAAGGAACATTTTAGAAATGTTTTTGCTTTGCTTAGTGGGAGCCTGTCACATGGTAGGATAAATATGCACCGAACAAAGCTGTTGAAATGTTCTGCCGAGGAAGCATAGCTGTAATCATGGTCAAAGACTATTTATAGAACACTGATACTTCCTAAACACAGAGATCACTACAACTTCATAAGTAGAGATTTTCTGATGTCATGAACCTATGACATATATAACATACAGTCATGGGTGCTGCCCTGGGTGGGTTTTGTTAACTTGACATAAACCAGAGTTATCTAAGAAGAGAAACATTAATTAAGAACCTGTCTCTAGAATCTAGTGTAGTGTCGCACGCCTTTAATCTCAGCCCTCTGGGAGGCAGAGACAGGCAAACCTCTATGAGTTTGAGGCTAATCTGGTCTTCATAGTGAGTTCCAGGCCAACCAAGCCTACACAGTGAGACCTTGTCTCAAAGATAACAACCACAACAAGAAAACAAACAAACACAAGAAAATGCCTCTGTCAGATTTGTTTGTAGTCATATCTATGGGGCATTTTCTTGATTGATGATTGACATGGAAAAGCCCATCTCACTCTATGAGGTGACACCTTTGGCCAGTCTCCTAGGTGGTATAAAAAAAGCAAGCTGAGCAAGCCATAGAGAGAAAGCTAGTAAGTATCTTTTCTCCATGGTTTCAGCCTTGACGTCAATTTCTGCCTCCCGGTTCCTATCTTGAGTTCCTGCCCTGACTTCATTCAGCTGTGAATTGTGACCTGGGAGTTATAAGACGAAGGAAATTCTTTCCTCTCCAAGTTCCTTTTGGTCATGGTGCTTTTCACAGCAATAGAAATCGAACTAAAACCAGTGGATTTATAAAGTTAATTTTCAACTACATTTGTTTGTCAGATGCCTTTATAGAACTATTATAGCATTCAGATTTTTCTTAGTAAAGCATGATTTGAACCTCCCAATAATTAGGAATATTTGGTGAAACACAAAGGTAGCTCCATTTCTCAAACAAATGTCTCATGGACCATATAGAGTGGGAGCTCATACGGTTATTTCCCTCACCTTAAGTTTTTAGTTTGAGATGCTTTGTAATATCAACAAGTTACATTAATATATTATGTGTTGATATTTACTGTACAAGGGATGATATCTAAAGATAGTTACATTCAACATTAAGACCTTTAGCATAATCAAAGCGTGTGATGCTTTTCCTTTATTAGCACAGAAACAATTTTTTTGGTTAAGGAGATCCTGTTGTGATGATGCTTGGGTTGTTTTTTTTTTTCTAAGATGTTCTGAATCATATTTAACTTGAGAGATCTATTTGGTTGCTTATAATGAAGCATGGATGAATATAAATTGGAAAAAAATAAACAAAACTGGTACCAGGACTTTATTAAGCAACTTCACTAGCTACAAATAAACTTTTTTTTTTTTACATTAAGAACACAATTTTATATATAAAAATCACATCTTCTATACAGACTATAGGCATGGATTTTCATAACAACACATTTACTAAAGTATTAATGAACAGATCCTAAAAAGAGAAGGCACAGGTCTGACTCCCTCTGGTGAATTCCTGGGATCCATGAAGGAAACATCACCAGCTCTACACATTCTCTTTCTCCAAAAATGAAGCAAATCAACACAAATACATACAGGCAGCAATCATGATATGGAAACATATTATGGAATTTGGTTTTCCTATTTTTCTCATCGGAATTTCAAGAGAGGAGGTAGCTATCAGGAATTTTCCAGAACTCCATCCATGCTCAGACTATGACGGACTCTGTGTTGGAAACACTGGGTATTTATTTAGGAATACCGGAGTGGTTGTAGTCTTTGAAAGCTGATTTGGGAACCACACTTAGATCTCATAGCTCATATTCTGGGTTTTTCAGTTTCAGTTCCTGAAAACCAACTTCTCAATACAATTTGCTTCAGCAACTGTCTCTGGCAAGGGCTTTACCCCAGAGACCACTTTCTGTCCCCAGCATCATCCTCCAATATGGGAAGAAGCCCTCAGGACTAGATGGTATTTACCTTACATTCTTTTCTCCCTCACTAAAGAGTTCCTTTCATCAAATATTCTACAGTGACATAGATGGCTACTTGTAGTTCATAAAATAATTTTAAGGTGTTAATGATAGGTAGTGGGATGATGGGTTTATTTGATTCCTCTTTTAAAGGAAAACACACTGAATTTTAGAACAGCTCTGGTCTTGAGTTAGAAGGCACTCCCACTTTCCAAGATAAGTTTTTAAGGTGTGCCATGTTTTTAGTTGTCTCAATAACTGGGTGATACTATTTCCAGAAATAATCAGTAGAATCTAGTCCTCCAGCATGCTATTATAGGAAAAAATTGAATTTGGTATCATTCATCTAATGAAGATATTTGTTTGATTTTTCAAATGACCTTTGGGATGCTTCTTGAAAAGCATCTGTAGACTTAGTGTGAAACAGTATTTTCTTCATAAAGGGACCTAAACTACAGATTTTATAAGTAGTCTTAGTATAGGACAGTGATCTCAGAGCTCACAGCAGCCCAACTGAAAAAGATTGGGAAGAATTATGTATAATGTTGCCAGAATAAATGAAGCAATGTAGAACATATCCATTTAAAGTTTAAAATCCTTAGGTAAATAAGAATTTTAGTGTAAGCATTTCTGATAAACTATATAGGAAACTCAACATATTATGTATCTGAGATATGAATTTCACTGCTATTCTATATTTTACTTGGCAACTGTAATCATTAAAAAGAAATAATCAAGAATGGAAGAAATTAGGAAACAATGTTCATAAACAGAGTCTAATCCTAAAATAGATTATAGTTTTGTTTCTGATCTGACCACCTTTATAGACTGGTTGGAAGTTTCCTGTAGCACATGGGGAAGAGAGAAAGACGAGTGTTGTTACTGGTTTTGTTGAGAAGCAAACCATATTGGAATCACCTTGTGTCAATGGAGCTTCTGTGATTCTTATAGATCCAGGCAGTCCATCTTATTTCATATGATCTAAACTTCAAAAGCAGTGGGTTAGAGAAATAACTTTCCATAGAAATCTTACCATTAAAGTAGAAATGACCTACCATTACAAAATACTGTGTTGGAATTTCAGCGCTGAAAATAGTGAGTGGAAATAATAAATGTGAATTTAGTCTTCCAGTGAATAATGGAGTTGGTAAACTAGGTGATATCTGATACTTTCAAATAGTATAACCGATGAACAAGCTGGGAAGTAGAGTTGTGAGAACTCAGTGACTTTCTAAAAGCATATACTCCATAAGATTGCTTAAGTGACATTTTTAGAAGAAATATGATTTCCACTAAAAATTTAAATCCAAATTGCAGCAACTAAATCATGCTAAAACAAAACAAAGCAAAAAAAAATGACAATGAGTTAAGGCTAGTCATGATGTGCCCTTTTTCTTTAGGATAAGTTTGATGTTTAAGAAGATACGATATAATTACATGTACCACTGACAATTTTGACTCATACAGATGTATGATCAGAACTAAGAACTACAAAATTGTATCACAATTAAAATAAAAGTTACACAATTTGCAATAAACACCTGTTACAAATTCTATATAATATTTTATTATCATAATTGGGAAAACAAACAATTTGGAACGTTATTTTAAACTGTACATTACACAGGAACCACCAATAAGTTATGACAAATAGAGCATTCACACCATGGTTTCACTGAAAACTAGTGTAAAAGACTAAAATATAGCAAAATAAAATGCTTTAGAGATTTTATTTAGCGTCTCCTGAGGGACAGATACTGTGTGTTATTTTCTCTTAGCTGTTCAGGATGTGAGCACTTGACCTACTCATCTCCTCTTTGGTTGACCAACCAAAGAAAAGTTCGAAGATTGTGTTGCTAAATATTTGTAAAATGGAACTAAAAACTAACAAAAACATGCATTTCCTGAGACTTCCAATTCTCTAGTCTGTAATTCTAACAGGTAGGAACATGGACAGGTGGCATCGCCAAAAAACACCTCAGAACTTTAGAAGACTCAAACAGCTTTGAGTGAAGATGGGTATGCGTTCAAACATCTATATTCAAATTCATATTTGATCATGTCTCTTGAGGGTAACTGACAGTATAAATAGAGAGCACTAGTGCTGGGTGGTTCTAGTTTCTGCTGGTCTCACTTCTTATTGGTTTTATAATGATTTTTCTCCCCTTAAACATTCAAATACTTGATCTATATTCAAACCTAATAACAGAGGAAAGATTGATTTCAAGAGTTTAAAACTGCAATAAAACCAGTTTGGCTGATGGGTTGCAACTTCAACAGTGTGTGTGTGTGTGTGTGTGAGAGAGAGAGAGAGAGAGAGAGAGAGAGAGAGAGAGAGAGAGAGAGAGAGAGAGAGAGAGAAGAGAAGAGAAGAGAAGAGAGAGAGAGAGAGAGACTCTGTGTGTATGTGTCTTGCCACATATTTTACACTCGGATACATTCTTTGTTAGGTGGTGTTCTGTGAAATGTGAGTTTTCCCTATATGGTAACATTGAGGTTACCATATAGAATTTCCTAAGGCTTTTAAAGGATGCCTCCTCATTCTCTGTGCTCCCATGACTGTGTAGTAAGAAGGAGACATAACTGGTAATGGCAGAAGTATTTGCTGTATTGGTCCTTCAGAGTAACTTACAAGAAAACAAATGTAAAAATGATTTTATTGAGTATTTTCTCTCATTCCTCTCACTCGTTGGATTTACTGCCATGGGTTGAGTAAGACTTGGATTTTAGATTTTTTTTTTTTTTGCTTTGTGGGACTTGTAACATAAAGTTGTCTTAAAGTGCCAGTGAAACAAAAAGTACAGCAAGACATAGCTACACTGGAAGCCTGTGTGTAGCCCTTGTGCTCCCTGGTCTCTAGAAAGACAAAGCAGAACTAAAAGACTGATTGGATTGCATACCATCACTTATCTATGAAAGACCCACAGTCTGCTCCATGAATGTGCTTGATAGCAGGGCCAATGACCAGAAGACATCCAAAGGCACCTTATCTCTACTTCTCTTTCCCAGAAATCCCTTCTAGTGACCTCTCTCATGGTTTATTTCTATCTTAGTCCTTCTTTAGAAGTTAAGGCAAGCCCATTTATCTCAGTGCCTACTACCTAGGAACTAACTGTATATCTACATGGAAATCCTAAGTTCAGATTGAAAGTACCTTTTCTCTAACCAAGTTCTGTGTTGATATCATTAATGGCAAAATCCACAAAACAAACAAACAAACAAACAAAACCCTCTTTCCTAGTTAAGAAATTTCAGTCTAATGCTTCATTATGTTAATTCTTCCCAGTACCCACATAACAAATATCACAAAGTTGGCTATGTGCGTACACTGTAGGAAAGCATCCAAATTTAAGAAAATACAATACAGTTAGTTCTACATTGCATCCATTTTTTTGTTAACAGATTAAGATTCTCTTTTTGTCATATTATAAGCTAAACAATTGTGTCAACGCAACTGTGCTTGGTTATAGATGCTCACGAGGCATCAAAATTGGGGAGTCAGAGAACGAACTGACTCCAAAAGCAGTTTTATAGAGTACAATGTCAATAATCGACTAGAAAGAGTTCCTATTTATCTGCACAAGAAGATCAAGTGAAATAGATAATAGACTTGCAAAGGACAGGTAAACAAAGGGGGAAGTATACTTTGTGAATATTAAGTCCTAAGCTGTAACGTTTTTATAAAAATATTTTATATGATGAACTACTTCGTTTTCAAATGTTTTGTTACATTTCCCATACATTGCTAAAGGATGTTATTTTTATTTTATTGTTCTGATTTTTGAGATAGGATCTCACTGTGTAGCCCAGGATAACCACGAGCTCAAAGTATAGCCCAGACTACTCTTGAAGAAGTATTGATTCTCCTGCTTCTCAAGTTCTGGGATTATGGGCATGTACTACCATACCTGGCTCTTGGATTCATTTTTAAATTAAATTATTTACTAATATCAGTGCTTTTATTTGAAGACAATTATCCTATGTTTTCATATAATGTGTGTATTTGTGTATATCAGTATCAGCTTGCTTGAACCAGAGTATGTGTGACAAAATACACACACAACTGAAATTATAAACATATCTGCTGTACACATAGGCATGTTACTTATTCTAAAAAGAGACCACATTTTTCACAAACATTCTATTGAGTGTAGACTTTTTTTTCACTCTGTAGTTGTTAGAAAGTGCTGTTTTCTGATAAAGAGTAATTATTCTCTAAATCAACTCTTGGTTATTTACAATATTGAGAAATAAACTTTAAATTAACTCCTTATCTATGTCAAAGAGACTAACTCATTTGTCTTCCGTTCAAATGAATTAAAAGCCAAGGGAGTGCTTTCATTTCTCCAGGAGTTTGATATGCATGGAAATGCATTGTCCCAGGAAACTATTAAGGTTTGATTATTTCTATATGTGAAGATAATATAATTCATAATTTTAGGAACTTAAGAAATTGTATAGATTTTTGCAAATCCCTCACATTATTCCTGTGAAACAAAGAGAAGGGGGAATTGTGCCCTTTGAAGATTGTTTTTGGAGTTGTCAAATACTACTAGACACAGGAGGATACAACAAGTGTGTTAACATTGTTATTACCAAAAGTGATACCGCAGAAACTTTGTACGAGACTTCAGCCCATTGGCCTTTTTCTCACCTCAAGCAGGATGGAACTTGGACTGCTGACGGTAGATGAGTCTGTAGAGATCATACATATTGAAAGAATTTGTAAAGGAACTTTAGGGATTATGGATACAGTCTCAAAAACATTATTTGTACTCCCTCTGCATTCCTTCATTTTCTTCTAAGGTATAAACACAAATAAAGCTTCCTTAAAACTTTTTTCATAATCTGGGTTTTAGAATTATGCATTGGAATCCCAATTTTATAGGGGAGTCTCATGTTCTTTCTTTTGGTTTTTTAAGAAAAATTAAAATTATTAAGAGAAGTTTTTATAGATTTAAAGTTTTTTCAGATTAACACACAACTGTAGCTTGACATTTGCAGGGCATTATTATTACAGACTGTTGAATTAAAATAGTAGCTGTTTCTGCATACAGTCTTCTTCTTCTTTTCTTCTTCTTTTTAAAATATAGAGTTGATGCTCATAGTCCTTCCAAAAATCTTTTTGCACGATCATCCTAGCTGCCTCACACAGAAATACTCTGAAACATCATTGTTTCCATTGAACACAAAAATCACTAATGACTGCCAATATTACTGATACAGGGAAACTGATTTGATGCATATTTTCTATGACAAGAATTAGCTATGATCGCTCAATTGCAGATGACTATGGAATATTTTATCAAGTCTCACAAAACAAACACATTTCAGTACAACAATGTAATACACATTATGTCGGGCATTCAATTGCTTTGAGACCCGTATAGCATCTATTAGAAAGAGCGAGCAAGAGAGAGGGAGTGGAAAGGGTAGAGGGTATAAATAGTACAGGAGCCCGAGGTTGAAACTAGAAAATGCAATCAAGTAAACACTCATGAGTCACATATCACAAACATTAATTCTGAAAAACAAAATTCACTGTTCTTTTCTATTCCTAACACTAGTAGTAGATTTTGCTCACCAAATGGGAAATGACATATTTATAGTAATGCAGAATATGGTTACAATCACTGAAGACATGGTTTACCCTCTTTTCCCACTCACTACCAGCCCTAATTCCTTCAGAGGCTCAGCAGAATAGGAAAATCAGAGGGTGTATTTGATAATACATCTAATACAATGAGGCTTCTCTATCTTACTCATGGACACACCAAAGAGTAATATCAAGTGTTGGCTTCTCCTTCATCAAAGACATAGTTGAGTTTGATGACAGTGCTGATAAAATCACCAAGTTCTACAAAATCAGCAGTGACAATATTGATGCCACTCTCCCCTGGCTTCTGGGTGCGGACCCACTGCATCATGGCAGGAAGCGCTCTGAGAAAGGAAACAAAAAGAGAAGTTAAATAAGGCATGGCGCATCATTCACGGTTGATGGCTGTCCAATTTACTAACTTAAATATCTCAAATACTAGCACAGGTGGTAGAAAATGATCAAATCAACTACAGTGAATTCTTGAGTCCTTTAAAATTTTGTTCGTGTGTGTGTGTGTGTGTGTGTGTGTGTGTGTGTGTGTGTGTGTGTGTGCACATGCATATGCATACATCACAGTGTACTTGTGGAGGTCAGAGGATAACTTGTAGGAATTAGCTCCCTCCTTCCACAGTGGAAGTGCCAAGGATGAGACACAGGTTGCTTGATAGCAAGTGCTTTTACCTGTTGTGCCATTTTCCTGACCCTGAGTTCTTTTTTGTTGTTGTTGTTGTTGTTTTGGTTTTCGTTTTTTTCCAGACAGAGTTTCTCTGTGTAGTTTTGGTGCCTGTCCTGGATCTCGCTCTGTAGACCAGGCTGGCCTCTAATTCGCCTGGCTCTGCCTCCTGAGTGCTAAGATTCAAGGCGTGTGCCGCCACCGCCACCACCACCTGGCAACCCTGAGTTCTTAACTTGTGTATGTAATTTGAATAAGAGATCTTTACCATATTGGTCTATATTGGACTCTTTAGCTTTGGAGCTCTAAGAAACTGTTCTAGTTTACAATGGATCTTGAATTTCTCCTCCGGTTTTACACGCTATAATTTCCTACCTTACAGAGCTGTGGGATGATGAGGTGAGAAATGAACACTTGTACTTAGCAAATATTTATTATATATCCATTGTTTTTGGGAAATGCATTAAGTTGTTGTAAATATTCACAAAACAAATGTCTCTGCCTTTAAAAAGTTCATGGTGTGGTGATAAGCAGGTGAGCAAGAAGAAATTTCCAATATACAGCATATAGTATAATCAATATATAGTATAATCATTGCCCTTCCAACCCATTCACTGAGCACTTAGTACTTGCAAGTTCCCATTGTAAGCACTTGAAACATTCAAGAGAACAAAAGAGAAAAATCTTAGCTTAGATAGGGTCAACTAGTTGGCTCAGCAGTTGAGAGTGCTTGTAGCCAAGTCTGATGAGCAAGGTTTGGTCCTTGGGACCCACATGGGGGAAGGCAAGAACTGACTCCTGAATATTGTTCTCTGACATGTGCACTGTGGTGTACATATCATCTCTTGAACACATATGTAACAAATAAACAAATTAATGAAGGAAAATGTAAGCTTATATTCTAATAAACAAAGACATAAAATAAATGATAAACTTATGTAAATTATTACATCGTTTGATGAGAGGAAACAGATGCTATAAAATAAAAAAGCAATGAAGATACAGTATAAAGCTGAGAAAGGGCAATTTATTAGACCTCACTGGTGAGGGGATGGATATTTGTGAAAAGAATTTCTTTAAACAAAAGTTAGTCACATGGCTATATAGAAAAAGCATCCTAGCTACTGACCTGGCCAGAAAGGAGCAGGCTAACTAAACTTGGAAAGGAAATAGGAGAATGGTTAAAGATAAAGTGAGGATTGTGAGAGAAGAGTGGTGTTTCCTGCAAGGAATGTGTATCAGTTACTTCACATAACACTGTGACAAAAAACTTTCCCAGTAGAGAAGACAAGACAGTGGGGGAGTGGAAAGCTGGTCACGTTGGGTCCGCAGTCAGGAAGCAGAGACAGGTAAGTGCTGGTGCTCATTGGGATATCCTGCTCGTTTCATCCTTTTTGTCCCTGCTAGATACCCAGGAACATATTTTGGGTGAGTCTTTCTTCCTCAGTTAAACTTCTCCGGAAAAGTCACACAGAAATACCCAAAGGTTTGACTCCTAGGTTGTTCTAAAATCCAGTCAAATTGACAATGAGGAATGACTATCAAAAGTCCACCCTTGTCAACCTGATACCAAAATACAATAGTTTTCTTTAAATTATTTTTTTATTTTTTCGTGATTATAATATAATTACAACAACTACAACCAATCAAAATGTGACATTGTAGAGCTCAGTCCCAGTGGATACATCTACAAAACAACTCTGGTACCCAAGGCTCAGGGATCTTTGTGGAAGTAGGGGCAGGAAGAATGTAAAAGGCTGAAGATCAGTGGGTTAGCTGTGAGATTGTTCATCTTAGGACTATCAGAAACCACACCCATAAAGTCTCACCAACATGACTGCCCAAACATGAGCTGAACAATGATAATAGGCATGCTAAAGGAGATGGGAGAAAGCCCACAAGGCCTCAACACTACACTAAGAACTACATCATTTTTAAATTACTAAATTCCACCCCTCTTCTCTATGGGCTCAGAGACATTTCATAGTTTTAAACATGTTCAATCTAACTTCAAAATTCCCATATTTTTAACAGGCAGGATCAATACCACTCAAAGCCAAATGTCTCTTCTGGGATTCAAAACCATCTCTTAACTGAGCACTCTGGAAAAAAATGTAAACAAGTAAGTTATATTCTTCCAATATTCAATGTCACAAAGTAAGCATTCCTATTAAAAATGGATGGACAGGAGAATAACAAAGAAAGACCTGCCCAAAGCAAACCCAAAATCCAGCAGAGCAAACACCAAATCTAGCTACTCTGTCAAACATCTGAAGTGTGCGGTGTCACCAAAGGTCTTGCAGACTAACCTGTCTGGCACCTGGAATACATGTAGCCTTCCCTGGACCCTGTTCCACTCCGTGATTTCCTTGGCAGATATCCTACAGTCCTGGCATCTCCAACATCAGGAGTTATCCATTGTGACTTAGACTTCAAACAGCTTCTTCCAACAAACTCTCAAGACCTCTTTGTGGAAAATCTAATTTTGTCACAAACTTTTGGAGCCTTAGCAGCTTCCTGGAGCTTCCTTTCAAACCTACATTACCCGTACTTTTTGCATTTTGAATGCTTGTAAAATCATCACTCCATGCTGCCAGATTCTACTGCCGGGTCAAGATGTAGTCTGGCCCCTTTACCATAGTTGTAATGGTCTCTGGACACTTTAGTGGCTGAACTTTGGGGAAAACAAATTCCTAAATGGTTGTTTTGGAGCAGAGAATCCCTTTGTTGGTGTGGCTAATTGAGTCTCTCTCTTGCCAAATGAAGTTTGTTTTCTTTCTTACATTTGTTTGTTTGAAATCTGAGGCCTTTGTTGGTTGGTATCTTGCTCTCAAGGCAACTCTCCATTCTCCTATTCAAAACTCAAGTTTTCTCTTTAATTGCTTCCCTTCTTACTGTAAAACTAGGTAAGCTCAGTGAGCAATAGCCACACTACAGCCTGAAAGCCATGTTGTTAGGAAACATCTCCCTCGGTGGTGGTAAAATGAAAAGCACACAGATGCACATACCAGAAGTCAACTTGTGCCTCTGCAGCAACTGACCTTCAAAAAATGGCATGAAGAACATGAGTTGGAGAAAAGATGGACTTTAAAATAAGTGGTTCTAGAAACTGGGTCTTTATAAAGAGAAGAATGAAGTCAGATCTCTATCTCTCCACAGTTATATAAAAATTAGGATGAGCTAGATTAAAAATGAAACTTGTAACTATGAGACTACTAGAATAAAATATAGTTGGAGCACATCGAGACATTAGAATACAGGGCTTTCAGAAATGAGATCATATCTTTCCTTTTTTACAAGTGAAAATAGAAAAATGAGACTAAACAAAACTTAAAAGCTCTTCACAGCTAAGAAAACAGTCAACAGAGCAAAGACAACCTGCAGAACAGGAGAATATGCTTGTGCAGTGTATAATTAACGGTTGATTAATATCCAAATTACATAAAGAACTGAGACTACTCAGTAGAAAAAGCAAATAAAGTATCACTCAACAAATAATCTGATCTAAAAGTGGACATTTTCTCAAAAGAAAATGTAAACAGCTGGCTTATGTATATGAACTTTGCAGTATCATCTGCTGTTAAGAAGATGCAGATCATAACAAAAATAAAATCACTTTAGTTAGATTAGCTGTTATCAAAACGAGGGGGCTTAGGGATGACCTCTGTGGTAGTATGTTTAGAATATGTGAAACCCTGTGATCAGTGTACACACACACACACACACACACACACACACACACGAAGATAAAAAATGATTGTGAGGATACAGGTACAAGAAAATCCTTGCACATTTTGGATCATAAATTAACAGAGCCATTGTAGAAACCAATAGATACTTTCCTAAAAAATTAGAAATAGAATAAAAAAATATATGGTTGTATAGCCAAGGCAATAAAATAAGTGTGTCAAAATAACATCTGTACTTACATGTTAAAACTCCACCATTAAGAAAAGCCAACAAGTGGTAACAACCTAATGTCCATCCACAGATGAATAGATGTACTTAAAGGAATACTATCCAGCCATAAAATGAATAAAGTGCTGATATTTGCAACAACATGGATGGAACTGGAGATCACTACATTAGATGAGCCAGAAACAAAAAAAAAGAAGACAAATATCATGTGAATTCACTTACATGTGGAATCTAAAAAGGTTTGCCTCTTAGAAGTTGGGAGTAGACTGGTGGTTACAATGCCTAGGAAAAATTCAAAACTGAGGTTATGAAGAAAGGTTAGTAAACAGGTTGGCAGTGAGATAGAAGTCCTGTGTTCCTTGAACACACAGAGAAAAGAAAGACAAAAACTTGTCTTCAAACAAATGGTGATGCTAACATACTATATATTTGTAGAATAAGCTGGAATAAATTATGTTGAATGTTTTTCCCTACAAAAGAAGGATCAATGTTTGAGGAGATCAATGTATTTGCCCTGGTTTGAACATTACACACTATGCCTATAATGAAATATCAGATGGTGGTCCATAATTATGTATAAGCATGCATCAGTTAAGAAAAAAATGATGAGCTCTTAGGATAATCAAGACAGAAACAATGTATCCTGCTTTGGAATAGCAGCAATGTGTCTTTGAACTAGTGACAAATGACAGTTTGTGTGGGATTAGATGTAGACAGGAGAAAGAGGTCATGGATTATACTAGATTCCTAACAAAATTTGGATGTGTAGATGCTATTTACTATCTTGAAAGATCAGGATGATGTCTTTCTGTCACAAGAGGTAAGTTCAGAGTCAGATACCAATGTGAATGCAGAATGCCTGAATTGAGACCTCAAGTGGTCATTAACAAAAGCTCTGATAATGGGCGCAGACACCAGACTGAGCATCATTTGGTGAGGATGCCATGTGTTGATACTTCTCCAGATACTGGAAAACATATCCATACAACTGAATCCATTGGAGCAAACTTCAATGAATAGCCTTTGGCTACACTAAGGCTTTGGACCATACCTTAAAATTCTGATTCATATTCCTTATATCTCTGCATTATCCCATTAGAAACCCATCGAGATGGATACAGTTGCTTCTCAAAGGCTCTCAGAGGCTCACTGCCTCCAAAAACAGACCAGTAGGTGGGGAAATTTGCTTCTCACAACAACAGTTACAAAAGATTTTCACCTTAACCACTCTGGATCTCTGGAACAAAGACATATGAGCATTTTTGCTCATTGGAAAGGCACTGTGCTGATGTGTGTGTGGCCCCTCAGATTTGGACCCCATCAGTCTCTTTTGGATTTCTTGAAGCAGATGAAGTGTCCCTGCTGTGAATACAGCATCACCCTTGCATTTTACAAAAGGCAAACACACACACACACACACACACACACATACACACACACACACACACACACACACACACACACACACACACACACACATGTTTATGTGTATATATCTGGGGAAGGATGTCATGAGCAGAGTCTATTTCTCAGGAGAATCCTTTCTCAACAGCTAGCTCACCTACAGAGGAGAGAGGAAGAGTAAGCAACCAATGCCAAAGCCAGTGTTGACTGTATTTACCTAACCATGGAGATTGTTCCCCAGATGTCTTGGGTACCAGGTCACCAAAGGCTAATGAGCACCCAACTATCCATCTTGGAACCATGACCATTGCAGACAGCCTCAGATGCCCTCACTACTCTCTGATTAACTTCTTAGTGCCTGAATTTAGACCTAATTGTTACCCCTATGGAGAAAGGCCAGGAGAACACAAGACAGCTCTTTTCCTTTTTTGTAAATGTATAATAGATCGCTCTGTGGATTAATGGAACATTTTTTTGGAATAGCTTGTAGTCCTCAAATGAAATACAAGTATTACATTGGAAATACTATTTTGCCAAGTTATGAGCATATTTCTGTTTTCTATGCATACATACTTTCTAACAGTCAATATGATACCAAAACCAAAACAAACAATTATGCTAAGTTGACTCTCAAATAGACAGTTATGAGTAGCTATGTTAAGGCCCAGTACACTTGATTAAACTGGCAAATAGCACTGAACATTTATATGGAGTGGTGTTTCTCTTATGATTGCTCTTCTAGGTCCTAACTGATTAACTTTTCCTGTTTCCTTCCTCCTTGGTGACATTTTAATACCACAGAAAGAATGTCTATTTATTTATCTGTCTGTATTCATACTATTTATATATAAATATATAAAAGTAAAAAAAGTTGTAATTTGCTTCATCAGGAATCAATTTTTGCCCCTTGAAGGTAATATTGCCATAGAGAATGTACAATGCACAGCTAAGTGATAAGTAGACAGGTTTACTTAACATCAAAGAGGTAGTTAGAATGAACCAACAAGTCTCTTCTGGCAGAAATAAAACAGCAACAGTTGAATAGCATTGGGTTTTGTTAGTTAAGAGATGTAGTAAGAAGCCAGTCCAGGCTCTTAAACAACTGAAATTTGTTTCTCATAGTCTGGGGTCTGGAAGGGTGTGCTGGCAGTTTTGGTGGCTACCAGGGACTCACTCCTTCAGAGAACTTTCTGGCTTCTGTTTAATTTTTTTTTTTTTTTGTTACGAAAAATTCTTACATTCTTTGCCTCACTACTTAGTCAATTCACTCAACTTTTAGATGAAAGTTTAGATGACATTTCTTCAAAACAGTAGTCAGAAGTGAATGTGTTTACACATTTAATCGGCGACAAGTGCCTGCCCCCGTAACGAAACTGCAAGCAATCTGAGCCATGAGGATTGTTTTCACACTGCAGCATTCCTGGGACCTGGCATAGGGTCTGGCATGAACTGGGCAGTCAATAAGTATTTGATAAACTCGCAAACAGGTTTTAGTTTTAAGAACAAAAGATCTGCTTCTGAAGTGTAGGCAGAACACAGCCCATGAAGTCACCGTTCAGTTCTCTAGCGGCTACTGTCACGAGTACTAGTTCTGATTCATTGCTCCTTTGGGGGAATAAAAGTATTGCTGAGAAAATTATTGAATAATTTTGCAGTTTCTCTTCTTAGCAAGTCTTGCATGTGGATTTTCTAACTGACCAATCAACTTTAAGTGCCTTCCCCCATCTACAGGAGGTGCCAAGTGATTCTGGGTGACAGCGAAGGCTGTAGTCATCACCTTCCCTTTAAGAATGATGCATATTAATTGCACCTGCCAATTTTTCAAATTTATTTAACATACTCATTATACTTACTAGTTATCAGCCTTTCTGTTTAACTAGAATTTAGTTCATTAGAAATGTACTAGGAGTCCACATTGAACTCATATTCAAGGATGCATGCATGTGTGTATGGTACACTTTCACAACTGTATTTTATACATGGTACTTCCATTATTCCTCTAAACTACTGCATTTTGTGACTATGAATAAATAACGATATCATTATAGCTAATAAAGCAATTGTGCCTTTTGTAAATTTTATTTGAATGTTTCAGCAACGTTTCCTTTACTGGATGACAACAGTTCCCCAAGACAATGCATTGATTTTTATAGGAATCTTCAGTGCTCTTGAGATATGATTTGCTGAGAACACTGAACATGTCAGAGACTTGTTGCTATCTGCTGTCATCAGCCTCTCCTGATAGCTGGAGGCCTTGCCCATCAGCAGAGTTCAAAACAATGCCAGGTTTCCTTCTCTTCATTAAAATTAAGTCTAAAAAATTTTAAATGTGATTTCCTGTCAATTTGGCCAGTTCTAAAGGTTTGGCGATTTCATTTCAAACATAAAGAACAAAAAGATAAAGCAAAAGAGACTCTTGGCCTGAAGGCTGGCACTTTGTGCATGGAAGCACATGGTGGTCCCCACAGGGGCTTTATGTCTCAGGTTACACAAGGGTGGGCCTTCAAAATAACTCCAGGTAAACAGGTAAATCTGATAAATCATAAAATACACAAACTCAGCCTGATGCGCATGCGCGCGCACACACACACACACACACACACACACACACACACAGATGCACACACATGCGTACAGATGGCCAGAAGCAGCATATCTGATTAAAGCTTGATAAAAATAACTGATTTAAATTATTTCCCTAAAATTGCACGCTGAGAAAAATTGTATAGTATAAGCATGGCTCTTTCCTTCCAATCCATTCACTGAACACCTAGTACTTACATGTTCCCATGGTAAGTAAGCACATGAAACATTCACGATAACAAGTGTCAGCTAATGGACTCCACAGTTACAAGTGCTTGTGGCCATCTGATGACCTAAGTTTGATCCTTGTCCTGTTAAAGACTATCATCTCAACTGGAGAGACAGAGAAAGGAGAGATAGGGGAGAAAGCGGTGAGTACTACAATTGTATTTCTGGTCCCAACTAACCTCAGTTGTAAAATAGAAGTGATAGTACCCTGAGCTTTGCATACACTCATACCCTCAGGGGATGAGGCCCTTGACAGAGCACCTCAGATGCAGTTCAGGGTTGTTAACACTGCTTAGCCACAACAGATGTGTTCTGAGCCCTGCAAGATACAGGCAAAAAGCTGCAGCCACACTAGAGATGGGGGACACAGGAATTAACCAAGTGTCAACCTTCTCCAAAAGGTATGAGCAGCTTAAGATTTCCAAGGGGAACTCTCCAAGTATTCGGAAATTTAAGAACTATTTCTAAACTCATCCCCATGCTCAGAAAGTAGCTAGCTTAGTTCTGTGTTTGTGTTGTTTGTTTAACAGAAAGCAACGAAATCGAAGCAACGTAAGATATGCCATCCATTTCCCTTGACGATGGCAACAGCAGCCCATTTTGTTGTAGCTAGGAAGACTGTTAAAAATCCATTTTCAATTAAAATAAGATCACATAAAGTACAAGAAAAATGAGAGTTCAGAAAATGTACTGTGTCCTCAGGCTCATCGCTCGCTCCCAGGCAGCGTTTCAGAATGAGTCACAGCCCGGAGAGGAGATAGAATGTGAGCACAGCCAGCCCTCTGATGGGGCCTCCTGGTGTGCAAGAACTCTTCTGTCTGTTAATTTTTCAAGGGAATGAAGCAAGCAAGAAAGCTTTCCCAATTCTAAACAAAGAGCCCTTTCACTATATTAATAAGATTAGATGGCCAGAAGACAGACAATAGTTTTTCTTTCAATTATAGAACCTCAATATAATGAACAGTTCTGCATGGGATCAAGTGTTCTCAATTCACACCCTCTTCTTCGATACCAGCAGCCCCCAACTCAATGCCACTGCGCTGCACCAGGAATTTGAACTCTCAGTCTGTCTCTAAACACTCCAGTCCAATCTGCCCAGAGGTAGTGAGTGGAATTGATCACCTTATCACAGTGTTTTGTGCATTATACTCTGTACATCTCAATGTTGCTGGCATACCCTTTTAAAGATGAGCATGATTACTAAATCCATATCAGGTGTTCAACTGAAAAAAAGCTATACATATCCCTTAATTGTACCTATTACTAGAAACCTACCCAAGGCTACTGAAGTCATAGATCTTGAAGGAGCACCTGTAACTGCCACTTTGCTAAGCCAGCAGAATCCATAAATACACTCTGAATATTTGTCCTTATACCCATAGATGTCTGTAGTCCTCATCCCCTCATCAAGGAAACTTTTCTTTGCAAATCCACTGTAGCTAAAGTTTTCCTGCCTGGCCCACAGTCAGGACAAATCTCTCTCACCTGCCAGTCCCACAGCCGCTCAGACCCAACCAAGTAAACACAGAGACTTATATTGCTTACAAACTGTATGGCCGTGGCAGGCTTCTTGCTAACTGTTCTTACAGCTTAAATTAATCCATTTCTATAAATCTATACCTTGCCACATGGCTCGTGGCTTACCGGCATCTTCACATACTGTTTGTCATTGTGGCGGCTGGCAGTGTCTCTGACTCAGCCTTCTACTTCCCAGCTTTATTCTCCTCCTTGTCCCACCTATACTTCCTGCCTAGCCACTGGCCAATCAGTGTTTTATTTATTGACCAATCAGAGCAACACATTTGACATACAGACCATCCCACAGCAATCCACAACAAATCAAAATGGACTGTTGAGGAGCCCAGTCCCAGTGGATACATCTACGACACAACTTCTGTCCCTCAGGCTCAGGGATCATTGCAGAAGAGAGTGCAGAAAAACATGTAAGAGCCAGAGGATCAGGGGAGTTTGCTGTGAGACTGTGTTCTAGTAATCAGCTTGACTGCTAAACAGGAGGTGAACAAGTACAACAACAGTAGACACACTGATGTGGATGGAGGAAAGCCCAGGATGGCTCAGCCCTAGACAAAGAACTATGGGTAACAAAGAGATGCTGAGAGTGGGAGAAAAAAGTCTTCCTCAGGGAGGAGGGCACCAACTGCTTGTTCAATACCAAATGGACCGTCCTGAGAACACACCTACAAGTGACATTCTAGAGACTGGACAGGTAATATATAAGAATTTACAAGTATATACATCTACATACATGCATGTAACAACAAATAATGGAAAATGAGGCCATGAATTTGGAAGAGAGCAAAGAGGGACTTGTGGGAGGGTTGGGAAGGAGGCAGGGGGAGGGGAAAATGATGTAATTATATAGTCTCAAAAAATTAAAAAGTAACAAAAAAATCAACTTTCTAAAATTTCACATTCCTCAGAGAAAATGCTAACAGGCAGAAATGAACACAAGCCAAATTTAATTTGATCATAGTAACCCAGGTGCTAATGAGTTAGTGTGTCTGGGGGCCCATGCAGTCATGGAAGATCCTAAAAGTGATTTCCTTAGCCTTCTCTCTTCTAGTAAGTGACACCTGTAGATGAAAAGGATTGAATGATGTCATCTTTTCTGCAAGAAAATAATATCCACCAAGTGTTTATTTATAATTTCCTCTTGACAACAGTCTTAGAAAATTGCCCTTAGAAAACAGTCCAGGAGATAAAATTTTAACTCAGTTTAAGTTAGGAAACTGTTTTATGTTGTGTGATTTGTTGTCTATATATTAGGAAATTATGCTGCCAGACACTTCTTAAATTGACCAATTTTTTATTTTCAACAACACAGACATTCTTAAGGTCTATAATAATATGTGACAAGTATGTTAAACCATAGAGGTGCCATATTTGTACCTTATTTAGTAACACATTCCCCTTCTTCCTGTATATTACCTCATTACCACATTTGGAAATATGATAAAGACTGCCATGTTTAAAAGTGCCTTAATGCAGTTATAATCGCTGACTACAATCTCTACAAAATTTTTTCCTAAGATTACTTCAGTGGGGGAAATGCCTCATGAGAAATGAGAAGATATTCCCAAGACAAAAAGTTTCACTGGTCAAATTTTCATTAGTTTAGGAAGTGTTGAAGCCCCTTTAATATTTGAAACACACACAACAATGCATGAAGCCTATTATTATATTAGAGATATTTAGATATTATGTAGAACTTATTTTCATGTCTTAATATAGTGTTCCCCAAACTTATATGATCCAAGAGCATTCTTCCATCTTCCACTTCTAACACATCACTAACACGCTTGTACATATGTACACAGACACACAGACACACACACACACTCATAAGCCAGCACTAGGCACCTATACAATACTGTATTTTTGTATTCCTGATCAGCATTATTTTCAAGGGCTTGAGATCACCATATATTTCAGGATCTTTGGATCTGTACAGCTGATTGAGTCTGGCCTTCCTACCTTTGGATCACTCCTACTCTTGGAAGGTTCTTTTTGACAATTAAATAATTCAACATGGGTTTACACAGAACAAGTCTATTCTTCTTTAACATGGTATTCTTTTAAATTCTGAAATGTAGTATCGCTTATTTCTATCAAATATAACTTCCCTATACTGTCCTAAAACCCCCAATGTCCTTTCCATAAGTAAATCTGAGAATGTGCTCTGTCCATCCTTCTGACTATTCCACTTTATCTATAGTTCCTCAAAATGGTACATAAGCTGATGCAGTTGTCTCCCAGGGATGTAGAAAGTAGCAAGGTGTTTCCATCTTCACTCTGTCCTCTTATTACTTACAATGGGAAATTTAACTTCCAAATATATACCTAAGGCAGAAAGTTGTTTGGTGTGTACTCTGTTCAGTATAAATTAGTCTTACTCTTTTGAAACATGGCTTGTCAGACTTTTTTAACATTAAAATTGCACTTGAACAGTTCCATAGTGTACATTCTATATGATGATTACCCAAGTTTCTTATTTCTCTGTAGTGTTCATGGTTCTCAATGTCCTAAAAATAAAGATTCAAGGCCCCCATTACCTTAATTTAACTCTCAACATTTCTCAATCATTCCATCGCTATTTTTCTCCTGTCAGTATAATTTCTCATGAGCACCCAAGGCTGGTTTTAGCTGCAATGAGAGGGAAGCATAGAAAGTAAGCAACTCCACTCTTTGGAGAGTCAACATAAGCCTTCTCCCTTATGACTTCTTCTAGCTCATCCAAGCAGAACTGGAAGAAAAGCCATCAGTGGGAGCCTAAGGCTATGAGTGCTTAAAAACTGGAGAACAGTAATGGATTAGGAATACAGAAATTGTAACCCATGGACAGCATTTCCAGCTGTTAGTAGTGATGGTGTGTCAGAGGGTGACAGCCACCCAGCTAAGCATCTCTTGGCTGCTTTTGAGTGTTGATGCCAGTGAACAAAGAGAAATGGTGTAATTATCATTTTTTTCTACAAAAACTGGAATCACATGTTTATTTGAATATTTGGTTATAGAACTATCCAGTTGCTTGGTTGAGTCTATACTTATCAAATACAGAAACCGGGTTTACAAGGTGGTGTAAAGACCATAATGTTGTCTTTCTTCAGGCTGCTGCTCACTTCAGCCTTAAATTGTTAATTAAGAATCTATTGATTCCATTTTTTTCTACATAGATTATGCTATGAAATGGAAACATTTGGACAATGTGAGTGTGTTTCAGGGAAGTGTTTGACATTGTGGTCCTAAAAGAACTTTTGATTAATTAATTTCATTTAATTTTACTTCCTAAATTAAGTCTTTTCCCCTAAAACTGATGTATAATGCTATGGAAATGACTGTAAAAGGTAAAGTAAATTATGTTGCATAACAAACCATACTCAATCCTAGGTAATTTCAGAGAAGATTTTCAGGGAAAGGTCTTTAGACATTGTTGGATTGATTGTGGACAGAAGAGAAGGAAGACACTGGCTACAGATAGAACCAGAGGAATTTAGGAGGAGTCCATGGCAATTCCAGGACACACATTCCTAACAAGACTAACAATATAGTTATTTAGGTTTCTCCTGCTCTTTTTCTAAAATAATTTTTTATTTAAAAAAATATTTTCTTTCCTTTTACATACCAACCCCTGTTCCCCTCCCTCCCCTTCTTCCATTCCCCCTCTACCTCCCACTATCCCACCCCCATCTCCTCTGCATAGAGGGTGAAGTCTCCCTTGGTAGTCAACACAGGCTGGCATACCAAGTTGGGGACAGACCTACCCCCTCTCCACTGCATCAAGGCTGAGTAAGGCATAGTTCCATAGGGAATAGGCTCTAAAAAGCCAGTTTGTGTACACAGGATAAGTTGTGGTCCTATTGCCAGGGGACCCACAAACACATCAAACCACACAATCACTCATTTTCAGAGGGCTTAGTGTGGTCCCATGAAAGCTCCCCAGCTGCCAGTCCAGAGCCCATGAGCTTCCACTAGCTTGGGTCAGCTATTTCTGTGGTTTTTCCCATCATGATTCTGACCTCCTTGCTCCTATAATCCTTCTTCCCTCACTTCAACTGAACTCCAGGATCTTGGCCAAGTGTTTGGTTGTGGGTCTCTGCATCTGCTTCCATCAGTCACTGGATGGAGGTTCTATGATGGCAGTTAGGGTAGATACCAATCTCAGTGCAGGGGAAGGCTAGTTCAAGAACCCTCTCCACCATTGCTATGAGTCTTAGCTGGGGACAGTCTTGTGATTCCCTGGGGTTTTATCTAGCTGCAAATTTCTCCCCATTCCCTTAATGGTATTTTCTGTCAATATATCTCTTTTATTGCTCCCCCTCTCCATCTCTCTCCCCAACTTGGCCATCTGGAGCCCTCATGTTCCCACCTCCCATCCCCTCTCCTCTATTCCTCACTCCCAGTTTACCCAGGAGATCTTAACCCTTTCTTCTTTCTAGGACGATCCATATGTGTCCCTCTTAGTGTCCTCTTTACCTAGCTTCTCTGGGGTTGTGGATTATAGCCTGGTTATCCTTTGCTTTGCATCTAATATTCACTTATGAGTGAGTACATACCATTTTTGCCTTTCTGAGTCTGTGTTACCTCACTCAGGATGATTTTTTTCTAGTTCCGTCCATTTGCCTACAAATTTCATGATGACTATTTTTTTTTTTTACTTTTGCGTAATACTTCATTGTATAAATGTACCGCATTTTCTTTATTCATTCTTCAGTTGAAGGGCATCTAGGTTGTTCTCATGTTCTTGCTATTATGAATAATTCTGCTGTGAACATCGTTGAGCAAATGTCCTTGTGGTGTGGCTGAGCATCTTTTGAGTATATGCCCAGGAGTAGTACTGCTGGGTCTTGAGGTGGGTTGATTTTCAATTTTCTGAGATAACGCCATACTGATTTCCAGAGTGGCTGTACAAGACTGCATTCTCACCAGCAGTGGAGAAGTGCTCTCCTTTCTCCACATCCTCTCTAATATAAGCTGTCATCAATGTTTTTGATCTTAGCCATTCTGACAGGTGTAAAATGATATCTCAGAGGCCAGGCAGTGGTGGGGCACACATCTTTAATCCTAGCACTTGGGAGGCAGAGCCAGGCAGGCAGATTTCTGTGAGTTTGAGGCCAGTCTGGTTTATAGAGCGAGATCCAGGAAAGGCACCAAAACTTCAAGGAGAAACCCTGTCTCAAAAAACAAAAAACAAACAAACAAAAAGATCATATCTCAGAGTCATGATGATAAATATCAATCTATTTCCATTGTTCTACATGTAAATATCCAGTTACGCCAGCACCATTTATTGAAGATGCTTTCTTTTTTCCATTATATAATTTTGGCTTCTTTGTCAAAAATCAGGTGTCTGTAGGTATGTGGATTAATGCCAGGGTCTTTGATTTGACTGCATTGATCAACATGTCTGTTTTTATGCCAATATCAAGCTGTTTTTTATTACTATAGCTCTATAGGAGAGCTTGAAGTCAGGTATAGTGATGCATCTGGAAGTCCCTTTATTGTATAGGACTATTTTGGCTATCCTGGGTCTTTTGTTTTTCCATATTAAGTTGAGTATTGTTCTTTCAAGGTCTGTGAAGAATTGCATGGGGCTTTTGATGGGGATTGCATTGAACCTGTAGATTGCTTTTGGTAAGATTGCCATTTTTGCCATGTTGATCCTACCTATCTAAGAACATGGGGGAACTTTCCGTTTTCTGATATCTTCTTCAATTTCTTTCTTCAAAGACTTAAAATTCTTGTCATACAGGTCCTTCACTTTTACTTATTTGTGGCTATTGTAAAGGATGATGTTTCTCAGATTTTTTTTTCTCAGCCTATTTGTCACTTGTATATAGGAGGGCTACTGATTTTTTTTAGTTAATCTTGTATCATGCCACATTACTGAAAGTGTTTATTAGCTGTAGGAGTTCCTTGGTAGAATTATTGAGGTGACTTATGTATACTATCATATTGTCTGCAAATAGTGAAAGTTTGACTTTTTCCTTGCCAATTTGTATCCCTTTGATCTCCTTTTGTTGTCTTATTGCTCTAGCTAGAACTTTGAGTACTATATTGAATAGATATGGGGAGAGTGGACTTGTTCCTGATTTTAGTGGAATCGCCTTGAGTTTTTCCCCGTTTAGTTTGATGTTGGCTGTTGGCTTGCTGTATATTACCTTTATTATGTTTAGGTATCCCTGATCTCTCCAAGACCTTTATCATGAAGGGGTGCTGGATTTTGTTAAAGGCTTTTATAGCATCTAATGAGATAATGATGTTTTTTTCTTTTAGTTTATTTATATGGTGGATTACATTCAAAGATTTTCATATGTTGTTCATATGGTCAAAGAACCATCCCTGCATCTCTGGGATGAAGCCTTCTTGATCATGGTGGATGATTGTTTTTGATGTATTCTTGGATTCGGTTTGCTAGTATTTTATTGAGAATTTTTGCATCAATGTTCTTGAGGGAAATTGTTCTGTAATTCCTTTTCCTAGTTGCATATTTATGTGGTTTGGGTATCATGGTAACTATAGCCACGTAAAAAAGAGGTTGGCAATGTTCCTTCTGTTTCTATTGTTTGGAACAATTTCAGGAGTATTGATATTAGCTATTCTTTTAAATTCTGGTAGAATTCTGTGCTGAAACCATCTGGCCCTGGGCTTTTTTTTTGGTTGGGAGACTTTTGATGACTGCTTTAATTTCCTTAGGGGTTATAGGTCTATTTAAATTGTTTATCTTGTCTGGGTTTAATTTTGGCATGTGTCACCTATTCAAAAAATTGTCCATTTCTTTTACATTTTCAAATTTTGTGGAGTATAGGTTTTCAAAGTATTACCTATTGATTCTCTGAATTTCCTCAGTGTCTGTTATGTCCCCCTTTTCATTTCTGATTTTGTTAATTTGTATATCCTCTCTCTACTTTTTGGTTAGTTTGGATAAGAGTTTGTCTATCTTGTTGATTTTCTTAAAGAACCAGCTCTTTGTTTCATTGATTCTTTGTATTGTTCTCTTTGTTTCTATTTCATTGATTTCAGCCCTCAGTTTGATTATTTCCTGTCGTCTACTCCTCCTGGGTGAGTTTGCTTCTTTTTGTTCTAGAGCTTTCAGTTGTGCTGTTAAGTCACTAATGTGAGATTTCTCCAACTACTTTATGTGGGCATTTAGTGCTATGAATTTTCCTCTTAGCACTGCTTTCATAGCATCCCATAAGTTTGGGTATGTGGTGTATTCATTTGCATTGATCTCTAGGAAGTCTTTAATTTCTTTCTTTATTTCTTCTTTGACCCAGTGGTGATTCAATTGAGCATTATTCAGTTTCCACGAGTTTGTAGGCTTTCTGAATTTTGTGTTGTTGTTGAATTCTAACTTTAAGCCATGGTGGTCCAATAAGATACAGAGGGTTGTTCCTATTTTTTTTTAATCTGTTGAGATTTGTTTTGTTACTGAGTATGTGATCAATTTTGGAGAAGGTTCCATGGAGTGCTGAAAAGAATGTATATTCTTTTGTGTTTGGGTGAAATATTCTATAGATATCTGTTAGGTCCATTCGAGTCATAACATCTATTAGTTCCCTTATTTCTCTGTTAAGTTTCTGTCTGGTAGTCTTGTCCAGTGGTGAGAGAGGGGTGTTGAAGTCTCCCACTATAAATGTGTGGGTTTGATGTATGATTTGAGCTTTAGTAATGACTCTTTTACAAATGTAGGTGCCCTTGTATTTGGGGAATAAATGTTCAGAGTTGAGATTGCCTCTTGATGGATTTTTCCTGTGATGAATATGAAATGCCCTTCTTCATCTCTTTTGATTGATTTTAGTTTGAAGTCTATTTTGTTAGATATTAGGATAGCTACACCAGCTTGTTTCTTAGGTCTATTTGATTGGAAAGTTTTTCCCATCCCTTTACTCTGAGGTAGTGTCTGTCTTTGAGGTAGAGGTGTGTTTTTTGTATGTAGCAGAAGGATGGATCCTGTTTTTGTATCCATTGCGTCTTTTTATAGGCAAATCGAGTCCATTGATATTAAGGGATATTAATGACGAGTGATTGTTAATTCCTGTCATTTTTTGGTAGTAGCGTGTATGTGTGTGTGTGTGTGTGTGTGTGTGTGTGTGTGTGTGTGTGTGTGTGTGTGTGTGGTGTGGTGTGTGTGTGTGTGTGTGTGTGTGTGTGTGTGTGGTGTGGTGTGGTGTGTGGTGTGTGTGTGTGTGTGTGTGTGTGTGTGTGTGTGTGTGTGTGTATGTGTGTGTGTGTTTTCCCTTCTTTGGGGTTTGCCTGTGTTTTTGTGGATGCAGCCAACTTCCTTGGGTTGGCATTGTCTTTACAGTACTTCTGTAGGGCTGGATTTGTGGATATGTGATGTTTAAATCTAGTTTTGTCATGGAATATTTTGTTTTCTCCATCTATGGTGATTGAAAGCTTTGCTCGATGTAGTGGTCTGGGCTGGGTCTGGGCTCGATCCGTGGTCTCTTAGTATCTGCAGCACATCTGTCTAGGACCTTCTGGCTTTCAGAGTTTCCACTGAGAAGCCAGGTATAATTCTAATAAGTCTGCCTGTATATGTTACTGTACTTTTTCCTTTGCTGCTCTTAATATTCTTTCTTTATTCTGTATGTTTAGTGTTTTGACTATTATGTGGCAAGGGGACTTTTTTTGTGGTTCAGTCTATTTGGTGTTCTGTATGCTTCTTGTACCTTCATAGGCATGTCTTTCTTTAGGTTGGGAAAGTTTTCTTCTATAATTTTGTTGAATATATTTTCTGTGCCTTTGAGATGGAATTATTCTTCTTCTATCCCTACTATTCTTAGGTTTGGTTTTTTCATGGTGTCCCAGATTTCCTGGAAGTTTTGTGTTAAGAATTTGCTGGACTTAATATTTTCTTTGACTGATGAATCTATTTCCTCTATCTTATCCTCAATGCCTGAGATTCTCTCTTCCATCTCTTGTATCTGTTGGTTATGCTTGCCTCTGTGGTTTCTGTTCGTTTACTCAGATTTTTCCTTTTCCTGAATTCCCTCAGTTTGTGTTTTCTCAATTGCCTCTATTTCAATTATGAAATCTTGAACTATTTCCTTCGCCTGTTTGATTGTTTTTTTCTTGGGTTTCTTGACTTTCTTTAAGAGATTTCTTGATTTTGTCCAATTTTTTGTTTGTCCTTTCCTTCATTTCTTTAAGGGAATTTTCATTTCCTCTTTTAGGGCCTCTATCATCTTCATAAAGTTGTTTTTAAGGTCATTTTCTTCTTGGTCATCTGCTTTGGGATGCTCAGGTCTTGCTGTTGTTGGATCAATAGGTTCTGGTGGTACCACGTTGCTCTTTATGTTGTTTAATGTGTTCTTACACTGCCATCTACCCATTTCTTCCTTTAATCCGAACACATTGGCCTCCAGGTCACTCTTTCTCCAATTGGTGCAGGTGGGGCCTCTGGCTCCTGTGGTTGCTCTTCTTCCCAATCAGTCCAGGAGGGGGCAGATGGCTCCAGTGGTCGCTGTTGCCAATCAGTGCAGGGTGGGTATATGGCTCTGGTCTCCTGCTCTTTTTCAACTTTTAGTTTGAAAATACAGTAAAGTATTTCTGGTTGTGTGTTTATGCATGGTATGTGTGCATTACGGACATGGTGTACAGGTTTGGGAGCCTTAACTTCCAAAATTCTGAGAGTCACACCCTGAATTGCATCAACTGCATTCACTTTTTTAGGTTCTATTCTCAAGGTCCTGCTTCCAGCAATACCATTCTGAGACAATCAGGAGCTTTCTTACTGAAGGAATGAGGAGAAAGAATAGAATTCAACATTATTCACCTTATAACACGTAAATTTTAAACACGTGTTTACTTAGCATTGTTAGATCAGTTAACATGATATTATGAAAGGATCTAGTTAAATAACTTATGATGAAATTGCAAAACTATCTTAGGAAAAAAATCACCATATACTGGTTTCATTCATTAACATGAATTGTAAAAAATAGCTTACGTTTCCCCTGTTTTGTTTTAGACTAAAAAAACCACGCTTAAAACTCCAGTTTAGACTAGAAGATTTTCTTTCAAGAGTCGGTGTTCACGTTTGAAAAGCACTCACCAACGGAGGTGGGTAAGATAACAGTACTGGTGGCCACCACTGTCTTTGTAGGCTTCTCAGAATCAGTTGCTCATCACCTGATCAGATCTGCCCTTGGAAAGGCCAGACCAGGGGGCTCTTCTTCCAAGGCATTAGGTTTCTCTGACAGGACACTGTTTTAGAGAGATTCTGCTATTTTCAAGGGAAGGGATTAATTAATACTTTCAAAGTAAAAGTTGAAGCCAGCGTGATGGAACCTAAATAATTGTGTTGCTAATTTTATTAGGAACTCCTAACCCACTGGACACCATTAAGTAGAAATCATTTGAAAATACCCTCAAGTGTGTGGCTTTTTTAGATACTAATTATAGAATGTATTTTATAGCTGGTCTTATTCCTGGCATTCAGTTCCATTTTCGGAGATAAAAGGCTTTGAAACAATAATAAAAAGACAAGAAATCTTTATTAATGCTATGCTAAAATAAAGTGCTCTAAATAAATATAAAATATGTTGCTGACAAAACCTCTAGCTGGTTCTTACTGTTTCAGATGACAAATGATGCTTCATAATGCTGATTTACTTGTCTTAGCCACATTAATGCCTTTGGAGCTAGCTAAATTAGGAAAAAACAGAAACAAAAGCCACCATCAGTAGGATATACAAAATTGACTTAAGAATTCTGAATACTTGACTTGAAACTTGGCTGTTCATTATCAGGCTACTCAAGTAATACAAAACCACCAATATCTGAAAGGGAACATGGTTGTTCTTGACGAGGCAAAGACAGGTTTGAAACCAAGACTGTGAGTCTGCTTGAATTGTGTCTGCAGCTCATGGAAACCTTTCTGTGCAACATACAGAATGGAAATTCTTCACTCTACCCTAGTGTTACGAGGAAGTGAAGACTTAATTGTGATGGTTAACTCACTTGAAAATTGTAAAGCACCTACAAATTTGATACACATAGTTTTATTACCTGGGATTATAAAAATTGGAAAATGCTTCTGCCTGTAAACTGTCTCTTTCACTTATAAATGGGTTGGATTGCAATTGGATTTTGTTATTGATTTCACTCACTCTGTTTGATTATGCATTAAGAGGCCATGAAAGATGGTAGAGGAAATAGTCAAGGTCATAGTTAAGGTCATAGTTAGAAAGTTTTCATTATTCTTTTTGTATTTGGTGGATTCTCCCTCATGTTGTTAAAAATATAAATGAAGATAGGACCATCTAGTTCATATTTCACCTATAGGCTGTAAACTAGTTCAGTACATGCTAAGGTGCCAAATAACTACTGGGTTGCAAAGGTATTGTTAGGCATAGTCATGTTCTCTCTCTCTCTCTCTCTCTCTCTCTCTCTCTCTCTCTCTCTCTCTCTCTCTCTCATTATTTTGCTGTTTCTCTTTTGTTTGTGAACACAGGGTCTCACTATGTAGCCCTAGCTGGCCTAGAACTTGATACTGCAGGTAGACCAGGCAAACCTCAAACTTTTGGAGTTCCTCCTATGCTCCCGCCCAGGTACCCAGTGCTAAGATTACAGGCATGTGATGTGCCACTAAATCTGGCTCCACCATATGTTTTTGTTCAAGATACGGGTTCACAAATGCTCTTCAATGTGGAGTTTCCGCCATCCACAAGAACACCTTATTTCAGCTCCTGAAGTAAGTCTAGTGCACACTTGCCATTTCATCTGTCTCTTCAAACAGAAATCCAGGGGAGCTGGATAAGGATTTCCTTCTGGAGTGAGTGCATGGACAGCATGCACTATTCCACATAGTCTTCCACTGACTGAGCTAGAGTCATAATGGCTCAGGTAGATTAGCACACTTTAGAATCCTTTTAGCTCCCAATGCCACAATTTCCATTCAATCCTGGTGGGAGAAATGAGCTATGTTAGTTAGTAGGGACTCTGCTACAGGTGCTGCAGTTTGAGGCTAGAAGAGAATGTGGAATGAAATACTAAAGTTTCTAGTTTCAATTTGAAAGACTGAATGCTTCTCAGGAAAATAGTGTTGGTTACAGTATTTAAAAAGAAACTACTCTTTTAAAACTCTATTCAATAGACGTACTAAAAATGGTACAGGAAATTTGGGCCCCACAGCTGTTGGAGTGAAAAGGTAGGTTGATGGAGATGAATGTTCACAAACTATGTTTTCTTGGATTTGTAATCAGTAAATATCTTTCAAACTAAAATGAGATGTCTAGAATGCTTTGTAAATTTAATGTGGATACTCTATTGCAAGCTTCAAGATCTCATTATTTATCTTGGTTTATTATTACAATATGTTCAATCAATAAAACTATTAGAGAAAGAAATTTCAAATAGAAACAAAACCTCCAAATGCAGCATAAATATGAATGCAAGTCAATAAGATGATTCATTCCAAATACAGTCATGTAAGAATTTTTAATGTACTTTTTTATTTTGATAATCTGAAATTTTTTACTTATATTAAGAATATTAACCAATGGTATTTCCTTTTATTTTCATTTTTAAAATGATGTAGGAAGGATAATGTTTAGACAAAAGGAAAGGTAATCAATGAGTATCCTGGAAACCTATATGTTCTCAAAACTGGGAAACCAGCAACTTCAAATTTCAGTTCTTACCTGAATATAAGCATAGAATAACCACACTTTCTGTTTACTAGAAGAATGTGGTAGTTTGATGATAACTACCACACCATGCCTGTCAAAGGTGTTACAATGTCACATGAGCTACAGTATTCTCAGAACTCACTGCAGCTACCTTCATTCTTGCTTGTTTTGGGACCATACTCATTTTCTAGGCTGCTAAATATACAGTGACATGAAGAAAATTCTATATATCACAATGAGAACAGAAAGTTGGACTAGAAACATTAAAATCATGCCTCTTCCTTTAAATGAAAGCACTGTCCTTTTTCAGACAGCTTGAAGATTTTATGATTATTTGAAATCTAGTTGTTTTGCTTCAAAAATGTCTGTTACATAAACAGAAAAAAATCAATCCAAGCACAAACCAAATATCTCCATGTACCCGACAAATATTTTGAAAATGATGGCCAAAGGAAAATCAGTTGTTTATATACAAAGTAAGTGTCTCTCTTTGGGGGTAAAATAAATGGCCAACTCAATTCTAAAGTTAAGTCAAGGTTTATAGTCCCAACAGGAGGTTTCATGATGTACCATCACAAAAATTACTAAACTCAGTTTGAATCCGCATCCTAAGTTTTGGATTGAAATAATTTAAAACTGTCACATAGTGTCTAGACGGAGAACATTTTTAGTTGCAATGAAAATTCAATATGCTTTAACCTGGAGAAAATAAAACACAGTGTCAGCTAACGGTGAATGCTGACATTTTTCTGATCCTAATGAAAATGTTGTTATGTTTCTATGTCAAGACACAGCCATATTAAAACATTTCTCCCTAAAGCTCAACCATTATATTTGCTATTCACAGGGCAAATGTTTTCATGAATTGTGTGATTTACTTAAGCTAAATTCAACAATCTGTTTGTTGAAGAGACTATGTTTTCCATCTTAGGCATCTACTTCACTTTTAGATAAGCAAGCAAACTATATTACCGTGGTTATAATACATAATGTAGTTTGCCTTCTTGTATTTGCTGTAGGTTTTAAATGCAATCAGTGATTCTTCATTTGGTGTAAAACATTATCTTAAACCTAAGAAATAATCTTCGTAAACTGATCTCCAGAATTAATGGGAATGTTTTAAAGGAATGATTTCAGATGGACTTCTAAAACATGGATGATAAATTGTCTAGTAACCATAGACAGACACAAAAGGGAAAGAGGTAACCTGCCCAATATTGTATTGGCATAGTTGATCAAAAGACTAAGTGCCAAGTCAACCAGAAGAAATACAATGTATTTCTAGAAAAAAGAAAAACATGCTCAATAATTAAAGTTTCTGATTTTGTGAACTCTTATTCAAATAAAAGAAAGACATTTTACAAGTTTCTGTCACTTTTTCTACAGCAAAGCAAAAATTTAAATTCCAAATGACCAAGTCATCAATTAAAGAAATATTAGATTCCAGAATGAAAATTCATTTTCATCTATCACTTAGGGAAGCAGATATTCTACAGGTTTTATATATAGAATAATTGTTAACTTAGGATTGTAATTTTAACTCACTGCTGTGCCTAGAAATTATTTTAGATATGAAACAAGAAAAAGCAACTGATGCCTGTGACTGTCATCAATTGACAACATATCATTTATATACATGGAATTCAACAGTGATGGCTAAAAAGATAAAATTTATAAATTTCTACTGGAAAAGATATACGAAGTAAGCCATGCTTTTAAAAATCTTAATTCTCTTTTTCTTCAGATAATTAATTACTGTATCTATACTGCATTACATTAATATAGTGAATTCATTGGTTCAATACATGCAAAGTGCCCACCTGCTTTGGCACTGACTATAAGGAGTTAAAGGTGCATCCAAGTAGACTGTTGTCTGTCCTTGTATATAACCCACAATCTGGTGGCCTCTGTGTGCAGCACTCACAAAATATTCAGACACTTAAGGTAGTCATTATGAATTGCAGTTGTAGGCACAGAAGAAGGCTAAATAGCTTGGTGAGATCTTACATCAGAGTGATTTTTAAACCAGTGAGTTCAAAAAGGCTACTGATTTGGGAGTATTTTCCTTTCTATGTTTGAAGAGCAGAGGCAAGTCAACACTGGATTTTTTTTTTTTTCTCAAAATGAGATAATTTGTGTATGTGGACGCTTTCCTTGAGAGCCTCTAATTTGCATCATTGACTAGATCTGTTTATTGGTATGATGGTGGAACTTGAGAGCGAGGCTGTTTAGAGAGCATCTGTCCAGACTTTTACATGTGGAAACTGATCACAGGGTTGAATTAGAAGCTTCCCGCTGTATGGTTTTCACCCAGCCATAGAGTTACAATCCTGCCCGGAAGGCATTCTTCTTGACTGTGTCGCACGGGGGCCATTTTGCCTAATGCTAGCTACTGCAATGCAATAAAGCAGTAGCTGAAAGGGCAACATGACAGGAAGTCCTACAGAATATTCATGCAGTCACAGCTGCACTCTGAATGCAATCTCTTATTCTGCTCAAGCCACTGGCATCATTATGCGTTTGGCCAAATGAGTTTTCACTATGTTATGCAAACATACATACTTACATATATACATACACGCATAGTTTTTTTTCCAAATTAGTAAAGCTGCAAACTTTTAAAGATTTTTACTTAAATCCCACTAACACCCATATTTATTTTTTTTCTTTGTATTTATTTTACTCAATATAAACAAATGGATATTTTAATAAGCCATTTTTAAGCTAATTTTAAGTGTAAAGAAAAATTATATGGCATAGAGAGTGTCCATATATCCCTTCATTGGTTTTTCTAGAAGTACCATCTTCCATTAATATGGTACATTTCATACTTTAATAAGTCCATCACTATTCATTATCTTTAACTGAAGTCCATGATTTACATCAGATTCCATTCTGTGTTAAACAATTCTATGGGTTTTGTCAAATACACCGTGCCCTGAATCTATTATTATTTTATCATTGTTTCACTGTCCTCAAAATGCTTTGTTCTCCCCTGCTCATCTCTCATGCCTTGAACCACTGCCAACCACCAGTCTTTTGCTGTCTCTATAACTTATAATATGTGTTCTAAGTGATAGACATGTGCATAATATGAAATTTATCGTATTATTTTTAAGTGATGAGCCCAGCAGCATTAAGCATATTCAAGTTTTTCTGTGGCTAGTGCCACTGTCTATAGTAGTTGTTTTTTTTTAATATTTAAAAATTAAATTTTTTTAATTAAAAATAATACGGAGGAGATGGCTTAAGATTAAAGTGTTTATCACACAGCACGAAGATTGGAGTTTGATCCTAAATTCTGGGTGGCTGTGGTGGCACACATTTAATGCCAGCACTTGGAAGAAGGAGATATGGAAGTCTCAGAGCATGCTAACTGGTTGAACTAGCCCTAGCAGTGAGTTCTGGGTTCATTTGGGAAACCCTGCCTAATAAGTAAGGTGGAGAGTGATTGAAGACATCTCCTATTGTCAACTTCCACACATGTACACATACATGTGCATGTATGCCCCACACATTTTACCACACATGGAAAACACACACACACATGCATGCACACAAATACACAAGAACAATAAATAATAAAATTTGAATGCGATATAATGAGAAGTATATACTATGTAACCTTTTTAGCATGGCTTGCTTCACTTATAAATGTGCATTTAAAATTTCTTAGTGCCTGTTTGTAGCACATTAATGTTCATCATCAAGTAATCTTCCATTATGTGGATGTAATAGTTTATCCACAAGCCCCAGAAGGATGCCCTGTCGATCTGTTTGCTTTTATGTTTTGGCAGTTAAGAATAAACCTTCCATTAGACAAATTCACATAGATTCTGCATGGACTTATACTTTCTCTTATTTTGGTAAATATTCGAAGTGTATCTGGTAAGTCGAATATCAAAATGACTGTTCTATTTTACATCTCTGGCAGGAGAGAATAAGGGTTTTTGGTAGAACATTTAGTTTCGTCCAAGTTTTGGACTTTAGCCATTCTGACCTAGTATATCTTGTTTTAATAAATATTTTATAACTCTCCAGATTAAAATGCTGGAGAGACAGAACAACAAAAATGGCTTAGAAAAAGACACCTTTTCATCTAGTAAGATGATCTTTAGCTCATCACTGAAAATGCTTGTTGTCTGCTAGAATTGTTCTGCTCTGGAAATGGGCTAAATCAGCTCATAGTTCTGCAGAAACTTCTGGCTCCCAGGCAAAGGACGGCTTTTCTAACGTCTAAAGTCTTACAGCCTCCTACCACCTTGTGTATTCCTCTTCCCTCCTTCCCTTCCCTTCCTTTCCTTCCTTCCTTTCTCCCTTCCCTTTCTTTGTTTCATTTTTCTTCCCTGGTATCTTCACATCTTATGTCACAGAAATGACAAAAAATGTGTTTAAGTAGGAAACCATAAAGTAAATGCTTGTAGTTATGGTGATATTTTATTTGTATTAAAATGTTATTTGTATGTTAATAAATAAAGTTGCCCGGGGGTCAGAGCTATTAGCAAGCCATAGGAAACCAGGGCAGTGGTAGCGTACGCTTGTAATTCCAGCACTTGGTAGGCAGAGCTGGGTAAGTCTCTGTGTGTTCAGGGATACAGCCATTATTGGATACACATGCCTTTAATCTTAATACCAATCATGGAAAACCTGGAGGCCTATACAGACAGGCTGTGAGGAGGCGGTCATGTGGTTGGGTTTACAACCAATGAGAAGGCAGGACAGGAACTCTATATAAAGACTTTAACACAGGGGTGGTTCTGGTTCGGAGAGGTAGGACCACCGCAGGAGGAAGGGTAAGGTTTTAGCTCTTAGCTCTGACCTCTTGGCTTTCTTCTTTGCATTGGTTCTGTGTTTATTATTTAATAAGAAGGTTGGATACATCTACATGTAGTTGTTTACAGAACTTGATGTGTGGTTCTGTAGTTAATTTACAAGATAGCATGCTTTCTGCACCTATGATGACAAAGGAGTTTTCAGCTATGACAACATGTATTTTCTAGAAAATGTATCACCACCCCCAGTCGATGCAATGCGGTATATACTAGGTGACTGATAGTCTCTAAAATGCACGTGAATTGAGTAAAAAGGCACAGAGAAATCTATAGTTGACCTATGAATGGCAAAGAAGAGAGTCTTCCCTTGAAATGGATGAGAACAAGCCATGTCTTTTAGAGAAAACATGGAAATACCAAGCTACAGAAAACCTGCCAAGGGTCATGAAAAGTTAGAGGACCTAAGAATATAAGATAATGGCCATGTATCCAAAAATTAGCTCTGCTCATTCAGTATCAGGATCTGAAATACATCAAAATTACCAGCTGGCTATGATGAGACTTACTCATTTGACAAGCTCTGCCAGCCAACAGGAGGTACCAGAAGTTTACACCATTATGTTATGTTATTGTTATGTTGCAATATATTATTATCTGGATACAGCTCCCTCTTGATCAAGCTTTAAAAACCACCAACCAGGTATTGGCTCTCCTCTCCTGTCTTGATGACCCTGATTCTTTCATTTCTTTAGTCTGTGCTTTATGCTTATTCACTGAAAATTAAAGGTATGTATTTAATTTCAGCCTAGTGATTATCAGAATTAAGGTATGTATAAGAGAGCTCTGCTTATTGGAACACCCCCAACTTCTGTTTATGGAATCACCCCACTCATCCAAGGTTATGTACATTTCTGGTATTTGTTTGACCATCTTTCCTCCACCTGTGCTTCTTCCGATTTTATTTATTTATTTATTTATTTATTTATTTATTTATTTATTTATTTATTTATTTACTTATTCATTCATTAATTCATTTGTTCATTCATTCATTCATTTTTTTCATGATACAAAGATATAAAAGCAGGGAACATAATTGTAAAATATCGAACCCTAGATCCGTCTTGCTAAGGATTCTACACATTTTCATGGGATTCTTTCTTCTTAGAGCTTGAGATGAATTCTCAGAAAAAAGAAGTTTTTAAGATATAGAGGAATTAGGCAGCTTAAAATATTGTAAAACCATGCTTTAGAGAATAAAATGGGGGGTGATATAGGCATATAACATGAATTAGAGAACTCAGGTTGTTTCTATCCATAAATAGGGTTAAGGACATTTTCCTGGGGGTACTACTCATCCTGGAACAGTTGGTGTGAACAAGGGCCCAAAGAGCTCCATGAAGCAGAATATTTGTCTTCCTAGAAAACTGATCTGCATATCTTGCACAATTATAAACATGGTACCAAATCTTTCACTTTGTGAATTCCTTTATAGAGCTTTGTTGCTATTTATTTGGTTTGTTTGCATAATTTGGGACTGATAATATAATATGGTTTTTTGTCTATTTTTTTAGGTACAAAGCTCTATTAAAAATAAAAAAATTACAATGAACAAAATTCAGTAAACTATATTTTAAAATATTACTTGTGCCAAGGATTTGGAAATACATTAAATGGGCTTATGGTATGTTTTATAACTATCAAAGAAGTCCCAAATCCTTAGAACAGATTTTTTTTGGAATAAATCTTGTTCTAAACCATTAGATTTCTTTAATTTTTCTAGGAATAAATCAGTGAAAGGTACTCAACATGAGGAATCACATGACACATGCTGGAAGTTGCAAATGCAAGGAAGGTTCTGGAGATGACTTGGGGTACAGTGCCAGAGGCACAGATTTCACAACACAGGGCAGAAGCTGTAGAGCCAGTGGAAGCTGCAGAACCCAGTAGAAGCTGAAGAACTTATACCGGTTAAGGCATCCAGACGCCAGGAGTTCTACAGTACTCAGATGAAGCTGTGGACTCAAGGAAGATGTCAGTGCTAACACAGGGTAAGATGCCCAGGCATATGGTTTCTACAAGTGGCAGAAGCTGAAAACCCCCAAGCAGCGGGTGGTGGTGCTGGAGCTGACCTAGGGTAGGGTGTCCAGATACACAGAATCCCAGAACAAGGTAGGAAGGCTGTCAAAACAGGTATTGGGGTAGAGCTAAACAGTAGGGTGTTTGGATACAGATAGCCACACCAACTGTATGTAGTACAAGTAAGGAAAAGCCAGGAGTGTGCTGACCCTTGGATGGTGCATGTTACTACAGATGACAGTGAAATCTCAGAGGGGCATGATAAAACTTGCAGCATTGAACACACGTCCTACAGAACAAATGACAGTTCAGTACTACACCAACTTAATCCTCTCCTAAACACTGGAAACACCTTCACCAAAAGAAGAAAGGTGACTTAAATAGAAAGAAGGAAAGAAAGAAAGAAAGAAAGAAAGAAAGAAAGAAAGAAAGAAAGAAAGAAAGAAAGAAAAACTCAGCCAATAAACTACAAATACACAAATCCCAGCAAAGAAACAAACCAACACAGAAAACCAGGACAACATGTCTAATTCCAAAATTGCTAATCTTGTAGTAATAGATGTGGACGAGAACAACTTGGAAGAGCCTCCAAACAAATAATTCAGTATATGTTTTGTTCTAGTGGTGTTCAAACACCTCAGAGAAGTCATGGTGTACAAGAGTACAAGAGCAAAGAGTCTAATAGAATTCAAGAGATGAAATAGAATCCAATAAAGACACTGAGTTGAAAAAGAAAATCCAAACTGAAAAGATGTTGGAAATGAAAGACTCAATAAGCTAAAAACGAAGCTCAGCGGAAGTTCTCACCAATGGAATGGAGCATGTGGAGAACTGGTTTCAGGCCTCAAAGAAATTTGATCATCTGGAGAAAGAAGGTCAATGACAATTATTTTTTTTTAAAGAACAGAATAGAGGCCAACTTTGGAACACCATGACAATAAGAAGTTTGTATGTGTTTGTACACTTGGTTGCATTTTTTAAATTTTAATTATGTGTATGTGTGCATATTTATATGTTTATTTTTTAATTGTGTGTGTGTGTGTGTGTGTGTGTGTGTGTGTGTGTGTATGTTTGGGTATGTGTATGTGTGTGTGAATGCAGGTATCTGCTGAGGCCAGAGGTCAGATACCCCTCCCTGGAGCTGGAGTTTCAGGTAACTGGGTCCTCCAGAAGAGTAGTCTTAAATATGTATGTACTTAAATAGATACATATATACATTTATATGTACTTAAATAGATACATATATATATTTAAAAATATATTTTAAATGTCAGACTAAAAGGTGTTTCAGTGGTGCATATACCTTTCCTGGTTACTGCTCCCCACATGTTGCCATTCTGTAGCCATGTGATTTTATTAGCACCACACTGCCCATTCCACTGGGCAGTGTTTATTTTTTCATTGCAGGAACAAAACATCTGACAAAACCAACTTAAGGAGAGAAGGTTCAGTTTTGTCTCACAGTTACAGGGGGGTAGAGTCCATCCGGGAAGGTATGGTGACAGGGGCAGAAGGCCACTTGTCACATTGTGTCCAGTCAGAAGACAGAGAGTGAAAAGTGCAATGCTCTGCTAACTTCTTCCAAGCTCAGGCACAAGCTCAGGACCAGGCTCAGGCTCCAAACACAATGGATTTAACTGCTTTCTCACATTCCCCTGTGAGACTGTTGGCTCTTTGGCTTCTCCCTTCTACCAGTGGGTCATGGCTTTCTCTGGGCCCCTCCTCAGGCTTTTGACACATTATCATCTGAATCGTCACTGTCAGCAGATTTGGTGAGTCAATTGGGATTTCTTTTCTTTTTTTTTTTTTTCCGAGACAGGGTTTCCCTGTGTAGCTTTGCGCCTTTCCTGGAACTCACTTGGTAGCCCAGGCTGGCCTCGAACTCACAGAGATCCACCTGGCTCTGCCTCCCAAGTGCTGGGATTAAAGGCATGCGCCACCACCGCCCGGATTTCTTAAAGGGAGAAATTAGTTAAAAGAGAGTTTTTCCCCCCACATTAAAAAATAATGGGAAACATTATTACAATGGAAGGAGTTTGGTCTCTGGTTGATAATATAATTGATGGTCTGAAAATGGAACAATTAGTGAAAGGATAATTAACTTGAATAGAATTGATGTAATGTCAATTATAAACATTATTGATTTGATCATTTTTATTTTATCTCTAAAAAAAGTTGATTTGTGTGAGTGCCAAGTTGGTTGATATGAGTGCCAAGATACAAGTCTTAGAAAAACTTATTAAAACAGATCATAGAGATATTCAGACCCAGACAGAGGAATTTAAAGGAGAACCAATCTCAGCATTGTATTATAAGGTTACATAGAAACAGCCTGAGGCTTTCAAATAGTCAACCTTAACTTATCCAGTAACCTTACACAAACTTGCAAATGATAGATATCTACAAGACTGTAAGAGCTGAAAGGACTCCTGTGCAAATGTTAGATTTAAGGAAATTCAAAGAAGTAATAGTCTCATATGGTTTGCATTCACCTTTTGTGAAGAAGATGTTAAACTCATGATCAACTTGTAATAGAATTATCCCTCAAGACTGGAGAGATTTGGTTACAGCAGTCTTAGAGGCTAGAACCTAATTACAATGGAGGACCTGGTTGAAGAATGAGGCTAAGACCATTTAACAACAAAGTAGGGCTAGAGGTATGGAAATTTCCCTAGATCAACTTCTTGGAGTGGGTGATTTATGCTGATACACAAAGACAATCTTTATAAGGATGACCATACCCTAGCTTTATGCTGCAAAGCAGCATTAAATGCTTGGGACAGAATGAAGAAGTAGGAAAGAAAATTGAATCATTTACTAAAGTTATACAGGGCCCAAAAGAAACCTTCACTGATTTCTTACAAAGACTGACTTCAGCAGTAAATCAATTGATACCAAATTCTGAAGCTAGACAAGTAATAATTGAATCTTTGGCTTTTGAAAATGCTAATACACAATGCAAAAGGCCAGTTAGGCCATTAAAGGCAAGATCAGCACCCTTGGAGGAATGGATCTGAGATACAGTCAATATTGAATCTCATGACCATGATGATGCTTGGATAGGAGAGGTGATTTCCAGAGGCTTGAAGAAAAATAGTAATGTCAAATATTTCAATTTTTGTAAACAATGTCACCAAAAAGGGACTGTAAACAGGACATTCCTAGAGACAATGTTTTTTCAAAGAATGATTCCAATAGAACACCCCTCCCTTCTGGATTATGCAGAAGATGTGGCAAAGGCAAACATTGAACTAATGAATGTAGGTCAACAAGGGATAGACAAGGTAATCCCTTGCCTTTGCCTTTGGAAAAATGCTGTGAGGGACCTCTCACAGGCCCCCATGTCAAATTCCCTTCAGTCCTTTTCTGTCATCATGGAAGAAACTCCTTCCCAGAGAAATTAAAGAACATAATGCCTATTGTAAAAAACCATACTGCTCTGGATGATAAAACAGCTATAGAAGAGAATAAAAAGGAGAAACCATGAATCAAAATTGATAAAGATTAGATTTGAAAACTCCCCAAAATCAGGGTTGTGGAAGGGTTTTGTTTTTGTCTTTTCAGGAAAGTAAACCATCTTGAGGAATTTAAAGAATTTAAAGACCTTTGGACAAATAAGCATTCAAAGAAGAAGGGAGAACTACCTGGAAATAATTACCAATATAAGAAATATCTGACTTAATGCAATATCTGAAGTTTCCAAAAAGATGATGGTATCTTACAATGATGATTCCACATAGACTATGATAATGCCACTAAGCTGACAAACACTACCTAAAGATCAGCTTTGAACTACAAATTGATCAGAACAATTTCAAGATGACTAGCTGAGATGATCTAGCCTCACAGACTACTCTATCCATCACTTGAGACAAGCCCTGCACTTTCCCATTATACAGAGACTGAACAACAAATGATACAGCTCTCTCTCACAGGACTTGACAACCCAATTTTTTTTCAGGATCCTCTAAAGATGCTGTCACCCCCAGACAGTAGGAAGTAATTTTAAGAACATGACACTCACATTCCCAGAGGTGGGGTGGGTGGTTTTTGGTCATTAAATGAATTATAGACATGTCATTGTTTTGGTTGGTTGATTACAAGTTGTTATTGGTAATGGTCAGGAAAAAAAACTAAACAAAGGAGATTAGATTCAGGGCTCTTGTTTGAAAAAAAAGAAAAAGATAAAAAAAAGATAAGATATGATAAGGTAAAAGTTAGATTATTGAATCTACTCTGAAAAGAAAAAGGAAGAATATGGATATGATAAGATAAAAAGATAGATTATTGAAATTACTTTAAAAAGCAACTACTGATTTTAATTATATTATATTGGATTGGATTTTTGTATATTGTATACAAATTGTGTACACTGATACAAAGTTGAGATTATTTTTGTTGGAACACACTGTATAAACATTTCTACTCTTGTTCAAGGTATTGTACCTATACAGTTCATTTAACAATGTAATAAAAATTGCTAGTTCTTGAAAGTTATTATTACAAACTATTTAGGATAAAAAAATGCAGGTTACTAGTTAGTCATCTATTACAATCAAACTTGTAGTAATGTTAGTTATGTTTTCAAGGTAAAACAGATATATTAGATAGACAGGTTATCTTCAAACACTTCAGAGATCTACAGAATTTAATAACATAGTTTTTTTTTTTTATGACAATGAGACATGTCTGCTCTTGGCAGCACCAATCTACTTCATAGAAGATGATGGGTACTGAAGAAACTCCATATAGAGTTTACTTTCTTTGTGGCAAAAGTTAGCTACTGGGCAAGAAACCACCCTTACCTCAACAGCTGATAGCATGCTGTCCAAAGTGGACAAGCATGACACAAAAGAAAGGACCACCAAACTTTGCCATGACACAGTAGGACAGCCCTTCAGAAAATCCTGCTTCACAGATTATAGAATATGCAACAGTAGGGTTCAATGCGTTTCCAAGTCTCAGCTATGCCCTATTGTAGACTTGATAAAATAAGAGAGTTCAGACTCAGTCACAAGAGGAGTCACATAGTGAAAGGAACCATGAGCCTGAGAAGCTAAGGGCCTCAATTCTAGGTCTAGTTCTACAGAACTACTTTCTGGTTTCTGATCCTCAAATTTTATATTTCATAATGAAATTATTCTATTAGTGTGATTATGATCCTTTGCAGCTCTTAAGACCCATGGTTCTCCTAGTACTGGACTTGTAGATTGTTTCTTTTCCCACCTAATGCATGACATTTCTTATTTATTATTCTGATGAGCAAGAAATATTAAATGATAATAACAGTACCAACTATATACTTTAATGACAAATGGACTTAACTAAGATGCTAAGTAGTAGTTTGTATTATTTGTCAGTTAATTTATGCCACTCAACTTCTATGCTTTATTTTTGTGCTTTGAAATATACAATACATGTTGTGTATTCATTTTTTGAGGAAATGTTTGAAAAAAGATACAAAATTAATTACAATATTCATGGTGATCATTTAATTTAAGATCTAGGTCATTGGAGCTTACTCATGTACTGTAGCTTTAACACATGTGGTAACATGGCCTGTTGTTACCTGCTGCTTTTCATGGCTCTGAATTATCTCCTAAAACCCCATTCTCCAGCTTGGCAGCATTAGGAGGTTGAAGGTGATATAACAATTCAAAGTAAGGTTTGTAAAAGGAAGTTAAGCAAATGGGGGCATATTGAGACCCCCTGTGTGTACATGTGTGTTTATGTGTAAAGATGTGTGTGAGCATGTGTGTGCATGCATGCATGTATGCAGAGGGTGGCTATGTGTGCATGTGTGTGAGTGTGTGTGTGTGTGTGTGTGTGTGTGTGTGTGTGTGTGTGCCTGTGAGTGTGCTTCCTAACTGTCATTAAGTGAGCAGCTTTGCTTTACCATGTGCCCTATGCCATGATGTTATGTTTCAACTTCAGTCCAAGATCAATGGACCCAAACTTCCTTATATATTGATCGTCCCAGGTGTATTATTACAGTTCACAGAGAACTGACACACCAACACTGGCCAGATCCAAAAATTTTCATGAGCTTTGCTTATAATAAAACTACTCATAATATGGACAATATCTTTCCCTGTGGCCATGAATTACTGAAATTATGAAATAAAGGTTTGCATCTCCTTTCATGGGCTTCAGCATGCCAGGGATTATATTATCTGATTTTTATTAAGGCTTTTTATTTTATCTGTAAATTCCCTGCATAAATCTGGGTTTAAGATCCATTATACACCTTGGACATGCATTAAATACCCTTTTCTATGTCACATATTCTATAAATTACAGATAATATTTCTTTGACCTCAAAGCTTCTTTTCATTCAACTAGAAAATTTCTACTCACTTCAATTCTCAATTTAAGAACTACTTCTCTGTGAGATGTTCCCGAAAGTCCTAATTCACAGGAACAGGAACAGTTTCTTACTTAACCTTAATTCACTCAGCAACATGTGGCAGTTTCTGAAGGGCAGATGCTCTCACGGAGAAATGAGTGAGAGAGAATCATCCTGAATTACATCTTGGCCATTTTTCTCTATGTACTTGGAATAAAGGTAGCAACACAAGCAACTTTTCCCTATCCAGAATTCTTCATAGTAAATTCTGAATACTTTAAAGCCCAATTTCCCCCTGGGTTATCGAAGTCAAAAGAAAGCATGCATGTTGAACTACTGGCAGCTCAAGATTCTTGTTTAGAGACATTTAAATGAGACAGATGTTGAAACAATTTTTAAAACAAATCATTCTCTCTGAAGTAAAGAATTACTTTTTTATGTTTCAGGCATTTTTTAAGAAGATGGAGTTAATTAGAAGAAAGTCCTTCATCTCATCACTAGCCATAGACTGTTTCCCAAAATTGGATTTATTTGATGTCAAATCCCCAGATGAAAAACTTTGGAGTAAAAGAAAGCATGATTCAGGGACAATGCACATCACAGCTGAGGAGATATAAGAGAAGTTTAGAATAATCCTCACAATACAATGAACTTTTATTTAATTACATTTTTGCATTAAAAAACCTCTCAGACAAAATCAGTATCTTGAACACTCAGCTTTTAAGACAAACACAAGAAAATAAGAAAATTTCTATCATGATTTCTAAATAAGCTTTCCTGAGAATGGTGTAAGATCAATAGTTTTATTATTAGCATTTTTATTCATGCAACAAATAGTTAATGAATACTGACTCTATGCCAGGAATTGTTGTAGGCATTAGGAATACGTGAGTCAGCAAAAGGGATACACTGACTTCAGTGGTTTTGTTTTGTTTGTTTTTGGTAGAGTTTGAGTTTTATTTAAGGAAAACAAATAATAAACAAATTGCCAGGTGATGACATAAAGCTGTGTTATAAAAAGCGCTCTTTGGGTCAGCAGTGGCTGAATATGCTTCTACTTCTAACTTTGTTCTAGCTTTGGACTCACAAGTAGAAAGATTGATAGAGAAATCTTTCCTCTGGGCCGAAGCACTACATCATGTCTCTCTACATCTGAGTTATTACTGAATTGTCTTCCCTTGCCCCAGAACTTGAATTTCTCTAGAGACAGATTGTATTTCTTTTATCTTTGTATCTTCAGTGCCGGTGATATATGTTTCTTCTTCAAATAGCCTACGTTGGCTTGTGAAAAATCATACTCCTTCCATCTTTTCTATTTTCTTTCAAATTTGGCAGTTTCTGTTTTTTTTCTTACCACTTTCCTTCTGCGCAAACTTAAAATGACTATTGTCACAAATCCATACACTTCTTTTTGAATCCTAATTTCTCCCCTAAGCTTTTTGATGTTTCAACTCACCTTTGCAGTCTATTCCATTCTGCACTGTAGGGAACAGGACCGATATATCCAGGGGGTTTTATGATCACTCTGGCCTGAATGTCCCACTAACTTCTCAAAATCCCTATGTTTCCATTGATGTATTATTCTCTCCTTCACCAAATATTTATGATCTCAGTGAATGGTGTCATTGTGACTGAGGTAGGAACCTATATTTATTTTGACTCTTTTAACTTATCTCCCTGGACTCTGTAAAACATGAATTAAATTTCTGTATGTTCTACACCACCGATCTATTTATAGTTTCTAGCTACCTCTTCAAATCCTTATGACTAACACTCACTTCTGTTCACCATCCTGTGACTTCTCAGTGGGTACTACAGTCTTTCAGTGGTAATCATGCATGAACCACCTGCTATCTATCTACATCCTTGAGACAAAGATATAGGACGTTTTTGTTTCACTGGAGATCTGGGTCTCCAAAATCTTCTCTGGCCTCTTTGCATGTGGTATAATCCCATTTGAAATTATTCATTCTACTGCAGGGTGATGTGTCCAAATCCAAATATGATTTATTGTATTCTTAAGTTTAACCTTCCATTCATTTGCCACTCCTCTCAATAATGCTGCTGCTCTTTTAATGGGAAATACAAGGAAGAGTTTTTTTTTTTTTTTATTATATGCACTCCCTTTCTGTTTCTAGAATAAACTCTTGCTCTAATCTCAAAAGCTAAATTTCAGTAGCAGAAAGACTTACAATTTTCTGAATAAACTGTATAACTTCTTACCTCCAGGCACTTGAATTTCTCTGGAATTGAAGAAGTATCATTAAAATACATATAAACATGTGCCATGCTTCCGATATCCCAAACACGTCCGTGAAAAGTCCTAGACAAAATTCACTATACCATAATTTCTTCCCTCTTATGATGGGGGGGATGTCTTTCTGTATGCTGTGAAAATGTGTTGCTCTGATTGGTTGATAAATAAAATGCTGGTTGGCCAGTAGACAGGCAGGAAGTATAGGCAGGATAAGCAGACAAGGAGAATTCTGGGAAGAGGAAGGCTGAGTCAGGAGAGGCCAGCCAGCTGTCCAGGGAGCAACATGTAATGGCACACAGGTAAAGCCACAGAAAACATGGCAACATATTAACAGGAATGGATTGAATTTAAGATATAAGAGCTAGCTAGCAAAAAACTTGAGCCATGGCCATGCAGTTATAATTAATATAAACCTCTGTGTGTTTACTTGGGGGACACGAGTGGGAGAGATTTGTCCCGACCTCCCACGGGCCAGGACACAGGAAAACTCCAGCTACACTCTTGTAACACTGGACTGCCACCAGGCCTCATTCTACTAAGAGAGTCTCTCAGATCTATGACAGGGAGAAAAGAATGCCCATGGAGTCTTATGTATCATTTCTCCTAACCCAAAATCAGACTATGTAATGTAGATAATTCTCATGTCTTTAGGCATCAGATTTTAAAATGAACAGAGTTACAAAGAATGACATGCCACCTGGAATGACACCTTTTTTAACAGAAAGGGGATGATACATTCTAGAACACATTTGCTTTGCTTGATTATCTTTGCAACTATAGACTTTTCTGAAATGGTGAGATTATAGTTCGTATCTACTCCAAGCTTTCTGTTTAATGTTCCAACATTTACTTGAACCCTGTCTGTCTGGAGTTATCATATTCTACTCAAATCCCTTTCCAGTAGAGACTCTCAGTACTAGCTGTGGGAACTAAAAGACTGTTCTAGGGATTTTTTTTTCTCTAGTGCATTGAACTAGAACACATTCAAAGGAGAGAAGCACTGCTTCATTCATCTAATAATGTTTTGTTTTCTGTCCTATCCGAGAGGCTTAGTTACAACAGTGGGTTCCACATAAAACAAAACTGGTTCAACATGTGTGGGCACCGGAGAATGCTGCTTATGCTGAGATTTGGTACACATAACATCAGAAGAAGAAAACACTTCCCAAAAAATATCAGAGACTGCTTATTTCCATTTCATGTGTCTTTTTTGGCTTCATTTTTAATTTATATGACACTGTTACATAACCAGACCATTTGTCTTTGCTATTCAATCTCTTCTTCAAAAGAATATGGGCATCTTGGACCAGTGAAATGGCTCAGTAGGTAAACACACTTAACATCTTGAGCATGAGTCCTAGAACCTGTACTAGAAAGAGAGAAACAGGGGGCTGGAGGGATCACTCAGAGGTTAAGAGCACTGGCTGCTCTTCCAGAGGTTCTGATTTCAATACCCAGCAACCACATGGTGACTCACAACCATCTGTAATGAGATCTGCTGCCTTCTTCTGGCCTGCAGGCATACTGTATACATAATAAATAAATAAATAAATTAATTAATTAATAAATAAATAAATAAATATTTTTTTAAAAAAAAGAAAGAAAGAGAGAAACAGCACACAAATGTTGTCCACTAATCCCCACATGCCTGCTGTGACCTACAGGCACTCTAACATCCATGTGCCCTCATTTAGACACATACCGTATATGCACATACAGCATATATCCACAATGATGATGCTAAATAATGATAAATACCTGAGAAACTTGTCCCTCAGTAATTTACATCAATAATGGATGTTGCTGCTAACAGGTGGTTTTATGCCAGTGGCATAAATGGTTGTGATCCTAGGACACCTTGGTTCGAGGGAAAATTTTACAATGTGATTTTGGAATAATATTTTGCATGTGTAGATGGAGGAATATGGATACTGCTAGCTGCCAGGTGCAGTTACTATTGTCTTTGGGGGTATCTCTTTTCCTTATTATTTAATTAACACAAAAAAATAAGATTATCATCAAAAGTAATATCTCAAGTTATGTGTGTGGATTTATTTTATAAAAATGAGAACAAATGACCCTATAGAGCATCATGTTTAACATCAAAGCCTTCTTACCAGTCACTCTCAGAGACAGGAGACACAGCTCTGTCTATGTCTCTGTTGATGTGTTGAAGTGGTAAGGACTCACTAAACCATGATCCGCAGGGTCCATAGAGGGATGTGGAGAAGTCACGCATGCCAAAGCCCTCCATTAGCTGCTGTAATTAGCTACACAATTACACCAGTCACACCAAATTGTCACCCACAGTGACAGGGATCTTACTAGTGACTTAATGACATGTTTTTAGTTTTGCTATGACAACCATGCTTATTCAAACAAGCTCGCCCTAACCCTGAGATGCTGTGATGGTTGATGTAGTTAAACACTAGAAATACAATTAATGAAGAAAGTGTATTTCTCATAAAAGTTATTTGTCAGCATTATCCAGTTACAACTTCTCAACAGTTTCTTGAAGTACAAGTATCTAAACCATTTTTTAAATTGTGGTTAGTCTTTTCCTCTTAAAATACTGCAATACAGTTATCAGAAAAACACTAGAGAGTGAATTTCAGAAAAATGTTTTCAACTAAAATTATTATTATTATTTAGGGGATCACCAGCCAAATATGAATTTTGCCAGATTCTAATTTTAATTCTCACTTCTTAAGACTTGTAAGTCTTGGAGTTTGTAACTTACTAATTTTATTAGTGTCTGTAATAGATGGTCTGCACACCAAAAAAGAAAAGCCTTAATAACTCTTAGAGCCATTATAGAGGATAATAACTGAGATGCCACTCTTGTTTTCCAGTATCAGGCTATAGCCCATCCACAGTTCTCAGATCTGACCTGCCATTTAAGCTCATATTGGACTCCAGATCAACTGTAGAACCCCCACAGAGGGAGCTTGAATGTGTGTAGGTTGTAAAGTCTCCTTGACAATTCAAATATACAGAATCACTATGATAGACTTGCTTATATCTCTAAGAATAATAACAATCAAAAAAATAATAAATAAAATTGAAATCTGTAATATTGGGGTTAGAGAGAAACAAAAGCCTGAGACACCTATTATTATATCCATATAATATCTGACAGTATAATTGTTCTGTATGCTATCTATTGAAAATGTTAAATATGCTAGATTAAAGTAGGGTTCTATTCTATATAAACTTTATTATACCCAATAATAAAAACATTTTCTAGGAAAGTGTGTTTTCAAAAACCATTTTTTTCTCCTTTAATTGGTAGAGCACTGTTCAGTGTTCAACAGAAATATGTTGTTAATGGTAATAATAGTTAATATTTACCAAGTCTTAACTCTGTAGTTACAGAATGAAACACCTGTGTGAGAATTCCTTTATACCTCACAATAGTCATGTGATTAGTGTAGTTTATCTCTATGTCAAAGGGGAAGAGTTGAGAATTGGGGAGAGTAAGAAATCTTCCTAAGGTTACACTCTGTGATAGCTGAATGCTCTGGGATAGTTTATACCATACTGGAACATAAACTTATGACACAAGATGAATACAAGACAAATGGCCTCCTTTACTTACGAGAAGGTAAACAAAGGGATATTTTCCCCTCTCTTCCAGAAGCTACATTTCAGGGTTGTCAGTTAATACATACCTCTGTAGTTCACTTAAAATTTAAAATTCTGAATGTCATGTAAGTAATGACATCAATGGGCATTACACTTAATGTATTGTGTTGGTATTGAAATAACTGTCATAAATTTAGTAGGCTATTCTTGAATCACCAGAATTTTCACAGACAAAAGCTGCAAGTAGAGATGGAGATAGCTGCTGTTTGGATAAGCCACCCAAACCACACGTAGTTTTATGCCAGCGACATTTAGCAAAGATAACTGAAGGTGAGAATCTGAAAATTGAATGGTCTTTTCCCTTATCTTTGAAACACTGGACATTTTGGATAAAAATCAATGAACAGCCTCAGAGTTGTTTCACCTATTGTGGAATGCTATTCATAGGCCAGGACTTTCAAGTTTTGTTTGTTTGTTTTTCATTTAAAACATTCAAATTTGGAAGTAAGTGCAAATATGTTCCTTTCTTTCATTTTGCATTTGTTATCAAATATGTGAGACTTTCATATTCCTGCTTTGGTTGCCTTTAGGAAAGAATCATATAATTTCACATCTTTGTCATAAGCAAAACAACGCAAGAGCAAAACAAAAACAAGAGTATTCTATGGGGGATAAGAAACTACGGGCTCTAGACACTGCCAGCCGCCACTGTGAGAAACAAGGTGTGAAGGCAGAAATGGGAAAAAGTACCAAGCCACTTGGCTAAACATAAATAAGAATTATGAGTTAGTTTAAATGTAAGAGCTAGTCAGTAATAAGCTTGAACTAATGGCCATACAGTTCGTAAGTAATATAAGCCTCTGTGTGTTTACTTGGGTCTGAGTGGCTGTGGGACTGGTGGGTGAGAGAGATTTGTCCTGACCACAGGCAGACTGGGACACAGGAAAACTTCAGTTATAAATGGTGCCAGAACATGGTGCATGAATTTCAACCTAAAACCTGACTGAGAAAGAAGATTCTAAAATGGAGCTAAAAACAGCTTCCTGGTTGTCTCTCTCAAGTTAGTGGCAGCCTGTGGGCCTGAGCTACTCTATGGCGGGTTCATGGCATGCAGGCTTGACCTATGCCACGTTACACAGAGGTGTCTCCAAGCTGTGCACTATGCTGCGTAGTGGATATAGTTCTTGCTAGTTAAAAAAAAAAACAAAAAAACAAAAAAACAAAAAAACAAAACAAAAAAAAAAAAAACAAAAACAAAGGTTTCTGGGCTACACGCTGCTTTGATAGAGGCATAGACCCATTGCCTCCCAGAGTCTGGCAGTGAGCATGGTTCCCCCAAAGCTGCTGGTAAATGTTCCACCATGTTGAAAAGCTGAGGTGAGTGGAGCCAGCAGCTCATCTTAGAGTGCTGCAGTTTAAAGCAATAGATTCGCAATAAGACAGATTCAGATGGGACAAACCTCTAAATAGTTTACAATGTGTGTAAAAATGTACGTAGGCTTGGAAGAGAAAAAAAAGTAATGTATACAGTTATATAAAGAAATAGTTTAAAAAAATAAAGTCTTTAAAGAGAAAGTAAAAGTAATATAAAAAATAAGCCATGTAAAGATGGATATCACACAGAAAATCTGGATTGTGTTGTCTTTGAGATTTTTAACTGCAGAAAGACATTTGATTGTAAAGGCAGCTCAGTTAAACCAATATGTATATTTTAAAGGTACCTTGACTTCAAAATTTGGATCTAAGGGTATGTTGCTTTGGAAAGGAGGCTCTGCTTTTGTTTCCACAGGAAGCAAGAGGCTATGGATTTGTTCCAGATTAAGATACATGAGGTTTGACCAGTCAAGATCCCCTGAAAGATCTCCAATGACATTATGGCCCAGATGATCCAACATCCAGAACCGTTTCAAGGCAACTGGCTCAGAAAATATAGCCTCACAGACTACTCCATAATCTTAAAATTTTCTTTGTGTCCCCATAAAAATACAGTGCCCTCATCCAGCGGGAAGTATTATGAGAAGCTATGCCCAAATTCCTAAATATACCAAGCTGGCTTTGGAGATGGAATTGGCTCACTCCTTCTCTAAACCCAAGCATATTGCTAAAAAAAAAAAAAAAAAAAAAAAAAAAAGGTTGAGAGATTCTTCTGTCCCATATCAGAAGAGCCCTCTGGTGTGGGACAGAGAAAAAACAATATTTTTATTTAAAGCAGGTTGATTATAAATGTGATCTCTTTCTAAAGAAGAAAAGGGGATATGATACAGATATGATAGGATGAAAGAGTAGATTAATGAACCTACTTTTAAAGAGCAACAACTTGTTTAAAAATGTTTTACATTGCTATAGATTTTAGTTTATTGATACAAATTTAGAGCTGATTTTGTTATACTATATATATATATATATATATATATATATATATATATATATATATTTCTACTCTCATTTGAGGTATTATGTTTATGTAACTCATTTAGATTGTAATGGATAATTAAGAAATACAGATTAACAATTAGTCTTCTATGATAGTCAAACTTATAGTCATGTTAAGTTTTCTAGGTATACATAGATATATTTTAGATAGATAGGTAATCTTCAAACACTTCAAAGTCCTACAGAATATGGCATTTAAAATGTTCTAAAAATTGAGACTTTCTGGACAGTGAGACATGTCTGCTCCTGGCAGCACCAATTTACTTCTGAGAGAAGGATGGGCATCGAAGACACTCTATATGTAGTTTATCTTCTTCTTGGCAAAAATAGTCATTTATTTATAAATAAAATGCTGATTGGCTAGTAGCCAGGCAGGAAGTATAGTATAGACAGGCTATAGAACAGTTTCTTGCCTGGACTGCTTGATTAACTGGACATGCAGGACCCATAGGAAGGTGACCACTGAACTTTGAGAGGCAAAATGGTCCTTAGGTTCCTGCTTCACAGAGGAAACTGCCAGACATTCTACAGGACACAGAAAGAAGTGACTGAGAGACTCTAGGACTGTGGGCTGAAGACAGATGCCCCAATTTTACAGGGGCACTTTGGATGACTGTCCAGGCTGCCAGCTGTCTCTGTCTACTCTCACAAGACTCCTGAAAGTTGTTTGCATCCTTCTCCCATTTCTCAGGAAATATATCCTTCTGAGGTCTTTGATGTAGTTGAAGACTAGATAGTCATAATTTCCTTAGTTATGATAAAAGATAAATTAGACATGAAACCTTAAACTCACAAATATAGGATAGATAGGATAACTTCTTTAATTTTGCCAAATACAAATAGACTAGATATTATAACTATAATTCTTGCTTGATAATTGTTTTGTTATCTGTAATTTTACTATGTTAAAGTTAAAACCTTCCTTTTTGAAAAAAAGAAAAGGGGAAGTGCTGGGGATGTCTTTCTGTATGTTGTGAATGTGTTGCTCTGATTGATTTATAAAAAAAAATGCTGATTGGCTAGTAGCCAGGCAGGAAGTATAGTATAGACAGGCTAAGGAGAGATGAGAATTCTGGAAAGTGGAAGGCTGAGTCAGGAGACGCTGCCAGCTGCCGCCGCTGTGAGAAGCAAGATGTGAAGGCAGAACTGGGAAAAGGTACCAAGCCATGTGGCTAAACAAAAATAAAAATTATGGGTTAATTTAACTGTAAGAGCTAGTCAGTAATAATCTTGAGCTAATGGCCATACAGTTCGTAAATAAAAACAACAACAAACAATAACAACAACAACAACAACAAACTACAGGCTGTCAAGTCAGATGGGCATATGTTTGAATTCTACTTCTTCTGTCTGAGATGCTGTGTGAGATTGGGTGAGTTGGATTAATTCATTTTCCACATGTAAAATAAAAATGAAAGTATTTGAATCATGAGTTGTTTGGTGGACTATGATGGGATAATATGTAATGTATTACTTCTATTAATTCTAAATGTGTTATTTTCAATCCCAGTCATTTCATCATACAGTTAAGAATATTTTCTGAAAGCTGTACTAATTTAATCTTGGGTTTATGAATGTCATCTTTTATTTTTACAGCAATGCAGTAATTTAAATTAAGAAATATTTCTAAGTTAGGTTGTAAATGGAGGCATTTCATTTCCCCTTCTGCCTCCATTTTCCTAGAATCTGAAGTTGCTGGTCAACCAAGGCTACATGTAAATTATTATAACCATCATAGCTCAAGGAGAGAAAGAAGGAAAACTTATTTTTTGTTCATTATTAATCAGTAATGAAGTGCCAGTAACATATCCTATCTACTGAAACATTGTTGTTCATACATGTTTAATTGGTTGTATCTTCTTCTTTGGGTAAAGATTCAAAAGAGAGTAATGATTAATGTTTAGATACATGAGTAGAATTCTGTTATGAACTGTGTCATTCATATTTTCAAATAAACCACTATTTTCTAATCAAGTTATGAAATCAGCCCAGGGGCCTGCTAATGGAGGAATGGATGAAGAAAATGTTCTAAATACATACAAAGATGTGTTATTCTTCCACAGAGAAGAATGAAATTATTCCATGTACAGGAAAATGAATAGGACTAGAAACCATTGTGTTGATGGAATAAGACAGTCTTTATAAAGAAAAATATTGTTTGTTTGCTTCTCAGATATGGAATCTAGACTTAAAGAAAAATGACCTGAAAGTAGAGAACCATAGTGACCAGCAGAGAGTTGAGAGTTGGTACAAGAGCGGGGAATTAGGGGTTAGTGAATATGTTCAAAGTATTTTATATGCATGAAAAATGTAATGTTTTCATAGAGATGCATATTCCAACAATAAAATAATGAATGGACTTTATGTAAAAATGAAATTTAAAACAAAATTGCTGTTGTTACCACTGACTCTGAGTACTGATATGAAAAGAGAGGGCAACACTTGGTTGATACCTTTAAGTGCATGAATTAAGAAATCGAGAGCTCATAAAACGAGGTGCCTCTTCCAGCCTGCATAGTTAGAGGGTCTATACTAACACTGTATTGAAAACCTCAGTAACTGCCTGATTGTGCTTTACTATAGCACAAACTGTAGTAGGCTGAAAGGAACCTTCAGGAGTCTGTGCTCTCACTAGAGGGAAGGCTCTCAGATGACAGCAACTATGTCTTAGTCCTTTGCAAGCAAGGAACATTGCATTGTATAGTAAAACTCTATGCCTCTGTGAGGAGTGAATGGGGGGTGGGGTGGGGGAGGTGGGATGGAGCAGAAGGAGGGGAGGGAGGGAGAACTGCAGTTGGTATGTAAAATGAAAAAGAGTTAAATGCAAAACGGAGAAATTGATTCAAGTTATACAAATAATGTCATAAACAAAGAGAGACATTTATAAGAATCTAGACTTTTTTTCTTGTTTTTTATTCTATGAAGTATTGCTCTAAAGTAAGTATTTTTTTTAGATAGTTTATCCCACAAACTTACAAGCTGAAAGTGAGCTATCATTCAGACTGTTGCTCATGAAGACGATTGCTCATTTATCCTTTCCGTGTCAGGATGACTCAAAATCTTTCCATGACTCCTCTACTAAAATCAACATCACGGGCTGTTCATGAGTCTCACAAGAAAAAAACAAAACAAAACAAAACCTGATCTCGTTATTGTTCCCTTGGATTTTTCTCTCCCTCATCCACTTGCTCACCCACCTTATTTATTGAACTTGACTCTGAATGAGTTTAGGTTGTTTCAAAAACCAATTCTAAAGAAGGCCTCCACCCCCAGTAGAATTATTCCAGAATTGCTACAGCACCACTTATATAGATGAGTAAATTCCAAAGATGACTAATTCGAGGGTGTCAGTAGACTCTAAAAATGTGTAAGTTCTGTCATACTTGTTTAGGCAGAAAGCAAGCCATACAGATAATTCTGTTGTTTCTCTACCCCCTGAGCTGCTGGCTCCATCTACTTCACATGCAAAGGAAGTAGACTTTTGGGATAGAGTAAGTGAAGCTGACTGATCTTTTGCTCAGAGGCAATGTTCTGTGAGTCTGCCTTCCTCTGGGCAGGAGGCATTTGGAACCTCAGAAGATGTTTTCCACCATCATGATTTGGAAAGAGTCTTCTAGAATCTACTGCTTTTATGCCACAGATGCTTTAGAACTTCCTGCCATCCACAAGACACCTCCCACAAGAAATTACGATGTCCAAAATAAATCTGCTAAAGCTGAGAGACTGTTCTAGCCTGAGAATCCTGCTGCCCAATCTCGTAATACTACAGTCAATACATAAATATATATACAGATTTTTCTCTCTTATTGAAAGAGGAGCCTTTTTTTTCTTCTCGTTACTCTTTGGCCACTTAGAATGTCTCCTTGCCTTAGGCTCCTTTACCAATGAATACTAAATTATCAAAGAGGTTGCCTGGAGATGCACTTGACATCTTAAATGTCTAATTGGCAAGGAAATTAAAGCAACTTAAAATGTGTGTGTTTCTCAGAGAGAGGTGGTATTCCCACCCTGTGTTATTAGATCTCACAGACAGTCGGGGCCAGAAGGACAGGGACTTCCAGCATTACTGGTTTTGTCAAGTTTTTGTAAAATTATCCCTTCTCACCACGAAACTGGAAAACAGGGAGAGAAAACTGGTACAGAGGCCAGCCACATTTGTCAAAAGTTGTTTCTCAGCTGTTTTTCAGAGGTCCCAACAGTGACTCCCTTGTTGTCAAGTTAATTCAATAAGAGCATTTACTCCATTTGCTGTGTGCTGTTAGCCAAAGAACACATTTTAGCAGAGAAACTACGTAAAAAGACTGGCAGGTCTAAAAGTGTATTATTTTCCCATCTCAGATTACTACACCAAAATATGCACCACAATGTCATCAGATTTTCAAGGAATTTACTGAATTTTGTGGTTGAAAATCTTTTTACAGAATGGCTTTGCTTTTGCCTCCCTTACGTAGACTATCACCAATAAGCACAAGAAGTGCTGGATGGAGCTTTTAGACATTCACAGACATCCCACTTGTTGGTACAGCTTGAAACATTTTATTTGGAAATGTTTTCAAAACCAGGCTCAGTTTTTGTTGTTTTAAGTACAGGGAGAAGTGTGTGTGTGTGTGTGTGTGTGTGTGTGTGTGTGTGTGTGTGTGTGTGTGTGTGTGTGTGTGTGTATGTGTGATGCATGTTTGTGTATCTGTGCAAATGTGTGCACACATGTGTGTACATACATGAATCTATATGTGGCTAGCCAGAGGTTTACATTGGGTGTCTTTCTTTATCACCCTCCAACTTATATTTTGAGATCATGTCTGTCGTGGAGCATAGTCCTCCAGCCTGGCCTGTCAGCAAAGTTGCCAGTACCCTCCTAGGTTTGCCTGCCAAACAGTGGAGTTACAGCGGTGTGCCACCACACCATACCTGGGTTTTTATGTGAGCTCTGGGACCTGCATTTAAGAACTCTATCCTGTGAACCATTTCAATAGCCCATAAAAGGACGTTTTAAAATACCATTTCTAGTGGCCAATAATTGGATAAGAACATTTAAGAAGAGAAATACTTCATATTAAATATTGAAATATTTGAGAGCAAAACCCAAGAAGTTTTAAAGAAAGAAAAATGCAGGAAAGGTCAAAATGTAATTGTCCTAAGATATGGAGAAAATACTCTTGTCATCTGGCCTTTCAGTCCCTACAGAATATTTCATCCACAGGTTACAGTTTTAGTACTTAGCTGCAAACTATGTCTTGTACAGTTCTATAATTATGTATCTTATATAAACTCACATGTTGAAGAGATTGTCCTATAAAACAAGGACAAAGATTCCGAGGCAAAATTTTATAAGGATAATACATCATTCCTCTCTTGTCCTTACTACAAGTGCCTAGCACATCCTCAGCACTGTCCTGTTGGCTGAGTAGTCAGTTTAATACGTGAATAGATTCTCCTTTCTGTCCTTAGATATTCTGAGGCATCCAGGGGAACCTCTCTGGGCTACTCTGAAATAGAGACATCTGAATTCTCAAAGTCGTAGCTTGAATGCTATCTTAGTCACCAAGTGACTGCACCCCCTTGTCCCCCATAAATGAGTTCTGTCTAGATTTTTAACAGGAGTCATAGACAAATAAGATGCTGAAAGTATCAGAGAGATAAACTACACAGCGTCTGAAGCAAAATGTAACTTTCATAATTACTTCCTCCTATTCCCAATGAAATACCTCTGGGAAACTTACTAAAAGAAAAGTTAATATCCAGAGTAAGATAAAAGAGTATGAATGCATCTTCTAGGGCATGAATATAGTAGGAGAGAAAGTACAGGCACACTTTTAGGAGCTAGTTATCTCTGTCTTCAACTGATTAGCAGGGACACAGTTCTGGGAAATTCGTCTTCTCTTCATGAGCAGCAAGAAAAAAATGTAACTGTATATGTATTGAAAGGCCAGTTTAATGCTTATTTCCATTACTTCTCTCACCCCTTCTAGTATGCTTTCACACACACACACACACACACACACACACACACACACACACACACACACACACACTGTGTATATATATATATATATATATATATATATATATATATATATATATATATATATATATTTTTTTTTTTTCTTTTCAGTCTCCAGATGACTACCCTGTATGAGTACGAGTAGAGAATGGTATACCATTGAGACAGGTTTTTTTTTTTTCTCTCCACATACTTTGTGCAGTGGAAACATCAAAACATTACTGCCCATGGCTCATAGCATTAAAGAACCACTCATGGTTCTTCAGCTAGAAGAGATAGGAGTTCTTGGCTCTATCTTATTTGGGGGCTACTTGCCTGTGGGAATGTGGATGAAGTGTTGAAGAGTAAGTATACAACTACAGTGAATTGTGTGTGTGCCTGCATATCAAAGCTTCCTGTCAAATATAGCAAGACAGAAACGCCTGTGGCAGTCAGTTGTTCCTGAATGGCAACAGAGTCAAATTCCTTACACCAACCTTTAATGGCCAACCAGTAAGTGTGGGACAAGAAGAGAATGAATTCATCAGGCCACTGAGAAACAGTGTCATCATATCTCTTAAATATCCATATGGTTTCTACAGACAGTGAGTGTATATTGAACTATGAACTACCATCAGGTTGCTATGATTCTGTTCATTATAAGCTACATATTATAAGTGTTTTATTTGAATAAAAAAAAACAACCTGAAGAAAACACTGAGAAAACAAACCACAAAATGGAAAGGTCTGTGTTCATAAATAACACTTGATAGTATTATATGTCATTTATTTTTTTGCCTGGGTTATAGTCAAGCCTATGTTAAATAATATAGGCAATGTCTTTCCTGTTTGGCATTCGGACAAGTCGACACAGTGAACCCAGTAGCATACTGTCTGGATCTCACACTCATTTCCAAAGGGCAGCTCGTGCTTTTAGCATTTGCTAATGAAATCACACATTACAGTCTTGTTGCCGCCCACCTCTCCTCTCAGACAGGATGTCACAGCCTCTGTGACAACCTGTAAGCTGTTCTGCTTTTAACAGCCGATACCACAGGGAAGTAAGTGATGAGGGGGTAGGAGGAAAAATACTTTAAGGCAAAAATTCAAGCTCTGCTTATGATTTTTTTTAAATCAATTACAACAAGTAACTCCCCAGCTATTCTTCTCTAATTATTTTTAGTACTTTAAAGTAAGTTAATCAATAAGAGGCTATAGTCACAGACAGAACAAAAGCTAGAGAACCTGTGTTTTGATCAATAAAGCCAAATATTAAAGCCTGTAGATAACTCCTGTGGTATTTTCTTCTAAAAATCCTCCCAGCTCTGATATGTTGGAAAATTGTTCTTATTCCCAGCTTTTGATTATTGGTGTTATATTGAAGTTATTGCAGAAGATAACATGTTCTCAGCTGCATGGGTGCATTAAAAGCTGAGCTGTCCTTGCCTGGAGTGCTATTAGCAAGTTCTAGGCTTCTGTGATGCTTCGCCATGTGGGGATGCTGAGAGCAGCTCTTAATTGTCTCGTCTTTTGGCAGCAAGGATTTGGCTCACTTCACCTCACACAACTGAACACTTACATTTTAAAAAGTAGATCAGTCACTCAGAGTTGTGTGTGATAACACTCAACGTATCTGAATAGAGCAAGGCATCCATTTACCTCCTAACATTTACTCGTCTCTGGTATGAAGGATGGCAAAATAATTGGGGTTAGATTATGACAGTATGTAGGTGCCTCATTAGCATAAATCACCCCAGTCTCATAAAAACTTGATACATTTCCCTTCCACCTTCTGCCTCTTTGTGCCCTGAGAGAGTTGGAAAACCTTGAAGAAAAGTTGGAATACTCCTGAGCTCCAAAAGGTCAGAGAGGTATCTTACAAAGAGCCATGCTTTCACATTCTTCCCCTATATTCAGTTTCCAATCTCCACTACCCAAGAATCTTTATGCTTCTTCAAAATCAATTCCCACAGTTGTCCAATGAGTAGGGATAGACTTTAGATCACAGAGGAGGTGAAATTATCCTCAGTATGGCTCAAATGGAAGAGCTTTCATTTTGAGTAGGTCATCTGTAGTCCACAGTATAATTAACTCTGATTTCTCTCATTATTAGAGTGGTCTAGGCCTTTGGGATAGACATAGGCCCAGTTGCTTCAAGAAGGAAAAGTGTAGCAAAGACAAAGGTTTGCAGGAAACCTCCCTAAATGGATGGATCTAGAAAAAATCATCCTGGGTGAGGTAACCCAGACTCAGAAAGACAAACATGGTATGTACTCACTCATAGGAGGATACTAGATGTAAAACAAAGATGACTGGACTGCTACTCACAACTCCAGGGAGGCTGCCTAGAAAATAGGACCCCAAGAAAGACACAGAGATCGCCCAATGACAGAGAAATGGATGAGATCTACATGAGCAACCTGGACATGAGTGGGGGTAATGAAGGGCAAGGGTCGAGGGAAAGAGAGCTTGGGGGAGCGGGAGATCCCAGCTGGATCAACAACAGAGAGGAAGAACAAGGAATAAGAGACCATGGTAAATGAAGACCACATGAGAATAGGAAGAAGCAAAGTGCTAGAGAGGTCCACAGAAATCCACAAAGATACCCCCACAATAGACTGCTGGCAATGGTCGAGAGACTGCCCGAACTGACCTCCTCTGGTAATGGGATGGCCAAACACCCTAACTGTCATCCTAGAAACCTTATCCAATGACTGAGGGAACCAGATGCAGAAATCCATGGCCAGGCTCTAGGTGGAGCTCCAGGAGTCCAATTGGCGAGAAAGTAGGAGGGTTTGTATGAGCTAGAATTGTTGAGACCAAGGTTAAAAAAAAGCACAGGGACAAATAGCCAAACGAATGGAAACACATAAACTATGAACCAATGACTGAGGAGCCCCCAACTGCATCAGGCCCTCTGGATAAGTGAGACAGTTGATTGGCTTGATCTGTTTGGGAGGCCTCCAGGCAGTGGGACTGGGACCTGTCCTTAGTGCATGAGCTGGCTGTTTGGAACCTGGGGCTTATACAGGGACACTTGGCTCAGCCTGGGAGGAGGGGACTGGACCTGCCTGGACTGAGTCTATCAAGCTGAACTCAATCCTCAGGGGAGTCTTTGCCCTGGAGGAAATGGGAATGGGGGGTGGGCTGGAGGGAAGGTGGGAGGGGCTGAAGGGGGGAGAACAAGGAATCCGTGGCTGATATGTAAAATTAAATTAAATTATAAAATAAAATTAAAAAAAAAACCAAAATAAAATAAAACTTCCAGGCCAAATGAAAATGGCAGAAGTAACAAAGCAGCAGCCCTGGCAGCTGGATGGTGACTTGCATAGGTCCCTTTACTCTCTTCTTGTACACAAACAATCTCTCAGAATACCATCCTCAGACAAGGTCACTCTGGGGTCATGATAAAGAAAGACTTTTCAAGCCTATTTCACGTAAGAACAAAAACAAGGCCTGTGTGCCATAAGCGAATAACTAAATTATTCAGCTCTCTTGACCAAAATGAGTGACTGTGATTTTTGTTACCAATCAGTTTCATTTTATTCTGGTTTACAGATAAGGCTTATCGAGATGGCCAGCTGTGGAACTGTCCTTGCTTTCTAACAACACTGATCTAGACAGAGCCTTCCCCAGCATTGCCCACCCCATCTTGTAAGTCCTTTGTAGCATCCTCTTAGTGGACGTTTCGTGGTCCCTCTTGTGGCATGCCCCCCCCACTGCAACAGGTAATAACTCCAGCGTGCCTAGCTATACATTGAAATGGAGAAATCTTCTCTAAAGGGTAATGACAGAACCCTTTTGCTCTTTCACACTCCAGCTTAAATTTTACTTCTTGCTAGAATGAATTTGTCACACCTTGGATGAATTTTCAATTGAATGGGCTTGTGACCCACTTTAGGAGCTCTGTCTACACAAAGTAGAGAGGAAGAGATGTTCTGAAGACCTGAAGGCCTCTTCTTCATGGCTCAGAATGTGACCCGAGAGGTCCAGAGATCTGGTTCTCTTCAATCAGACGTATCTTGCTTTTCTACCAGTAATAAATCACAAATAAATAAAATAAAAGCCCAAATAAATCTCCCTAACACCATACTTTCAGAGTGAAGTGCACAACAGCTGTATTAAAACTTACTTGATGAAATATCTGTGCTCCCTTGGACACTTATCTTCTTTATTCTCTCTGTACCCCCATCAATCTACTTCCTCTCAGTCTTTTGTGATATCTATATATATCTCTATAGCCAACCTATCTATATCTATATACAGAGAGAATTATAGTTGTATACTAGGCTAGTTCTTTTTCTATGTTGAACTCAATTGCCCCCAGAAATTCCACATGAGAAAAATGGGATCTGGCAAGGGTTATTAAAGCAGGTAGCAACTCTCTATCACATGCCATATTCTCTGTTTCCACCTCCTTCTCTCATATCCACAAATACACTTAATGTAAATTGAATGGATCCGACTTCCCAATAGCTTGGAATCCCTTCCAGTCTTTGGCTTTGCTGACATGGACAATGAAAGGTGTCTATGTCTGCTTGCATATCATTGGCTGAATGGAAGAGAAAGAGATTTTATACATACTCTGCTTTCAGAATTTCTTAGGTTAAGGTTGTTAAATTGAAGAGATTTGGAGATAACTCTTCCTTCCTTCCTTCCATACCACAGCAAGATTCATGCTGAAGTCACTCTATGTCACAGAGTCTTAAGGTGAGATATTTTCCAACAACAACAACAGCAGCAGCAGCAGCAGCAACAACAACAATTTCTTTCTCCCTTTTCTCCTTCTCTTCCCACTTGCTCCTCTTCATATTGCTTGAAATCATCTTAGGGGACAAGTGGGATGCAAAGAATCATAATATTAATTGATGTGGTGGAAATATTGAGCTTGAAAATTACTAAGCTCCTGGAATGAGAATAAATGTGATTTCTAGCAGAGGGGAACAAGGATAGCTCAGAGGAATCATTTTCTTGTGCTTATATCTTCATAACAACTCTGGGATTTATGCATAAAGGTCCCACTTTTCAGTGGCATAAGAGAGCTAGTGCCGATAGGAATAGCTAAATTTTGGAGATCACTTACAGGTGTTTCATCTGAGTGACAGACCCAACAAACAGGAACTTAAATTTGGATCTTCTGAGTAAAGGGATTATGATCAGTTTATGGGAGAACTACCTGAGTCTACAGAGGAGGACCCTTGTGGATCCAGAGATTGGCTCTTTCCAGATTAGTGGCTTGCTAAAGTACAGCCATGAGCAACACTACTCAAAGTGAATACATTTTGTGGGCTCACCAGAGTCTTAAAAATGACAAACTTTGAGTCACAGACTATTGAATCGGTCTCTGAGGGAGGCATCCAGAAATTTGCATTTTAACAATGTCACTATAAACATGTTCCAGACTGCCAAGCTCTGAGCTGGGGAAGGATTGCTTTCTGGAACTTCTTTTTGATTTCTACACTAGACTCCTTTCACTGGTTCAGAAAAGCTAACATCTGAACTGAACACAGCACTGGCTTCAGTACCAACGTACATTATCTCATTTTTTCTGACCTTCAATTTCTTAACATATATTTGGGACTAGTAATTTGATACTAACCATATTTCATATGTGAAATGAATCTTTGATGCCTTTCTACAGTGCCACTAATGTTCTTGTTCCTCAGACATAAGTAACCGAAGAGACACCATTGTCCTTCTGCTAAATAGAAAATCTATTACTAGTTGCTCTACTAGTCTGCTGACCTATCTGATGGCAAGTCCGAGGGGAGGGAAGACAATAAGCTGCTTTTCATGTGGTTAATGCTGCTCATGTCACTTTGCAGCTAACTTGGAAACATTCTCAGACTCAGCCTCTTGGTAAGGCTTTTCTTGGCTCCCAAATGCTGCTATGATGTCTGATATTGGAGCTGAATAGCTTCCAGACAGTAAACTGTAAATAGAACAGCAGGAGGCTCACAAGCTTGTTTGTATTCCCACCGGACAAGAAAGATGAGTTGACTGGCTTCCTAGCACAGAACCAGAGAGCTCAGAGAAGATAAGCTCAGCAAACATTGATGCCCGGGTCATCAGGCTCCACGTTGGGTCTAACACCACAGGCATCACTGGTCCAGGACACTACATTATGTGCAGATCGACAACCAGCTTATCCATCCCTGGTGGTTTCTGCACCATGATGCTTTCTGGCCTTCCCTGGACTTCTTATTCCTCCTCTGCCTATCATACTTCCATGGGGGGCGTTGAAGGACTCTGTTCTGGAACCTAGACACTTGGGTTTTAATCTCACTGTTGCTGCCTGGTGGTTCTACGACCTTGAGCAACCACTTTAGGGTTCATTTCAGTCTCAACTTTCTTACTAGATCAGAAGAGGCCAAATTGGAAATGGATACAAGGCAAGGAGGATTGAACTAGTCATCTCTGAGTTCCCCTCCTGCTCGGTTCTTCATCAGCCCTTTCCAGTGGCCCTGTGTCAGAATCCTATGTCACTCACCTCAGGCCTCCTTTCCCCATGGCTTTGCCCATCCCATCTTTTGAATGCCCTTTCTTCCCCAGCATTTGATTCCCAGTCTAAACACATACTCTACTAACACACATCTAGTGCTAAGCTGTACAGATTTACTAGAATAAGCATGGAAATGAGGGTGAAATAGACCCACACAATAATCCTCATTTATTAATTATGGCATTTTTAAAGACTTGCTTATTTTTGTTTTATATTTATGGAGGTGGTCTGCCTGTGTATACATATATGTGTACCACATGCATGCAGTGCTCGAAGTCAGGACAGGATAGCAGGATCCTCTGGAACTGAAGTTACAGATGGTTGTGAGTTGCTGTGGAAGCTGAGTATCAAACTCAAGTGCTCCGAAAGAGCAGCTAGTTCTTTTTATAACTGAGTCCTCTCTCACATCTTAATTATGGGAAATTTGTTATGAAAATTTTTGAGTTAAGTACTAGAAATCTAGTCTCAAATTTTCATCACTAATAGATTCACTATTACCTACTTTCTATTTCCTTTATTTCCCTTCTTCTTTCTTTTGCCTTTTATTTTCTTTGTTTTTTTTTTTTTTTTTTTTTTTTTTTTTTTTTTTTTTTTTTTTTTTTTTTTTTTTTTTTTTTTTAGATTGAGCTCTCAATATTTAGCCCACATTGGCCACAGATTAATGACATCCTTCCTCTACCTTCCAATTGCTGTGGTTATGAATATGTATCACGGTATCCAGCTACTAGTACCTGGGTTGGTAGGCTGTGAAAAGTATCCACAGTCCCTGGCACATTACAAGAGCTCGGTAACTGCGGGTGCCTTCCCCGTGTTTGCCCAGTTGGGTAATATGGTACATACAACTGCAACCTGGATCTTCTACTTCACAGTCAGGGAAGTGACTGTCGACTGGGATTTGGTGAACAGAGATGCCCGCCCATGTTATGCTTCTAAGGCATACTGTTCACCTAGAATGATGCTAGAGTGTTTCTCGGGATTCCAATGGGCAGCACGGCCAGTAGAACTGAAGTCACTCTAGGCTAACATCTCTTACTCAGATTTCTCTTGCCAGCACTTGCTGTTTCCACCTTTGAATAAGTGGAGATGAGTGTAGCATCAATTTTTCCCTTTTTCAGACAACCTACATATCTGAGTTATTTTCATCCCCGAGGTTCAGTTATTATCTGACCACTCAATTTCCTTTTAATACAACATTGATTAAACTTAATTATAAAATCTTCCCTTCAGTTTCCTGAGACCCGTCTTTCATGTTCTTTGTTTTCCACCTTATTATGGGTCCATTTTTCTCATAAATTTTATTGATGTATAAAGCATAATTAACACATTTTATTTTATCTGTAAAGTTATTCCAAGACAACCTTAGTGCTCTTCTCAGTGTGACTAAATTTTGGAGAGTTTTTTTTTTTTTTTGACAATTGATCTTTGACTTCCTAACTCCTAGAGAATTAGAAAATTTGCAATTTGAAAAATATTTCTCTCCATTCTTAAGATGTATTTTTCTCTTAGTCTCCTACCAGTTGTATAATCTCAAACTTCATTTCTCAAGTACCTGAGCCATCTTCTTGAAATGCAATACTCAAGCACCCTTACCTCCTCCATCTGTATGGAGATATAAGAATCTAATTTCCCTAAGCACCAATTAGCAAATTTAGATGGCCCAATAATAGTAGGTAACCTAATTCCCTTATGTTTCACGGTCCATTGAAATCACTCTATAGTGATCAACTCTATTTTACCCAAGATGTTCTATGTCTGTGCTCTGTGCTTTCTATTTCCTCAGCTTGGGTATCCACCCCCTAAATGTCTTTGCCTGTCACAATGACATTCTGTCTTTAAAGCCAATCAAAACATTTACAGGCACTAGGCATTATTCCTGTAAATCTATAGATTTTGACTCTAATTCTCTTACTATTATGCAATTTGTATTTAGGTCATGCATATTCTTCTATTTCAAATGTATTTGATATGTGACAGCAACAATAGTATCTTACCTTACCGATTTTAATACACCTCACACTACTTAATATATTTCATTCCTCGGAGCCTTCAATAAATAAATACTAAATGGAACCTAGTCACTTGAATATACTGCCTAATTTGGTTTGGATATTACCAGTTAATGAAATCTGAACAGAATTGCAGTCGTGTTTTAGAGCTTCACAATAGCAGGGAGATAATGCAGTGTGGTTACTTTAAGACTCTCTCCTGCCACATACTTGAACTACAGTGTTCAGAGCAGAATAAGATTGCAAACAGGAACTAATAGACACAGCAGCTTGGGCTTAAGTCTTGGATACACACTTTCTTAGTTGTGCTATGAAGGGAAGTTGTCTAACACTTCTAATACTCAGTTCTTGCATTTTAAAGATGGAATAGCAATAGTGCCTACATCTGAGAGATTTTATGAATGTCAAATCAAATGATACATGTTAAACAGTTTAGTATAACACCCTATAGAGGTCTCCTTAAGATAACTGACAATAACATGGTATGATTACTATAATCATACAGTGTGTTTGACAATATGAATTTACTTACAAAGATATATTGTCTCCTAAAAATCTGACAAGTGGTATTTGCTTTTAAAAAAAGCAGGAGTTTAATAAACTTCCATATATTAGGAAAGGAATTGACTCAAATGCACACCTTCTTTTTAAGAATGTGTGAATTCCGTGGGGGTGAGGTGTAAAAGCTGGTGTTTGGGAAATAGATTAAAAATAGGTTTTTAAGAAATGAAAACCTGTGTCTTTTGGCATTGCTGAAGTGGCAGAAAACACATCTGTAGTTTTTAGAATTGATGGTCAGATTGAAAGTTGAAGTCCTTAGGTCCAGGCTGGGTTTAGTTTCCCTGAATACCAACCACAATTTCAAACACTGGCTTCTCTGGTCAGGTGCTTGGGGTTTCATTAACCAAAAATATTAGAAAGGATTACTATAGAAGAAAAAAAAGTTAGTCAAATGCAGGATTCAGTGCAAACTTCAAAATTATCAGATGTGGATTCTTAAGTCCCACCACTGATGATTGCCTGGTGAATTTTTCTTTGATCACAGAAATTTTCATTGAGTCTTTTGGTTCTAACATGGAACTTTTGGGATGAATAGTGTTGGCACAATAGAATAGTTGACAAAAATCAGTCTATTTTTATGCTTCTTCACTTGATCTGAAGAAAAGGCAACAAAGCTGTCCCTTCACTAACTCTTTTAGAGGGAGGCAAATTGCCTTTGGTAGCCCGTAGTCAAGGCCAGAAAGTCACTTTTTCCCTCTCAGTCTCTGTCCAGAAAGTTAGAATGTTGCCCTCCTACCCCAAAGGTAACAAAGCAGAAATCCAGATTTCACATTAACACCACATTCAGTCCAGCAACGCAAATGTAAAATGCAGGTGACTCTAGTATGTGGAAGATGAAGCTCTGCTGGAGAAAGCTCCTAAGACTGGTATGGTGGCCAGGTTACAAGGCAGATGGATTTGTAAACTATTGTCAAGTCGTTAGTGTGACCTTAGGGGGCAAAATTTGGTTCTACTATAGGATCCTCTTTTTTTAAATCCTTTTTTAAAAATTTCTTTCTTTTTTTTTTTTGAAGTGAAATTAGAATTCACCATGGTTATAATTTCGATTTAAGTAAGGGTGTTAGAGGTGGGGAAGGGCTTCAGCAAATGATACTCAAGGCTGGGTAAAGAGATCAAAAAGAACGAGTCACAACTCTAGGGTCTTCCTATCTAGTTTTAAAACTCGCTTCCTGCCTTTTCCCGTGCTTATATTTCTCTTTTGGGCGATCACTCTACTATTCCAGATATATAAGTCTCAAGCAAGTGAGAGGTACTGAGTTAGAACAGATGGCTGAAGACAGTTCTTCACAATCAATTTCATGGGCTTTTAACAAGTATTATCTCAAAAAAAGTATGTAGAAAACACATTAGTTAAATTTAAATAGGATTCTTCAAGATATTTGCAAATGTCTTTTATATGGTAATATACATTGTGACTCTGGGGAGAGCTGTGTAAAATATAATTTTCAGTACTTTCCTAACATTTTTTTTAACCTCCCCAAGCCCTCCTTTACAGTATCATACTAGAGCAGAAATAGCCAGAAAGCGGTTTAAATGTGACTTAGAAGCATCCAAAGTACATAAAATGCTATAAAAAGGTAAATGAAAGCCATTCACTCTGTGAGTGTGTTCTTCTTCATGGGTTTTTCAACATGGAAAACCATGGAATGGCTCCTGGCCAAAAGGCAAAACACTCTTGTAATATAGGTAAATGTTTATGTAAATAGAGCATTGTATATTGAAATGGGTATGCTCTTGTGAACTTGAAGAAATCATAGGAAGACTTGTGCCATGCCTAGAATATAAAAGTTAAAGATACAGTTTCTTCCTTTCAAGATGGAGCCAGAATGGCAAGAAATGGGATCAGTTCATGCTGGAGATTGCTATGTTTCTTCACCATTTCCAGTGGGATCCTTGGATTTCTTCAAAACATGGAGACTTTATGGGATACAATTACCAAAATAGCACATTTCTTACATGTACATAAGTCCCTTGCTTGCTAATTTGGTGAGAGGTCAAGTAGTCATTTATCAGATCACTTAGTGTTGGTGGAAAGTAGGGCTATTAGATAAAAATCTTTCTTGATTTGGTGATATTTTGATGGAACTCAGTGGGTTTAGCTTTAGTCATCTAGAGAAGAATGTGGACTTTCACGAGCAGTTAGAATGTAAGGGAAGGAAAGCGGTGAGAACAAGAGGGAGGGGAGGAAGAGTAGATCCCACCAGAGGGTGCTTGACTGAGATACAGAGTCATGTACATGTCATCAGGGGAGATATCTCAGAGGAAGACTTAAAATTAATGACAAAATATCACTTTTTCAATTATGTATACCACAGTGATTATGCGATTTCTCCTATATCCATAGATCTTCAGTAATATCCAAGAATTCTGTAGAAACTGAGCCTGGAGCAATGGGACACATGGACAGATCATGTGAGATCACTGACGTATCGAATAATGCAGCAGTAATGAGGTCTCAAGTCTTAAGAGAAGAGGAAACAATACAGGAAACAACATGAAAGGGCATGCAGTGCTGTAGGTATGAAATGGAAGTTTTGCAATTGCATTTAAATCTCAAAGTACATGGAGATCCAAGCTAGTACATGAACAACAGAAGAAAGTTATGGTTCTGTAAGGAAGACTGCTTCCACTCTGGTGATCTGTGGCTCTCACTGTCTGTAAGGGCCAAGAGCTCCAAATCAGTTGGCTTGTAATTTTAATGCTCAATTGCTGCATCTATTTGCATGCTTTAAATGGCTTTTAAACTTTAACTGCATAGTCTCCTTCTCCTACTCAAGACTTTTTAGTTTCTGCCTTGGTGAATGGTCCTCCATTCTGCTTGTCAATCAAAACCCTCATCCTTTCTTCTCTCATTCTTAGCACAGAGCTAACCAGTCGCTCTATGATCCTGTCCTTTATTGCACATCATCCTCTTCCAACTTTTCCTTACGTCCTCACTTTGTGTGGACTAGCTTACTAAAACTGGTCTAAACCACTTACCTTATCTTGCAGTCTGCATCAATTATTATCTAAATGAAATTTCTGATCACTTAACTGTCAGACACCAACAGCTAGCTCTCTCCCATTGACTTGATAAAGTTCTCTGCAGCTTACGTACAATATCTGTTTCAACTATCTCCTTGTCTTCTAAAGATTCTCCCACTGTCATTGTCCACACGACATGATATTCCACAGGGTCACCTACACTATTATTGCTTCAAAGATTTTTCTCCTCATTTTTTTTTTCCACACAAGACTTTGACTCTAACCAAATCAGCCATCCCCTGTCTCATTAGCAAAATTTGAACTATTAATTAAAAGATTAAAATACATTGTTTAAAAAGAATGTGGGTACTCTCTTCTTATGTTAACATTATTTAATATGTTAACTAAAATAAAAAAAAACATGCATGGTTCTGGATGCTGTTATTCACATTAGAGGAAGTTACAGAGATCTTTGGCGATGTCTCAAATTATACCTTACCAGTGATCATGACTGTACATTGCTAGCCAGTCTTGACCAATGGCATGTTCTCTCATGGAAGAACAATCCTTCTTAAAAAGGCAGAATATGTAATGTATAGGGCATAAGATGTGGCTTGAGAATGGGGTCTTAGTATGTGTTTCATCATTCACTGGTGAAGCCTAAGGGAAAGAATTATATTTTCCTAGACCTATTTTTTCTAATCTTTAAGATAATATCTACTTCTTGTAGTTGGCATATATCAAATGGCATTCAGTATACAAAAAGGCTGCAAACAGCAAACAAAGCAAGAGCTTTCTAATGTAGGGAATGCTATACAGATACATAAAGAAGTGTTATAATCAGGGACTAGACTTGTCGCTGGATTCAGAATATATATTGTTATACATAGATATGTAGTACAGAAAATATGTTAAAGTTCTATGGATATGACCTTCTTTGGGAAAGATGTACTTGCTGAACTTACCAAGTTAAGATGAATTAATCCAGGCAGACCCTAATTCAGTACCGTTTTATCCATATTAGAAAAGAGGCACACAGGGAAAGACCATGAAAAGAAGAAGGTGCAGTTGGTGATATTTCTATAAACCGAGGAACAAGAACTGTCAGCCATCAGCAGAATCTTGGGAAGCCTGTTGTCTTGAGTCACTCAGTTGTGGTACTGTGTTACCCTAGCAAACTAATATCATTGCTAGAATTTTAGTTCCATCACTTTGGCTTTCCATAAGTTGAGTTTAGACTACTAGATAATTCTTCTTACTTTCTAAAGGGCACTTACCTTTCTGTGATGGTTTCTCTGAGGCCACTTGCCACACCCTTGACCACAGTGCTTGCTTTGGGCGTCAGCACCACCTGAGATATAAAAAACGAACCCTTCTTTCTTCTCTCTGTGATGGATGCCTGAAGAAACTGGATCAATTTCTCAGGGTCTGTTGTGTTTGCCCAGGGTGCTGGCATCATCTGCCCAGGCCAGAGGAAGGGCACTTCCAACGCCACTGGACTGTGGTAGAAGACCAATACTTGATAGTCCTTCTCCCATAGGTACTTTAGACTCACTTCCTGGGCAAAAATAGCTGGGCACATTTTGTTTCCGTAGATGTCTTTCAGCATTTGGACCAGTTTTTCATGGTGATATTTCTGCATCCCATAAAAATGGTTGAAGTCCAAGAATATTACCTCTTTGTGGTGGTCTGTGAGAAATGCATTGATCTCTTCAAGACCCTCATTGACTTTGGCACTGAATAAGCCATGAGCAAAGTACAGTTCATTGTCTGGGTCTCTGGGCTTGGTGGAAATTCGCAGGTCAAAGTAGCGGATTCCAGCTCCTAGCTGACCAGTGAAGTTCATCGTTTGAGTGGCTAACCATTTCCTCATCAGCTTCTTGGCCACAGTTCCAAACACGGAAACAAAGTTCTGGACAGTTTCTGGCTGCTCAGGGCCTACTGGAGAAGCTTCATCAATGTAGAAGCTGAAGGAATCATGGGACCCTGGGAGAACAAGAAGGCATAATGTGGTTAATTTCCAGTCTTTAAGGTGCTTTTATACGGTGGTTTGTCATTGTAGCAAGAGAACCAATACACCAGTTCCTTTTGTTCTAAGCCTATAGGGATTGTCTCACTGAACAAAGTCCTGTGTACAGGTGGACAATCCGAGTGTGAATTCTCACCCCACACATTTGGGAGAGCAGAGGAGAGGTGATGAGATGAAGGAAGGAGAAGTAAGAAGATAGTACCATTAACTTCACTCCCGATCTTGTGCTTGGCCAGTTCTGGACTAAGATGAGAGCAAATGCTTTTTTTCATACTGAATAAACAATGGGACTTCTTGGACATCAATACAACTTACACTTACTGTGCTTAAAAATTAACCCATAGACCCATTCCTCAAAGATATTTTCTCTCAACAGAAAAGCCTTTCCGTGGAATTGATTTTCAAATTTTTAAGAATTCCTTCCATCAGAAAACAAGAGGTATTTGTTTAGTTATTTATCTGGGGAAGTTATAAGTGTCAAGCAATCATATGCAATGACATGTTTATTATTTGCTTATAAGTGCAAAGTAGTATTGGCATGTGATCAGGACCTATAAAGAAAATGACCTCAAGGTTGAGTTTTATCCTTCTCATCTTCCTTGTAGATTTTGGTCATGATTATTGAATGATTGAAATGGAATTCATGCATCCTGAATACTTCACACACCAGAAAAGGCAGATGGGCTTCCAATTGTGACACGCTTTCTTTCACCTTGTCCCTGAGCCATTGTTCCCCATCTGTCACTTAGCTTTCTCTTGATTCATTTTGTTGCCTTGATTCTGACATAGACCTCACAAAGAACTGATTGTTTTTGTAGATCTTTGAATTCTCCAACCTAAAACTTAGACACACAAACACACAGGCATGCATGCATGCATGCATGCTCTCTATGGTATCTATTCTCTCTCTCTCTAATTTAATCTAATCTAATCTAATCTAATTTTATGGAGGCAACATCTCAGGGCATTTGTCAAATAGTATACTTGGCACATTTTTCCAGGGATGCAATATTAATCCTGCCTGAATTCTATACCTGTACCTGTGTGTGCTCAGTCTCCATGCATGTGTATAACCATTAATCTTTGCAGAGCTGAAACTGTACATAGACAGAAGTCAGAGCATATCAACTTTGGATACTGTAGAACATTCTGTGATAAAATAATTTGTAAATTTACTTTAATATTCAGAAAATTGTGACCTTTAAGGTTTAGAACAGAGAACATTTCAGAGTTTTTAGACTTTTTAAACAATAAAAGGTAATTCAAACAAACTGAAATGCCGTGTTGAATTTAATCTCAAGCTGTGTGATCTATTTATCTTTAGTTGATGGTATGGGAAGAAAATGTCAGCCATTTCTGAGTAAATAATATTGGAAGTTTGGATATGTCACTAGCATATTTTAATAGGTATTTAAGTTTCAGAATATTAATTTATTAGTAGCTGTTTATCTGATTCCTGATCTAAGTGAAGAAGCTGAACAAACTGTACTATAGATCAATATATACAGAGAAATGTAAGAAGAATTATAATTGAATGATGTAAGATCAAAATAGTTAAATAATCATGTCCATCCTAGAAAAGTCAGAAAAGGTTCCTCAAGAAACAAGGTGGAAATATTGGATACTTCTCCAAGACTAGGAAAGATATTAATTAGAATCAGGCAGAATGAAAAGCCAATATAGCTAGATTTCTTATTCTATAAATGAGCTTTTTGGGTGGGTTTTTTTTTTGCTATTTTTAAATTTTCATTAGTATATATTAGTTATACATAGTAATGAGTTTCATTTTATTTTGACATTTTTGTACACATATGTAGTGTATTGATCATATCCATTTTCCCTGCTTGCCCCCCTACTCTTGCATATGTCTCCTTCTTCACTACTAGCCTTCAAATGTCATGACCTCCTTCTTTCCTCTCTTTTATATATTTTTAATATACATGTGTCCCACTGCATTTATTACAGCTGCTTATAGCATTATAAATAAATATCATTCACACCTAACTAGAGGCTACAGGATGGAAAAAATGCCTCTACATTCCCCAACAAACATTAATTGCATTTCTATCCTCAGGGAAGGGTAGCCCCATTATCTCATTCTTCTTCATGACTTTTCATTATGACTTTAGTTACACCTTTCCATCATGAACTACATAGTAAATATATTTTATATGAAAACAATCAATTTTGAAAATCATGTGAAAATTTAAAAAATGGTTTTAATATTATGTTGTTTGTTGATTTTCAAGGAAAGTATGTCATTGAGGTCAAAAGAAGAGAACATTAACAATTAAAAAACAGTTAAAATTACACTGAAAGAAACAACTGATATCCTTGCCAATGTTACTTTTAAGCTAGGTGGCTCCATGGCATATAAAGAGCAACCATTGGGGGTGGTATACTAGGACTGCTTCATTCTGCAGGTATCTTTGGGAAAAGAGTTAAATCAGTTCATACAAAGGACAGTCCATGCATTGGTGTGTAGGTAAATAACCTAAACTGGGTTTTCTCCAAAGGAAATAGCTTAATGACTTTAAATTCTATTTAGAATGATCTTTCCAATGCCAATGTTTTCACTGAGCTCTTTTCTATTGGTTTGACCTTAAAAATAGAAGCCATACTTTATGACCACTGAAAAAGAGACAGAAAAAAGTTGCTACCCTTGTCTTTTTAAAACAGGAAGAGCTCTCCTCCTTTGTCGATCATCTGTAGTCTGTGATCTAATCTTTTGTTCTGTGCTGTCTTTGTGTTCCCGGACTCCTGACATCTGTCGTACTCGACCTCAGACTAACAACCTGAACCTAAAGCAACTCTTGCTGTTTGGGGCTGGCTCTGTCCTGTCTTCTCAGCATAGGGCTGACACCCCCTCTACAAATGCAGACTTCTCCACATACCTAGGTTTGCTCTGGCCCTTAGGAATTCACCTCTAAGAGGCTGTTCTCTCACATCTTTCAAAATCGACAATTTGATTAATTTCTCCTCCATTTGACAACTTCTTTCCTCAGTCGAGCAGCATGGTCGTAACACTTCTTAGGTAGCCCTTAAGGCACTTGCCCTAATTTTTAGGCTTTGTTACCTTTGAATGTAGCCGTTTAATGTCCTATCTTTTTCTTGAAGCATTGCTTTAGCAACATTCTCCAAATTTTGCTTTGTGGTATAGTCTTTGCTATATTCTGGGTAATTTATTTTATGTTTTATTTTCTGGATACTTATATATAATCAAGTAGATATTCATTCTTATTTTTATTTTATCTTAATTTAAATCAGAGAACATTCATACCATGTATAATTATTTTATTTGAGACAGGATCATGTAACCCAGGATATCCTGGAGCTCTGTATGTCTCTCACGCTGACATCGAACTCAGCTTCCTGAGTTCTGGGATTACAGGAGTTCACCATTATACCCATATTATAATTTCCATCTTTTATTTTATTATTATTTATTTTTATTTTTATTTTTATTTGGTTTTTTTGAGACAAGGTTTCTCTGTGTAGCTTTGGAGCCTGTCCTGGAGCTCGTTTTGTAGACCAGGCTGACCTTAAACTCACAGAGATCTGCCTGCCCCAGCCTACCAAGTGCTGGGATTAAAGGCTTGTGCTACTACTGTCTGGCTCCATCTTTTAATATGTAGTCACCTTTATTTTATTTGGTGACTTTCCATGTGCAGTTGGGAAGAATGTTTATTCTGTTGCTACTGAGTGTACTCTAAATGTTTATCAGGTTGATTTGGTGGATAATTTTGCTCAAATCTTTCATATTCCTATTAATTTTCTATTTTGTTAATTACTAAGAAAAGTGTTTTAAAATCAATCATAATAATTTATTATTATTATTATTATTATTATTATTATTATTATTGTCAGTAAGAATGGTCCTCATAGGATCACATATTTGAATACTTAGACAACAGGGAGTGGCATAACTTGAGAAGGATTAGGAGGTGTGACTTCGTTGGAGTAGGTATGGCCTTGTTGGAGGTAGTATGCCGCTAGGGATGGGCTTTGCAGTTTCAGAAGCCCAAGCCAGTCCCAACGGCTCACTGTTCTTCCTGCTGTTTGTGGATGCTGATGTAGAACTCTCAGCTCCTCCAGCAGCATGTCTGCCTGTATGTTGCCATGTTCCCTACCATGACAATAATGGACTAAACCTCTGAAACTGCAAGCCAGCCCCAATTAAATGCTTTCTTTTATAAGAATTGCCACGGTCATGGCGTCTCTTCACAGCAATAGAACATTGACTAAGACAGTCTTTTTTTTTTTCTTTCTAGGTTTTGAAACTTTGTTAATAAGCATTTATAAATATTGTACCTTCTGAATGCATTAATCTTTCCAACATGCCTCCTCTCCCTTGATTATATCCTTAGTGCTAGATGTTAGGTCAGCATCACATTTTTGCTTTTTCCTTTTAGCATCCTCCTGTCTTTATATGGAAGGGGGGTTCTTGCATATAACACAATCCTTGGAGTTGGCTCTATATCTACTCCAACAGTGTCTGCTCTTGAATGGGATTGCCTCAGTGAGACAAATGAGTTATTTTGCTACAATTTTACTATTGACTCATCTGTTCCTCATCCCTGTTTTTTTATCTGTTCCTTTCTTCCTTTGAATTAATTAAGATTCCTAATATTCCATCTTATTTCCTGGCTTACTAAACTTTACTATTCGTATTTATTAAAGTTTTTAATTTCTGGTATGATAAGCAACATATCCATATGATGATTAAAAAATATCACTTAAAAAGTTCTTTTCACAGAGATCCACCAGGCTCTGCCTCCTGAGTACCAAAACTACACAGAGAAACCCTATCTCGAGAAGCCAAAAAATAAAGTTCTTTTCATATTTGAAACAAACATTAAAAGAAAAAACTAAGTAACTATTCCATAAGCCTAAGTCAAATAGCTTTCTGTAGTTTAACTGTACTGGATGATTATGAAGGTTTATATGTGGTTGTTTGACAAATAAAAGTGATGTGTAAAATCTGGCATCAAAATATACTAGTTTCTAAGCTGGATACTCTAAGAAATTCATTCATTTAAATAAGTCTTTGATTAAAATACACTAGGCAATGTAATGCACCATAGGCAACATTGAAGGAGATGTTGGAAGAGTAGGGCTAAGATTCATGGTTTAACACTGGAGAGTTATCAGGTCATTAGTCATTGGTATGGCTTTTATTTTCTATGTTAATTAAAATACTTAACACAAGATTATTATAAGGAGTGGGTTACTACCATAATAGGACTATAAATAAATACTATATAGTACCATAAAGATAACAGTAATTGAAGTTTAAATTGCTGCTTGTTTTTATACTGTTATAATTAGTGAAATATCCATCCACTTAAGACCAAGCACATGTCTGTGCAAGTGTACACAGGGTGGCTGTACAAGCTCATAGGGATGGAGGGATGGGAAATACTGAATTTTCAGAATTCAAGTTTGGCAATATTTATTGGAAATTAGAGTCCTAGACAACATGTGTCCAAGATTCACAAGTGTAAAACAAAAGAAAAAAATTACCTCATTTATTGTTGTTTTGAACATTTGACGACTCACATCCATTATATTAATAAAATTGGTGTATGATATAGACTAATTTCTAGTGCTCTTCCTTCAATATACATCCAGTATTATTTATGCAAAATCTTCCAGATGAACTTTTGGTTGCTATCTGTGTTTGACCATAGCTTCATTTCAAACAAAATTATGAGTTCAATATGCATTGAAGATGTATCAAGTCAACTTCAGCAAGTCAAAGTCTGAAAGGTGTGTAACCATTCAGTTCCAATAGTCACAGCTTTACCATTAAATCCAGGCTCTGACAGTGTCACAGTAAAAATACCATCCATCTTTACCCTTGCAGAACACTGAGCTTGTTTGCAACTGCCCAGGACATAAGACTCCATCTTCACTTCCGTTCCTCCAAGAATCCTGCTTCTGGCAGCAATTTTCCTGGGTACTTGATAACCTGATTGTTATATAATCACAGAAGCAACACTACAGTGACAGGGAAGCATGAGTGTCATCTTCCTCTATGAACCAAACATGACTCCTGGGTGAAGACATCAAAAGGTGGACTTTTGTGATCATTTTCTGGGACAGAACAAAGGTGATTGCTTCCATGCTCCATGAGAAAGGCAATCTGGAATGAAGTTTTCCCTTTTGTCTTGCCAAAATGTAAGTCGAAATCCTAACTTCATTTCTTCCTGTGTGAGGAAGCCCTTTTAGCAATCATGGTGGACTTTCCTTCCCTCAGCTTCACAGCTCATCTGTCTACAACAATTTCTAATTGTCACTGGGTGTTGGATGTCACTACTGGAACCTGATTATCACCTTTTCCTCTATCTTACTCTCCACCTTAAACTTTCCACGGATACACACTTGATTTTATACCAGGCTGAAAGCTTTGCAAAAATAAAACAAAACGTATTAAAAAGGTACCTTTTAAATCTCTGGGCTCATTCCAGCATCCAGCGATATAAGCACAAAAGTATTTTATCTGTATCAATTGGTCAAAAGGGTTTGCAAAGGAAACACTACAGAAGTGAAATAACTACATCTATTAATAATCACTTTTACATGTTAGGCCAGGCTGGGCCACTTTGCACAGCATCATCAGGACTTCTTCCTCTTACTGAATTTGACTGGACCATCTCAGGTGACCAATTGGTGAAGACTAGTGTGGCTTTCTCTTTATCAACTCTGGTCCCTTCTCTTACTGAGATAAGGATAATGAGTACTGTAGCCTATGTGAAACCTTAAGAACATTGCAGATGACTGTGAAGGATAACCTGCCTGTCACCTCTGTGACACATAGAGGTGTGTGTCACATACCTCTGGTCACAGAGCCTGATAGGCACATGGCTAATGCCACAAAAAAAAAAGATCAGCATATTCTGTTCAGCCATTCTGAGGCACTTGATGCTGGTATACATCTTAGAATAGTTAACTTTTCACTAGTATATGTAGTAAGACAGGCCCATAGGGTGGAGGAAATTGGCTCAGACCAGTTGCCAAGGCAGGCACATAACATACTTCCTTATGGCCCAACCTGGAGTCTGCCTGAGGGCCTAGCAACAGGCGCTGTCAGAGGTCCTGATCAGGCCCAGCCACTGTGGGATGACCACGTAATGTCACCAGATCTGACACAGCCTGGGTGCTGGGAGGAGGGTATATAAGGCTTTCCCCATTACTGAATAAATGAGTCTACTGTTTGCCTTTCACCTGACTCCTGGTGTCTGTGCCATTGACGCTGAGCTGCCTTCTCACCCCCTCCCCTGAAAGACCTGTTAGGACACAGAAACACCTAGTTTCTTCTTCTTTCTTTGCCGTTGTCCCCTCTCAATCTCCCTCATTTTCTCTTGTTCTTCCAGATCCAAATTAAAAGTGTATTTAAGCTATGACCTTAAGTTTCTCAATTCCTTTTGGTGATCTCATCCAAGTTTTAGTTTCTTTGTCTTTCTATGGATGAGTTAAAAATTAACACCATTTACTTTGGTCTGAAGTCCAGAGGCCCCATCTTTTTAGGAAAGTAAATTTTTATTGTTTTATTTATATCTTGAATTTAAATGTCCCAAACAGAGCTCAGTGTGCTTCTAGACCTGTCCTTTCCTGTTTCTACCAGCAATATGTAATTATCACACCAACTTCTGGTTTTTCCTTGAGTTTGTCTTCAACTTTTGTTTACTGTCTCTCAAGCCACACAGTCTTCAAGTTGCATTGTGTTGAAGTAATTACTGTTTTAAAATAAATATCCTCTCTCAGAACTGTTTCTTTCTTTTCATCCCAGTACAAGCAGCCTGGTGTCTCGTGTAGATCACTAAAACAGCTCTCAAGTACCACTTTGACCAAGATTAGCAGGTTCCCAATCATCCCTGCTGTCACAGTTCAGACTTCCTCCTCAAATGTTAGCCTGCCTCAGTCTCCAGACTGGATTTAATCTGAGAGAAAAAGGTATATGCTTCCAGCCCTTCATTCATCAGCAAGTTCCCCCTGCTTTCCATCTTTCCACTAATAGACTTTGTGACCCAGTAATTTACCTTGTATCCAGCTCCCCTAATGAAACTGTTTACTTTTATAATGCCCTGCTCCCTGAGGATTCGGACATGCCATCACTGAAGGCTAAACTGATCACTAGACCCTGGTCTGTTGAGCTACTGTTCCTCGGTGCTCCTTCAATACCAGTCTCTGGAGTGCTAAACAACTGCTTCAGTCCCTGATTCCTTCTCCTAAATCCCTAAAGACCACCCTCTCTGATGCTGCCCACCTGACTGAGAGCACAGAGGACTCTGACCTCAATGCACTGCCCTCTCAACAGGTAACATGCCTGAAAACACTATCTAATTTACTTCTTTTATCAATGTAAGGATGGGGAGAAAGTAAACATATTACAAAATAATATTCATACTCAAATTACTTTTCTTCAGTGTAGAAGGTAATTGAGACTCTCTATTTGTGACTATGTGTGTTCAACCCCACAGGAAAAAAAATTAAAATCTTTCAAAAGCAATCACTTTTTTCTCACCTGACAGTCTACAATTAATCTCATTAATTTTTGTTTATCGCACTTATTAAATCAATCAGTTGTTTGTGTTTTTGGAAGACTGTGACTAAAACCTTAAATGGGAAGGATTATTTCTCATTTCTGACACACGCTCTTAACTTAATCTTCCAGCCTATGACTGGGTCTTGGATTTTAAAAAAAGATATTTTTTTTTTGTCAACAAAGATAATGAACATGTATCACATATCAAATACTTGTAGAATCAAACAAATAATTAATAGACAGAGTTGTAATTTAATGTGCACACTTCATTTGAAAGAGCAGGTGCATGGAAAATGAATTTTTAAATATTAAACCTGACATATCTGGTAAGGCACTGAGGTGAATCCTTTTGCAATGGAAAAGCCAACATTAGCATGCTTCATCTTTAATGTTTCTTTGGGCAAGTCTGTAAGTTCATTTGTTTGAATCCTCCTTCTTTAGCCCACCTCAGAGACCATAAGTGAAAGAGGTAGATTGTCTTACTTTGGTATTTTGGCCCAGGGTTCCAGATGCTAAATTTGGAAGTCCTCTTACACTGATGCCTCCCAGGAGTAAGGATGCTCAATGTTCATTGAGAAGGCGATACACTTCCTGAATCCTTTTGCTAAGCCAATAGATGAGCTCATGGCAAATCATTTAAGAGCAATGGCTCCCAGTCAAGGGGCAGAAAACGGCTATCCTTACTGCCACCTATCAGTTCCCCCATGCATTTGAATTTCTCTTTCAAAATTTCAACAGATCTATAAGAAAAGCCATAGAAAGACTCCAAGAAATAGAACATTACTAAGTTACTTCCAACTTCCTGCAAAGCAGCCATTGCAGACCTCTCCCTTTCCAGTGCAATATGCTCCCCCCTGGCATTGCTCGGCGTTAACTCAAATGGACTCATGCCCTGAAGCTTTGCTCTGCAGTGCACTGCTAACCTGATAATAACACATCACAACCCTCTAACCCAGAATCGCAACACTGGGAAAAAGACCTTTTACAAAGGGAAGATACTGGGACTTGGAGAAAATCTATATTGAATTACTAAAACCTAATAGCACCATTTGCCAGATAGTGCAAAGTAGGAACAGACCTCCGCACTTGAGCCCCCTGCAGCAGTGATATTTAGCCAAGGGTGATTTTGATTCAGGGGTATTTGAACACCTAAGGAGACATTCTGGTTGTCACAACACAAAGGGGCTACTGTTAGCATATGATGAGTAAAGGAGGCCAATAGACATCACATAATACCTTAGGAGCCTCTATAATAAAGAATTATATGGTTTAAGACATCAGTAGTAACCAAGTAAAGACAGCTTGCCCTAGTGAAAAACCTTACAGGCAGATAATTTCCAGAGTCCACCAGTACTCTGAATTAGTCCTCTCTGCCTGCAATGCCCATCTTTCCCTCCACATAGCTTATCTCACACATGCTTTCCACCATGCTGTTCTACACTGAAGCTGTTCCATGGGCACACAGCAACAGGACTCTGACATGCGAGGGATCGCTTTTGACTCTGATTGAAAATCAGTAGAATGCATAGTTTGGGGACTTAGTTCACCCAACTACTTGTGTGTTGTTGTTGTTGTTGTTGTTTTTGCTTCTGAATGTCTTTTGATCGTTCTGGCTCATTTCCAAGTGAATAAATCTTCCAGGCTAAAAATAAAGTCATTGATCTCTCTATTTCTACTCCAGAAGCTCCTGTGTAGCACAAGTTTTGCTGGAGAATATTCATCTAACTCTTTTAAAAATCATTAAATAAATTGAGCATCTAGTGGACACATAATACTGTAGTGAGTATCGTGTCTGTGGCTATGCATAGGCAGGGATTGGGAGAAAGATTAACAAAACAAAGGTGGGTAGGAAGGGGAAGGGGCGGTAGCGCACGCCTTTAATCCCAGCACTCAGCAGGCAGAGGCAGATGGATCTCTGTGAGTTTGAGGCCAGCCTGGTCTGCAGAGCAAGATCCAGGACAGGCACCAAAACTACATGGAGAAACCCTGTCTTGAAAAAAAAAAAAAAGAAAGAAAAAGAGAAGGGGGAGGGTTGTTAATCCTATCAAGTGTTTCCAGTGACTCACTTGCTCCCTCCTCTGAAGAACTGAGCATTTGATAGGTAATTACTGAACATCTGTTATATATCACGCATTAGGAAGTAAAATAGTATACAAGCATTATCTGGATCTTTCCTTATGGCGTTTATATTACAGTGAGGAGAAACAGGCAGGGAAATCACTATTACCACAAAATATGATAAATCCTATGATAAACTGCACATGACACCTTCAGATAAAACAGTAGTTCAGTCCTGAGTGGAATGTCACCTTCTAGAGGAAATTACTAGCAAATGTGAAGGGTGAGAACAAAAATTCAAATAAATGCAACCATTTAGACAATACTTCACCAATGTTAATGCATATCTGATTCACGTGGGAGCTTGTTAAAATCTGACTAATTGGTCTTGGGTGAGGCATGAGATTCTACACTTCTAAAAGCTCCCATATATTGTGAATACCATGCCGCAGCCACCACTCTTGGAATAGTGAGCTATCAAGATATTTCTTTGCTAATCAGCTGCCTGTGAAATGGTCATTTCTCCTGAATCCTGTCTCTTGTGCATTCTAATTTTCAGTATCTATAGTGTCAGGGACAGATATATGCAAGCATACATGGACACACATCAACTCAGATAATTACATGTATACAGATACCTGCACACACACACACACACACACACACACACACACACACACACATGAATAGAAATACCAGCATGCATACACAAACATGCATACATGTTAATATACATATTTTTGCATATGTGACCTGAGTTACATCTATATGAGAGACTTCCAAGTTTGGATGGTATTATAATGTTCATGATGTGGGTTATTTATTAAATACTATATCAAAAATGAGAACTGGGCTGATTATTTTAAATTAATGAAACATTAGTATGTTTCTATAATCAACTTTTATTTTGGTAAACTTTATGAAACCATTTTTTGATACTCACAAGAGTTCTGGTAGTTGATTCTATATCTCCTAACGGAGCATCTAAACTCAGGGCCATAAACCTCAGAACAAGGTGTAGTGCATATCCCTCTCACTCTTGAGACCATCAAACTGCATTATCTTTCAAGAATTTTTATTTCCAGATTCAGAAAGATCCCCCTTCCAGATGCAGTGAGTCAGGGAGAAGGATGAGTCAATGATGACTAAATAATAAAATGCAGGGTGAAGATTTGTCTGCGAAAGAAATCTAACAAACAGAGAGGAAAATGGCACATTTTATCAATAATTGGTCTTGACAATTTTGGCATAGCTCAAAGGGGAATTCAAAAGGGACCTGACTCCAAGGGAATGATTTGGAAGAGAACCACCTGGTTCCTTGTGGCATTCTGCTCTACCTCAGCCTCCAAGGTCCTCGCAGCTTAAGAAGGGTGGAATGTCTGAACCTAAAAGAGATGCCTGCTTTATTTATAATAAAACCCATAGAAATCTGTTTGTCACAGAAGGTGTCTGGTTCTGCCCCAGAATTGTTCAATAAAATTAAAAGAAAAGGTATTTTCTGTCGTTTTTGGTAGTGATTATCCAGGGTGGACCTCTCTCCTCAGCACCAGTCACACTTGACTTCTTTCTCCATCTTGAACACACTAAGTTCATTCTCACTTAGTCTTGCCCTTGGGATCCCCATTGCCTCTTAACCTTCGTATTCAAGTCTCAACTTAGACCCTGTGTCTTTAAATAAACCACTGTCTCCAAAGCATCTAACTTATGCAGCCCTTTGTTCTTTGTCTGTAAGACATGACTGAGTCATGTTTTCTTCCCAGCATTTATAGCTAACTCAAAGCTTAATTTTTGATTGCTTGTTTTCTGTCACCCACATAGATACTGAATTCCTTGAGAAGAAGAATGGATCTGTCTTGCTTATTATTGCATTTCCCAACAAAGCCCAGTGATTGGCATGTGAGAGACATTTAATGACTATTTATTAATAGATACATAATAACTATTACATGAAATAGTATCTTTCTCTGTAACAGTATCATCTATAATAGTATCATCTCTGTTCATCTCAATTTCCTCATCTGTCAATGGGCCTGATAAAACCATTTATGATGATTATAAAATAAATCAACTGGTAAATACAAAAGATGATTCCCTAAGAAAATAATTGAGAAGCATTAGCTTTACTATCACTCTGGGTCAGTGTTTCTACCTTTAACATGGAGCCCTGAGATCTTGGCACATAAGTGGCTTTCACCAAATATTAGCTAAATGGAGGAAAGAATGCATCTGCAGTGCACTGAAAGGCTGTAAATGCCCATGGCTACAATAAAATTTTAGAATTATGCAAAGAAAACATTGGTACTGGTTCCAGGGTGGTATGGATAGATAATTTGTTGCACGCTCTTCTTCCTTTTCATTCCTTAGAGCACAAGCTGCTTTTTTCTGTGCTAGGTGTCACAGTACCAAACCTCTCTATCTGGGAAAGGCTCTCCCTGTGCTCATGCACTCCAGGTTCTCACAGTGAGTGCTGGCTCCTCTAATGTCCAGAGCTGTCACCAACAGCTTCTCCTCCACTCAAGACTCTGAAGGGTCCTCAAGTACAGGGCAGCCTAACACAGAACACCTCTTCCCCAAACACTGCGTTCTTGTGACAGGGAGCACCAACTGCACACCATTCGGTGGCCATTGAAGGAGAAGCAGAGAAGGTTCAGCTTCCCGATTGGTGAACACACACGCTAAGAGAAAGAGTTGTAGGGTTGTGTACTTGCCAGGAAGTCAGCCCAGGCTTCCTCATTCTTCCTTAGTAGCTGATTTTATAAGATGCTGATTAAAAAAAAAAGTCTTTCACTATTAATACAGAGTTTGGGGTAACCTTGGTATCTATGGCTAAAAGAGCAGCTCTGATTGCCTAGGCATAGAATGAATGCTCTAGAGGAAGGAGGGAGAAATGTTCACTAAAGCTAAACCCATATCACTAAAACCACCTGTTCTGAAATGAAGCAAAACAAAGCATCCTATTGAGTTTTTCCCCATAAGATGAAAACAACTCTGGAAACATGTAAATAATCCAGTTATTAAATTCTTAGATTTGAGAGCCAGAAGGCCTCTGAAGTCCAGCTATTTATTTATTTTTGTCTTGCGTGTCCGGCACTATTTATTTTTCTTTTATGAATAATGAAACCCTAAAATAACACACATTACCCTTAATCATGTTTGTGCTACAGAAAAGAAGAAAGTCTCCTTGAAATACAAGCCTTTGATTCTCTCATGAGCTCACAAAATGCCACTTCTTGCCAACGGCTGGGTCTTTTTCCTTATCGAAGAAGTGTTTGGGGTTTGGGGATTTTTCCTTTGCTTTCCTTCCTGTCTTCCATTCTCTTCCCATCCTTGAGATTTGAGATGTAGCTGTGCAGAGAACGTCGTGTCTTTGACTGTCTTTTTCTCCTACACCCCTCACACTTTCCAAATTTGCAGCAGGATAATGACCAACATTTGTCAGACGACTGCACACATATAGAATGCTTTCTAAATCCCGAAACATGGGAACCACACCTGGGTCTATCACAAGTTGATTCTGCACAGCGTTGCCTTGATGCTAGATGATGCTTCATCTCATCAATCTGATAGAACATGCATATATTCTCAAAATATTCTCAAACGTATATGTTATAAGTTGCTGGGTAATTATTGCACTGGGTGCTCATGTATATTATTAATCATGGATGTAAATGCACAGAAACACAGCAAATGCATTAGATGACATCTTCAGTGCTTTCCCGTAGTGTTGCATTGTCTTCAAACAGTCTAAATGACTGCCCTCTGTAACACACACTGATAATGGAAGTTTTTTCCTTCCTCCCTCCCTCCCTCCCTCCCTCTCTCTCTCTCTTTCTTTCTTTCAACACTCATTCATTCACTTTCATGTACATGTGGAGGTCAAAGAACATTTTGCTAGAGTCAGTTTTCTTCTTGTCCCATGAGGGTTCTGGGGCTCAAACTCCAGTATTCAGGCTTGGCACCAAGCACCTTACCCACTGGGGTGTCTCTCTGGTCTGCCCACCCATGTCTCTCTCTTCTGTGTCCCTTCCCTCCCTTTCTCTTTATCTCTTTCTTCCTCTGTCTCTCTGTTTTTCTGTCTCTTTAGTTCTATTTTTCCCTCTCTCTAAGACTTTTTATTTTATAAGAGTATCTATTCTATACTGTCCTCTGGTAGAGTTTATCCAGACTGGATTTAAAAATGTGGTCAAATATATGTAGCATGTTCTAACTCTTCTGTGGAATATTTAGGAAAAAAAGGAAAAAGGAAACAATGTGTGTTGCATGAATCTCCCATGAAATGTATTTTTTTCTAATGATACAAGGTTCAGATGGAAGCAAAGCAAAACAAAAATATAATAAGAGAGAACCATGCCAATTTGTTGGACCACGCTGGTTAGTTTATGGTTAATTTGGGAGTTAGCACTCAGCCATACAATATTGCAAATAATTAAAGCCTGTTTCCTGGTTATGAGTTATTTATTTTATACTTACACAATACAGATTGCAAGTGAATGAGCCTGAGAATAGATTAGAAGTCCCAAATTTTGTGAGACATAAGGAAGGCATTGCTGTGAGTGGACTCATTTTCAGGCACAGGGCAAGCAAAGTAAAAGGAAACATTTGTGGGGTTTTGTTTTGCTTTTTTTTTTTTTTATCTTGAGACAGATTTGTGCTATGTAGTCCAGGATGCCCTGGAGCTCACTATGTAGACTAAACCTTAAACTCACAGAAATCCTCCTGCCTCTGCCTACTGAGTTTTTGGATTACAGCTGTGCATTGCCAGACCTGGTCCAGGAAATAATAGCAGCAAGTGTTTTTGTTTTCATACTGAACTTCGACAAATTAGTTCAAATCAAGTGAATAAATATATATTTAACACTTGCAGGGTGAAAAAAGATACACTAAAAAGATATGCCGAAAGTCTCTGGCCCCAGTAAACTCATGCCCAATAAACCTTTGAATATTTTTAAAAGCATAGATGTATCTTTATAAGGAACTTGAAATAAGAAGTTATGATAAATTCTGGTGGGAGACAATCACTTCTTTTTTCTGTTATTCCTGTCTAACAGTCAATGGATTTTGGCTGTTGAAGGTTTAAGCTAACTGGATTAGCTTCTTGCTGAAATTTTTTTCCATTTCTATAATTAATTCAGGCAATAGTTGTCATGACTATGTGTTGAAAGGGCTTTCAAACTCCTAGTATAATTTTCAATTCTCCACATGCTGAAAAGTATTGATTTTTTTGTACTTTACAACATGAAAAGTCATATTTATTTTTTAAAAGTCTCTTGCTTCGAGAGAAATGCATGAAAACATTTTAAAGTATTTATTTTAGAAATACACAGCTGGGCTACTCAAGAAATAAAGAAAAATCTCATGTTTTGTTTGGTTAAACCAAATCCAGAATTTACTAGGGTAAGCTGTTCTTGAAGTTGAATGTCCTAAGGACATTTATTGATTTAAGAACAATGGGTTTTGTATTTTTCTAGGCATAGAGGAGCAAGGCCTTGGATGGAGTACAGTATTCACATGAAGTCATGACCCTCTGAGGTCCAGACAATAGCCTCATGCTTCATTACAGCTCAGTGACAGTGTGGTTTGCCTGTCACAAAGGGAGTTTTAAAAGCTGTTTGTCTATTTTGGTCATGGCTTTGCATTCATGTGATCCAGGAAGAGAGTGAAAAAAAAAGGAAAGTGATCTGACTCCAGAGGCTATGCTATTCACTCGAATTGCATTGGGGATATTTTATTTCTTAACTTGCATGGTGATGATGAGTATGATTATTACATGATTCTTACATTATTGTATATGTTTCTAAAATCTTCATGTCAAAGGAAAGAGAGGTAGTCTATAACAAGCAAAAGCAAAAGTGGTCATTATTTTTAAAATTTAAAAATATTTAGAATATTGGTAAGAGGTTACACATGACTGAAATGGAAGTCCCCAACTCCAAGCATTTTCTATGATTTTCAAAAAGAATGTTTCAATCTAAGAAATCTAAGAAGTTCTATATTTCATGGAAAGATGCTTTAAATCCAGTCATGAACTGTAGACATTGTATGTGCTGAGCCCATTAGTGATTCATTTCCAGAAGACCTTGACTAAACTTGACCAATACCATAACAACTCTTTAGAATACCACTGTAGGGCCATGTGCTTTGGTACAGCTTCTAATATAACATCTATCACAGGTCCAGGTTAGAAAATTCATACATAGTTCTTTGGTGTTGATGGGACTTACTAGCTTATTGATGAGTTTCATTTGACAATTCCAGTCACACTGACTTTGATCATGTCTGGATTCTTAGAGCATTCATCAAGCATCTTAATCAATTAGATACTTAGTTCCATGTTCCATTTCATGGTCACATAAATTGCTTCCTCAATGCTAATCAACATTCCCAAAGAAGAAATTCATCTTCAGTCACTGCCAAGCAAATTTAGAACCAGGAAGGATGTTGTTATCTTCTTGAAATCTCACTTCTCAAATTTTAAGTATCCAGTCCTATGAAGTGTATCCAAAGTATCAGCAAAAACCAGACTGTTCGACCCAGTTAGGGTAAATGAAATAAGGATATTTATAACACAACCATGTGCATGGGGTATAAGCAACACAGATTGTGGGGTACCTCAAAGCTACTTACAGTTAAATCATTAACCCCTCCGCAGTCACAAAGCATAAGAATAAGTAAGGAATATAACCAGGAACTGGAAGGAACACATTGCAGTGGAGGGGCTATGAGGGCAATGAGGACTCAGTAAGGAGACTGAGATGTTAGAGAGAGGGCTCAGAGAGAATTAATACTCAATGTCTCTTTACTGTATTCATCTGGGGACTCTCCACTGCTAAAAACCCATTGCTGGACCTGAGAACAATAAAAGCCCATTAGAAACTCCAGAACACTTTGATGGGAGCAATGGGCAAGTGAAAGCAAAGAGAGTTGGGAGAGCAGCAAGCAGGTGACAGATAAAACAAAGAGCTTGTGCTGGAATCCAGATTTCCTAACTCAACAACCACTTTAAACCCAAACGTAATCCCTCTACTGCTCAGAAAAGATACCTGATGGCTTAAGCTTGACTGAATGAAAACTTCCCAATAAGAATAAAGGCATGGGCAGCATCTACTGTTGAGTCAGAGCCCAGTGAGGGTGGATCTCGGACCACCTTCTACTTGCAGAATTGGAATCAGGTCCAAAAGCTGTACTCAGGAGCAGATGGAAGCCAGCGCCGTTCCCAGGGCCAAGTAAGTGAAATGTTCCAAACACCCAGACCTACTCAGTATCCTCTTGCTAAACAGTGACACAACTCAGCATATGGTATGCTGGACACTGTGTGAAGCAGAGGACCATAGCCAAAGACAGATTTGGTCTGGTTTAAAAGAAATGGGCTAGTTTTAAGAATTTAGGAAGTAGTTTTGTGAAGTATCTTTCCATGGAAGAGATTCAGCAGGTTGAAAGAGCTACAGAGTCCTAGCTACCTTTTCCCTAAAGGATAAGATCCCTGGTCTTGTTAGGTGTGCAGTGGAGCTCTGAAAGGCAGAGGTGGATCCACAACACTTTCTGTGCTTGAGGTAAATCCCCTACATCTCCACTACTATGAGCCCCAAGGTGTATAAAGTGAGGAGTTTTCCTATTGTGGGGATGAACAGCTCATGACAAAAGGGGAGATACCATATCAATTAATCTAGCATGAAGAATGATACTTACTTCCAAGGACCAGTCATGGACATGACAAGCACAACGGTGGGTATGTTCCACCATAACCTGATAGATGTCATCTGCTCCCCTACCAAGTCTACGGCTAATACTAATGTAATTATTTTTCCTCTGGTGAACATATCTCAGTAGGATGTGATAATCAAATGAAAATAGCACTTTAATAATGTATAGCTCCTGGGAATGCTCTTCCATTGCTGGTGGGAGTGCAAACTTGTACAGCCTCTTTGGAAATCAATATGGAGGTTTCTCAGAAAATTAGGAATCATTTTGCCTTAAGACCCAACTATTCCATTCTTGGGCATATACTCAAAGGATGTTCAATCATGCCACAAGGACACTTGCTCAACTATGTTCATAGCAGTGCTATTTGTAATAACCAGAACCTGGAAACAACCTAGATGCCCCTCAACTGAAGAATGGAAAAAGAAAATGTGGTACATTTATACAGCAGAGTATTTAACTCAGCTGTTAAAAACAATGACTTCAGGAAATTTGAAAGTAAATGGACTGAACTAGAAAAAACATCATCCTGAGTGAGGTAACCTAGACCCAGAAAGACAAACATGGCATGTACTCATTCATAAGTGGATATTAGCTGTAACGTAAAGAATAACAATCCACAGTGCCAGGATGGCCCAAGGGAAACAGGGACACATGGAATTCCTTGGGAAGGGGAAATAGAAAAGATCTCCTGGGTAGACTGGGGAAACATGAGGGTTTGAGTTGGGAGTGGGTGAGTGGAAGGGGAGAGTAATGAAAGAGACATCTTGATGGGGGTGCATTTTGGGGTCAGGTAGAAACTGGGTGCAAGGGAAAGTCCCATGAATCTACAAGGATGACCCCAGCTAAGACTCCTAGCAGTAGTGGAGAGGATGCCTGAACTGGCCATCTCCTGTAATCAGATTTGTAACTACCCCAATTGTCATCAGAGAGCCTTCATCCAGTGACTGATGGAAACAGGTATGGAGATCCACAGCCAAACATTGGGCCAAGCTCAGGGAACCCTGTTGAAGAGAGGGAGGAAGGATTGTATGAACCTGGGGGATCAAGGTCATTACAAGGAAACCCACAGAAACAACTAACCTGGGCTCATAGGAGCTTACAGACTCTGGACTGACAGCCAGCCAGGGATCCTGCATCAGACCTACCTAGGCTCTCTACATATGTGTGATAGTTGTGTAACTTGATCTACTTGTGGGACTCCTAGTGATGGGAGCTGTAACTGGCTTCCAGGAACCTATTCCTCATACTGAGCTGCTTTGCTCAGCCTTAATACAAGGGGAGGAGTGTAGTCCTACCTCAACTTGATAGGCCATACTTGGTTGACACCCGTGGGAGGCCTGCCTCTTTCTGAAAAGAAACAGAGGAGGAATGGATTGGGGAAGGAGCAGGAGGGTTAGGTAGGGGAGGAAATAAGAGGAGAGGAGGGAGGGGAAACTGGTTGGAATGTAAAAATCAGTGAATAAATTTAATTAATAAAAAAATACTTAACCTTAAAAAATATATGTCTTCTGTATGTGACAACTACTATTTTATCCATTCTGGACTAAGAGTTCCAAGAGTGCACACCTATGTCTCCCCTTAGGAAGGTGATTCTCTGGGAGTCCCCTACTGAAGCCAGGATTACAGTTTCCCCACTGTAGCTTGGTAGAAAAGGCGAAGAGCTTTGACTTCAGAGAAGTCCCTGCATAGTTTCTGGATCAGCTTTCTCTTCCCCACCTCAAGAATTAGAAGCTGGACACAGATAACAGCACTTGACACATACCAAGAGAGCAGAGAGGGTTCTGTATGATCAGACAAAGGAAAAGAACTCCCTTGACTTTTTTTTTCACTCAGCTGAGCAGGAAGATAGAATTGGTGACTGAAGAATAGTCAGGTAACCATTCCTCTGAGAAGTCACAGGAGAATTTTTAAAGGAGGAAAATAAACTGGTGGAATAGAACACCTTCATATCAACTGCTCTTTGATTAGCAGGTAATTGTTGTGTTGTGTGGTATTTTGTTTGTGTTCTGACAAATAAAGTTTGCCAGGAGATTGGAAGGTAGAGCTAGCCACTAGTTAACCATAGAGGTCTGGAAGTCTGTATAGAGAGGAGACAGGAAGTGACAAGGCAGGGCAGAGACAGGATCTCGGCCCTTTTTGTGGGAGGATTCTGAGAGGTAGGAAGTGACTGTGGCTGTTCTTCTGCTTCTCTGATCTTTCGGCTTTCACCCCGATATCTGACTCCTGGTTTTTATTGGTAAGACTAATTAGGACCACACTTCATTGTTGCAAATAAATCTGTTGACCTTTTCCCTGACAATCAAGATGGCATTGCTGTGACAAAGCTAAGCCATGGCATAGGCCTATCTTGCACAAACCTGTGAGTATGGGACTTTTCCAAGGTAACCGAGATACAAGATGTATGAGTGACTTTTCTATTCCTGTGATGAACGCCATGACCTAGGCATCCTATAAAAGAAAGTTTATTCAGGCTTACAATTCCAGAGGTTTGTATCCATGATGGCAGAGCAGAGGCACAACAGCTGGAGCCAGGGGCTAAGAATTTACATCTTGAACCACAAGCAACAAGCAGAGAGAGTGAACTGGAAATGCTGCCCATCTTTAAATTATCATTCCTCCAAGAAGGTCGCTCCTCCTAAACCTTCCAAACAACACTAGCAATAGGGGATCAACTATTTAGACTCCTGAGTCTACAGAAGACATTCTCATTCAAACCATCCCACATTAATAAGGAAACCATGGATGTCTTCAGAGAAGAAGATTGTCAACAGTGGGGGCTGGTGTGGTATGTGTTTAGGATTGGCTTAGTACACTAAGTTTGATTTCTGAGGCTTAGAAACATGGGCTAGAGGAAAGGAAACATCAGGTATTGTTTCACTCACTGCCCACAGAATAGAATTATCTATGTATTTGTTCTAATAATTCAGCTGGCATATTGAAGCATTTGAAATCAAAATCCAGCAACAAATCCCACAAAATGTAACTTTATTAGCAGGGAGAAAAATTGTTCAAGGTAATGGATATCTATTCCTTTCAAACCACAATACCAAAAGTAGCAGCATTATGTTCTAGAATTCAATGCAAGTTGCATAGCATATACCCTTAGGGAATCCTAATTTTATTGAGTATTTGAAAGAAGGAAATCTATTTTTTATCTAAAACCCTTCCTTTCTGTTGGAGGATATTTGATTGTACTGTGACACTCCTAGACAGTGCTAATAAAGTTAACTTTGATCTGGGGGTGGGGCCAGGTAGTAGCTGACTGGAATTAGCCACATGAAAGCCTGGAATATGGATAGGGAAGATGAAGAGGAAGAAGAAGAGAGGGACTTGGAATTCACGTCCTCTCTTAGGCACTGGCTGAGTCTCTGGTAAGAAAAGAAAGGTCAGCTGGTCGCTCCTCCTCTGCCTCTTTGATCTATAAGGTTTTCACCCCAATATGTGACTCTGGAGTTTTTATTGGTAAAACAACAATTTAGCAAAGCACAACATTTTGGTCTAACATAGTGAAACTATACTTTCATACACAAACACAGTTATGTTAAGGAAAATAGGACAAATTTTGTTTTTTCTTTTGTTTGTAATATGAAACAGAACAAGATACTATGGATGACGTGCCAATCCACTGGGCTCTGATCTTCATATGTAGCCACTAGAATTACTTGAGTTGAGAAATCTAAGAAATTAGGGTGAAATCAACCTCATCTAAAAGCAGAAATAAAGTTAGTAGAATGAGCCTGTAAAGTGTTTTTAAAAACTTAGAAATCACACACAAAAATAAATGAAAACATATAAGACTCAAATTAATTTGGGGGACAGACTTTACTCAATATTGAATAACTTTCCAGCAACATAGTAAGTACTGAGCTCAGTGTAAAGCCGAATAGTGTCTTATCTCCCTGCAAGTCCTCAGATTACTAATTAAACTAGGTTAAAAGTTGCTAAAGTAGAAGTCATATCTGGCCGATGATTTATCTGTTTATACTTCCACACTGCATTCCACACCACACCCTGGCTCATAACTGAACTTGCTCATGAATTGTCCTAATCATTTGCTGTCCCATTGGGGACACTGAATTGTTTATCATGTCTTGAAAGCACACAACCCAAAATATTTTGTCATTTCCTATGACTCACAACCAAAGTGTGATCAAGTACACCTCAAAGGTGGCACTATGTGTCTTGTATGTAGTGAGAAGTTGGAGGCTAAAGAAAGACTACGGGTATGTAACAGCCAATAAAGAGATAGTCATGGAGGACACAGCTATTGGTTGGTGGTCTGTGGAGTTTTTTGTTATTTAATTCCCTCTTTTCATTCTGTGTAGATTAGACATATGGAATTTGAGATGTTTTTGTAGAGTCAGTGGATAGAAAGAATTAACCATTTTTTAAAGGAGAATACCTTTCAAATGATGGGGTTTTAAATCACAATAAATTGTGATTTAAAATCGTAAGTACTTGAAATACTAGAATCACAAACTGAATAGATAATTTGAGAGGTTTCATAGAGCATAGTATTTTCTTTCCTGAGAAATAGCATATCAAGCTATGCTCTCAGGCAAATCTCCACAATGTCAGGAGAGTTGAGGTTTTGGGAAAACAGAGAATTTCTGATCCATGCTTATTATAAATTTATTTTAAAAGTTTTAAATTATATTTATTTACTTGTTTGTGTGTGTATGCTTACCTGTGCATACAAATGAAGGCTAGAGGTTGAGTTGAGATATCTTTCTCTTATGTTATCCACCTTACTTTTTGAGACTGTCAATCGCTCAACCTGAAGCTCATCCTTTTATCGCTTCAGATAGGTCTCCTAGCCATCAAGTCCTAGTGTGTGCCTCTGCACTCCCCTCCCCCACCAGTGCTGAAGTCGCAACTATGTACTGCCATACCCAGCTTTAATATGGATACCGGAGAACCAAAATTAGGTCTTCAGGCTTGGGCAGCAAGCCCATCACCCAATGATCTGTCATCTTCCCAGGCCTATCATGAAATAATTTTTAAGAAATACTGAAACTGTCCAATATAGCAGTGAAAATCCTATTTCCTAAAATAGCATAATCTTATCATCCATCGATAATTCTGTTTGAACAACCATATGGGAAAAATAACATGGGATTTAGAAACTAATTGTCTCCTTCCATTACTCTGAATATTGGTGACAAGGTAGATTGATTAACCTCAGTGCCTTGGTTTCTTTAGGCGAAATGGTATACCCTACTTAGTAGGCTTAAAAGAGGATCAGATGAGGCAATACATGGAAGTTACTTAGCACAGTGCTTAAGTACCAAATAATTAACTGTCGTGATTATGACTGCTTGGATGTTTTTTCTCTGTATTGTTGCACCAAGCTTCCCAAATAAACATTGTGTCACAGTTATGTGATGGTTTCACTTTTTCTTTTCCACGATAAACTCTTTCATTTTTTAATTTGAATTATTCTGTCACATATGTTTTATTGCTACAATATGTCTCAAACCTTTAAAAATATATGAGGTATAAATTTTTAAAAGACTGCAACTGGGGCTGGAGAGATGGCTCAGAGGTTAAGAGCACTGACTGCTCTTCCAGAGGTTCTGAGTTCAATTCCCAGCAACCACATGGTGGCTCACAACCATCTGTAATGAGATCTGGCGCCCTCTTCTGGCCTGCAGGCATACATGCAGACATTACACTATATACATTAATAAATAAATAATTTTCTTTTAAAAAAGACTGCAACTGTACTTGTATTACATGAGCGTTTTAAAAACATACATTTGTATATTCATTTATTTATGTGTGTGTGTGTGTGTGTGTGTGTGTGTGTGTGTGTGTGTGTGTGTGTGTAAAACATATGAGAGTCAGTTTTCTCCTTCCTCTACGTGAGTCCCAAGAAATTTACTGACTCAGACTTGATGGCTGACCTCTTCATTGGCTAAGCCATCTCCCTAGCCTCAATATGAGTTTTAAATGGATTATTTTCTATAGTCATTCTACGAGAATTAACATTGATTACAAGACCTAGAACTGAAGGATTAGAGAACTCACCCATGTCCCCAAAATTCAACTTCTACTAGTTGGATCTATTAGGTTTAGTAAACTCTTTCTTATTCCCAAATACCTTATCCCATCTTTTAGAATCACTTGGCCATTATAAAATCCTAGTGGATGTAGACAGTGATTCAAACGATCCCTCAGTGAAAATCCAGTGTTCCTCACCCTTCTGAAGCAGCCACCATCAGAAGTCACAGGAAGCAAGATTGTAACAATAAGGAAAGCATAGGGTAAAAAGGAGTTTCTAAGGAACTAAGCTCCCTCCCCTGCTCCTTGCCCTGGCAACAAGCAGTCAGGCTATACCTTCTATGCTAGACTTCTGCCCACCTGCCATTATTAGCAAATGAACCCCTCTGCTTACCAGCGACTGGCCACACTTCAAATTCTTAGAAGAAATTATCCTTAGGACAGTATAATATTAGCAAACAATAAGCAGGGACATAGGACCCAGATATAAAACGACAAGATTTCTTCATTTTTAGTCTTTCTCCACTCCTTATTCTCTTCCAAGTGTTTCTACATTGTCCTCATGAGAATGTCTTTCAGGGAGCTTATCTTTGCAACCAGATATGGCCAGAACACTCCATTGTACGAAGCTAAAGGCAACAGAATCCTACAGTTCATGATGCTGGCAGATTGGGACTCTTCCCCACTGTGATCCCTCTGTTCTTTCCACCAAATCTAGCCCACCAGCAGACCTTTGGTACCCGTCTGCTCTCCCACTATGAGCAGAACACACTGCCAGCAACAGTGTCTGATCTCCAAATTTGTAAGATTTTTTTTCCCCCTGGTACACATAAATGGAAAAATATGCTTAATGGAAGGTCTCCAAATGCTATTCAGAATGTGACAAATTCTTTCCCACTTATACTGTTATTTGTTTATTCTTTTTATGCAATTTATTCTCAGTCCCATCTTGCTCAATTCTTAATTGCTTTTTAAAAATTGTGTTCTGGACCATGTCTGACTAATTAAAAAGTAAGGAATTTGAGGATAGGTAGGGTCAAGTAATTACATTTGTTACAATAATCTGAGTAGTCTGTAGAATATTATAGTGTTTAGTAGCTGCTTAAAAATACTACTTCATAGCTGTGCGGTGGTGGCGCACGCCTTTAATCCCAGCACTCGGGAGGCAGAGGCAGGCAGATTTCCGTGAGTTCGAGGTCAGCCTGGTCTACAAAGCAAGTTCCAGGAAAGGCACAAAGCTACACAGAGAAATCCTGTCTCAACCCCCCCCCCCCAAAAAAAAATGCTACTTCATAGGAAACAAATGAGTAGAAATTTTAAATGTATTCACAATCTGGTTCCAGTTGATTGCAAATAAAATATTCAAGCTCAAGTGAATCAGGTGCCTTTAAAAATGTTTTTAGAAGGTAAACCATTGAGATCACGTGCTCTAATTACTCATTAATGAAACAACTTTGATATATCAGCATACTGTTCCTTCAAGTATTTGCTATTATTTCTGATATCAATTACAAAAGGATAAACAATATAGATTCTCCTAGATATAGATATTTTTCTAATAAATAGAAGGGTACTACTTCAATCTTGATTTTAGTGTTGCTTCTCTATGTGATCACTGATATATACATATTGTAGTTTTTAATCTGTTAGAGCGAACAGAAAAATATACATAGCTGTTTAGCTGTATTTAGGATTTCAGTTCTAAATAAACACCAACAGCCATTTGATCAGCCTGCCCCTTTATCACAACTTCCTTCTCCCCATCCATTCATGCCCATGTACCTTCTTTTTCTCAGTCCTGGAAACATCTCTGAAGTATGAGTTACATCTCCATGATGAACATGGCAGTGAAGAGGTAGACCTGGCAGCAGTAGGAACCAGCTGACTCCTAGCTTCCCTGTGTGCCACACTCTTTGGCCTTGGGAAGTTCATTTACATACCTCTATAGGATAGGTTCCTTTTTCTTTTCTTTCCCCTTCTGTTAAAATGCCCTTGGTTAATCCTGGAGTTTCTCTCTTCCATAGGGTATGTCTTGGAATATATTTTTCCAATATATTGTTGAGGGTTTTCTTCAGATTTTGTTGACTGATGCAATAATTTGGGGCAAATTTTGCACTTCTCTGCACTGACTCTTCTGCTTCCCAATGACTGAGTTCTCTTTGTTCATTTCAGGCCTTCTTTTTTGTCCTTTAAAGTTTACACTTTCATTCATAAAGGTCTTTTCATGGATATACTTCCAGATATTTTCTAGCTTTGTTTGCTATGAAATATGGCATTTTTATTTCTGTCTCTCTAATGTGTGTGCTCCTTTTTCCAACTATGCTAGCTGATCCTGTTACACCTGCTGACAGCAGTCTCTTTGTCTTACTTCTAAGCTTAGATAGAAGCCTTTTTGATTGCTAAATACAGTGCAAGAATTAGGCATGCTATAGATATATCTTATCTGCTCAAGGAATCTACCTGCTTTTCTTAGTTTGCTAAATGATGATGGTTTTTCTTTAATTATGAATGAGAGTTGAATTTTATTAGTTGTTTTCCTGTATCTGGGAGATGATTAATTTCATCTTTTACTGCTGTATATCTTAGTGTGGTGAATGGCACTAACACAATTTCTAATTTTAAATTATTCTCACATTTTTGTCGTGAGTCCTATCTGATTCTGATTTATTATATTAATTTCTTTCCATTCTCTCAGAACATTTATATTAAGTATGGGTTATGTGTTTCTTGATAGATTGGTGGAGTATGATTAGAAGTAGTCTGGTTTAAATGGATTTTTCAGTTAGTGCTGATTTTCAAAGACTTGGGTTTTGTGCTTAATCATTAAGGTTTCTGGGATTTTCTATTTCTAATTGAGTCATTTTCAGTAATTTCTGTTTTTCAAACATATTGATATAAAGCAGTTCTTGGAATTCTAAAAATCTACTGCATCAGTAGTTATGATTCTGCATTCCTGGAATTATCTTGATCATTTCTCTTTCCATTCCATTTCATTTCCATTCCATATTAGTATGCTTAGTAATAAATTGATTTTCAATATTTAGCTTTCTGTATTCTGTTGATAGTTCACCAATTTTCCTTTCCTCTTTTTTGTTTGGATTTTACTTTTCTCCATACTTATTAAGGCATTATTAACAAATAAAATTGCATATATTTAAAATATATAATCGGATACTTTGGCATGCATGTACCATATTGTGAAATGATACTATAATAGGGTAATTAGCATATACCTTACACCACAGGCTCTCCCACTCTTTCTTATCCCTTCCTTCCTTCCTTCCTTCCTTCCTTCCTTCCTTCCTTCCTTCATCTCTCTCTTTCTTCTTTCTGCTGTGTGTGTGTGTGTGTGTGTGTGTGTGTGTGTGTGTGTGTGTGTGTGTGTGCTGAGAATACTTGGGATCTACACTTTTAGCTAACATCCTTCATACAACACAGTTGTCTAACCAACACTAACTTTTCCCCTCATTTAGTCCTAAGAACTCACCTTGCAAAACTCAGAATTTTTGTTCTCTGTACCTACCTCCTCCCTTTCTCCTCCCCTGTCCTTTAGCAGTAAATTCATAATATTCAAGATATACTTCACTTTCTTTTTATATTTCTAACTTTATGGGTTAACTGGTTTTCTTATAAATTCTTATTTTTCCTTTCTATTATGTGCATAAGGGACTGAGTTTCATTCTTAAAGATCAATTTTGCTTAATATTATGAGATTTGATATCTGTCTACTCTTACAGACCATTACTTTTTGTTTTACTGAGAAAATATTGTAGATGTTTATTTTCTTAAATTAAAACTAGTTACTTTTCTCTATTTCCATATTCCCGTTTTCGGCACTGTAAATAGTATTTTTTTTAATGTGTGAAACACTATTAGAGAAATATAATCCAGAACACATTGTAAAAGAAATTAAAGATCTAACAGTATGGAACTGAGAATAAGTTTCATAAAAGAGCTTCACAAACTAAATATATATAATTAATAGATACAAATAATTAACATTTAAGTGTATTCCAAGTAAGCATGAGAACAATGAATATCCTTTTGTTGTTGGAAAGACATACCTATCAAAAACTTTTATTGCCATAAATTCTTATGTTTTTATAATTTTCTAACTGCATGATCTAACACATGAGAATTATGATAACAATACAAAATATATCATAACTAAAATTATAAATTCTGATATTAAAATGTAATAAGCCTTTATTTTCTGCATTTTGGGGCAATTTTCATAGGTACATGTAGCTTTGGGGTAATAAGATATATATATATATCTTTCCATATTGTCCTTGACATCTGGTACTTTCCCCTTTCTTTTCAGCATCTAAACTTTATTTTCATTTAGTAATTTTATATTTTGTAAATTTCTCTTTCAGATGATTTGTATTCTAACTCAATATTTATGAAAGATAATTCTGTAATCAGACTTGTTTTTGCCGTGTCATAATTGTGGGAGATGATGTTTAGGTGAATTTTGGAGCTTTTTTATTAGGGAGTCATTTTGTGTAAGCATTATTCTTCCTAAGAAAACTTTGACCGCCTTTCCTAAGGTGGGGTTTTAAGATATCCTGAAATAGTTTGGCATTTCTTCATTTATCCATCCATCCCAATAACATCATACACATTTTTTAAAAAAGTGTTGCTAAGTTATCAGCCTAGGTTTGACGTGCCACTTAGCAAGCACAATCTCTGACTATATTGAAGGCATGTGAGAAGCATTAACAGTAACAACAAAAATACATTAAAACTCAAAGCATAAGAGCTAAATCTGTGAGTCAGTGGTAGAGCTTAAGGCTAAGCTTCAACCCTAAGCCTCACCAAAGCAAACATAAATCAACATCTTGCCCTTTCCCCAAGTTACATCGTGAATATTACTTCTCTTTCTTAGGGAAGCACTCATTCAAGGTTGGGTTAGGGTTCTAAATTCTTCTTCTCCACCTTCCTTAGTACCTCTTTGCATCAGCGAGCTAGTAAATTATCATTATGACTATATTAAAAACCTAAGTTTTATCCTTCTCCCTATACTTGTTTCACAAAATACACTGGCTTAAGCAGAGGCCTCTTCTGGCTTTCAAATCTTTTTCTGCCTCTAGAAGAAAAGAATTTCTGTATCTTTAACCATAGAACTATTGGCTATTGATAAACTCTGAGAACGAGGGAATCACTCCTTTTACATATGTAAAGTCCACTGCTGAGCCTACCAGACTCTAACAGGTAGCACCAAATCCATAAACACACAAATAGCCTTGTTTAATCTCAGTTGATTAACAAAAGAATAATATGGAAAGTGAAGGAGAGATTTATGGGAAGGTGGGAATATTGACCAGGATGATAGGAAAGTGGTAGGCTGTGGCAGTACTTTCCTATTGGCACCGCTGGTCCACAAATAATGACATAGAGACTTATTATCCATTATGAATGCTCAGACTTATATTTTTAATCTACTCATATTTTTTACTCTACATTCTGACACATGGCTCATTCCCTCATCTCTGTACTGCACATCCTGCTTTCTCCACCTCCACGTCTGGCTGGTGACTTCACCTTTCTTCTTCCCAGAGTTCTCTTTCTACCTATACCCTCTGCCTAGCTATTGGCCATTCACCTTTTTTTCTTATACCAATCACAGCAGTGCCATCTTCACACAGTATACAAATATCCCACAGCAGTAGGTGAGAGCAGATAATGTGCATTGTATATGTATGTGAAATGTTTAAAAATAAATGTAATTAATTTGAAGAACTTACAGCACTCAGAGGAGCCCTCACTTGTCCCCTGACAAGTGAACTTTCAAGGAGGTCAGAAATAGATGAAGCTGAAAGCTAGTAGAAGAGGACAAAAGTTGCATTGCTATAAGGAGGGAGATAATTCCTTCAGCACTTAGAAGTAATTTATTGTAGATGAGTGCATGGAGGGAGGAAGAGTTGAAAGGAGGAGAGAAGGAGAGACAGAGGGAAGGGAGAAGGGTGAGAAAAAGGGGAAGAAAAGAGAAGGAACTAACGAAATTCTCTCACATTGCTTTTGCAATGTGCCTGGCCTGATGGAATTGGAAAGATCTGTTAAACAGGGTATGGACCAAGTGACTTAAGGAACCCCCTTGTGGCTTTGTATTTTGCAGGTCTTAGATTTCCATATTATATAATTTGGGCTCCAAATCAATGGTTATATGTTAATATGATTTCAAGTAATAAATGAAGGCACAAGTCAGTTTGGGAATGAATGCTATGGATATGCGGGGGGCGGGTTGGGGAAATAAATGTCCTTTTACCACCACCACCACCAAAACAAACAAAAATAAAAACCAAGGAAATGACATAAGGAAGTAGGATGAGATAGAAGTGAATGGATAGACTTTGTATCTGAGACTGTAAGAGAGCATCTGTTCACATGCAAACAGCCGAAAACATATAAAATTATTTGAAGATTTGTGATGTTATACTTTTATTTTTCATATTCTCATATATTTCAGTGGTAGAGCACTTGCCAGGCATTTGCAAAGTTCTGGGTTCAACTCTATAAGTACCCAGGAAAATATTATTATCCAGAAAGAGTTATTCATGAATATAATAGCAAACACTGACAAAGTATTTCGCTTCCCACCATTGTTTATGATCTTGACAACATTCATGTATATATATATATATATATATATACATATATACATATATATACATATACATATATATGTGAAAGGAAAAAATATATGAAAACAAAGGAAAGCAAACGTCACAGATGTGCTTAATGTCAAGTCGATAACACATTTTCCTATGATCTAAAACATATAGGCAAACTACAGAATCATTACTGTATAGATTTGAATATCTATTTTTCTACTTGTTGAAGTGCAAGCTTGAGCAAATTGCTTACTGTCTCTGTTCTCTACTTCCTTCACATGGTGACCATACAACTACTTATCTCCCAGAATTCTTAATATAAAAAAGAGTTGTATTTTTAAGACACTGTTAACAATTTTTTGTATATAACAAATGCCTTTTAAATAAATCTAAATACATAGTAAAGTTTCTTAATTTGCTTTCATGGGAGAATAAATCCCACAAACATGGACAATATGAGATTATAAACCAAAGAAATATAATTAGAAATAGTTGCTGTGTCTGTAGTTTTCCAGGGTAAAGTATATAAACAGTATTAATTCCATTTAGAAATAGATGCTGTTGAAATATCAAAAATAAATAAACAAACAAATAAATATATACTTGCATATTTTCAAAATTCCTGGCTTATAGGAGAGAAGATTCAGGTAAAAAAACACCCAAAGCCTCCGCTGTGTGGTTGAATTTTGCTTTTGTTTTTTTGATATATAGTTTTCTGTCTGCATGTGTGTCTTAATGACACATGTGTATCTAGTGTCCTTTGAAACCAGAAGAAGGCATTGGTTCCACTAGAACTGGAGGCACAGACCATTGAGAGCTGCCATGTGGGTGCTGGGAACTGCCAGGCCCTCAGGAAGAGCAGCCAGAGCTCTTAACTGCTGAGCCATTTCTCCAGTCCCTGGTTAAATTTTCATTTGCATCTTTGTCTGAGTCTTTCCCAGAGCAGATTTAACATAAAAAAGGTGAAGAGAGAATTCCTTGATGCAATGTGTGCTGACTGAAGAGGGAAATTACTAACTGAGCTGTTCCTTCCTTCATTTCTCTCCTGGACACTTTCAAGAGAAATAGAGTAGGACTTCCCAAATTGAGAACATAAATTACTGAAGTAATTTTTAAGAAATGAAGTATTTAACATAAAATCATCTTTACAAATGTATTACTAAGTCTGGAGACTTGGCTCAGCTATTTAAAATGCTTGTTCCACAATCACAAGAACTGGAATTCAGCCCCTAGTATCTGTTAATCAGGAATCTGGCAAACAGACACCTGTAACCCAGTGCTGAAGTATCCAATGCTTTTCTCTGGCCTTCATGCACACAACAGCAAATGCAATGCACACACACACACACACACACACACACACACACACACACACACACACTAAAACAAATCTTTTAAGAAATTATTGCCATATGAAAAAGAGATGAGTTACAATACTAGGTAAAATATTGATACTTTAGTCATTTGCTCCCCCATTTCTGCTTATCAAACTGATTTTAGGACCACCTTTTCTCTCAACTTCATGATGACCATCAGATAATCAAAAGGTCTTCTCCTGCTAACATGTAAGGAGTGTTCTCTGCTGAGAAGCTCATTAGAAAATGATCAAGAGACACCTGTCCAGTACACAGAATTCCAGTATTAGAGAGGAGGTAACCAATGCCAACTTCCTTGGTTGCAGCCATCCGTCTATATCCATGTAGAAGTTTCATCCCTTAATGGTAATGTTTTGTACTAGGTTTGGTTTTCTTGTTAAAGTTTGTATTTAATTGTAAGTAAAATGGTTATAGGTAGAAATGTTGGCCTAGTCTCTGATTTGAAAGGGAACGAGGAAAACTGATGTTTATTTATGCACCCTTCTCTAAGTATGTGTTAGAGAGTGCGTTCAGAGTTTGTAGAGATAGAACACATACTTTGCACACACACACACACACACACACACACACACACACACACACACACACTCCTGATACAAGACTTTAAAATTCTTATATTGTACATAGTTGTGACTTTGTCATTAACTTACAAGTTTATTCAAACCACACAGTTACTGTCATGATGAATTTATCTTAAATTTCATGCCACAGTGGATCACTTTATAGAGTTCTAGAAATTACACAACATGCATTGTGAGGAAAAATATTCCCTAGATGTTACAGTAACTGGCTTCCTCTCTGTCTATATATTATACCTCTTTGTTCTTCACTCAAACAGAAAAACAGCAGAACAAAATCAATTTGTTTTGTTTCATTTTTTCCAGGACAAATGTGGACTACTTCATATTAAAACCCACAGAGGGAAGCCTCATGGACCAAGCTGTCTTGCTGTCCTGTTCCACGTAAATCTCTAATAGAGACATTTGAGCGTAAAAAGCCTTTAACTTCAGAATGCAGATGGCATTGTGTTTAGACATATAGGAAGGCAATAACACTATGATCACATCCAGATTCATCTTATACTCTCACAACTGGTCCATGAGGAGCAGCAGAAGCCAGGCAAGGGGAAAGAGGACAGGTAAGGAGAGATGACAGAAGTGAGCATCTTCTTATCTTGTAGATACATTGTCCTTTCCAACTACTGTGTCCACTGATCAGGAGCCCAGATTTGTGTGATTCTCTAACTCTAGTTGAGGCAAATTATTTGCCCTACAGTACAAAGCAGATTAAGTTTGTTTAGGAGGTCACCAGGCTAAGTAATAGTATAGACATCCTCTTCCTACGATGTAATTCAAAATAAAATGTTTTAATACATAAATCATCATTCTTATACTTATGCTAAAAGTAGAGGACTATTTTCTAAATGAGTCAATTATGAAACTCCAGTGAGTGCGCAGAGCTAGGGAGTTCTGACTTCTTTAGATGAGGCTGTGTTCTGATGACCAGCATGGATTTGCTCTAAAAGATTAAAAAAAGCAAGAAGGGAATAGACAGGAGAGGGCAGGAAAGGAAAGGGAGAGAAAAGATGTATCAAGTAGAGGCTGGTTGTTCTTTATTTATTTGATAGAGTGCTAAAGTTTTATTATAGACTGATCCTCAAGAAACAGCACTGAAACTCCTCCTTTCCCAAGTCAAATCTCCCAGGGAAGAACGAGTAAGAGGGCCATGTCTGTGGTGGTTTGAAAGAAAATGGCCTCCAAAGGGAGTGGCACTATTAGGAGGTGTGGTCTTGTTGGAGGAAGTGTGTCACTATGGGGATAGGTTTGAGGCCTCTTTTGCTCAAGCTTGCCTCAGTGTGACTGTCAATCGACTTCCTGTTGGCTGCAAGATGTAGGCTCTCAGCTTCAGCACTATGTCTGCCTGCACACGGCCATTCTCCCTGTCATGATGATAATGAACTGAACCACTGAAACTGTAAGCCAGCCCCACCTAAATGTTTTCTTTATAAGAGTTGCTGGGGTTATGGGGTTTCTTCACAGCAATAAAAACCCTAGACTAAGACAATGTCCCAAGAGGGAAAGTCCCATGTCCCAAGAAGGAAGGTGCCATATCGCAAAAGGAAATTCCACATCCCCAAAGGGAAGGAACTGTCTCCTAAGAGGGAAGGCTCTATGTCCCAAGAGAGAAGGCTCCAAGTCTGTGATGCCTAGGTGCCCAGTAAAATCCCTCAGTGTGTAACAGATAGTTGCCAAATAAATGAAAAGGAACGTGAAGAATCTAAATGTTTTTCAGATAATGCAACCACCAGATGAGAATAAAAAAATACTGAGTGAATTGTTTCACCTCAACAAATAGCCAAGCTCTACTGCTTTTAATAATTCACTCAGCTGACCTGTTTGCAGGTTGAACGAACACTGAGTTTTCTCTTCCGGTGAAGACACACAAGGCCACCTGCTCTGTCACTCTGACTCGCCTTGTTTCTCAGCCCAGACCATTCCGGAATGTCACAGGGAGCTTGACCTTATTTTCAAGGTCCTGGACAGTGAGTTGGTGCTGAATGTGTGTGTGTGTGTGTGTGTGTGTGTGTGTGTGTGTGTGTGTGTGTGTGTGTGTATTGGGGGGTCAGCTAACCTTCAGAGAGTCCAGTTTTCTGTACTATAAGGTGGCATGTAAGGTGTGTCTTCTTTGCCTTTATGGCTGTTTCTCTACTGGAATCAGACCAGGATGCATACTGGACTCTACTGTTTGTCAGGCAGAAAACCTTGGACAAATCTTAATTCCTAGTAACCTCAAAGCCTCTATCTCAAGTGAAAATAATCACAGGAACCTCATCCCTTATACAAGGATTATTTGACTGTAAATTCCCAATGATCATCCCTGGAATATGTTAAGTGTCCATTTAAAGATCTTCATTCTTCTAACCATTAGGCACCCAAATACTACTGAAGGAAAAGCCAGAAAAACACTGACAACGGCTTCTCTAAAGCCCTCAGTGTCCCACTCAGTCATTGCCAAAATATCCCTTAGCCCAGTCTCCAATATGAGAGTGTCCAGATTAGTTTCTCAGTAACCTCTGAGAGCTTTATAGATTTTTCCATGTTTGTACTGGCACAGGAGAAAAAAAAAAAAAAGACCTGAGCTCTCTTGCTCTTTCTTCTGTTACTGACTCACAAAGATGACACTAGAAATCGGGACATGAAGTACGAATCCCAAGAACAAACACAGGGGCATGAATCCAACCCCACTCGTCTCAGCTGATCTAATCAGCACCTTCACAGTTGGGAGAGCAAATTGTTGCATTGCCTATCCAGTTATACATTAAAACCTCATGAATCAGTTCTTGAAATGCACAGAAACAAAACCATGCAATGACTCTTCTCCCTTGAGCTAATCCGATTTTCCCTCATCTTCTAATCTCTGTCTCTTAAATGCTCCAGGGAGGGAAGTCAAAAGAAGAATGGGTTGGTCGTGCAGCTGTGATGTGGTAGGAGCTTATGAGAGTCAAAGTATCAGAGCATTTTGGCAGGAGTGGGCAGGCATCCTAGTCGTGTTCAGCAGCAGAGCCACAACCATTGCCTCCCAGTGGGATGCTCAGGGGAACTGGGAAATGTGCAGGTAGCAGATGATAAAGATCCTGGAGGTTTCATGATCAAAGCTGTGAAACTTGATGATTCTCGACTTTTCCTTGCTCATTTCCATTGCCCTTGTTGGCTTTTACTCATGATGTTATATTTCATACATAGATTTGAGTTCTGCATAAGATTTCAAGCAAATTAATTTATTACTGTACTCATCAAATGTTGATTTAAATGATCTATGTGTCATACATTGTACTAGGTGGTGGTAAGATGGCTATCAGAGGAAGACATGCTCCTTCTTAGTGAAAAATAAGATGAGCATTGATTATGGATAACTGTTTCCAGCAGAAGGATCAAATCTAGGCTTGAGGAGGGGGCAGGGACCTGGACTTGTGACAGACAGCAGCCTGAATTCTCTCTACATTTTCTTCCCTCAATTGCATTTCTTTGCCCAGAGCACAATAAACACAGAAGTCAGACAGCCAATGTTGTTGTTTGAAATCTTTAGAATATGAACATGATCAGTGTGGTGACTTACAGGCTCTCAAGTATCTGAGGTTCTCCAGGGAAAATTTTGATCTGGACTTGAGAAGGTTGATAGTTGGTAATAGTATGATGGAAAGTAAGGGGCAGGCATTGCACTGGAAAGCAGGGCATAGGTTAATAAGCACTTGCATAGAAGTAAACCTTGTGCAAATATGGGCTGTAAGGAATGGCTCCAGAGAACTGCTGCCTGGAGCTGCTATTAGCGTGGACAGGAGAAGAGCAGTAAAAACAAGGGCGTGTTGAAAATGTTGCTGGGCCTGAGGATCAAGATTTAAGTTCAAGTCTCTGTTATTGGCTTGAATAAGCATTAAAAGCCTTCCTTGATCTCTATGACTCTGATTTGTGTGGGACAAGACATTTTAGATTAGGTAGAACTTCCAAAAGCACTAATTCTCAGAAAGGAGGAAATAATAATTGGCAAAAATGAGCTCTATTGTGAAAATCTTTAGAATGCTGGATACAGTTTGGAAATTGAGATTCATAAAGACTAAAGATGCTGGGGTTCTGATGAGAAATAAGCAGAAAAGGAAACTCTCCTATGAAGAAGCAAGACCCAATACTCAACATCAAAATGAAATGGAACTTTCAAGTGTCATGTGCCCCCTGCTGGATGGTGTCTCTGCACCTGACAACCTGTCAAGCCTGTGGATACAGGTGAGGAGAACGTGTCATGTCTGTTCTGCATGGGCACCATCTATTCTGAATAGATGACATACACATATTTTGAATTCTACACTTGCTTAGATTCGTAAATGTCAACCCTGAAAGATACCTTGGCAATTAACATAGCAGTTCCTATGATATGTGTCAGTGAATGCCATCCTTGTAAACACTCACTAATGCCAAGCAATGTAATACTGTTTAAAGCAATAGATTCCTTTTTATAAAATCCAGTTAAGTTCAGAACCTGTCTGTTCCTCTTATTATGTGATCTTAATGTCTAAGGCACTTAATGTCTATGCCTGGGTTACCTCATCTCAAAGCAGTCACTTCTGAGATAAAATACACCCACAAGGTTACTGCAGAGTTTACACCTTAATATGCACCACAAATGCTATCCTTACAGCATTTACTGCTACTGCTCTCCTTACAGAGTCTGGAAAGTTCTTAGCACTTCTGTATGAAGGCATCAGCAGATATTCCAGTAAAATAAACCCCACAATTACACCCTTCCAATATAACCCACCAGGATGCAAAACCGCAATCCTGCACCACTACTACTCACTAAACACTAGGCATGTGCAAAGCAGAAGAGCACTGAGCACCCGAAGCTTGAAAAAAAATTAAATATCCTAAAACAGCTCTGTGTGTCCACGGGCTTCTTCAGCACTGATTTTTCAAGAATCCTGCAGGCAGGTGCCTCAGCAAGCCTGACAAACGGAGTTCAATCACTCGAACTAGCTTTAAAAAACTGGGTTGCACGCTTGCAATCCTAGAGCCCCGATAGTGAGATCGGAGATGAGCAAAGGCCAGCTAACCTGGGGTATGCAGTGCAGCATAAACAACCAAAGTCCTGACTCACAAGGGTGGAGAACAATAAAAGACTCCTGAAAGTTGTTCCCCGACCTTGATTTAAAAAAGAAAAAGAAGCCGGGCGGTGGTGGCGCACGCCTTTAATCCCAGCACTCGGGAGGCAGAGCCAGGCGGATCTCTGTGAGTTCGAGGCCAGCCTGGTCTCCAAAGCGAGTTCCAGGAAAGGCGCAAAGCTACACAGAGAAACCCTGTCTCGAAAAACCAAAAAAAAAAAAAAAAAAAAAAAGAAAAAGAAAAAGAAAGTCCACTAAAGGTCTGTTTTTGTTGCTTAAATTTCATGTATTCTGTATTTTCAAATACTTCACATAACCTAAAGAAAGTATCGATTCAATAGAAAATGCCCCCTTAATTACTTACACAATTTTATTCACTTATGTATAATATGAATTAACCCATTCACAGGATCCTGGGGAATAATGCAAAATCTGAACTCTTGTCTCAAACATTAGCCCTCACCCTTTCCAAGTTTCAAAATTCTGTTTCTCCCCTTATCTTTCACTTCATAAACTTATACTAGTGGAAAATTTAAAAGACAATTAAAATGGGAGGCATCACCCTTTAGGGAGACATTTCATTGTCTGGACACCATGTAATAGACTACTATACATGAAAATATAGAGTATGGGATACTGAGACATCAGGTCTGCTGAAACCCACAGCTCCAGAGAAGCTAGCTAACAAGAAGGACCCTAAGAGGGATGCATAGATCGCCCTACAAAGGAGAAATAGATAAGATCTACATGAGCAAACTGGGGCTGAGGGGTGGCAATGGAGGATAAGGGATGGGGGATGAGAACATAAGGGAACGGGAGGTTCGAGCTCAGAGTGGGAGAGCAAGGAAAGAGATATTATGATAAATGGAGACATTTTGGGAACAGGGAGGAACAGGATATTAGGAAAGTTCCCAGGAACCCACAAGGATGACCCCCACCTTAGTAGCAGTAGTCGAGAGGGTGCCTGAACTGGCCTACTCTGGTAATCAGATTGGTGAATACCCTCACTGTCATCATAGAGCCTTCATCCAGTAACTGATGGAAGCAGATGCAGAGATCCACTGCTGGGTGTTAGGCCAAGCTCCAGGAGTCCAGTTGATGAGAGAGAGGAGGGATTCTATGAGTAAGGGACATCAAGATCATGATGGGGAAATGTACAAAGATGGCCAGGCCAAACTAGTGGAAACTCATGAACTATGGACCAATAGCCATGGAGCCACCATGGGACAGGACAAGGTCCTCTGGATAGGTGAGACAGTTGTTTAGCTTGAACTGTTTAGGGGGCCCTCTGGCAGTGGGATCAGGATATGTCCTTGGTGCATGAGCAGGCCTTTTGGAGCCCAGTGCCTATGGTGAGACACCTTGCATAGCTTTGGTGTAGTGGGGGAGGGCTTTGAACCTGCCTCAACTGAATGTACCAGGCTCTGCTGACTCCCCATGGGAGGCCTTGTCTTGGAGGAGGTGGGAATGGGGGATGGGTTGGGGAGGGAAGAGTGGGGGTGGGAGGAGGGTGGAGAGGGGGATATGTGGTTGGTATGTAAAATAAATAGAAAATATCTTAATAATAAAAAAAGAAAAAATAAATAAAAAATAAAATAATAGAGTATGAGATACTGAGACATCAGGTCTGCTGAAATGGTTGTGGATTTGCATAAACTAATGGACAAGCAGAGAGAGGCTATGGTTACAACAGTCTCTCAGGTAAGTTGTGTTTGGGATGGAGCAAGTAAATATTATAAATAAATTAGTCCACTATAGATATAATTTCAGTTATAAAATATTAAATATTTGAGAATTCCAGTGTGATAGAGTCTCAGGGGTAATGTGGAATCATTTGAAGAAGACATCCATGCAGCGGTGACGCCTAAGAACCAATTGGACCGTTGAGAGGAAATCACGAACGCACACACAGCAAACTCATGGGCCTTGGAATAAGAAGGAGTTTAGCAAGTCCAAGAAATGAAAGGAAGCCAATGTGGCCAAATCCACATGGTGAGAGAGTCATCAGAGGGCAGACCGAAGTCCTGTCTGGTTTTTAAAACAAGGTGACGTTATTTGAGAGTTAGGCACCAAGACTTGGGAGTTTATTCAAGAATTAGAGATAAGTATCAGAGATCTTGGATCAAAAGAATGGCCTAGTCTAGTTTGTCTTTTCAAAAATATACCTTTTCTACATCTGGTAGAAGGTATTTTATGGAATGCACAGAACGGATGAGAAGATTAACTTTTGCTTTGTGTTGAATCCAGACTTGTCTTCCACCTGGACACAGGTTGTCCAGTCTACTTTCTGACCTCACTCGTAGTTATGGATAGTACTTGTCATGAGAATGTGAGGAAAGTAATGTATGCAATCTCTTTTTCATTTTTTTTTTTTTTTTGGAAAGAAATAACTCACCCAGATGTGTGATTTTTTTTCTTTATTCCTGAAGTTGGCTGGAAAGGTAGTCTCTACAGAAATTGTTACTAAAATCCAGTTTGTGTGGAACACAGCTGCTACCAGTTTAGAATATTTGTATCACACTTTTATGTTAGAGGGAAATTAAATTGGTTACTTTTAAGAATGGTTGACTTTTTTTATTTCAGCAATGTAGTTAGTTTATCTTAATTATAACAATGCAATGAAAGGAGCATATTAATACAGTATTTCTACTAGACAAGCCCAAAGTTGTTAACGCAGGCAATGTCTTAGTCATTGTTCTACTGCTGTGAAGAGACACCATGACCAAGGCAACTTCTGATGAGATAAAGTATTTAATTGGGGGATTTCTTACAATTTTGGAACGTTAGTCCATTATAATCATGGTAGGAAGCATGTTAGTAGGGAGGTGTGGGACTGAGAGCTACATCCTGAGCCATAGCAGGCCGAGAGGAGAGAAAGGGAGAGAGAGACAGAGAGAGACACAGACAGAGAGAGAGACAGAGACAGAGACAGAGAGAGACTGGGCCTGATGTGAGCTTTTGAAATCTCAATGCCTACTCCCAGTGACACACCTCCTCCAACAAGGCCAAACCTTCTAATTCTTCCCAAATAGTTCTACTAAATGGTGACTAAGCATCCAAATACATGAGCCTATGGGAGCCATTCTCATTGAAACTACCACTTTTAGTATTTAATCTATGATAAAGACAGTATCATCACAACTTATCTATGTCATTTACAATTACAATGTAAGCACAACCAAATGTTTGCCTTTCAAATCAAAGGTTGACATTAATCCCTCCACTTATCAAAATCTGCTTATTAAGGTCAATTGGGAGGTTGTGAATTTTCACGTTTTACTTCAGGAGAGGGCCTGTGTTTACCAAGCTCAGCAGAGGAAAGCAGCACAGTTGGTGGTGTGAAGTAGTTGTTAGGGAACTTTCCTGATGTTCTATTTTTAGACAAGAGAGACAGGTGTTCTGGACCTCCTGTGAGCTCTACAAAGCACACTCGCATTTCTTATTGCATGAATCAAGAGTGAATATTTGCTCACAAGAAATCAAACATTGCTAGAGAGTAACTCATCAAAGGTTGCTCCTATTTTTCTCTGGAGCAAAGGCTACTACTTTCCTATCTAATGTTAATTTTCTTTGCAAATTAGTATAAGAGCTTCATTTTCTAAGGTGGATTATACTAGATAAAAGACTAAGCATTGCTTTCAGGTAGGGACCTCCGTGTGAAAAGTTCTGTCCAATGAGATGTAAGTTACATGTTGTCTGAATTTTAGGAGACATCAATCTAAATGCCTCAGGAAGTTATCTGATGGAAGAAAACCTTCCCTTTAATTGTTGTTTGGAATGCAACTGTAGTGTCTGATGAAGTAACTTTGACGTGAATGCCATGCACTAACAATTCCAAATTATCAAGAAAGAATTTCAGCACCTGAAGATACCACAGCGATAGCATTCAAGACTATTCTCTGTGCATCTTTTAGGTGTGAGGAATAAAATATGTTATTTAAGCTATTATAATTTAGATTTTTATCCCCTGGTAATATGTAATGAAACTTAATCCCAAAATGACAATCTCTTGTACCAATATCTCAAGATCCTACTAGGGTTTTTTTTTTTCCCTAAACTGGTCATTTGTCAAATACTAGCTTTTCCAGAGACAACTCCATTAGGTCATTTCTTTTCATGAATTCACTCAAGCTAACCAGGAAGGCAAAATCTGGAAAATAAAAAGTAAAAACTAGACTAGCAGGAGGGCCCAGTGGGTAGAAATATTTGATGACCTGAATTTGATCCCAGAGGTTCCCATATTGGAAGAAGATAACGTCCTGCAAATTGTTATCTGACCCCCATACATGTTCCACGGCAAAAGTGTGCACATAGACACACATGTACACATATGTGCACATACACAACACATACATCTCTACTCCTGGATATTTATCTGAATGATTCCAGTTTAACACATAACAGATGCTTACAATCAAAGTTTATTGGAACACTTTTCACAATAGCTAAGCTACGGAACCAACCTAGGTGTCCAACAGCAGAGAAAAAATGGTTAGGAAAATGTGGTCCATTTAAACAATGGATTGATTTTTCAGCCATAAAGATGGATGAAATCATGTAGTTTTCATGGAAATGGGTGAAGTTGGAGACAATCAAACTAAGCAAATTAAGCCAGTCTTGGAAAGAAAACCATAGTATAGCTTCTTTCATTTGTGGTTCCTAGATTTTAAATAGTCATACAGAATCCTGTGTGAGTAGAAGTAGAAGTGTCTAGGAGAACAGAGGGACTAAAAGGTGGAGGAACCTGAAAAGGAGTGTAGGAAGGTCTGAGGAGATATGCTCAATGCATAGTATATATCTACAAGTTTAAAATTGCAGTAAAATACCTTATCTTGTAGTGTTAAAGAGTTGAAAAGTGTTGATATTAAATTGTTTTCCAATATATAAATGTTAAAACATGAGGACACTAATCCTGATAATGAGTTAGGCAAAATCTACGTCAACCTACAATGAAGAATTTGAACTCAAGTAAATGAAGAGGATTAATTCCATGTAAGAACTTCCAGCAAAGAGAGGGATTCAAGGAATTTGTGATTTTCAAAGAACACATTACTTATGTTATGAATGAAGCAAATCATAGTTGTTCTTGACACACTGAGCAGTTCATTGAAAACTGAATGTGTATTGAAGTAAAATCACATCAACATATGTTTACTTATAATTTTGTTTATGGTGGGCAGAGAACATATTGGGCCCTAATAATACAATAATTATAAATAATGATCTTGGAAGCTGTGACAAGAAAATGCCTCACTTCTGTTAAAGTTATACAGACATATTGTTTATACTACATGTATTATATATTGCTGTACATGTCCTATGTTTATATTTTGATACAAATAACATTCCTACTATATTAATGTACATAATATTATTTCAGTAATTGTCTGAAATGATTGGGGTCAAAGTATTTCCAGTTTTACATTTTTCAAATTTTGGCTATGTGACAATATATCTGTCAACAATAGTTGATACACAGTGTGTGACCTTGTCAGACTACAGTGAAACTGAAAACCTCCTTTTACTGCATGACGCCAGATATTTCAAAATATCACCATAGCACAAATTGTTACTATTGTGGCTGTGGTGTTGCCAGTTTAAACAAACACAATGCTGCAAGTTCCAAAACAGAATAGCACACACAACTATGTATGATACCTAATATTTGATAATGATATTGACCATACTACTGCATTAGACATGTGCTATTCTGAAATGTATTATTCTAGGAGCACTCTTACTTATTAAACTGGAAAAGAATTTTCAGTGTTAAGTGCCTCATACATCATAGGTTTCTTGAGTATCTCTAAAACATCGAAGGCCATATCAAGTGATAGATCCATGCAGGTGTGTGAGCACACTATGATATGCACAGTGATGACAGTGACTAATGACTCATCTTTCTGAACGTATCAATATCTCATCATTAGTGATGCGGGACTACAGTGAGATATCTTGGAGATGATAACTTATGCTTCATATGCACTTGTCTGAAAGTAATTTCATGAAGCATTTTTAATGATTTTTATGCATGGAATGTCTCATGGTGTGGAATTTCCCACTTGTGATGTCAACTTGGTGTTTGAAACACTTCAGATTTTATAATACATTGGGCATCATATCTTCAGACTAGGGATGCTCAACATACAGTTGACATATACAATCAGTTACCTCAGAACATGGAAGTTAGTAAGTGTTTACTTGTAGTCACTGTACAGCATGGAAGGTGGAACTACTATGCAGACACTTGGCTAGAAAGCTGGAAAGGATGAGCAATCTGAGAGAGGAAATCTGAACTAGGTCTCCTCCTCAAAGACATGAAATATATTGATAAAACCAACTGATTGTCCTTTTTGACAAGCGCTTTAGAGCAAGTTGGGTGAAGTACAGACAGAACAGAACCAGACAGAGGTATCAGGACAATCTGCAACTGTGCTAAAAAGGAAACCCACATTTGTCTGAGAACTCATGGTTATTATTTAGCATCATTTAGCTTTATTCTTAACCCTATTCTGGTTGGCTACTTTTCCCAAACTGTGTTGACATCTCATGAGTACGTTTTATCTTTTCATTCCATTAGTTGGAATACTCTTGAAATGTAAAAAAAAAAAAAATCAATAAAGTGAAAAAAATGGTTTGGGGGTATAGTTGCTTCTTGAGTTATTTTAGTTGTGCCTGGATCATGTTTTGTACTTAAGTTTTACCCAATAAATGGTGACTTTAATTGGAGGTGAACAGTGATGGCAATAATTGTGTAGTATTTCTTACATAATATTTAATAGGTTATTGTTTTTTATTTTAAATGTGGCTCCTTTCTGAGCACAGGTGTCTCCCTCAGATTAGAGTTTATTCACATGTCTCCAAATGTACTAAATGTTTTTCTTATAATTTTAACACTATACATATATATGTATGTGTGTATATATATATATATATATATATATTATCTCTGTGTGTGTATGTGTGTGTGTGTGTGTGTGTGTGTGTGTGTGTGTGTGTGTGTGTGTGTGTGCATATAGGGGCACTCATCCATGCCACAGCTATTCATGTTGAGGTCAGAGGACTGCTTGCAGGAGTGGATTCTCTCCTTCCACCCTGTGGGCTCTGTGGCCCAATGCCAGGCTTGGCCTCAAGCACCTTCAGCCATATTGCCAACTCCTTAATCTTTCTTAGGAATAATGGAACAGTGGTATGATAGCCAATTGTGTCTCAGAATGGAAGAGTCAGGTCAAAAGAAGAATTTCTAATTTTACCTTAACTTGGAATATCAAGAGACACTGAATCAAAATTTAGTTTAGATTGGAGAGATTCATTTAGAGAATCTTGGATAGTACCAGCCCACGTTTTCTAGCTGGTAGTACATCAACTTTGTCTTCTAAGAATGACCCGTTTATCTGTAATTGAGCTAAATTCTTGGTGAACTACAAGCCTATGGTGGTTGTACAACAATGTCCCCCATTGGTTCAAGTATTTAAATACTTGGTCCCCAGTTGGTCCCACTGTCTGAGGAGATGATGTGGCCTTGCTGGGGGAAGTGTGTCACTGGAGGTGGGCTTTGAGGGTCTATAGCCTCACCCCACTACCAGTTCACTCTCTCTACTTCATATTTGTAGTTCTTAAGATGTGACCTCTCTTTCTGCTCTTCCTGCTCTTGCCCCCGGGTCCATGCATCCCCTCCATGGTGGACTCTTACCCCTCCAGAGCTGTAATTCCCAAATAAACTCTTTCTCCTGTAAGTTACTCTTGGGTCATGGCATTTAATCACAGGCAAAGAAAAGCAACTGACAGAGAGCCCATTTCTTACTTTGTTCTTGTTACTTCTACAAATGTCCCATGTAATGCAATACCAGTGAGGCCATGACATGTGCTGCAAACTAATAAGACATGCGCTAATACAGGAAAGCACACCTCAGGCAGCAGTTCTGTAGCTATAGATAATAATGCAAATTATCAAATGGCCAGTTCCATTTTAAATAGCTACCATGGACTGAAGTCCATTAACTGTGTGTAAAAGCAAATTACTCCTTGCGAAGTTGTGCCAAAGTTATTTACGAGCTTTTAGATTAGGGTGGCATACAGTAAGCTCCTTAGAAGGATTTGCTCTTAGTATGAATTTTTATTTTGGCGAACTTTAGAGTACTTTATGGTGTTGCTCTGTTTTAAAGAAGAAAAATCGAGGAAGAATAATAATTGGCTCATGCTCTCGAGGTGAAAGAGAGAGCTTATTTGATGAACTTCTGTCAATACAGACAGCTGGAAACAATGTGTAAATATGTAAATATGGTCTCTGGAAGTATCTCCAGAAAAATTCTTCACTAATGAGAATCTAAATCCACTGCCCTGAGCAGAATATGCTTTTTATATGAAAACGCTGAACAGAGTCAACAAGGGGGAAGGTTGATTTTGATTTGTGGCTTTGAAAATCCTGCCGACTGAATTTATAACAAAGCCTGTTTATTGCATTGCAGGGAGTAATTCCTGGTGACATACTATTTTCAAGTACTAATTTATTATATGCAGTGTGGAGGTTCTCTCATTATGAAGGGCACATAAGTCAGACCATTTTGGCTCCCACAACAGGAATTATACTGATAGGGATGTGTGTATGCCACTGTCACACATGGCGAGACAAAGAAAACTCAACAACACCTTACAGGTATGACAGCAAGCAAAACATTCAGAGGTAAAGGAGTATGCACGCCTTCTAGACTTCTATGGGAACACAGCAATCTGCCACCCAGTCTCCTCACTTGGAAACAGATTCTAAAATGTCTAAATTGGGCCATCATAGTCTTCTCTGAGGGAGAGAACAGTGATGTAAAATTACCAAAAAAGTGCCAGGTAGTGGCAGGTGTAGTGGATAGGAGGAATAAGAAGGTGAAATTAAATCCAGACCAATCCCAGCATTAATGTCTTGATGAGTGGACAGGGAGTGCCTCTGCTTGGTCCCTTCCCATCTGAGAATAGACATCTAGAGGCCATTGCAAGGTCTCTTTGGCTTTGGAAGACAGATTGGTTGTCAATCATATTCATACCAAAGTATTTAGCAGGTAATGGAAGATATGGCTTTGATCCAGCTGGATGTTCACTTAAAAATTGATTGGGTGGTTGTATAACTCAACTACTTACCTCCAAGAAAAGTACCTTCACATGGATGTTTCCTACCAACAAATGGAGCCTGTGTAAAAATCCCCATGGAATGACTAAGCACTAGTTTCAACTGAATAAGCTTTTTCATTTGGAAGCTAATCTTCTGTAAAAATGCTAAATTAACTATATAATTTCTTTATTGTGAATGTAGTTGGGGCTACATTGTAGGGGTTCTGAAATAATTGTTCAATACTTGAAAAAGCTATTAATGTTTAGAAGTAACTTCCACCTACATGCCACCCATGCCCAAAGTTCTTATGTAATGGTTGTATATCTGGGGGTGGAGGTCAGAAAACTTCATGCAGGGTGGTTTGAAAATTAGGCTGGAGAATGGTTCTATTAACCTTTAGTACTTGTAAAACTCTTACCCAGTTCCTGGTTCATGTCTGATTATGAATCAATTTGGTTGTGTTAATAGAGCTGTTGCCCTTTTCTTCTCTTTGCTAAGCATTACAAGTTACCAGAAAAGCAGGCTATGAAAGAGATGGTCATTAGCCAGTGTTAAAGATTCGATGGTAATTGAAGTGAATGAAGAAAAATAATTTGGGCAAAAAGGACAAGGACAAAATATCTTTAAAAGCTAAGGGCAAGCCTCCAGGCAATGTTTTCTTTGGGAGACATTGGCTACCTGTATTCTATCATTTTCAGGGTCCTAAAACCAGCTGGATTCAGTGAAAGGATGGAAGGAAAGAAGGGCATAAGGTCTGGTACTGAGAAACAGGGCCAATACACTTAGAGACCTTGTTTAATAACTGCACATTAGAATTAAGATTCAGAACCATGGAATACTTATGATTAAAATAGCCTCTTATTCTAAACCACATGGGTGGACCTGCTTGAGGGGTTATTGCAAACCACCACTAAAGGGGGATGGCGTATCTAAATGGCCCAAAGACCACAGCAGGGGGAGAAGGAGGCCATAACATTTTTCTCTGCAAATGGACCTGAAAATATGTCAGCACAAAGCTGTAATTTCTTCTTGTATCTGCTGAGGTAAGGCTGACAAATACAGCTAGCATAAACCTCCAAACCTGGGAGGCGAACAGTTATCTCATTAAAGCAAAGCCCATTAACTTTCCATCATCATCTGGCCACATGCTGGGCTATGAATAAATTAAGTGCAGAATCAGAAGCGTTCTTCCTGTTGTAGGTGGACGTGCATGCTGCCAGTGAAAATGCCAGCAATCATTCATACACCCAAGCTGTAGAAGACAAAGAAGGAGAAAGAGAGATGCTTGTCCTCGGGCCCCAGTGCAGCTGTAACCAAGGCCATAAAGGGTGGAACATGGTGTTCATGGATCACGTTTTTCGACAGTTCCAGGCTCATAACAGACATCAAGGATTCTGTGGGATCAATGCGTCTAGCAAGGTGCTCTTGACTGGCACACAAAGCCCATTTTCCCTGACAGATTCAAGTCAGGAAAACTGCTAAAAAGGAGAAAACCTGCCCTTGAACAGACTGAGGCTACAGACAAGCTCGGGGCATACTGACTTTGTAGAGCCTTCTAATTCTCCATATCCCAAACAAGCTACACACACACACACACACACACACACACACACACACACACACACAGAGCTATTATTATTTGACAATTTTCTGGGAATTGATGATGATAGGCTTCCAAAAATAGAGAAAATAGGATTTGAGAGTCAGACAAAGACATACAACTTCTCATGTTATAAACTATACAGAGCTGGTATATAGGCTCGGGTTAGCCTGCACTGAGCCTCCCAGGAAAAGTTAACAAGTTGGTAAGTGTAATATCTCTCCAAATTTAAGTCCCATCCTTATTTCCTTAACTTCTCAATCATCCAAGTCTGGAGTCATGCTTTTATGCTTTTATCATTTTTTTTTTTTTTTGGTTTTTCGAAAAAAGGGTTTCTCTGAGTAGCTTTGTGCCTTTCCTGGAACTCACTCTGTAGCCCAGGCTGGCCTCGAACTCACAGTGATCCGTTTGCCTCTGCCTCCCAAGTGCTGGGATTAAAGGCGTGCGCCACCACTGCCCGGCTGCATTTATCATTTTTATTTGCCAAGAAACAAAAACTAGCATATGACTTTTAAAAGAGCTAGTTAGTAATGGATGGATGAATAAGAAAGTGAATGAATGTTTCTACCTTGCTTTCAATGAGAGAAGAAAAATAAAAACATCCACCTTCCAAATACTTTAGTTTGAAAGTGTTCAAAAGCTAAGAGTATGCCTGAAGGTGTGGCACTTGCCCAACATGTTCAAAGTCATGGATTTGTTTCTTAGCGCTGTAAAAATAAATAAATGAGTAGATAGATGTTAAAATAGCATAGTAGCTTGTTTTCTATTGCTCTCAAAAAGACTATGACCTAAAGCAGCATGGGAAGGAGGTGTTATTAGTTTATATGTCCCTATAACTGGCCCTCATTGAGAGAAGCCAAGACAAGAACTAATGACAGAAACCTGGAGACAGGAAATGAAGCAGAGGCCATTAAGTAATTCTGCTCACTGACTTGCTATCCATGGCTTGCTCAGTCTGCTTTCTTATACAACCTAGGACGACTTGCCAAAGGATGTACTGATCATCATGGCACTGGGACCTCTCAATTAAATACAAAATGTCCCACAGATCTACCGACAGGTCAATGGTGATGTAGGTGTTTTCTAAAGTGAGTTTATTACTTCCCAGATGACCGTATCTTGTGTCACGTTGGAAACAGACTAACCAGCACAGACTGGCAGACGATAAGTAGATAGCGAAAGCTAGGGATGCTGTTATACATGGTTATTAATGCAGTGCTCCCCTAAAAGGATTCTTCATTTCAGTTAGACCCGAATTCACTCCTACTTTCTATACCTGTAAAGTTTTCTTTCCATTAAAACCATCATAGTTCCTCACTCAGGGAATTTTTAGGACATTTTTTCCCTTATCCATGTCTTACCCTCTAAACTCCTGTTGTGTGTATTGTCTTCATTTTCATGCTGCATTTTTTCATGTATCCTCATTGTTTTTATGCATTACATTATTGATTATCACTTAACTCCTTATGAATAATTTCACTCCTATCAATAATATAATCTAGTTCATCCGGGCGGTGGTGGCGCACGCCTTTAATCCCAATACTCGGAGGCAGAGGCAGGCGGATCTCTGTGAGTTCGAGGCCAGCCTGGGCTACCAAGTGAGTTCCAGGAAAGGTGCAAAGCTACACAGAGAAACCCTGTCTCAAAAAACCAAAAAAAAAATACATATATATATATATATATATATATATATATATATATATATAAAGTCTAGTTCTTATAAATAGGAAAAAGATTACATTCATGGATAGCTTCATAGCAATCTTCATGAATGCTTTTTATATCATATATCAGAAAAAAATTAAATGAATGATTAAAGACTGATGGTACTGATATTAAGAAGCAGAAATCTTTGAGGGTAGGCACACTGGTAAAGTTTTAGGAGACTTTCCAGGTGTCTAAACCAATCACAAATTCTTTTACTGTTTGTTATCAGTACTATCAAATAGTTTTATGTTCACACGTGAAAATAAATTCTTACTGAGTGATGCTTTTCAGTGGTCTTATTGAAGACCCAGAGGGGACTGAGATTTTGTGCAAGTAGTTTATTTTAGAGATGATCCCAATAGCACAAGTAAGGAGGTATGCAAATAAAGCTGGGAGAGAAATGAAACCAATACAAGGTTCTCTAATGAACAGGGTTTAAGACAGAGTCCGACTGTTACATATTAAGGACACATGTGATGTGCAATAGATCATCCCCACAGCTGTCTCATTTGGGAATTAAAGAGGTTGTAATATTTACCTCAGTTTCATTTTGTCATTGGTTAAGGCTAACTTCCTATCCCTGTTCAATCACAGAGTCTTATACTGAAAAGTCTGCTGGGCCATGCATGGTAAACGTTAAGTGTTGAGGGCATTGAGTAATCCTTCCTCTTCCAGAGGAAGGGTGCTTACATGGACTTCTTTCATCATTTCAATTCTAAAGAATCGGTCCATGATTGTCTTGGGAGAAGTAAAAACGAGAGCAAAAATATGCAGATACTTCCACATATAGATGCTGAAGGGAAAAACATGACTGTACAACTGTGAAACATCATCTTCTTTCATTCTTCAAACCTGCCCTTGCTTTCAGCTTGAGTTTTTCCAGAACCAAGACCCTGAGAAATCTGGCGAAAGTAAGGATGGAGGTCAAGCTTAGATGATGCTGTTTTAAAAGACTGACATAAAGAGCAGAAAACCCGCTGGGTTTCTGACAAGGTAGAATGGGTAGCAAATTAACATTTATAGCATCCCAGACACTAGAGCTTCCAGCTGGGCAGCTGTTATATCATCTCCAAACAAGCATCTACACTCTGTATTTCAAAGGTCTCCAAAAGAAAGGACTTGAAGTTTTAATTAGCAAGTTTCAATCAACTGAGAATTAAAATGTAACCTAACATCCATCAATAACTTCAAGATGGAGTTCCACGGGTAGAAGCTGAAGAAAGTGTCTTTAGGGGAGTCGCTCAAAGTTTACATATCTTTTGCAAGCCCAACATGAAAAAAGCAGGCTAGAAGTTTCTCCCAAAGGCACACCTAACTTCAGGTCTCCAGTGGAAAAGAGAAACGATTTCCTTGTTTCCCCATTTTTCTGTCACTTTCCCAGAACATACTGCTGGTTAGAAATTTTGATCCATCTGGATACAGGCTTCCCTGGTCCTTGGGTGGTCTCTGATGACTATATGAAGATCCTTCTGCATAAGGCACAGGGAGAGGGGTTGAAGATACCCAGCTATTCTCCTCTCCCTAGTCAGGAGATCCACAGACAGAGATGAACAAACAGGGGTGTGAGAAGAACAGAGAGGATTTGGGTTGTGGCACAGACACTGAAAAGGATGGAAACAGGAAAAAGAATCACGAGGAACAAAAGGCTGTCTAACAAAGTGGGCTGTGGGGAGCTCTTGCTTCTCTCTATTATGAACTAATGACCCAAGAGTATGAGCCTGCACCTTCATCTCTGGTCTGGAGATGACCTCACAGTGTTCACATCAGATGGAGTTTAGAAACAAAATGTTCTTTTGGTACATGGCAAATGCCTGATTTTATCCTAGAGTACATTCACCGTAAGGTACTAAAGGCCCCCCAAGGCTTTCACACACTATTATATAGCAAGTGACATCTCAGTTAAAAGGATAGATAGATAAACAGACAGATGATAGATAGATAGATAGATAGATAGATAGATAGATGATAGATAGACAGACAGACAGATAGATGATAGATAGATACAGACAGATAGATGATAGTCAGACAGGTGATAGATAGATAGATGATAGATAGATAGATAGATAGATAGATAGATAGATAGACAGATAGATAGATAGATAGACAGATAGATAGACAGATAGATAGACAGATAGATTAAAAGATAGAAAGATAGAAAGATAGAAAAGAAAATGTATATATGTGTGGAATAGGGGCTTGGGAGATGTCTTAGAGGTTAAGAGCATGTAATGCTCTTGTGGAGAATCCAAGGTCCATTCCCAGAACACTTGTCAGGAATCTCTCAACCACTTGCAACTCTACCTCCAATGGATCAATATCCTCTTCTAGCCTCCATGGCACCTGTGCCCACACCCAGACACACATGCATACCACAATTCAAAATAAAATAAATCTTAAAAAAAAAGAAATATGCAAAATAAATATCATATGGCAGTTGCCTGCCAGTGTGATACAAAGCTATCTATTTGAGTAGGAGGTCATAATTCGTGATGACAGGTGGTTAAGTTCCTATTATTGCAAAACAAATACAAAATTGTCCCTGATGTCCACAATGTCATTCAAAGCAGGAAGGATGGGTACAAACAACTGTGACAACCAAGTTAAACTGGTCAAAGGCTTATGCAAAAAGAAAAAAGCCCTGTAGTGTTGGGGACATTTGATGAACATTTCAAAATATAAGTAACGTGCTTGTTTCATCTAGTAGAGAGGAGATCTTTTTATTTTACGTTGGGTATCTTCCTCTAATTTGGGGATCAGCAGATGACCTGATAACTCACCTAATTGGGCATAGCAGTGGGGAATTCACCTCAAGAACTAGCTCTCCTGGGCTTCTTTGGCTTGCAGCTCTTGGTGCTTTATTCTAGAGCATTCCAATAGCAATTTTCCTTAATATAATCAACTGACTCAGTGAACAGTAAGATAAAATGTCATTTTTCTTGTTGGTACTTATATATCTCAAAGGCTTTCCTGACCCTCAGAGTATATTTACCCAACTCTCAGTTGAGGCCAGTTTCATGACCATGTTGAGAAGCACTGAGATTCTGTGTGCTATACTGTCAGCCAAGTATTGCTTCTCAAGGGAATCACTTTCCTAATTGAAACAAAACCAAGAACCCTATCTTAATTTATTTTCTTGTTGCCATGATAAAATATCCTAACACAGCACCTTAAAAGAGAAAGTGTCAGTTCTTGCTTGAACTTCACATTGCAGTCCATCATGGTGCAGAAGTCTAAGAGAAAAGACCTTGAAGCTGTTGTTTGCTTGCTAGTGCTCAGATCATGTTCTCCATTTTGCATAGTCTGGAACTCCCTGCCTAGGGAATGGTACCACTCACAAATATTATGGGCATTCCCAAATCAATTAACCAATATTTAACCTGTAGGCATGGCTGAGGCCATTTGCTGGATGTTTCTAGAATTCTGTCAAGCTGACCATTAACACTAAACGTAAACCTGAGCCTGGAAGAAGAGGTGCTGGGGGCTAGGGGTGGTGGTGAGGGGAGAGGAGGACGAGTGAGCTCTGTTTTCCCTTGCCAATCCATCTTCCTAAATTTTGATAGATTGATTCCTGCTACGTGGCTTGTACAAACTTTGTACCACCTTCCCTTCCTTCTCTTTAGTTCAGTAGTGTCAGGATTTCAAAAGCATTGACGCTTACTAAATACTACAGAAGTGCAAAAAAGTGATTTTCAAGCAGTTTACATAAAATCCACAATGGAGAGCTGTTTAACTTTTGACCAAATTTAGAAGATACATTGAAATGATCTAGACTTTACAGGTATTATTAGGGCTTTCATCTCAGGCAAACCAAACACCCCACACACCAACCCTCACAACACGCACAGGCATGTGCTATAGTGTAAAGGGCTTATGTATCTGCTGTTAAGGTGATGGGCCACAGCCTCCAGAAAAAAAAAACATCCAGTATAAATTCAGATTCTCTCCGTACATTTCAAAACCATACAAGCATACACAAAGGCAGCGTTGCACACCCAAGCTTCCCCACCACTCAAGAACCCTTCTGTACTTCAAGGTCAGTGTGGGCAGAGACATATTTATTTGAACAATGGTGACTGATTTTCTTGAAGATTGCTGGCATTCTCAGCTATTACCAGGAATGTAAAAGCATTTATAATTACAGGAACAAAATTCTGAAGAGATGGCTCAGCGGGTAAAACTGCATGTGAATCCCAAAGCTCTGTGTTGTATCCCCTCGTGAATGGAATTTGATCACCAGGACACACAGTGAAAGCACAGGACCAATGCCTACAAGTTGTGCTGTGCCATCCACACTTGTGCCATGGCATATGCATGCACACATTCACATGCACAAATAACATACACTCATGCACACAAGCACACACACCACCACCACCACCACCACCAACATCAACAAGCTAGTAAAACAAGAGCACAATTCTAAAGCATGCATAGCTACCTCCAAACTCAAAAACTCTGGACAATTCAATCTTCTTCCTTTTTGTGTTCTTTTTCTTTAGCATTAAGTAAGCGCATACAGTCTATTTATGGTGCACAACGCACCTTTCAAAGCCTGCATGTATTGTAGGATGTCTAAATCAAACAAAGTACCATGCATTATGTTACTTACCACTTTTTTATGGTGAGAACAACTGAAGTCTATTATCTAAGCATTTTCTTTGTAGGTGTTCCTCTCTTTACAAAGGGATTATGTACTGATAAATTAATCTAAGTTGAAAACATTATAAATTAAAAACATTAATTACTTTTGCTTTTTAAATGTTTAATTAAAGTATAATTAACATATAATTCAGTGCATATATTTGGAAAAGTATAGAATTAAGTGAAATTTTACTTGTACACATGGGCACATATACATACTTATGGACTTATTGAGATAGTCAGGATAACGAACCTAGCTATCATCTTCAAAGGTTTCTTGTGCTCTCTTGTAAGACCTCCTTTCCTCTGACAGCCATAAAAAATGAAGAGTGAGCACAGACCTGAGTAAAGTCCTGATTTTTGGTCACAGATTCCACCTTCCAGTTGTGTGTTCGCATGATGGAAAGAAATATATCTCTCTAGATTCTCCTTATTAGAGCACAATTACCATTTGTGTGGGCTGAGTTTTAGTGACCTGATTAGCTCTCAAGTGCACTACCTTCTAAGACTGTCATCTTGGAGATTATTTTTCCACATATCAACAGAACAGGGGGAGTCACAAACACCCAGACATAGCATTTAACATTTATTTATGTATTTGGAGAGGACTATGCATGTTCTGTGGCACATGCGTAGTGGTCAGAGGACAACTTGTTGTTATGTAGAGTTGGATAAATGTGGTCAGAAATGCTGAGGGAGTGGCTCAGTTTTAAATTGAATAGTCAAGGTAGACATGGTAATTAAAGTTACATTAAGCAAAGATCTGAAGGGATGTAAGATGTGCCTGTGTAAATAGGTAATGAGTAATTGCTTATCACATTCAAGACTCATAGAATTCTGGTATCATAAATACCGTCTGCTTCTGTGGAAGCTATTGGAATTCTGTTTAAAATCTTAGTACAACCCACTTGGCAAATGGAAACATAATTCTCAACTGTATTTCATTAAATCCTGTTGCTCCAAACATCCTATGTTATGAAATATGTATGTGAAATGGCTAATATTCTAAAAGGGACAAGAACAGGATGGAAAACTATTTATGAGTGAAGAATAAAATAAACATACACACTGGTAAACACACACACACACACACACACACACACACACACACACACACGCACACACACACACACATTTTCCAACTCTGGAATTGCCTTTTGCCTTTTGATTTGATCCTATCAACTGAATGTTATTGTGCCCTCAAAAAATATGCGGAAGCCCAATCCTTGAAGAGAGAGCATTTGAAGGAAAGTCACTGGGGCAGTTGCTTAGTGTTTGAGATCAGAACCCTCTTGAGCAAGGTTTGCATCCTTGGGAAAGGTATGCTTGTCCTGGACAGAGCAAAAAGGTGCCCATGAGCTAGGAAGCAATGGCCATGAGCTAGGAATCAGACTCTTATCAAACACCAAATCTACCAGTGCCATAATCTTGAAATTGGAAGCCTCCAGAACTGTAGGAAACTAAAATTTATCATATATAAGATATTCTGTTTATGGTATTTTGTTATACCAGAATGGATTTAGGTAGTTAATGAAGATTACTTTCCTACTGTTTTCTTTCTCAGAGAAATGCTGGTACATGACAGTACATTAACTCTGGTGGGAAAACACAATTACTTAGCCCAGATGAATCCATGCGGCATAAGTGTGTTCTGTAAAATTATATATTTGGGGATTCTTTTAAACCGTTTTTAAAAACTAACAAAAACCTCAAGTCAATGTAAACATTTATAATTCAATTTATTAGGTAATCAAATTAACAAACTGTTGACATCTCTGTGACCTGGAATCTGTTCCTGTCCAAGAGAATAACCTAATCGCATTAGAGGGAAACATGCATTTCAATGATTGAAATAGGTATAGAGTGCAATATGATGCTTCTGTACCTTGGAGATGGCAAGTTACTCAAAGAAACCAATAATATATCTTGATCAAGAAAGTTTCCAGTGTCTGATTAGAACCATATCATCCCTGGAATGGCCAACCTGTGAAAGAATGTATTCCCAGGAAGCCATGACTCACATTGATTACTGGGGGACCATTCCTACTCAACGTGGTTGCACGTCCTAGAACTCCATTCTTTGAAAAATGAGGCAATATCCAAAATTTTGCCCTTTAAATTATTCCACATGAATTCCTTTTCACTTGTTTTTGACTTGAAAATTTCCTATAAGGTCTGGCCTTTTAAGCCTGGAATGTGCAGGAAAGCTCCCAACATAGCATCTCACGTTCTAGAACAGGGCTCTGGAGGAAGGACACTGAAGATACACAAGACTAGGTCTTTCCATTTCATACACTAAGATGTTTCAGCTCATTCTCCCTACCACCACCAAAACATTTTTATAGTTGTGAGAAAACAGTTATAAACCATAACAATACCATGCTGCTGTCAGTGCAAAGGGAAACTGTATAGATATGTAGGGGAAAGAAAAAACCAAACAAACAGCAACAACAAAAACAGCCTGTTCAGCTCAGGGGAATCAACTATCACTGTGCAAAATGTGTTTGAGACACAACAGAAATTTAAACGAGCTACATGGGAGTTGTCACTGATGTAATGTTTAACTGCCGTGTGAAGATCATTTTTCCTCTTCCTCTTGACAATGTCAATAACGATGAAGATTGGTTAGGTTAGAGAGAGTTAGGAGGTGACCAGTATAATGCCAATAAAACAAATCAAGATGACTCACATACCTGAAGAGTCAACAATTCAATAATTAAAGAACTAAATGTAGATGGAATAAAAGACACAAGGAACAGCTTGAGAAATAAACAAGTAGATAAAAACGGAAAAGCTGAAAATAAAATCAGAATTACTGAAAATACCATTGTAGTGTAATAGCAAGAAGAAACGAAACTAGAGCATGAAAGATGTGACATATCATCTACAATGATGACCAGACATTCGTCAGTAGCAAAGAAAGTGGATTAAAAATAAAGAAGCTTAATGATTTTCATTCCACAAATGTTAATTGAATGCCAATCCTATACCAGGAATTCTATCATGTGTTGAAATCAAGATCTGGATGAAACAGTGATTTATAGTGAGCAGCTAGGGAGAGGGCTGTATCATTTCACACTAATGGCAAACACCCCTGGAAATCTTTTGTTAACACTATGAAGGAAAGCCAAAGCAGAAAGAATAGACTAGAATTTTTTTAAGTGGGGAGAGGATTTCAGAAGGAAAGCCTAAAGGCATCTGTTTTAAATAAATGGCATTTATTTTTAGGAGCTACAAAAATGTTTAAAAGAAAATTGTCTCTATCAGACAAATACTTTATATAGAAATTGGACAGAGTTAGCTACAGACATGTAATACACACTACAATTTAGCTGTATATTTCTATGTTAATAGATATATTAATATTTAGAGCATATACTCCTATAATTTATTTCCTTAAGGCAAAAGCAACTATGTTTTCAAATGGCTAAACAGAAGAAGAATAAAAAGCTGTAAATTTCCCTTTCACTTTTGAGGGGTGAGGGGGCTCTTCACCCAGGTCCAAGGCTGCACCAAGCATCTGGCAGAGAAGGACAAATGGCAGCCAGTGGATCTCCAGCAACTGCAGTGTTTGAACAGGTTAGAAGGACTCATGTCCTGACTCTTTCCAATGTAAGTGGCAATAGGCCAGACAAGAGTGAAAACAAACCAGTCTTTAGAATTTCAGAGACGCTACCAAAATGTCATCCACAGAAAAGTGGTGGAGTCACACTACAGTTAGATTTAGATCCCACTGCTGTAAACAGAGATGGCAGATCAATGACAAAACATAGAACCACAAATAATGCCACAACAGTGAAAGCCACAGTAAAAGTCCCATCCAATCTTGCTAATTCTGCAAGAATGCTAAATTCATATGGAAAATATGTGTGGGTCTAGTCAAATCCTGTCTGTTTACCAATATCTAGGTAATGCTTCTAAAACTTCGTGTTTGTGAGTCTGATAACAAGTTTTCATAGACCTGGCTTCAAGACTGCCAACTAGCCATATCTCTAACCACTTTAGAAAGTTCTACTCCATTCCATCAGAGACATTGCCATACAATAATTTCTCAGTTTATCTACAGATTCTGTCAACGTCATCAATCAACACTGGTGAGGTACCTATTAAAGTCACACCTCTTCCCACCAGCTTCTTTTGTACCCAAGCAAATTGTATGTATTTATTGAATGTGTATTCTGTGCCTGCCATTGAGCCCAAGTATCATGAAAGAGAAGAAAAAGAGGAATTCTGCATGACAAACACTAACCTAGCAAGAAACCAATTACAAAGTCCAACATATTGCACCAGGAACAGCCTCAGATCAAGGTCACATGCAACAAAATACTTACCTGTGCATTACAAACTGAAAACAAACTTATTTCATTTTCAACAAAACACGTGCAATACAGAACATAAAATAATTATCCCCAGTCTCCACTAAGATGCTCTTCTGTGAACGCCTTGTTTCTGCTCTGCATTGTAAACATTTTGGAGACAAAGAATTTCTAACACTTACCACACTGGTGTCCACATTGTGAATTTTCAAAAGCATTGGCTGAGTTTTGTGTCCAACCTTTTTTCTGCTTTAACTGTATATAAACTGTTCAAAGCACAAATGAACAGGTGCTCAGATGTTCAGCTGGTTTTGATGAGTAACACTACAAATGTGCTCCTAACCTGAAGGCATATGAGCACCATTAGATCTCCTGCTTTTAAAGTGGAGGGAACTTTAGTGTGAGAAAGGGAGATGCTAACATGAAAATCCCAGGTTCTATTACCAACACTAGTGCTTAGAGCAGAGTGTTGACACTGATGAAAACCAATGTATCACTTCTGCACTGGTACCATTGTGACCTTGGTGAGCAGAAAAATAGTGCCTTTCCACAAACATAATTGTATCTAGTAAGCCATTGGTACTCTGAAAGAATGGAGAGACTCATTGCCATATTGTGACAGAGTTGCTACATAGTTATAAAACATAGTTTTATCTGAAGTAGTAATAATTGGTTTTCCTGTATTGTTATCAAGTGGGTTACAGTTTGCCCTTTGTTAAGTGTTTTATTTTTAATTCTTGTTAAGGTGCAGGGTTTTGATTGTTTGGGGATCATCTTTTTCTTCTTGTTGCTGTTATTGGTAAATATTTCCTGTCTCAGATCAAAGAGTTTATAGCATGTTTTGTTATCCAAACCAATATAAGGTAAGTTTTTATATGTATATTTCATCAGCAAATGCTAATATTGTCAGTAGTGTTGAATCTCTGGCCTATAAAATATGTTGTTGGAGCTGGAGAGATGGACCAGAGATTAGGAGCACTTTGGACTTTTCTTTCAAAGGATCTGAGTTCAATTCTCAGCACCCACATGGCAGCTCACAGTTGTCTGTAACTCTAGTCTCAGGGAATTTTACAACCTCTTCTGGCTTATCTGGGCAGTAGACACACATGTAGCACACAGACATGAATGCAGGTAAAACACCTAGACATATAAAAAATAAATAATACATGTTGTTTTCCAAAATTTATCTGGCCTAGCTCCCAAGAATGAAATGAATAATAAAATTAAAGAATACATTTTGGTATTACATTAGTTTAAAATATTTTCTCTAGATATTGGGATGGACTTAGTAGACAAAATTTAAAGTGAATATTAGTATAGTATCAGTGGGGATGGAGGAAGGAGAATCTTGAACTACAAATTATATTAGTGTATATATGAAAATGTCATAACAAAATTCATATTTTGTTCTATTACTATCTGCTAATGAAAAATAAGTCACCAAGAAGAACGTAACACATAATTGAAATAATTCTTCTTCCCCTCTCTCTTCCTCTCTCTCTCTCTCTCTCTCTTATATCCTATTAAAAGTCAGGAAATTGTCTCTCCCACTCAAAATAACATGCAAAATGGGAGGAAGACCAATAACTTGTGAGGTAGTAATACCTCACTGAGTCTCTGTGCTGTTTCATGCACATTTGGAGTTTTGTTTTTTCTCCCCTGTTACGTGGGCTACAAAGTTACAGGATTTCTTTCTTTCCCAGGGCCAAGGTTTGTAGAAGCACTTGCTGTCACTCCTTGACTTGTTAACCTCCATAGACATTTCTAAGTTTCCCCTTACTTTGCAACATGTCAGAGGTCTCTGATCATCTTTCAAATGATTCAGTGAGAAGACAACCCCAAGAGACCCAGAGAAACAGTGACACCTGCAAAAGGGCCAGTAGGGTGACTTGAACTTTGGCAGGAGAAGTAGCTTCTCCCATTCCCCATCATATGGGTCAGTCCAGTGCTGAGGTGGAAATCCATCATATTCCACAGCCATTTTAGTTCCTCTCACAACGGGGACTCATTAGAAATTGAGCTGTGGTGATTAGGTCCTAGACATCTATGCTTTCGAGTAACAAAGTCAATTTTAATTTAGGTATTAAATCTACTCAAGAAGCAGGTGTGTTGTCACAGATAGCTTTGTTCTATCCAAAGTCTTGAGGAATGCATGCCATTAACCTGTTTCTGTAGCCTGAGAGAGCCTCAAGAACACATAGGCACTCAGGCTAACTTTACCACATGATATCCAATCCAGGCACATCCCGGTAAGACAGCAACTACTAGAGTCGTCAAACTCAAGAAAGCCCAAAATAAAATGTTTGCATACATCAACAATATAGAGTTGCTTTCAGTCTGGTTCAGCAAAAAGTCCAGAATCACATTCTTATAATCCATTCTGTCTAAAGATGTCTTTGACATTTCATCTCTTTCCAGTTACAAGGGGAACAGAAAGAGTGCAAAAATCAAAAGTCAGATTGTAAGGTAGGTAGGGAGACAGGTAATGGTCAGAGGAACAGTTGAAATGTAATTGTGATACCTGTAGGATGCTACAACAAGCCACGACATGAGCAGCTGGGCAGTTCTGTGGTTGCTGGTTTAGCCAAGCTAGAGTTTTTGTGGCTTTGAAAGAATATTTTTAGTAGAATGAGAAAGTACTAACAACATTTATTTCAGTAGGAAAATTAATGGAAACTAAATTGGAAACAATGCATCAAAACTCTAAGCAAAATTATCTTTGAGAAACATTTATATGAAATGCTTATCCAACATCTTTTATAACCAGTTGTAAAGGACCATCCATCCACTCATCCATTCATCTCACTTATCTTTGTCAGTTATGACTGCTATAACCAAGTGCCACACAGTAACATAAAATGACAAAAATGTTATTTCTGATAGTCCAGAGGCTGGAAGCCTGAGATTAGAGTGCCAGCAAGGTTAGGTTCCCAGGAGGTCCTTCTGCTTGCAGACCACCAGTTTACCTTGTTCGTGTGGCCTAAAGGAGGCAAGAGAGCTCTTGGAATCCTTTTTAAAAAGGACACAAATCTCATGTAAGAATTTCACTCTCATGAGCTGAGGCTTTCCCAAAGGTCTCTTCCCTTGATGTCATCACATCAAGGGTTCATGTTTCATCATGTTCATGGGGGGAAACATAAATATGTTATCCATAATACCACATCAAAAGAATATGCTGTAGTCTATTGTATCTATTGGAAACAGTTTGAGGTTCTGGTGTTTCTGCACTTTCCATCTCTAATCCAGTTTGTGTGTTCTTAAGCATCTGCACACACAAGACTCTACATTTCCCTTGGTGCCAAACACTGTAACACAAAAGGCTTGCATTCCTGACCAGCAGGTATCTGACTCATTTGCTAATATCTTCTCTATGCTTTCTTGGGCTGTGCATTGGCATTGATCACTACTAATGTAGTATATATATATTATAATGTTCACAATATATAAGGCAGTAGTGCATGTAATTTGGTTTTCTATTGAAAGTGGTGTACAGCTTTAACAATGTTCAGAACTCACTGAATTCATTTAATAGGAGTATAATCTTAAGAGGTTTTTAATATTATAAGGAAGTACTATTTTCTGAACATGACACGCCAGTTGCACGCACACACTCACAGCACTTGTAACAGCATGAAGACTTGTGCAAGATTAAGTCAGACAAGATCCAAGCATGGATGGAAGAGGGAAGTCTGAAATCCCACCCCTATCTACGGAGCTATTGGTAACTGATAGCTGCCTGGAGAGGGAGAGTTAGTTCTTTTTAATGACGTTACCTCTGAAAGGTGGGCCATGCTCCCATGGATGACTGCATACCCAAGAGTATACAAGGAGCACAAACTGTATTCAATGGGTTTAAAATAATGAGAACACGGAGTTGGGTGGATATGGAATAGACATGAGTTGAATGAATATGATCAAAAGGTAATGTATGAGAGTCTCAAACAACTAATATAAAAACATTTACAAGTTGTATTTATTTATAGTCTTTACTTTCAAAAGCTTCAGCCTCTACTGGTCATTGTTTCTTACTTCAGTAGTCTGAAGGTATTCCAAACCAGAGGATTTTCATCTTATGCTATGGGGAGTTCTCTAATATTATCCCTTTAAATGTCATTTCTCTACATTTCTCTATGCATTCTTCCTCGTGAGTCAGTAGCATGAATGTTGGATTTTCTGGATCCATTTTTTCTTTTTTTTTAAATAAATGTTTTTATTTCATAATTACTTTATTTTTGCATATCAGCCATGGATTCCCCCGTCCTCCCTCCTCCCACCCCCCAGCCTTTCCCCCCAATCTACCCCCCATTCCCACCTCCTCCAAGGCAAGGTCTACCCCTGGGGAGTCAGCAGAGCCTGGTAGATTCAGTTGAGGCAGGTCTAGTCCCCTCCTCCCTACACCAAAGCTGAGGAAAGTGTCTCAGCATAGGCCCTAGGAATGGATTCATTTTTTCATGTCTCCCCATCTTTCCTTCATAGTTTGAATTTCCACATCTTTGTACTACATTATTCTAGTTTGTCATTCTCTCCTTAGCTGTTTTTTTCCTTTCTAATCAATGTGTGTCCTTTTGTTTTCTTTTTAATACCATAGTCATGTCACTAAATCCTACAAGTCGTAATGGTAATTTTCAAATTTTCTTTTGATTCATTATTATTGGTTTATGTTACATTGTATTATCCACCATATTTATTTTAGTGTCCCCGTATCCCATTCCTTATCTCTGAAACAATTTTAAAAGTGTTTAAAGCGTTTCTGATTATTCAGTTATTCATATTTTGTGGGACATGGGTAGCACAGCTTGATCTAGCTGGATCATGTTTCTCACCATTTTAACTTTTCCAAAGCGTGGAGTCGTCTCCTGTGCCAACCTGAAGCAATCCACGCAGGCTCAGCACCAGCTGTGCAGTGCTCAGCTGTGAAGGAAACTCAGCTTCGGAAGACAGCTCAGTCCCCACTTCTCAGATTCCCCTCTCATTTTTAGCATCTCTACTGGCAATCATTTTCAGACTCCATTTAAATAATTACATGGGGTTTTCATGATTTCGAAACAGAGGCTCAACACGTGTTAAATTTTCAGTCCATTCTCTTGAATAAAAAACAGCTCACTGGCCTTTCTCTTGGCCTTGTTTTCAATCAAGGGATGAACCAGAGGAATAATTTTTTTTAATATGGCTGAGTAAGGAAGTGACAGAGACAGCCAGTCATTGCATTTTCTGAGATGATGTTCCAGGCAGGCATGGGGACAAGGAGCATGTGCCTGTGGGAAGAGCCCTGCACTGACCATTGCCAACATCTATTTTTAGCCCTGTTCTGACTTTTGAAATTGCTTGAGGAAAAAGCTGCCATCTCCTTTCGCTTATTGATGCTCCTCACTAATCTTCCCCTTCAAATCAATTTGGAAATACACTTCTGTTATGAAATTGGCCAGGAGATCGTAAGCCCTACGTATTCTGAACTTATAAAATAGGCTCTCAAATAAAAGAATTGGCCAATTATGCTTTTTTTTTTCATTTCTCACCTTATCCTTGTGCAAACACAAAAGGAAACCCATTTCTTTCATCTCTGTCCCTAGATCTCATTAAGCACACTAAAGAAAGTATTGCTGACTTTCCTATGTACCTTTTCAACTTCCTGAAATGTTGTCATCAGCAAATAAATTAAAATCTTACAAAATTTTGAACTTAGCATTCTAGGTAAATGTCTCATAAAACATGATAAAAGTGTGAAATTATTTCTGGAAGATTTCATAAAACTATGCATCAATGTGTGAAAAGTGAGGGTAAAAATACTTAAAATGTGCAGAAAATTAACAAATGACTCTACCAGTATTAGAAGAAAAAAACACGTGTAACACAAAATGTATCATAATTACAGTTTCATAAAACAGTGGTTTTAAAATGCCATCAATGAAATAATAGGTGAGAAAAAATATTAGTATATGCCTTCATCCGTGCCATCCTTATTTGTGCTGATGACATTCTCACTAGTTGTCTCAGGAATATGAGTCACAAACTTGCCTCTTGCATTCTTTTATCCAAATGAGGTGTCTTAGGCTCTTCAGAGCTTATCCACAGTATCCCCTGCTTAAATGTCTTGTTTCTTTGCGGGGGAGGGGGAGGCTGGGAATAACAGAACAAATGGTGAAAACGGGCCAATTAAAAATTACTTTGGAAAGAACCAAGGAGCCAGATGGTGGTGGCACACACCTTTAATCCCAGCACTCCAGAGGCAGAAGCAGACGGATCTCTGTGAGTTTGAGGCCAGCCTGGTCTACAGAGAGAGAGTTCCAGGACAGCCAGAGCTACAGAGAGAAACTCTGTCTCAAAAAACCCAAAAAAGAAAAAGAAAAAAGCAAGAACCAAGGAGGTTCTTTCCTTTCTAAAATACCTAGTTAAAGAAAATGGGTCATGAAACAAAACCAGAAGTCATAAATCTGAGGCAAAGGAATGTAGGGATGGGTGTGGGATTGACAGAAATGGAAGGGAGACCTAAGAAGATAGGCATGTTACATACACATGTGTGAAACTATCAAAGAACAAAATTAATAAACAAAAACTGTAGGGAATCGGTGGGCTCCTGTTTATTGGTTTTATATGTGACACTACCACCAGCTTTGTCCTGATGCTTCTGGCAGTTCAGGTGCCATGTAACAACACATGCTGTCATGCAAGTTTAAGAAATATGGCAGATTAAATATGCAAGTTTTTCTCTATCTCCTTCCCAAGGAGAGAGAGAGAGAAGTGATAAACATTTTTAAAAAGTGTGCAAGGATCCCAGGAGGCTTAGCTTTGGAAAACAGGAAGGGGATAACAAGAGAGTGGTAGTGATGGAAAACAAAACCCTGAAGTTGAATATACAGGTGGAAAAAAATGACAATCAGTTCATGAATCCTAGAAAAGTCTCAAATTTGGACCCACCATGAAGATCAGCTTTAGAAGTATGAAGATGCAATGAAGTGAACAGGGAGCTAGAACTATGATTTAGAATAGGGAGCTACAACTATGACCTAGAACAGGGAGCCTGAGCCTGACAGGGAGCAGCCACACCCACTGGACTCTCCCTCCACCCCACATAATCAAGAAGGAGCTCCTGCACCAAAAACAGAGAACCAAGATTTGTCTGGAAACTTGATTCAGGAGGCACACATATAATCTGAAAAAATTGGAGGTGGTAAATGTCACTAAATAGTAAAGATGCTCTTCTCCTGGCCATGTTTTAAAACTTGAACAACCAAAAGACTAGAGTATTCTTTTACTTACCAGGAGAGGCATATGTCTCAGTATAAACAGATAAATCTGCCACCCGACCCCAAGAGTTAATAAGCTACATCCACAAGGAATCCTTACTCAGGTAAAGCAGAGATGGACGGTAGTTAAAACAACAAACAGATTTTGCTAGGTAACCACTCCAGCTGAGGACCAGAGACCTCACTGCAGAGCTGGACTCCATCCCAATGTGGGCAGTAAGGAATCAAGAGTCAAGGAGAAGGGACTCAGTATACGGGACAGCAAAGGGAGGAGGGGCTGATTAGACATTAAAGGAAAGAGTCTTTCCCAAACTGACTTAAGAGCATTCTTACTAAAGTTGTGCCATGTAGGCTTGACAGCAATGGACACTGGTGGTCAAAGCTTAGAGACCTCAGAATTGCCTGACCAGAGTTGAATCCAGGAGAAACAGAGAGCTATTTATCATTTCTATCAAATAGACACATAATTATAATCAAGCTGCAAAATCAATAGGAATGGTCATCCCGTAATCACAGGACACGTGAATGAAACCTCCAACATGAAAGAAAGGGATCACAGAATGCAAGAAAAAGAATCTCCAAGAACACAGATAAATAAAATTTTTACAAAGAAACAGAAAGACCAAAGAAAATTCACAAGGAAGTAATATAAAATAATTTGAGTGTCAAAAGCATAAATTTATAGATTAAAAGAACCACCAATTATACATCAAAGCAAGTAAATGAAATGATTGCCAGAGATCAAAACACTAGCTATAAACAGAAGATCTTGAGATTTCACAGAAGCCATTCACAAATAAGCCAGATGCTGGGAGCCAAGGAAAAATGACATTTTTTTAAAAATTTCTTAAAGGTAAACACTAGTGATATAACACAATGTCTCAAGGCCTCCAAAATTTGAAAGTCAGGTCACTTACAACTTAGAAATCTTTTTCTAGCTAATAAAGCAAACTATCCTAAACATAAAAGTGTTTTTCGATATGCAAACCTTCAAAATTTTAAATCCCCAATGAACCTTCATCTCTACTAAGGACATATCTTGAGAATAAGAAGTAATAGATTAGAATGGATGGTGTGGATATTAGAATGGGGATCCTGGGTTCGAATCCAGATTCCTCATCTAGTTGGCTGTATACTGCTGCAGGAGCTTTAACCTGGAGGACTTGATTTCCCCATTGGCTCTGTGGAACGCTAGTAGTACCTATCTTGGGACCAAATGGCTCACTGAATACACACTTGTGAATAATGTCGACAAAATATGTCCATTAAGACCATCATTTTCTTTGCTAGTCCACAGAAGCTACAGATTTATTACCTGGCATGAAAGAAACTCTACATACTATCGGATAAAGTCGCCTAGGTAACAGCTTCAGACCTAGAGAGCAACCTGTACCAGAACAGTATATTGAAGGGTTCAGGAATGAGGCATACAGAGAAAATGGGCCTGCTGCTCTGTTTGAAGCCATGAACATTTGGATAAATTGTAACAGGTGAGTGACAAATTATTGTGAACATTTGGAACATCATGACCATATGCATAAAGAAAATTGTTTTAGAGTCAGTTCTTAAGATTTAGAACTTTAGACACAACTGAATAAATATAATCATAGTGTATTAGTTGGTGCAATGATTAAAAATAATGACCTCATCATAGGAATGTAAACAATGACTAATTTAATTTAGTTATTTTAATTATGCTAAGGAAATGATGGAGGGTAAGAGGGAGAGCTAAGACTTCAAGTTGTATGTCAAGAAGTCAACAGGCACGTCCTAAAGCTGACAAATCAGGAAGCATCAACATGAGATTATTACTTAGAGACATGGAAATTTATGTCAGGAGAAGTTGCTAAAAGTAATATCCAGAGAGTTTCCCTATAGGAAGGAATGGAAACAGGGACATCTGTTTTCCACAGCAAGCCTTTGAACAATAAAGTTTTTGGCTATGATTTTTTAAAATAAATTAATTATAATGAATAAAGTAAAAACAAAAAACCACAGTTATCAAAGTGAGTCCTGGTAATTAAAAATGCACTCATTACTGAACCATTATCATGTGCCAAACATGTTAGATCCCAAGTGTGTTAAAATGCAAAAATAGTCCTACACCTAACAAATTTGCAAAACAGAGAGATAAGTCAATGGAAAACTCCTAACCATATACAGTTTGATAACTGTTACCATAGAAGTATGAATAATGCATAAAAATCTGAACAGATGACAAATTGATTTGCTCTTCCTAGGCAAGTGACTAGATGATATAAATATGCATTGTAAAAGAGCACAAGGAAGAACATAAAGCATGGCTTGTGAACCGGCAAACAATTGTACTCTTCATTCTGTGATTACAGTTTTTTCCATGACATTTGGTTTCTTGATAATAAAATTCTTCAGGAAATTTAAGACGATAATGAGTCATATACATTAAATTGTATGTGATGGACTGGGAAACAATTGTGTTATTTCAACTAACTTTCTTTGAAGGCCCTGAACACGTAAAGCAGGCCCTTAAAAAAAAAAACTGTTTTAGTATCGTTTCTATATAAAAAAAGGACCTGAAATCTCACTTGAAGCTAGCCACATTCTGTTTCAGGGGAGACATTGAGTGGTTTAAAGATGGTTTTTGAAATAATCAAAGATAGTTCTAGAAGATGTAGTATTTGCCAGAAATGTGTATGGTAGTTTGAAAGAAAATGGCACCATAGGGAGTGGTACTATTAGAAGGTGTGGCTTTGTTTGAGTATGTGTGGCCTTATTGGAGGAAGTATGTCACTGTGGGGGTGGACTTTGAGGTCTCCTGTGCTCAAGCTACACCCAGTGACAGAATTCACTTCTTGTTGCCTGTAAATCAAGATGTAGAACTCTCAGCTCCTTCTCCAGCACCATGTCTGTCTGCATGCTGCCATGTCCTGCTATCATGATAATGGACTGAGCCTCTGAAACTGTAAGCCAATGAAATGTTTTCCTTTATAAGAGTTGCTGACGTCATGGTGTCTCTTCACAGCAATAGAAACCCTGACTAAGACAGTGTGATGGTGTTAGAGAGCTGATTGCTTTGAGCTTGGTCTCATGTGTCAGTACTTGGTGGATTCATTAGCTGACCAGCAAAGGAAAACCACCATTGCAGAAGCTAATATAAATCTTATTTACATGCTTACTACAAAAGGATGATTGTTTCTCGCTATAAACAAAACAGAATATTTCTACTATCAGTTTTTGTTTTAAAGAAAAGAGAAAACCTTTCAGGATTTACTCAAATATTCACATCAAGTTAGTAAATACTATGAAGAGGCTATTGAGATGATGAGCTTCCCTACCTATCTCCTTAACATTCCATATGATATTTTATGCAACTACTTTTAGATGTTTTAATTCCTAAAGCATTTTGTTTTATTGCCTAGAGAAATCTACACATGACCCAAAATTCTGAATTGCTAGGAAGATCCTGTCTGGCATTAAAGATTAACATGGAAATTATCCACGAAGAGGAAAATCCATTGCCAGATAATTGAGGATTAGCAGTGTCTCAAAGAGAATAAAGGAGGGACTCTGACTTCTCAGGCTTTAATGAATCAATTACAACTGCTGGGATTTTTAAAGCACAACATAAAGTAACAACCAGCTCCCTCATGCAAATTGATAGCACGTTTACCCTCCTTTCTTGGTGACAAACCTGACAATATGATGCCTGAACTGATAGAAACATTCAGCAATTAAGTTTACTTAATGGCAAATAAGTTATGTAGTAGATATTACAGACAAATTCACAGAAATAGCCTTGTCAGTTACGATTACAAGAGTTGGGTTGCGTCTTTCTCCTGTATTTAAGAGGAGTATTTTAAGTGTTCTCTTTCTCTTGTTGATTTTAAACAAATGTGTGCAGCTTTCCTCCTCTTTTATGGGAATTGTGAAGCCCAGGATGACATTGTTACTTGGGCATGGACTTCTCTGTGTGTGCCATTAAGGCACAGTATTTAACAGATAACCAGGTAGGTCTTTTATATCTATCTATCTATCTATCTATCTATCTATCTATCTATCTATCTATCAAATCTATAGCCTGATAAGTAAAATTATTATAATATAAGTATTTTCTATGTAGTGACACATGTTGAATAATGATTCATAGCATACAACATATCCTCATAGGAGGATGCCATATTTAAGAGGCTGTGGAATATTTATTTATGTTCGTCTTGCCTCCTGGTTCATTTACTGAGATTGAAGTGTACAATTTTTTTCTCATTAAGATGTAGGGTTTGTTTTTCTTTGGGAAGCATCACTGAAGTAAATATCATATTTACTTCTTACCACTTCAGAAAAAAATGTGCAGTAAAAAGTTTAAATAATGTCTTTGGACATTATCCTGAGAAAGGTCTATCAACACAATGTCCCCAAGGCTAGTTTCTAAGAACTTGAATTCCATCCAGGTAGATTTCCATCATTTTAGAATGATTGTTGCTTTTCTCCAATGATTTGTATAATGGTATGGCTTATGTTGAATATCTGCTTACTTTGTAGATGCTGGGAATTTTATATGTGCAAAGTTCAACTACACACATCCGAATAAAATTCCGTAAGTGCTGAGAGTCTAAGGGGATTTCCCACAGTGGAACATCTTACTTATGTTGCCATAACTTGTTGCTGAGAGAATTAAACACATCCTGTGTGACTCCATTGGGAACAGCCCACTGAAAGTTTGCATGTGGTTCCCCAGACTTTCCCTGGGTGTCTAATTTGCTCTGTATCCCTTCACGGTAGGAAAGCAAAGCTATGTGACTGATGTTGAGCCCTCTGGTCCTTCTGAGAACATCAGTGATATGGTTCCTGGAGACCACATGTTCTTATTATTCACATTCTACACAGGAGAAAAGTGAAGTACAGAGAGGTTAAGGGCACACAAAATTTCTCATCAAGGCTTTCCACAAAGATCAAAAATTATTCTGCAGAATCATGGTATTAACACCTTCTTTCACTCTTCTTCAGTTATCAATAAGTCAGAGTCAATATTATACATTTCTGACATGAATTTGTAGATAAGTCACTTCCTTTCCAAGGACCCGAGTTCCTTATCTGCAAAGGTACCTGCATTATCTTAATACTGTCATTATTAAAATTAAATGAAACATGATTTAAATAATTTAGTTTAAAGCAAGGACTTCAGAAATGGTAGTTGCTACTGGTATTACCCAGGAATTTTTTTCTTTATGTGAAATAGAGTTTAATCTAGATAGTAAATAAGAATTAAAAACACAAAAAAAAAAATTACCAGTTTTTGTCACTGCTACAAAATGTCTGAGAAAGACAATTTAAAGAAAGAAAGGTTTCTTTTGGCCCTCAGCTTCAGAAGTTTCTGTCCCTGGTTGGCTGGCTCTATTGCTGTGAGCCTGAGGTGAAACAGGACATTATAATGAGAAGTGTGTGGTGATGCCGCAGGACTGTGAACTCACAGTGGCCAGAAGGTAGAGAGAAGAAAAGATCCAAGCACAAGAGATTTTCTTTGAGGACTAGCAAGAGGAAGCCTTCAGAACGTACCCCCATCCTAGTGACTATTTCTGCCAGCTAGCCCCCCCCCTCCGTCCCGCCACCTGTTGGTTTCTGCCACTTCCCAACAATGCCATCAGATTATTATTCTATCAGTGGAATAAACTGATGATGTCAGAGCCTTCATGATTCAGTCACTTCCAAAAAAGATGACCAGCTGAATACCAGGGCTTTTTTTTTTTTTAAATAAAATTTCATAACTACAAACTCATTCTGTAATTGATCTATCAGATGAAAAGTCTATGAGCAACTTAAAGGATATAATTATAAGCATAGAAAATTTCCACCCCTGAACAGCTCTTGCTACATTATACAATACACCAACCATAGAGGCCAAACCATTTTTAACGCCATGGGTTGCTAGGGGATCTATCAAACCCATCAGCCTGGTACTACAGAAAATAAGCAGGATTCTGGATGTAGACTTACAACCAATTCCTATACCTGTTGAGAGAATTTGGGTCCACCTATAACCATTTCTGTGAGTCAGAGTCCTCATTGTGCTAACAGGCCAATCACATTTTCCTGGCTTCACTTTCCAGGATGCTGCAAAGATTTAGGAACATGTTTTTCTCAGTTTCTTCATCTGCAGGGTACAGATCAAGATGCCTCTTCATGATTCCTAAGATTGCACCTTGCTATTACACCTGTATTCTGGGCTTTTTTTTATTTTAATTTTTTTCCCATTGTAGTTGCTTTAAAGCAATACACATGTAGACATCAGCAATCCTTTTGTAGAGGCTCCCCTGTATCTCACTTCAAGTTCTTATCCACTGTAGCTTATCCTCTGCTTTTATCAAACTGCAACTTATCTAATTTATGAAGATGACAACAAAAGAAACACTAATTAAAAACCTTTTATCTCTTAGCAGCCTGCCTGCCTTTCTTCCTCCTCATGACCTAAGTCAGTATGGCCCCACACAAATAGCTGGGAAAATTACAGGCTCACTCACAAACCTTCTGAAGAGAGAGCTTGAACAGAGTAGACACTCGAAGGCTGAGAAGCAGAAGCAATGACATGTACTGTCTAAGGCCGAGGTTGGTAGCACTCGCAGCAATAAAGGGGCCTCAGAAATGCCTAACAAAATATAGTAATGACTACTATTCCAGCTTCCCACACAAAACAGTTTCGGGAGCCTCCTGTCACTAGTCTTCCAATGGATAATAACTGAAAACAGGAAATATGTTATTTGACCACTGGATTTCATGCAAAAACAGATAAAATAAAAGCAATTCTCAATAATAGAACCATTTAATCAGAATTTATGAAGCCTACCATATATAGAGACTATATCCATTTCATAATCCCACAAAAATGCTCTGCACCAACTTCAAAGCTTCATTAAGCTCACTTACTGATCACAGCTTTTAGAATTATTGTTATTGTGAGTGTACATGCACATGCACGATCTCACGTGTGCACACACAGGTCTGTGTTGGCATGAGAGGCTAACATTAGGAATTTGGTTTCACTCCTTCCACTTCAGGTTCTAGAGAGTAAACTCAGATCATCAGGATTGTCTTGCAAGCCCTTTTACCCATTAGCTGTCTTGACGTCCCCTTGTTCATAGTTTTGACATGGCTGGGACTGGGAGGACCCAGTTTCAGATGGCGATTTTCAAGGTGGCTTGTGCTGCACATCCCTTCTCCTTCCCTTGGAACAGGCAGGCTGTCCAAGCAAATCTACTATAACAGTGACAAAAGGCATCTTTAATGTTTAGACTCTGAATGGCGCAATGAATGAGCCAATGCCAAGCAGGAGAGTGTAAGTGTGGATAATTTGGGTCAATATTTCAATCCACAACCCAGCCATGAGACAAGACAGTCACTCAGAGGCTTTTTCATATCCCAGGGAATGCTCAAGTTTTAAAGAAAAGAAATTGGGTACCAGAAGAGTTAAATAATAGCTTCAATACTATATCACATGTACCATGACCAATAGGATCCTCCTAAGGATTAGAAGGCTAAAAAGACTGAGTGACATGACCCATCATAAACAATGCTTGAGTGTTCAGCTTAATTGACAAATCAAATAATGGAGATGATTTGCATATATTATGGATAAAACCTAATGTTTAATAATCATAGAAAACTGATTATCAAGTTCTTTATCCATATAACTTTACTGATGCTTTGAACTTATTTTTAGTAAAATTCTGGGCAATTACTAAAGACAGTTGTGCCACCAGCAAGTTATGTTGTGTTTTGTTTCTCGGCAGGTGTACAGAGCTTCTGTGTGAGTTTAATAGCCTATATTTAGACCCACTCTGTATTGACACACACTAATACAACCTGCACTTAAGGCCCAACAGAAATACACAATAAATGTCCCCCTAACAAATAATTTATAAGTCTTTAAAGAAGAAGGCACTGCTATGGATGTTACCTAGCATTTGATCTGTCATTAAAACATAAAGTCACACAGCTGGCACCTAGGTTATGTATTCTTAATACAAATACCTACAGTATTCTTCTTTTCTGTATGTCACCACTCCTTACAGTACTCACTGTTTAAAACACAATTAAGGCATTCAAAGCATATAAAATAGGAAGACCTTCACTGATTAGGATAGATTATCATGACATGTATTTACTGGGGCTAGATATCTTTCACTTAAACATCTCTCAGAGCCTATTTTTCTCCATATAACCAATAACATATAAGAAAGCATAACTAGACAAAGAGATATTGCTGATGCTAAACACATTAACAATAAAGAACAATGACAAGGAAAGGAAGATCAAAATTATAACTATTAGGTGACTTTAAAAATTATAAAGAATTATCCTGGGATTCAGTAATTTTGCTCTTAGGAATATGCTCAAAAGGAAAGCAATGACTCAGCCTATATATATATATATATATATATATATATATATATATATATATATATATATATATATATATATAATTTGAACATCATGATCACAGCAGCATTAGTTTAAAAAGCCAAAAGATAGACATGATTGAAGTGTTTACTGACAGATGAACTGATAAACAAAATGTGGCATGGGTATATGACACAGCACTGTTAGTGTTGAAGGAAACGCAGATGCAGGCTACAGTGTGACAGTGCAGTATTAGTAGGTTGAAGGAAACTGGGACACAGGATTCAGTGTGGATAAAACTTCCAGACATGTTGTTGTGAGAAACAAGCCCCTCACAAAACAGCCAATGCAACGATTCCAATAATTTGAGGATTCTAAAGTAGCCTCATTCATACGGGAAGAAAGAATTGTGGTTGAGATATAGAGAACAAGGGGCAGTTGATTTTCAGTAGGTACAAAATCACATTTGCAACGATTAGAAAGTACTTGAGATAGATAATAGCTGCACAAAAACGTGACAAATAACAGTACACTTAAAATGTCCTAGAATGTAAGATTTATTTGACCATAGTAAAATCACATAACACTTAAATAATGCTGATATGTACAGTAGTAAGTACATGCATAAACTCCTATCTACTTGCCAATTGCTCCTTCAAAATACCTCATTATGATATATGATACAATATTCTAAATAACAGTCCTATATCACAAAAAGGTATTCAGTTGTGATGGTCCTAGCCATCTGGGAGAGAGAGAGAGAGAGAGAGAGAGAGAGAGAGAGAGAGAGAGAGAGAGAGAGAGAGAGAGAAACAGAGAGAGAGACAGAGAGAGAGAGACAGAGAGAGAGAGAGAGAGAGAGAGAATGGGAGTAGAAGAGGGAGAACCAGAGTAAAAGGTAACTTTTAAAAATCATGTGAAACAGTTGAAATCAATATTGGTGTCATCTAAAGAAGGCAAATTCTGTGATAGAACTCTCATCCAATGACTGAGGGAACCGGATGCAGACATCCACAGCCAGGCCCCAGGTGGAGCTCTGGGAGTCCAATGGGCGAAAGAGAGGAGGGATTGTATGAGCGAGAAAAAGCACAGGAACAAATAGCCAAACTAGTGGAAACACATGAACTATAAACCAATAGCTGAGGAGCCCCCATGGAACTGGATCAGGCCCTCTGGATAAGTGAGACAGTCGATTAGCTTGAACTGTTTGGGAGGCCCCCAGGCAGTGGGACTGGGACCTGTCCTTAGTGCATGAGCTGGCTTTTTGAAGCCTGGGGCCTATGCTGGGACACTTTGCTCAGCCTGGGTGAAGAGAGGAGGGGACTGGACCTGCCTCAACTGAATCTACCAGGATGAGCTGAATCCCCAGGGAAGTCCTTGCCCTGGAGAAGGTGGGAATGGGAGGTGGATTGGGGGGAGAGGGGAGGGCGGGAGGAGGGAGGACAGGGGAATCCGTGGCTGATATGTAAAATTAAATTAATTATAAAAAAAATTATCTCATAGGACCCTTGCACATCAGTGCCAGCCAGTATTTGCTGAATGATGTAGCACACTATCTAGAATATAGGAAACAAAAATTCAATGCTAGTTCTATTTAATACTTTTTTTAATTGGGGAAAACAATTTAATGAAATTTCTTGCACTTAATTTTCTATAAAAGCATTTATTCACAAGGTGCAATGCCATGCTTCTTATGATTCTTGGCAAGTGTTATGGTGAAAGCAAACTGGTTTAGGGAGACCTGAGCTGAAGCTTCGTCATATTATGGTCTGAGTATAGTAAAAAATATCCCTTTCTGTGGGAAAAAAATGTAGTTTTGCCCAAATATTAGCCAAGAAAAATTATCTGAAAGCAGTGTTTGGGGGAAGGTTCCAGCTCTCCATAAAAGAGCAATCAATTCCAGTCATCTCTTTGACACTCTCTGAATGGACAGGAAGCAGAGGCTAGACAGCCCAGAGACCTAGGATAGAACCAAACACTACTGACCAAGAAAACATTATTCCTAACAATATTCTGCTATATTTTTATATCAATGCCTCACCCAGTCATCATCAGAGAGGTTTCCTCCAGCAACTTATCTGAGCAGATACACAGACCCACAACCAAGCATTAGGCAGAACTCAGAGAACCCCATCAAAGAGATCGAAGAAGAATTGGAGGAGCCAGAGGGGCAAAGATACCACAAGAAAACAGTCCACAAAATCAACTAACCAGGGCCCATAGGGACTCACAGAGACTGAACTGATGATCACTGATCCTGTATGGGTCTGAGCAAGGTCCTCTGCATATATGCATATATGTTACAGTTGTGTAGCTTGGTGTTCTTGTGGGACTCCTAACAGTAGGATTGGGAGCCACCTCTGACTCTTTTGCCTGCTCTTGGGACCCTTTTCCTCCTACTGGATTGCCTCATCCAGCCTTGATATGAAGGTCTGTTCCTAGTCTTACTGTAACTTTGTATCCCTTGTGACGTTGATATCCCTGGGAAGCCTGCTCTTTTCTGAAGCGAAACTGGGGAAGAGTGGATCTGGGGGAGGGGGAGGGGAGAGAGGAGGGAGGGACTAGGAAGAGAAGAGGGAGGAAAAACTGTGGTTGGTATGTAATGGATGAGAGGAGAATAAATTTAAAAAAAAAAAAACTAAAATCAACACAGTTTTATTAAAGACAAAAAAAAAAGCAATCAAAATGAAAACGTTATCTTCCAAGGTCAAGGACTAATATGTCTCCACTGAAAGATTCTCCAAGCTTCACGTCACAACAGAGTCATTTTGATGAACATGGGACTTGATGCTTTACTGGGGGGATTTGTGAGGCTAAAGTAGCTGCCCCAAGTTTTAGGGGGGTTTTGTTTTGTTTTTCATTTATAACATTTGTTTTTTTCTCGTCTAATAACAAATGGTATAATGCCATTTTGCAGCAGTGATGGGACACAAAGGAAAACACACTTCCTGGCTTAAAACATAAAGCAAATTTTTAATCTCACTCTCGCTGGAATTCAGTAGTCATGTTCGATTTGTTCCTTGTAAGAAGAATTTGAGGAAACAACTAGGTCCATTTTAAAAGGTAAGGTAAAACATTAAACTATAGTAATAGTGTTTCTAAAAGAGGTTTTATCCACTTGAATGAGAACTATGCAAAAAAATGTAATCTATAATTGTTAGTGGAAAGAATTCTGAAAACAAAACAAAAAGCTAACAAGACCTAAATTTTAAAATTGGGTCTTGGAAACTTGATAGCTCTCTGTTTTCACCACAGAACATGTCTATGAGCCTGCGCACTTATTCAGTTTTCACACCTGCAAAATGAGAACGATACTGACTCACAGGGTTGTGATAAAGACTAGACAATAAATACATCTGTTGAATTGAAAATAAATATGTCTATTGGAATGTAAACCCTTGTTTTTTAATTATCTTATTTGTTAAGATCATATTATAATTATATTTTTCCCCTTCCCTCTTAATCCTCCCATATACCTCTCCTTGCTGTCTTTCAAAATCATGGCCTCTTGTTTTATTAATTACTGTTACATACACACACACACACACATACACACACACACACACACACACACACACACATATGTACATACACATACATACACACATATATATGTACATACACATACACACACACACACACACACACACACACACACACACACACATATATATATATATGTATAAATTGCTCATTCTGTATAGAGGTATTTGTGTATATATGTTTTCAGAGCTGACCACAGGTCTCTGTTAAATCGTATCACAGATTTATGATCACAGTGCTATGATGCATTAGCAATATCTCTGAAAGACTTTTATCTACACAAAGATGAAGACATGACAGCAGGTAATCACACCTATGGAGCAAAACTAATTGTTGAGAGCCAGACCCATCCAAGGCTTTCTTAGAGGCTCAGAGGAACCTCGTTCTGTGTCCTAGTCCAAGACAAGACTCGGTAAGAACTTGTCTCAGACTGGGGAGAGAGCTTTGTAGAAGTTAAGGTTTTGGTTCCTGGTAACTTGGCTTTCCCCCATGAAGAGACTGGATCCCAAGGCTGCTGTGTGCTTAGTCTCTGACATTCTTGAAATATTCTGTGTTCCTCTTATACAACATTGTTTGATTATCTTTCTGCTGACTTTGTTCCCATTTCTCCCCTAAAACTGTATAAGATGGTACACTTCTTAATGAACTTGCTTGGCATAGGCATAGCTTGTGCAAGACCTCCCGACTGCAAACTTTTCTGTTTTCTTGCTGTCTCCTGGTCATTGCTCTGTCAGGAACCTGTGACTGAAGAACAACGTCCTGGGTCCAGGTCAACTCTTGACAGCTTCCATCAGCTCCTATAGAGTCACTGTACATAGTTTAGCAAGGTCTCCCACCTACACCAATAGCTTCTGAAAGAGCCAGTACAAAACAGAGATGTTCTTCTCCAGTATTGCCCTCTTGGGAAGCTAAAATTAAAGATGAAGACACATAAAAAGTACAATAAAATTCTAAGCAACTGTCATCAGGCCTGGAAGGAAGCCATGAACGGAAGTGAAGTTGTGTAAGACATGTGAAAGTCAGCGGGGGAGGCTCCCGAGCAAAGCACTAATTCAGGTTGAACCCCTCAGCCACAGGTTCCTCCTTTTCTCTACCCTTCTGGGACAAAAATAGAAAATGATCCCATAAAACTATCAAGTCGAAGGTAAAATGGTCCAGCTTTAGCTAAATATTTGGAACTGTGAAAAAAAATACTGACCTTCTCTAATATTTAATTGGATATCAGAGCTCATCTGACATGGACAGTGAATGTCTGAGAGGCAGAAGACCTGTAGGTGGGAATCCTCAACCATTATGACCATGTTCTATATTTCAATATACAAATGAGATACAAAAGTAGAGCTCTAAAAGAGAGCTTTTACTTGTACTGATAATTCATATATTTCTATGGAAATTTACATAATGTCTCTGGTTTATTCTTTCAGGGGGTCTTTTTCTCCACAGATTTTTTTAAACTATCTCTTCCAGTCAGTAGAAGGGAAATGCCTAATCTATCTTATTCACTTCCATTTTCAGCCTTTATCTCCAGCTGAGATATATTTAATTATTAATATATAAGTTACATATGAATGAATTCTGAATCCAAGTGATATTATGGGATTACTGTCTCTATCCAAGTTGATAAATTGCCCACGGAATTCTATGCAGTGGGAATCCTCAGAAAGTCACAAACTCCAGAAGATGTTTTTGACAAGAGTTCAAAAGTTTTCCTATATTTTCCCCTCAGCCCTTCGCAGCAAGACACTTGAAGATGACAAAGTATTTTAGTGTAATATCACACGAAAGAAACTCACCTAAGAAGGTAATGTGATTTGGCCATGTTCAGTCAGTAAGACTGTGAGTGAACTAAGATGACAAATAAGATTGTTATCCTTATAGCTGGAAGCAAAGTTAAAGCTTTTCTAGCATTAGATACGGAAAGAATTATGGACACCAGAAACAAAACAGAACAAAACCCTACAGGACAAACCTGTAAGCTGTTAGAGCAACGCTTAACTTAATCTAACTGGGCAGGGTCTTTCATTTACTGTTGTTTCTTCTTCTTCTTCTTCTTCTTCTTCTTCTTCTTCTTCTTCTTCTTCTTCTTCTTCTTCTTCTTCTTCTTCTTCTTCCTTCTTCTTCTTCTTCTTCTTCTTCTTCTTCTTCTTCTTCTTCTTCTTCTTCTTCTTCTTCTCCTCCTCCTCCTCCTCCTCCTCCTCCTCCTCCTCCTCCTCCTCCTCTTCTTCTTCTTCTTCTTCTTCTTCTTCTTCTTCTTCTTCTTCTTCTTCTTCTTCTTTGTCTTCTTTTGGTTTTCAAATGTGTTTAACAATGACACAAAATTTAAAGTGTCAAATATATTCACATTATCATAAATGGAATGCAAAACTTTTTCTTTCTTTCTTTCTTTCTTTTTTTGGTTTTTGGAGACAAGGTTTCTCTGTGTAGCTTTGCGCCTTTCCTGGATCTCGCTCTGTAGACCAGGCTGGCCTCGAACTCACAGAGATCCGCCTGGCTCTGCCTCCCGGGTGCTGGGATTAAAGCAAAACTTTTTCATTACAAAAACACCTCAAACTATACCCATTAAATAGCTCCCCATACCCCATACCTTCCAGACCTTGGCAAGCATTTTTTTGTTTCTACAAATTTAATTATTTCATATTTATGGAAGCATACAGTGTGCATATTTTTGTGAATAGTGAAGTCACTTAGCACAATGTTCTCAAGGTTCATTTATTGGGCAGGTTCATTTCAAGGTCAGTTTCTAAGTATACAATATAAAGCATTAATGATCTCAATTAAGTGAACATGATTTGATTTCAGAGAAACCTGCTGCCCCCCCCCACCCGCGCGCGCGCACACACACACTCAGAGCTCAAATACTTAGGCTTAAAAGAGAACACCTGTGAAGCAACTCCAAACCTTGAAGTAGTTCATTATAAAGTTAAACAAGCTGTCACTTAGATCATATGAGAGGGACAATGGGTTAGGGTGGCATTACGTATGGAAAAAAGCAGCAAAGATCACAATCACTACAGAGGGTGACAGTTGACGTGTTTTGGGGTGCTGGTTCTCTCATCCAGTCAACAGCTTTGTGGGCGTCTCTGAACTTTTAGCTTCTAGATTCCATAAAAGAATGTTGACCCACAAGTAAAACACCTGCTGCTAAATGATTTTAAGGTAAATTTCAGAAGTTTATTTAAAATATGCAGAGCCTCAGTTTTGCGAGATGGAAAAACATTCTGTGCATAGATGGAGTGATGCTTGCAGAAATGTGACTGAACAGGATGTTATGGAGCTACACATGTAAGTGGGTTAAAATGTAGAACTTAAAAAAAAACAAAAAAAAATGTAGAACTTTAGGTTACAGTTCTACTTTGCCATAATTATCAAAATAGAAGACTGTATTTATACACAAACTTGTATTCAAGTCTTGAAAAGTGATTGCTGACTTAGAGGATATATTTTAGATGTGCAAGCTCACATTATTTTCCCTTTCATATTAATAGTACTGTGTATATATTTATATTTGCATGTGTGATTATATCTTTGCACATGTATGTGCACAGGTGTTTGTGCATCTAAATGCCATAGGTTGATGTTGGATGTCTTCCTTGCTTTGACAACTCTTTTCCATATTTTTTGAAGCAGAGTTGTTGTTGAATATTATTTTAAGATGTGTTACATTTGTTTATGCTGTGGAACATTTATTTTAATGAGGCAAAGATGTGTTGCATTCCTTTATGTTGCATTCGTTTAACTCTGTGAAGCTGCATTACTGTGACTATCTAAAACACCCAATTGGTCTAATAAAGAGCTGAACAGCCAATAGTAAGGCAAGAGAAATGACAGGAGGGGCTGTCAGGCAGAGAAAATAAATACAAGGAGAAAAAGAGGGAATCAAGAGAGATCAAGGAGCGAGAAAAGAGGGGAGCAGCTACCCAGCCACAGAGCCAGCCATGGAATAAGAGTGGAAGTAAGATTACAGGAGTAAGAAAGGCAAAAAGCCCAGAGGGAAAAGGTAGATGGGATAATTTAAGTTAAGAAAAGCTGGCTAGACATAAGCCAAGCTAAGGCCGGGCATTCATAAGAAAGAACAAGCCTCTGTGTATATTTATTTGGGAGCTGGGTGGTGGGCCCCCCCAAAGAATGAAGAGTAATAAAAGAAACAACTACAGAGTCTCTCACTGAGCCTGGAGTTTACTGGTTTGACTAGGCTGACTAGCAGATGAGCTCTGAGTGTCTCCCAAACCCCTATAGCTAGAGTCACAGATATATGCAGCTGTGTCCTGCTTTTACATGAATAATGGGAATCCTAACTTGGATATCCATGATTGTGATGAGCACAGTGCTAACTGAACTATGTCTACAGCCCCCTTTATTAAAAATCATTATATAGATTTTTGAATAGCCATTTTACCTCCCCTGTGCAAAAGTGCTATACTAGAGCACACACAAAATTATTTTACTAGTTTCAACATTACATATTTTATATATTTCAATATATATGTATTTTGAATATCCAAGTGCATTAGTGTATGATTCCTTTTGAAGAAAACAATTACTGATGTTATCCTCTAACAGGAAGAAAAACAGAAGAAGACACAGGTGTTAAAAGACTGTAAGTCATGTCCTCCCCTCAAAAAATATGATGCTTATTGTAACATATATATGAGGAGATTCAGAGTTTATTCTGTGTGTGTGATTTTCAGTTCAATTTATTGACTTATAAAATTTTGATACTTTTAAATTGTTTAACATAACAGTTAATGCACACAAACACACACACACACAGATCAATGTTCTGAGGTACATACATGCACATTTATGAATAGTTAAGAGAAAAATAAATCAGTTATGTTTAAGTGACTGTCTGCATGAGTCACATGCCTCTATTTTTGAGCAATTCTCTGGAAAATGTTTGTTCTTACACCTTTAAGTGTCTCTCTCCCATCTTTTAGTATATCAGCCTATAATAAGCAAATACTATTGCCAAATACTATGCCCTGTCACTCAATTGTTTAAACATTTCTTCATAATTTTTATTGGCATAAAGTTTGTAATAGGTAAGTTGACTTGGGGGAGAAACACTATTCATGTAATTTCAAATTCTCCTTCAAAAAGTCAGTTTTCTCCTTCAAGAACTTGGCTCAAGGCATTTGCATTAAGAGTATTTTCATCAGCATATTGACTTCAGAAGGCAACCTGTGAATAGGTAATAGAATGATGGTAGCCTGGAGTCTGCATACCTCTTATCGCAGGAGATCAGTCTCAAAAATTATATTGGCATAGAGAACAAAAAACTCCTGCTACTAACATGCCAAAATGTTCTTAATCAAATAGCTTTGGAAATAACATTCAGGCCCTAGACTGAAATTTGTTTCTGCTGTATTTAATTTTCAGTGCACCTCTGACTGCTTAGAAATTGTTAAATGATTCTAGGTAGTTAAATACTAGTGAGACCTCATAAGAAATTAAAAGACCTAAGTTATAAATAGTGATGGGTAAATTCAATTTATCCAGTCTGCCAAGAATTTACATCACACATAACTCATTCATTGAGGCCTTATTAGGTCCCAAGCACTAGGCTAAATATATCATACTAATTACTCCAGGTCATTCACAGAAATAATCTTTTAAAAATAGATTCTTACCTCAATTCTGATAAAGAAATTGATGTTCAAAGAGGTTAAGTAGCATGCCATAGACTACACAGTATGTGTGAGCCAAGGAACAGCCTCAAAGGATCTGGTTCAAATTTTATGGGAATTCAGAGTTGAAAGGTGAGCATTCAGGCTCTCTGTAGCTATTTCTGCTGCAGAAGATAGCTTTTCTAGTTATGAGCCACATTAATAAAAGTTTCTTTTCTTAATTTTGATTTATGAAAATCTTCATTCTTTTAACCTTTATCATTTAGATGCTTTAATTTAGAACTGCAGGATCCTGATGCTTTGTGTATCTAAAAAGAGATGGTTACATTCATATCTGATATAAACTTTTAACCTTAAGAGTTAGTCATCTGGTTTTAAACCCCCTTTCATAGCCTTGGGACTACAGCTGTATATTAACTTATGCAGAGCACAGGACATGTCCAGTGTCTTTGCAGAAAGAGAAGAGAACACATCCAACATTTCAGTCTTTTGATTGGTTATTCCAGCCAGCAAGAAACAAACAAACAAACAAACAAAAAACAACTAGTTTCTATTGAGTCCAATATGAGGTGCATGTAGAAGCTACCAACCTAACATATTCTCAGAGGGTTCTCGGAGATTTAAAAAAAAAAAATAAAGCATGCAGGGGGCATGATCCTACTTCAGAGAATCTGTGGCATATTAGAGAGACACCAGAGGAAGGTAAGAGAGATTACAAGCTTCTAGATAAAATTCCAGCTAGACTTCTAGTTAGAAATCTACACAAAAATGCCCAGAGAAGAACAAACACACAAGGCTTGAGAGGCCCCAGGACCCATAACCTTGCTGGTAAGCACTTTTCCTTGTATGAATGTGGTATATGAAGATGGTGAGGAATACTTGTTTTCAGACACATTGATCAGCTCCAGTGCACAAGGGATGTGAAGAAACTAGAATACAGTCGCATGAGGAACTGAAATAAAACTCTAGAAACTAGTTTTGACAACACTATCTTACAAGAAATGTTGAAAGGCACTCTTCAAATTCACATAAAAACCACAGCACAGAAACATTAACTGTACAAGCATGTAGCTCAGTGGTAAATATCAAAAAACACAGATGATTATAATAATCTAATGTTGGTAATGAGAGTTAAAGGGGAAAATGTAAGAATCATAGTTATTAAATACATTAGTGGTCAAATACATTAGTGGATACAAAATATAAGAATATGTGGGGTGAGAAAAATTAAAAAATTGTTTTTACATGGGATTGAAATTAGGTTACTACCATCTTTTTTTTTTAAATCTGAAACAGGGTTTCTTTCTGTAGCCTTGACTGTCTTGGAACTCACTCTGTAGACCAGGCTGGCTTTCAACTCAAAGAGATCCACCTGCCTATGCCTCCCAAGTGCTGAAATTAAAGGCGTTCACCACCACCACTGGCAAGTTACTATCATCTTAAAACAGAGTGCTAAAACTGTGAACTGCTTCATATAATTCTTCTGATATCAACAAGTAAAGTACCTAGAAAAGGTCCACATGAAGGGAAAAAAGAATAGGTCTAGCATAAAAGTTATAAATAAGTAATTGTGGTGGTTTGAAGTAAAATGTCCCTCAAAGTAAGTGGCATTATTAGGAGGTGTGGCCTTGTTGGAGTAGGTGTGGTCTTGTTGGAGGAAGTATGTCACTGTGGAGGTGGCCTTTGAGGTCTTATATATGCTCAAGCCATGCTCAGTAATACAGACCACTTCCTGTTGCCTGCACTCCAAGATGTAGGACACTCAGCTACTTCTCCAGCACCATGTCTACCTGCACGCCACCATGTCACACCATGGATTAAACCTCTGAAAATCTAAGCCACCCAAGTTAAATGTTTTTCCTTTATAAGAGTTGCTGTGGTCATGGTGTCTCTCCACAACAATAGAAACCCTAACTAAGATAATAATATATGATACATAATAACAGTACAAATTAAATATCTCCAACCTAAAATACTTGAAACTAAGACCCTAACAACTGTGTGGTTTTGAGTATTTTTGGAAATATTTGCATATATTTTACTGGCTGAATATCAATAATCTGAAATCTAAAATATTACAGCTTTTTGAACATCAGGTTGGCATCCAAAAAGTTTCAAATATTTTTATAGTATTTCTAATTGTAGATTCTCAGACTAAGAATGCTCATTTTAAAAGTGATTTCATATTTCACATCAAAAAGCAAATACATCAAATAACTAGAAAATGAATTTTCAAACAATGAATCTGAACTATACTGTAATGCCTGAAACACCTTTTTAGGAAGAAAACTTAAGTCACTTAATTATATACCTCAAGAAACTAAAACAAGACCAAAATTAGTATTAGGAAGGAAATAGTAAATAACGAAGCAAAAATAAATAAAAGAAAGAATAGAAAAAAGGCAACAAAACTGTTTTTTAAGGATAAAATTGCCGAACATTTCTCTCAGCCAAGAATAAATACAAAGACTCAATTAGAAATGAAAGAAAGGACATTACAACTGAAGCCACAAAAATAGAAAGGATGATGAGAGACCACCATGAAAATGTGTACACCAACAAGCACAAAAGGAATAAACAAAAATTGTAACGCGTTATCTGCCAAGATGGAGTGATGAAGAAATATAATATCTGACTGTCCCTGTAATACAATGAAATGACAGCATCTTCAACAAATCGTATTTGGAAAGCCAGATATCCACATGCAGAAAAACAAAATTAGAGTTTTGTTTCACTCTGAACACAAAGATGAACTCAAAATGGGTTAAAGATTTAACATAAGAGCTAACACTATAAAAAGTAAAAGAAAACACAAGAGCTAACACTATAAAGACTAAAAGGAAACTTTCATGTTCCTGGGCTTGGTGATAAACTTTTGGATACAACACCAAAAAAATACGAACATTAAAATGAAAAATATTCAAATTGGCCTGTGGCATATCTAGCTTTGGGTTCCAGGTGAAAATCTACTATTATTCTAACTGAATACAGCAGTAAAACAACTCCCAATGGCATATGTCCTCATCAGAGAAGCTTCTTCCTGAAGGAGATGGTATTTGACCCAGAGACCCACATCGGTACAGTGTTTAGAGAGAGACTGGGGAGTGCCCAGCCCTGAACGGGGAGTGTTTATCACACCTCTCCCTTCAAGGCTCTGGGATCTATGTAGAAGAGACAGAAAAGGGTTGCAAGATCCAGAGGTGGTGGGAGATTTTAAGGAAACAGCATTTTCCATACACAACAGGATAGATGCACATCTGGACCTACAGAGGCTGTGGCAGCATGGACAAGACCTACCTGAGCTCAAGGCAGAGAAAAATACCAGCATGAAGGAAGCGAAGTGAGCCCAAAGTCTCACCACTCCACCAGAAAGCTACTCACAAGTGATAACTGCTGGGAGAGGGGAAATCAGTTTCCTTCAATTACGTGACACTGGATATATCATCCACACACCAGGGCAGGGTCTTTGCTCAGAAGTCCCAAAATTTGTGTGCAACACAAATCAGACTTCCTGTTTTTAGTGTTTTTTTTTCTTTTCTTTTGTGTTTTCTATTTGTTGTGAGAGAAAAAGAACATGAAGCTAGTGAGGGAGGGGGGAGGATCTGGGAGAAGTTAGGGGATGAGAAAGAATATGATGACCAAGTCCATTAAATTATCAAATAATAAATGAAATACTCAAATTGCACTATCCATAAACTTCAGTGCGACAAAGAAAATGTCCAAAAGAGTAATAGGCAGCTTATGGAATAGGAAAACACTTAGAAATATCGTATCTGATGAGTTGTTAATATCCAGAATATGTGATGAAGTCCTACAGATGGATAACAAAGATAAAGAAGCAGCCAATTAAAAATCAGGCTAGGAGCTAGAATATACATTTTTCTAAGGAAAACAGAACAGCTAAGAGGAAAAAAAAACATTCTATGATCCAGAAGACCCACCTTTGGATATTTTCTACCAAGCAACTGAAATCAAAATCTTGAAATATATGTGTGTTTACTGGAGTATTGTTTACAACCTGAAAGCCCATCAGTGGATAAATGCATAAGAAAAAGTGGAAGAATGATGTAAGTGTTCTATTTATTAGACTCTCAATAATAAGAAAATCCTGACATGGTTTTCAGTAAGTGAACCTTGAGGACACTGCACTCAGTAAAATTGACCACTTACACAAAGACAGACATGACATGACCCCACTTATTGGATGTATGCGTAACCAGACCCCTAAAAGCAGATAATCTAAAGGTGTTTGCCAAGGTGATAGAGAAGGACACCTGGGAAAATGCTGAAGCAAGCCTTGTGTTACGTAGTGCAGCAGTATTTTAAAAAAAAAAAATAGTGCCTTACACATCTAGAAAGACGTTTCAAGAAGTGGAGTCTCGTGGGCCACACCAAATGCTACCGGAAGATCAAATGAGGCTATGGGGACTGGGCAGTCAGAATGGGGAAACGTAAGTTTTGAACAATCATAAAAGGAACAATTTTATTGTGGTGATGGGAGACAGTGAGATGAATACGGGCTAGAGGAATCGTCACAGCCTAAGTATGAAGAGGTTATGTCTATGAGTACAATTCGGTAGATAGAGGCGGGTGTGGTGTTAAGTGGACTTTCTAAAAGGTGTGCTACTAATGTAATGCTCTGTGCTAACGGGAGTGATTGTGAACTACAACCTGCCTGTTCGCAGTTACTCCACACTGTGTAAGAGAGCAGTTTTTAGGGTGTGCTTTGTCCTGAGGGACTCCATTTTAAAAGTAGCGTTTGACTCCACTTTGAGTGAAAATGCAGAGAAAGGATGACTGTGTTATAGACACCACTACCGATCCAGTACCACCCATGAGACACAGACTGGTAAATAACTTACCGCCAAAAATTAAAATGCGCCACTTAGAAGCTTGTTAAAGCAGACCGGGAACCTGTGAGCAGATGGACATACTAAAACTGTAACGGAAGCATCAGTCTGAGAACTCATTAAATGCACTAGACTAACAAAAGGTACAGAACCTTCCTGTTGACCCCATAAAGAGGAGAAAAAACTGACACTACCATTGCAATTCCCCCACTGACCCATAAGCTCATCACCCAGGGTGGACACCAAAGGAACTGCAGGCAGAAATTGTTCAACTGTCTCCTGGTAGTGACTCGATTCAGTCCCCATCAGTCCTATGCCATGCCTTGTAGCATGAATTGTTAGAAGGTCTTATTAATAAAAACAAACCCTGAGCCAGATATGGGGGTGATGCTGAAAGATCAGAGAGACAGAGCACACCACAGCTAACCTCACCTTGCCAACTTCTCAGCCGATCCTGTTTCCTCAGACTGAATGCCTCTGAATCCTCATCCGAATGGATCTCAGCTGAAATCCTGAAATCAGCTAAAAGCCTGAAAGCTTAACCAGGCTCTAGTTCATGATCCTCACGCCTTATATACCTTTCTGCTTCTTGCCATCACTTCCTGGGATTAAAGGCATGTGTCACCATGCCTGGCTGTTTCTAGTGTGGCTTTGAACTCACAGAGATCCAGCTGGATCTCCACCTCCAGAATGCTAGGATTAAAGGTGTGTGTGCCACCATTTTCTGGACTCTATGTCTATCTAGTGGCTGTTCTGTCCTCTGACCCCAGATAAGTTTATTAGGATGCACAATATATTGGGGAACAAAATATATCACCACAGTACCTCATCTTCCATGGTCCTTAACTTCTGTAGCTTGAATCATCCCTGAGAACAGAACTGGGCCTGCCACTCTGCATCTTCCCTGTACCTCCAAACAGTTCTTTAACTGGATTTTTTAAAAGTCTGAAGCCTTCCCATCTAACAGGATCTTGACATCACCTTGATTAAATTTTTCCTGGGAAAGGCCCAGGCTAGGTCATGGAAGGACTGTGTTTAAAGCTAACTTTGTACTGAGGCAGTTCTGGCCACCTTCTTGCTCCATATGACAACACAACTCAACATGGTTTGAATCATGCATCGATTCAAGGATATATCATGCACATCTTTTCCTTCACCAGCAAGCATGGAGGCCACCAGGAAAGTTGAGTAGACAACTAGTCATCATAGCTCACTCTCCTCCTCAAAATAAAAAGTCTTCCATTGAATTGAGAAACTGAACTATCATTATATTGACCAAGGATGTTAAACATAATTGCTTCCTAAAAGTTATTTCACGGGAAGAATTACCCTGTGCAAAGCCCAATAAGAGCTAGCATTTTATATAGAGCATTGTAAGGTTTGTCCACTCCCAGAATCTGTAATGAGTACAAGAACATAGCAAGAGCGTATCTAACAAAATCCGTGGGCCATCTGTTTCAGAACCTGACCTCTAGAGGTGACTAATCCTGGAAGCTTCTTGAGAAGGTTTAATCACCCTCCCCTGCCCCTCTGCCTGGCCTATCTTCCTCTCTTAATAGAGCATAATAAAAGCATATGGTGCCATAGAAAGCTTTTGGCAGTAGAATTCTATCTGAAATGTGTTAGGATTTATTTTCCTTTTTCACTCTTTCTCCTTCTTAGGGAGCATGTGGTTTAGATGCTTTTCTGGTCATTAACCTACTGAGGCTAATCATAACCCTACATAGACCAGAAAAGATAAGATGATGTAGCATTTTTAATACATTAAATACTGCATAATTATATCAAGGACTTTGTGGTATTTCTAACATGGTAGAAAGCTCTTGGCTTTCCAAAAACGAATGTTTATTGGTAAGAAGCATTCTCTTTAGCAGTAGCAGGGAAATTTGTTTCAAGAAACAGTTTCTTCTCTTACGTACCAATAATTAGATTGTGTGTGTGTGTGTGTGTGTGTGTGTGTGTGTGTGTGTGTGTGTGTGTGTGTAATTTCTTTGAAGGGCAAGACTACATTATTACTCTGCATTTCAATACAGTGGTGCATTTAGGGATTATTTCAGCTCTATCAGATTATTTGGTTCTATTTACACTCACTTAGACTACTTGGTGAGAAAAATTCAGATCACACTTTTATTTTTACTCTGGACCTAGATGTAAGAATGATTGCACAGCACCATCCAGAGGTGTCCCTACAGGAAAAATCATGTATTTTTCTTTAAAAAGAAAGTGATATACACTCATACACATATACACATATGCAAATGTGCCTACGTATACATGTGCACACAGAAAGGAACTGAGCTAACAAAAAGACTAAAGGAGAGGAAAGAGTTCTATTCAACATGTTGTTCTCTGCCATCCCCCCTAAACTCATACTTGAATCATGGGACCAAATGCTAATAACTACAGATTAATAAATACGAGTTAGCCCAAAATATGGGCAGGTTTGGGCAATGCCGGCCCCTGTGGCATCAGCAGTGATGCAGAATCAGCAGTGATGCCAGCATCAGCAGCTTCCACATAAGGATCTCAGCTCTCAGAACGTTTGATCCTTGTTAGACATTAACATTCTCAAATTTCAGCCTCTCAAGACACAAAAAAAAATGACCACTCCCTAAATACTCCTCAAGAGAGGAAAGTAGAAAAGCCTCGACTGTATGGTAGCCAGACTTTTGTGATTCCTGTGCAGTATGTTTAGAATCAATCCTAGGATGGTTACAACTAGTCAGAAATCCACTTAGGATGAATGGAAGTGGATTATTATCTCTCTGATTCTACTTTGGAGCTAACAGTACTTGAAAAGCACCCTCTTTTGTGTCAGTATGTATTCATATGTTTGTGTTTCTTTGCAAATAAGGGTTGTGAAATTATGCAATTTTCATATGCATATAGTGCATGACCTTCAACATTTATTTACTGTAATATTGGTTTTAGCATTTGAGAAGTGTGTGTATATGTGTGTGTGCACGCATGCGTGTGCACGTGCATGTGGATTATAAATGTTATCTATTTTAGAACATTTCAATTGTTAAGCAACTGATATTCAAACAAGGGAATTATATACACATTAATACACGTTTCTATCCCATGGAAACTGTGCTTTAAGTAAATGAGGTGTGCCTTGCAAATATAAACAAAATTGACCATTTTATTTCTATCATACATCAATTTACTGTTCACCCATGCTTTTTATAGTTTCCTGATGATGGCCATTTAGGAAATTTTATGTTTATAAAGTAAATTTTACTTAAGAGAAATATTGAAAATCCTACATCGTAGATAAAGTAAATAAACCTTCACCTCATAAATATTACACAAGTCCTTATTTCTGTGAACAATAAGGAATGAGAACAAATAGATGCAGAACCAGTATAGGGGTGTTCCTTTCCTTAAGCTGGCACTAGTATCCACCTGCATCACCAGATGGGCTGATCGTAAGTGCCGTTGATAGTCAATATCAATGAGCAGCAGGGCTTAAAGAAATGAGGGGGAAGGTTTTACATTTATCACAGTGGCCTAATCTGAACACTTAAATAGCAATTAAATAACATTTATTGCTCAAGGTTCGTGATGAACTATAATGTCAGTTATCAGAAGTGTTCCCAGACTGAGCAATTAGCCTTGAATCAAATATGGAGCTCTGGCTTTAAGCTTGATTGAAAACTTGAACACTCATGGATAGTTCAACAAAAAGCCTACTAGAAAGATGTATACTTAGGTTTGACTCTGCCACTCACATAATAAAGCTCCCTTTTAGCGGTGTACTAAAGTGTTTCTTAGACTGTAAATGTGTATGTGAATATGCTGGCTATCTTATTAAATTGTAGATTATGATTAAATAAGTTGGAAGAGTGGAATATAGATGCTGTATTTCTACCATGAGTCTATGTATGATGATGCCGGCGGTCCTGCCTGGACAGCCTTGAGTGACAAGGTCCTAGAAGATCATTGATGGAACACATTAAAATCACATGTGTATATGAGAAAACACTGTAAACAATAAAGTATAATATACAAAACTTTGTGTTGGTTAATAATATTTGAGAATTCAATTCAAATCATCATGAAAAAGTTGTAGTAGAACAGATTAGTGCAGCTTTTATGTGCCAATTTCAAAACTAACTTTTGAAATGCTCAATCCTCCAGATTCTCTTCGGTTTTTCTTAGAAAAATCAAGTCAAATGGGGAATTGGCAGGATAACACAGAGATATTCATTCTGAACAGTCGTATTGTGTGTTTGGCTGATGAAAGATTTACTTCATATGACCATTCTGACCAAACATACACGTGTTTTTAGAGATGTGTTCAAGTAGATTCTATGCGTGATTGACCCTATAGGTAGTTTCATTCAATTAAAATAGAAATAGAAAATTGCAAAGAGGAGAAAGGGGGCTGGAGAAAGGACTCTGAGGTGAAGAGTATGTACTGCTCTTGCAGAGGGCCCAAGTTCAGTTCCCAGCGCCTACGTTAGGAGACTCACAACTGCCTGTAACTCCAGTTCTGGGGGAATTCATCACTCTGGCTTTCAAGGGCATCTGTATTCACGTGCACATACCCCTCCCCAGGAAAACACATGGGTGATTAAAAATAAAATAAAAGTCTGAAAAAAGTAAAGAAGATGTAAATTAACTCTAAGAGTGTTGGCAACATGAAAGGATTACCATGAGGCAAAAAAGTTAAAACTGAACAGAGCCTTAAAGAGGTAGAGTACTTGCTATCACATGTGAGGCACCAGGTTCAGAACACACACACACACACACACACACACACACACACACACACACACTCACATACACTAACAAAGCAAACAACAACATGAATACAAGCTAAAGTTCTTGGACAAGAAATCAATTATACAAGTGCTTAGTTTCCATAAAACTGTTCTTTTGTGCTGGCATTCCAGTTTTCTAAGGGAAATAAAATTTACCCACATAATCACTGATTTATAAAACATTCTTCTCTTTATCTAAACATAATCAACTACTCCCTGTTCAAGAGTACACACATTCTTTCTGACACTCCAGTCCTACATTTTGATCATTTCTTCCTTATTGGGTGATCAGTTTGACTACGGGTAAATGATTTTCATTATATATTGGACTTGTATAGCAGATCCCTCCCATAAGCCAAATCCTTCTCAGTATCTTATGCTTTGAACCAAAAAGGCACTTTATCGCAGACCCTGATTATCAACACACTACACACTGCCATGACAAATCTCTTTTTAATGGTTGTAGAGGCACTGTGATTAGAATTAGAACTCTGCATCAAAGATGCCAAATCATTATCAGATTCACCTTCTCCTGAATTTTATGCTCTGTCTTCCTGCTTCCTTGATATTTTATCGTCTCTGACCTGCTTGTGGTGAGAGCCAGCACCATTCACATTCCAAATGCCAAAGTTTGGTTTCATCAGAGAGAAAAGAAAGGAGAAGACTGAAATTTGAACAATTGCGTGTTCTGCCAATATTTTGTCTTTGAATAATAAATTAGAAATAATTCACTAATACCAGTTACGAACAATCAATTATCCCAGTCCACACCAAATCATGAAAATTTTAAATACAGAACAGCACTGAGAGACTCGGTTCTGAAAGCATTCACGACACACCTGTTTGAGAAACATTCAAGGACACTAGAACTGCACACATGGTGGGGACTAGAGCACACACACACACACACACACACGAGAGAGAGAGAGAGAGAGAGAGAGAGAGAGAGAGAGAGAGAGAGAGAGAGAGAGAGAGAGAGAGAGAGAGAGAGACTGTTCTTTGCTATGGTCTTAGGTAAGTGAGATAGCTGCCCCAAGTAGGTGGCCTCATAATTAGTTGGCTCTTCACCCTCTATAGGTTTCACCTAAGAAAACCTGAGGCTGTAGGACAACTGAGCAGCAGTTCCTCTCCACAGAAACACTTGCGTTGTGCACCAGACGTGGTTTTAAATGGTGGAGATAATTGCTTAATTCAAGCTGGAGCAACTGGCCAAGTAAACATGTAGCAGCCAGGAAGCTATTAGCATGATTTTAAGGCAATTATTCCATTAGTGTGTAATAGTCTCCAATTAGTCTGCTCTATCAAAATTTGAATGTCTTCTTTTTCTCCAGAAATTCCGTGTTATATGATGCAGAAAGGTACCAGACTCATTTTAATCCCAGTTTTATAGTTAAGAATTTTGCAAAACCTATTTTTGTACAACTATATGGGTATTGGGGAAATATATATTTGGTGGCATGGGATGTGTGTGTGTGTGTGTGTGTGTGTGTGTGTGTGTGTGTGTGTGTGTTTCACAGAAATGTTGGTGTGAAAGTGCAAGGCTTTGTGGGCCATTTACTTTAAATCTTATACTAAAAGGGCTTAGGAATACAACAGAAAGACAGTTATCTTCCAAATTTCATCATCTTTATGTCTCTACCAGAGACAGCAGAAAATTGAAGTCTCTGACTTCAAAGTTCCAGTTAGTCCCATGAAATAGAAAAGGAAAATCACCCTGTTTCTACAGATGCCTTACTTCTCACCTCAGTGAAAACTTGTTGCTTCTCAGTTATGCTCACATACATTGCAAAGTCCTTACCCCTGCATCGCTAAGAAATAGTCCATAACATTTCTTTTAGGGATCAGATCACTAAACAGGTTTTAGGTCATTTGCCCGCACTGAGTTTCTGGGTCTTGTTTTGTTTGGTTCTGAGGGGGAGGTTGCTTGTTTTTAGTCTATGAAGTGGGGATTGTAATTCCAGCACTGCCTACTTTGCAGAGTTTTTGGAAAAATGTGAGGTAGCAGACATACATTGGCTTTGAAAATTGAAGCGTTACAGACATTTATGGTGAGTCTCAAATGTGGCATCACACCATTCCTCAGAGGTGGTGCTACCTCAGGCATTTAACCTCCTTCCATCTCTAGAGACTCTCTTCCCAGAGACTTAGCATCTCGGTCCTTGCCCTTATTACCAGCTCAGTGCCGGAAGCAGGTGGAACCACGTGAAATAACTGTCTAAGAAAACAAATAAAAAGCAAGAGAAGATGAGGATGCCGGTGGAAGTGAAAGTAGAATTTCACTGACAAAGTAGTTTGCTTTCTACTCCTTCAAAAGAGCAATCCCCTGTCTCAACCAGGAGAATGGAACTGATGCAGAGGGAAGCTGGGTTGTGCTTTCCCAAAGAGACACCTAGGCCCCTGAGAAGTCCTTTGGAGAGGAAGGACAAAGGGAGAGACAACCTTTTTCTGAGGACAGAGCTCTGCTCAGCCTGTGTCTGTCATTGCCACCAAACATCCACTCCAATTGAGTTACGTTGCTGGTGAGTCCCAGCGCTTGTTGGTTGGGCACTTGGTATTTTTCCAGAAACCCATTTTATTTCTTGCTCCTCTCCTTGTTTCTTAGGTTTCACTCCGTTCCTCCCAACTCATCGTGCTTCCGTTGGGGGTTGTGGGGTGAGGGGAGGGCAGATCGGAGGAAACAGACCGACCAGAAGGTTGAACTTAATAACTCAGCTCTCCTCTGGGCAGGGGGTTGATTATCCATGAGTAATTTGCCCTCCAGCCTAGTCTTATAAGAATCAGATGTGCATACCCTCAACTCATGTGCATAACCGAATTGCTAAAGAAATAGAGGCATTTCCCCAGCTGCCGCGCTTGTAAACTGTCCAGAAACAATCTTCCCTCTTAGACACCTAAGTTAGGGACTCCTGTGTGCTCCGACCCAGAAAGCTGGCCAGTGCTCTGGCCCAAACCATGCATACCATGCTAACGCCTCTTGACGCCCCACACAACTGCACCTGGCTGGTCCTAAGCTTCCTTTCTAGGCCACCAGCTCTGTCACCTTTTCGGGGGCAATCTGCTCATTATTGCCATCTCTACCTCTACGCTGTTGCTCACGTGGATTTCACTGCCTGGCTTCTGTCTGGAGCAGCAAATGTGTGGTCTGCAAGGGTTTGCTCTCCTCACCTAGGAGCTCCACCTTAAGCAGCTCTGTGACCAGACTCCCTCCTCGCCCAAGCCAATTAGGAAATGCTTGCTTTCTGCTTCTTGCCCCCTTCAGCTCTGTGTCAAGGACAGCGATTATGCCGCCGCCGCCGCCGCCGCCGCCACTGGTCCTTGAACTTTCATCACTCTTCAGAGAGCGCTTTGTCTCTTTAAAGAAGACTGGGGACGAATACTAATTCTAGATTCTAGATTCTAACAGTGAAACTACCAAATCCTCCTAAGTCCACGCTGAGGAGGGACTCAGTGATGTTCAGGAGCCGAACTCCTAAGACAGCCAGCTTCTTCCCGTAGCGCACCCTGGAGCCACCGACTCAGAATCCTGATCTGCCTGGCCTCCAAGCCCCTTGAATCTTCCGGGAAAACCATAGAAGGGGGCCCAGGGCGCGATCCTGGAACCACCTTCTCCCCTGCCCCAGCCCTGCGAATCCAGCCTTCTTCTGAAGCTCAGGAGAAGCAGTCACCTTGACTCCCGGTGCCAGGGTCCTCCAAGGTTTGGAGAACCCGGGTACCCGCGCCCCCGCCCCCCCCCCCCCCCCCCCCCCCCCCGGCCAGCTTCCCTCCTGTGGGCAAGAAGCAAGTTAGCACTGAGTGTTAAGGTGAAGCAGGGCGGGGCAGGTGCAGCGGGTACCTACCTGGGATGGCTAAATTGGTGAGGGGGATGCTGTGGATGCTCTCAGGCAGAGTTGCCATCCAGTCGGCGAATTTCAGCTCGTTTTTCCCCTGAGACGAGGCCATGGTGTCGGTCTGCTTGCCGCTGCGCTGGTCCCCACACTCCTAGGCACAGACTGGCAGCTGCTGCCGCTAAGCCAATGTTTGCTTCGGCCCCGCTAGAGTTTACACTCCGCTCTGCGCCACACCCACAGGATGGCGCAGACACATGCTCATTTTAATAATTATTCAAAAACACCCCATGCTCTCTCCTTGCCTTCGCCAGACTCCACTGCCTGGGCTTTTGTTCCTGACGTCCGTGCTCAGCTCTCTGCTCTCTCCCCCTCCCTGCAAACTCCCTCCTCCCGTCTCACCCCTCCTAGGTGGCTCTGCCTTTCCTTGCCATCCTGCAGCTCCCCACGGCTTTTTATTATTAGTCTTTTATCTTTTTAAAAACTTGGTTTTCCACGCTGCTTTGTCCCTGGTCTTTCTCTGTCCTTTGGTATGACTTTCTGGTCTTGTTAGCATGAAAGGCAGTCTTGCAGTTGAATCTAAAAATACTGGTAGACTTTGGGATGTTCTTGCCTCCTGAAGAGCAGACTCATCTTTGGCTCTCAGGACTTTCCATTCTTCCCAAAGAGTGTTCTTTTTCCTAAGCCACAACAGGTCACGCCTTCCCTCAGCCCTATTTGTACAAAATGGTGGTCTTTATTTAACATTTTGCCTAATTTTCGGAGAAGCTGATACTTGTGGTGAGCAGGCAAGGGCAGTATATTCTACAGCAATGTTCTTAATTCCTGGTTCCAGACATTTCACGGTCAAGAAGCACGGCTGCAGGTTGTGAGGATTCCACTATTTCTGTGGAGTGATGTCCTTCGTTTCTTGGTTTCATGGCATTCAAGACAACATGAAAGTCTAATGTTGGAAGAAAACCACATCTCCCAATGACGTGCTGTAATGACTGCCAGTAGCATTTGGTGGAATGTATTTGGCACCATTTGAAGTGATCTATGTAATTGTTTGGATTTTCATTCCTTGGCAGACTAGAGAGATGTGTCTCTCCAGAGAGAAATCACTCACGTGGCTCCAAAGAACTGTCTGGGTCCACCTGCTCCCAAGTGAGAAAGAGAGGGGAGATGAAGCCTTACGGATGTGATGAATCTGGCATTAGCCTGAATAGGACTACGTGAGTCGGGCTGAACATGTGTGGGGCCTTTGCCACTCAAACTACGGATGGGCCAAAAGGGGCTTGCTTTCCGGTGGAGGGGTGCGTAAATTCTTTCCCCAGAGGAAATGCTATATTAAGTTGAAGAAACAAAAATCAAGGTAGGAGAGACAACACTATGAAACATGAGAATAACCATTTCAGTCCGGTAAACCCATTTAGCATTTTAAAAGCCAGAGAGCCTTCTTATTTTGTGCAAGGATGCTGGGACCAAAGCAAATTCCCATCTATTCGAAATCACTGTCGGGGAGATAGAGGAGAGATACCGATCAATTCTTTTGATCAAATTTTCTTTTTCTCCCCAGGGAAACTGTTCCCAGTGTCATGAGGACATGATAGGTCTATCTTTAGGGATGAGAATGAGATGTACTAGAACTTCTGCTCTGGGGATTCTTAATGTTCTCACTGACATAACAGATCCTCATATCCTTTTAGTTAGAATGAGAATCATCTCACTTTGAGCTTGTTGGCCAAAAGAGCTCTAAGCACCAGTTTTCTGGCTAATGCCAGTATTCTCAAGGCAGTGCTTCGGGGCAGCAAGTACATTCAGAATGCAGAGATAGCTGCACTGTCTCTGAGAAAAGTCCATCACTCCCTGTTAGCCCAGGTTCCTCCATTATACAGTCATGATAACTGAGAGATTTGTGGGGACACTTCTAGGAGAGAGTGTAGATGTTTGCTGAATAGCAGGATCTGTATATTCACTTTTCTTTGTCTTTTTGAGGCTGTTCTAGCCTTTTAACATAGTCTTTCCAGGGTGGTAGATTAATTATGCAACCTGGGAAATATTGTTGTGTAAGATGTATTTGAAAAATACCCTCTATCCAAATGCATTGTGAGGATGTGTCCTGAAAACTTTAGGAAACAGTTTTTAAGAGATGATTGTTCTAATGTAGAATTGTCTCTTCCTCAGGAAACTTCAGTGTTTGCTCTTAAGGCCTTCAACTGATTGGATGAAGTCAATACATATGACAGCAGGTAATATGCTCCATTCAAATGATTAAAAACATTACCTCGTCTACAAACATCTGTATATCCAACATCTACTGTAGTATTGGAGCAAATAGCTAGTCATCATATCTTAGCCAAGTTGTGATGTACAAAGAAAGCCATCGCACTCACTGGAAAATTAACACAGAGTTTGCTATCAATCCCCAGGTCTCTTTGGGATTCTATTCCCAAATTATTCTCTAATTCTGATGCTGTTAAGAACTATCACATGCATGGTAGCTAGAAATAAAAAGAGAAAAAGCATAGATACTTGTCTTGGATTTTTAATCATGCAAGCAAGTCAAGGTATGTATCTGTATACTTATACCCACAATATGGGGGATACCATTGAAGTTTCATTGTAGAGTTTCATAGTAATTTATTATTCTAGTTTCATTCTGTTGCTGTGATGAAGCACGATGACCAAACACAACTTGGGGTGGGGAGGGTTTCTGTCATCTTATACTTCCATGTCATGTTTATCTTTGAGGGAAGTCAAGGCAGGGAATCAGGGCAGAAACCTGAAGGTCACACTGCTTGCTCTTGTATGCAGTATTACCTCCGACCAGGGAGCGCACAGCCAAGAGAGCACAGTAACAACCATGTGGGCTGCTGCTTGTTCTCTGGCTTGCTTTGCTTATAGACCTATGGTTAGGCAGCTTTCGTAGACAACCAGGACTACCTGCCTGTGGGTGGTTCCACTCACAGTGGGCTAGGCTCTTCTTCATCAACATTTTTTTTAAATCCACCATAGACGTGCCTACAGGCCTATATGATTTAGCTAATTCCTCAACCAAGATTTTTTTCCTCTCCGATGACTCTAGAGCTGTATGAAACTCACAGTTAAAGCTACCTAGGACATCTATCCACCTCTAAAAACCAAAGTCTTTTAAGCACAAGTGAAAAGAGTAAAGTGAGGTGAAGTAGCACCTTAAAGCACCCTTAAACCTCTTCATGCAATCAGCTGTCCATCAAACTCACATTATGCAGAGGACCTAAAAATCACTACTCCTCTCAACCATCTCCTTACTTCCTGTTCCTTTTACCCATAAAAATACAGTAGCCACTTGCCTTATCTATACATTCAGTTCACAATCTCCCTTAATTGCTAAAATAAAGTTTTTTTTTTTTTAAAGCTAAACCAATTTTGAATTGAGTTAGGAAAAATAAGAATTCTTAGAAATCAGGAAACACTACAATACATTTCAGTCAGATAATGCCTCAGAAGAGAACATCTGCTTCAGGCAATTCAATCAAACTGTTTTTAAGACAGTGTTTGCAAATTAATATTTTTAGAGTCAAGCTTTAGAAATACATACACCAAAGGCAATAGTCTTTGTAAAATTAATAATAATGAACATGACTTTCTTTCTATTCTCTATAACATCTAACTAAATATTCTATCCAAAGAAACTTACTGTGTCTGAGTTACAAAATAATTGTTTATATTTGAAGCTGAAACACAGTTTTTGCTCCACTATTTTAATACTACAGAGTTTTCTCTTTCTTTCTGGATCTACAGTTCATATGTTATCCAGAAAAACTAACTAAATCTCATAGGTTAGTTTAGTGACTGGAGTGATAAGCTATGAGATCTGGAGGCCTAGATTTTTAGTTAGGCTTTCACACGTAGCTGCTGTCTGCCACTTGGTTTCCTGTAGTGAAGCATAAGGAAAGATGATTTGTCCCTAGAGATGGGAAAATATGATTTCTATGAAGTTGAAATTAAGAAAGGAAATTAAAGCCGGGCGGTGGTGGCGCACGCCTTTAATCCCAGCACTCGGGAGGCAGAGCCAGGCGGATCTCTGTGAGTTCGAGGCCAGCCTGGGCTACCAAGTAAGTCCCAGGAAAGGCGCAAAGCTACACAGAGAAACCCTGTCTCGAAAAACCAAAAAAAAAAAAAAAAAAAAAAAAGAAAGGAAATTAAAATTTTCTGGAATAGAATGAGAGCTCAAAATACTGGAGTACCTTGTTACGCTTCTCATCCTTGTGTTTTTCTTCCTGCTCATGGTATACATGCTCTTCAGGCTTTTACCTGTCAAGATTCTTCCTATAAAACCAACTCCTCTTTGCAAATGTCCTTATCATGCATAAGTGGAAGTAATCTCTCCTTCCTCCTCACAGCCATCGGTGTGTGTTTATGGCTGTGATGTATCATCTTTCTGACTCCCTAGTTGGTCTTAAAGCATGATTAGGGCAGACATGGTGTTATTTAGTATTCTATAATGCCTGTCACAATGACTAAGATATAAGAGTCCATTCTAATAATTAATTTTACTCACTAATTTCATAAATATTTATTGACTATTTCATATGTGCTCTGTCCTAGAGAAAGAAAATGGAGCATGAAGTCCCTGAACTCTTTGAAGTTTTTGAATACATGTTCGAAGGGAAAGGTGTTAAATGATACCTCAGTAGATGAATAAATAAGTGATGTAGATGTGTCTCTCACACTGCAAGGAAAATCTCCTTTAATATCTCTATTTTTATCCCTTCACCAAAGAGAAAAATATTATCAAAGTTTAGACCCTATTGTTGAAAATACATCTTGAAAGAAAGATTAGTAGAGAAAAACACTTGGTTACTTTGACTCTATATGTTCTTTTCCCCTATTTCTTCTCCTCATTGTTATCTTAATAAGTTAGTAGCTGCATTTGGAAATTACATTTGGTACTCTTCTAGATCTCCCAAGGACAATTATTACAAAATACATGGTTTTTCAAAGCACAGAGATTGGTGGAGCAAGGGATAGCCTGGAAAGGAAGAGAAAAATTGCTTCAGGTCAATGAACTAAATCAGCACAACATGAATCAGAAAAAGCTATTCTTGTCATTGACAAAAACTTACAATATCTGTATCAATGATATTTGTATCTTCCGCAAGTCAAGAGCAACTCAAATAACCACATAGCAATAAATAGATCAACAAATGTAGATAATTGGTATATTATTCAGCTTTAAAAAGTCCAAGTATCTGCTATAAAACAGAGGAAATTTAAAGAAAATATGCCAAAAAATAAATATTGTATGATTCCACAAATCTGAGGTTTCTGATTAGTCAAATGTAGAGAGATAGAAATAAGAATACTGGCTATCGAAGATAGGGGCAACAAGGAATGAAGATTTATTGCTTGGTGGATAGAACCTCACTTCAAGGTTCTTAAAAGATTCTGGAGATGATGTATAGTGCAGTGGAAGCACATTGTGGTGAATGTATTTGGAGCCATTCAAGTGTACACTTAAAATGTCTAGGATGCTGTTGACTGTTGGACAAAGCAATATGCTAATTTAATTGATTCTAAGAGACTCCATTGCTTGATGGCTCATCTTCCAGGAAATAGCTAGAAAGAGCTGTAGTGGGTAGCCATTCCAGCTTTGATCTGGAAGTTCCAACCCCCATTGAGACTTCGGCAACTGTCACGCCTACAAGGCAGGGCCAAGGGGGGCACCGGGGGACCCGAGATCTGGATCGGCGGGCGCTCTCTCTGTTGCGGGACCCTGGACTGGAGAGGTGGACTGAGCAGAGCTCCAGAGAACACCGCTGGACTGTGATACACCTTCCCCAGACTCCGCGACCTACCTATTCCTTAATTTGTAAGTTACGCCATTAAATAAATCTCCTTTTAACTACGTGGAGTGGCCTTAATAATTTCACCAATATCTCCTGCCTGGCTCGCCAGCCCGGCTAGCTCAGTCGGTAGAGCATGAGACTCTTAATCTCAGGGTCGTGGGTTCGTGCCCCACGTTGGGCGCCAGATATTGGTGAAATTATTAAGGCCACTCCACGTAGTTAAAAGGAGATTTATTTAATGGCGTAACTTACAAATTAAGGAATAGGTAGGTCGCGGAGTCTGGGGAAGGTGTATCACAGTCCAGCGGTGTTCTCTGGAGCTCTGCTCAGTCCACCTCTCCAGTCCAGGGTCCCGCAACAGAGAGAGCGCCCGCCGATCCAGATCTCGGGTCCCCCGGCGCCCCCCTTGGCCCCGCCTTGTAGGCGTGACAGTTGCCGAAGTCTCAATGGGGGTTGGAACTTCCAGATCAAAGCTGGAATGGCTACCCACTACAAAGAGCATACTTAAAGTTGAGCAAATCCCATTTACTACCTGCTGCAGTGAGGCAGCATACCATCACAATAACCCAGAACAAAGCTACAGGGTGCACCTACATGCTGTATATGTTCCATAAAATGTTTGTGTTTCACAGAAGAACTCCAAGGCCTTGCTGATAGTACTGGCACAATTCCTGATGCCAAGGAATATTTTCCTCTTTTCCTTAATAAGTAGGACACAGAGTAGTATAATTTATCTAGGGTTCCTCCATACTGACAGTGCTGAATTTCATTGTTAATGTTGACCTGTGCTTCCTATCGGTGACATTTTCACTTACACTTTATGGAAAGAAGAAGTTGATGCAATAATTTTTTTATTATAAGTCATGGATACTCTTGCACAGGTATGACAGCAAAACCTTTTGTATGTTCTTGACATTCTCAAACAGTCTCACAGCTACAAGGAAGTGAAGATAATCCCTGCTTCAGAGTAACTCAGTCATTTTTCATTTCCAGTCTCTTCTGGCACCCCTACTTCCAAAGCAGACATCTATGTCTAGAGCTGCCTGGCAGACATAGTCTGTGTTTTGGGACACTTACTCACACCTTAGAGAAATACTATGAGAAGAAGAGTCTGATGATGAGATTTCAGTTTAGCCCTAGTCCCAGAACTACATATCAGCCCATGGAAGATGGTGTCAGAAATTTGGATGTGATGTGAAGACATAAGCAGCCGGCTCTTCAGGGAACTCTGGGCAATGTTGGCAAAGGCTGAATTAGAGACTTGGACATTTTGTGCTTCTTCAATTTTCTAACTACTGCTCTTCCATTACTTATGATCACAGCTTTCTTTTTAAGTTCCATTTTTGTTTTAGATTTTTTTTTTGAGACAGCATCTTATGTAGTTCAGACTGGCCCCAACTTTGCTTGGTGACTGAGGCTGGACTTGAACTCCTGATCCTACTCCTTCCCCCTCCCAAGCGCTGATCCTTAGGTATGATCCACCATATGACTAAGACCATAGCACTGACTAATAAAGATTTATTTAAACATTGGATGTTCATCTTGATTTGGTCATAATCTTTTCTTTAAAACTCTGTGTGGTGCTTCTCTTCATTGCTTTTCTTGTTGCTGTGAACAGACACCCTACAGGAAGGAACTGAAGGGAGGGAAGATTTATTTTGGCTCATGAGTTAAGAATACAATCCAACATGGTATGAGAGGCATGCTGATGGAAGTGTGAGGGTATGGTGATGTCACATCTGTAGTTAGGAAGCATAGACATATATGGGGACGTAGAGCTCACTTTCTTCATTGTTTCCTTTTGGTTTGATTCATGAGCCTAGACCATGGACGACGCCACCTACTTTCAGGATAAATCTTCCCTATTCAATATTTAGTCTCTTGAGAATTGAACTCCAAGCATTCCCAGAGATGTATCTCATGGGTGATTCTAAACCCAGTCAAGTTGGTAATGAAGATTGCCATCAAAGCCCTTACTCTTCAAATATGATTTTGAACCTGTTGCTTTCATAATATAATTAACAATATAAATATTAAAGATATTCCTTCTTATACCTGGGCTCAAATACTAAATATAACTATGCTTTACAGAAATCTTACTATGTGCTCTTTAAGAAAGTCAATATCATGTTATTTATAGCATCTACAATAGGTGACTATAGTATACCTGACAAACAGGTTTTAAGAATGAGAATAGAGAAAAATGCTTCATTCTGTTTTATAAAATTATTTATAGTTTCAAAAAATTGAGAATAAAAGAGAGTAAAATGTCTAGCTGGAACAGGGACAGTGTGGGGGAGCAATGAAAGAGATACCTTGATAGAGGGAGACGTCATGGGGATAGGAAGAACCCTGGTGCTAGGGAAATTCCCAGGAATCCACAGGAGGACCCCAGCTTAGTCTACTGGCAATAGTGGAGTGGGTACCTGAACTGGCTTACCCCAATAATCAGATCAGTGAATTCCCTACCTGTCATCATAGAGCCTTCATCCAGTAACTGATAGAAGCAGATGCAGAGATTCACAGCCAAGCACCAGGCTGAGCTCCAGGAGTCCAGTCTAAGAGCGAGAAGAAGGATTCTGTGAGCAAGAGGCGTCAAGATCATCATGGGGAAACCTACAGAGACAACCAAACTAAGCTAGTAGGAACTCATGAACTTTAGACCAACAGCTGTGGGGCCTCCATGGGACTGGACTAAGCCCTCTGCATAAGCAAGACAGTTGTGTAGCTTGATCTGCTTAAGGGGCCCCTTGGCAGTAGGATCAGGATCCATCCCTGGTGCATGAGCTGACTTTTTAGAGCCCATTACCTATGATGGGACACCTCACACAGCGTTGATGTAGTAGGAGGGGCTTGGACCTGCCTCAACTGAATGTACCAGGCTCTGCTGACTCCCCATGGGAGACCTTACATTTTGAAAGGAGGGAATGGAGGATGGATTTAAGGGGGAGAATAGTAGGGGACAGGAGGAGGGAAGAGAGGGGAATCTGTGTTTGGTACATAAAATGAATAAAAAATTTCTTAATAAAAATATAGTTGGCATTTAGTATTGTTATTTTAAAGTATTTTCATCACAGAAATTTTAAACAGCAAAGTGGAAATAGTAGTTAAAATACCACTACAAGTTCACCACTCAGTTTCAAAAATAGCAGCTCATGAGCAAGTCTTCTATTTTCACATACTTGCCTTCCAAACTAGATTATTTACAATTCATATGGTATAGCATTAATGCCTAAAGTTTTTGTATTAATTATCGTTTAATTTAATAATAAATCCAATTCAGAATTTCAAAATAAATAAAACAATAATTTATTAAATTAACTCACCAATTTTTCTAGTATGGGAAATTAATTACCTAAATACAATCAGTGTGAAGTTTCAAATATTTTTACTTAACTTAGGCTAAATATAGACTAAATACATGCAATTGTATTATAAGGAAATTATAAATAGTAAATTAAACTTCACAAATATAGACTACCCTACATTTACACCCTTCAGTTACACTCCGGTGTGAATTATTAAAACTCACACTATCTTCTGTGCATCTAAGAATCCTAATAATCATATGCATTCTGAATCATCAAAACCATTCTCTTTTAAAATGATTGAATTATCTGTATGCTTATCACATTTAGTGTTATTTAAATATTAAAACATGTTTATTTTCTTTCTTTATTAAGAAACTTTTTATTCATTTTACATACCACCCACATTCTTCCACTCCCACCCAGCCTTCTCCCCCAATCCACCCCCTGTTCCTAATAAGCAAAGCTAAGATGTGAACTTCATTCTTCATATAACACACCAAAGAAATATGACTGTTAAATCATTTTATTACATAGCACATCTATATGATGTAATATTTCTTTTTATATTCCATGTAAGAAATAATATAATTTCATCTAATTATTGAAGTCAGGTAGAAAACATCTGATAAAAACATAAAGAGTACATTTGCAGATGTCTTCATAAATATAGCTAAAGACAAATGGCATGTTTCTAAGAATTAGGTATGTGTTGGAATAATAATCTTAATATTTTTACTGAGTGTTAAATGGCTGTATTTGGAAACAAAGTGTCTTTTAAAGCATCTAAAGAAGAGCTTGTGTAGAAATGTGCCTTTAGACACACTGCAGAAGTTATTACAACGTTTATACCATATCAAAGAAGAAAGTATTATTGATATAAGGTGACTTAGGAGCTGATTTTCTGGCTGAAGCAAAGACAATTGTAGCTCTAAAGAGATAAATGTCAAAATTTATCATAAGTCACAGAGCCACCGACAGAAAGCCCAAAAGGAGACTGTAATGACTCAGTACCTCACTTCCCTGGCTGGGATGTTAGAATCATTCAAACACAGTGGAAGACAATAGGAAAATGAGAAAATGAACCTAGACGTTTCCTCTCACACATATTCTTATGAAATGAGGAAGTTATGGAGTTGCCTCCCTGAAATACAAAATTAGGAAGCATGTAGACAACAAGTTAGTCAGGAAAACACACACATGGTGAAGGATATGGGACTGGAACATTACTCCAAGTGAGTAATGATGATTTGCAAACATGAGAGTCACAACACTAATGATTTTTTAAGAAATTTAACCATGAAATACTTAAACTTATGGTTAAGTAAGGTAGACATCTGTTAAGGGACAGCATATGTCAGTATATAACTAACGAAGAAGGAAATTTTAAATAATTTATAGCAGCTGAGCATGATGGCACACACAGTTCAATGAGATAGTGTTTTCCTGGAATCCCCAAGCCCTAGATTTGATCCTTAGCTCTGAAACACATACATATGTGCATAAAATTTTTATATCCCAAACTTACACCCCACCATTGTGATAAATTGTGCAGAATTACAAGACTTAATTCTTCCAACATTATCACTGATGCTATCATTATCCAAGAGATATTACTCTTGTTACCTGGTTAGTAACTGATTAGTGCAGCTGAAAAAAGATACATCTGCTATTGTGTGTATTCATACTGCTCTCTGTGTTATTCACAAGCATGAAAAAAATCTAAGCTGCCTCTCAGAGAAGAAGTTAATGGGTCTGCATCGACTGAAGCTCATTATTATGGGTATAAAGGAGATAGACTGACCTTCACATAGGCAAAAACTATTTAAAATTAAATTATATTAAATAACTGTTGGAAATATAAACAATGAGATGTTAAGGATGCACATTTCCACAGACAACATTCTTAATGAGATTATTCGACAGGTAGATACATTAAAATGATTATAAAATGAAATAAATACATAATAACCAATTTAAAGTTATACATACAGATTTTATATGAACATTGTAAGGTAACATTAAGGTAATATTAGGTTTGAGACTAAGGATAAATTTAAGCATCTAACACTAACAACAGTTAATCTCTTTTAATTAGCTTATAAACAATGTCCTAAAACCTGTACTACAAGCCAAGAACTTGAAAAGGAAAGAGATATGACAATAGAAACAGTATTATATTGTCATAAAAATAGACCCATTGATCAATGGAATAGTTGAGGGTTCACATATAAACTCACTGCAGCCTCCTGATTTTTGACAAAGAAGCCAAAAATACATATTGGAGAAAAGGCAACTAGCAAAGCCGCATCTAAATGGAATGGCAGAAGTCACAAAGCCAGCACAGCTGCTTGACAAAGATCCAGCAAAGCTGAGCTGCATGATGGCTGCCATGCCACCTTTGGTTTTCATCTCCACCTTTTGCATACTTGAGAGACTTTTAATATTTGTACATTTGGGGATATTGGACTGATGGAAAATTTCATATGAATCATTTATGCCTTCTCCCAGGATTATTGCTTCTAAGCTTCCTCAATTGCTATTCAGGACAGTCCTGAACATAATATTCCCCCACTTTTAGGGAGATACCCTTATCTACTTGGAGGTCTTCCTTATGACTTGGAGGTTGTGACACATAAAGAAGCCAGAGGTCTCTTCATGAGGCTATGGGACATTCTTGAAACATCTGTTCCTGTACTTACACAGGAACAAGACATTCAAAACAAAGTAAACTCAAAAAGATCAACAAGATTTGGTGGGCTAGAGGAGTTGGCCACAGTTCAGATTATAAGCCTCTTCCCATTGTACACTCAAACAATTACATGGCATACAACTCTGTCCTACATAGAGACATATTGATGAGCAAAGTATGGAGTGAAACATGATAAAAATATTAGACATCAGGACCTCCCTTTCTTAGAAAAGTTAACTCATGTAGAGCCACTATGGTGACATATGACCAAGGAACAGCAGAATGCCAAGATTAGACATATAGGCAAATTCTATAAAGCTATAAAATATAAATATTGTATTATGCCAGAATTTGAATAAAAACTGCAGCAGCTTTTGGCCTGAATTTTCTTGGGCACTTTGACCATTAAGAGTTAATAATACACTGTTTGGGACACAGCAAAATGCCCAGGGTGGCTTGACGATTTTGTTTTGGTCTAGTGTCCTTGAAGCAACCAAAGCTACTAGCCTGAGAACAGGTTGTCATATTCCTCTAGATTCTTAAAAACTGGGTTTTGGGTTAATGAGTAAGAATGATAACTCTGTTTATTAATGATGTCAAAACTTGAGGAAAAAATATTGGAAATGATAACTCTGTTCTGTCATAGTTTATTAATGATGACTAAAAGATGAGCAAAAAGAAGTGAAACATGTCCAAAAACAAAAATGATGTGATCTGTGTTTTGGAATATCATGAATGTATCCCTGCTTACTAAATTCTGTATAAATAAGGAACTACTCTGTCTGATAGTCAGGCTGCAAGATTCTCCCAACCACTATGGCCTGGCTCACTTCCTTCCCTGCTGACTCCTTATATCCTCTGCTGGGACCTGTCCCACCAGGGACAGTTCCTGTCAGGGTACGACAAGCTGTACCAAGATGTGCTTCCTCTCTGTCCATCTCTCCTAAAACAAAACTAAGAAGTGTCCCATATTTGATTCCTCCTGTCACCTCTCTTGCATCCACCCATCTTCAGACCCTGCCCTCATCCAGAACCAGACCCTGGCAGGCAGCATCCTCAACAAATGGTGCTAGTCCAGCTGGATAGCTACTTGTAAAACAAGTAAAGCCAGATCCTTGTTTCTCACCCTAAATAAAACTCAACTCCAAATGGATTGAGGACCTTAACAAAAGATCTGATTGTCTGAATTTGACAGATGAGAGAGTAATGAATATGGTCACAAAATAGGCACAGTAAGACTTTCAAAATGGGACCCCCAGAACAAAGGCATTAAGATCAACAATGGACAATGGGAACTTACAAAACTAAAAATCTTCTTTATAGCACAGGACACCATCATTTGATTGAAGAAGCAATATACAGAACGGTAAAAAAAATACTACCTATAATGAATTGAATGAGAACAGACCCCACAGGCTCATACATATAAATACTTGGTCCTTAGCTGGTAGAACTGTTTGGGAAGGATTAAGATATAGCTGTGATGGAGTAGGCATGTCATTCTGTTGTAGAATATTTGTACAGTGTGTGAAGATATATTGCTGTGACTGGTATAATAAAAAGCTGAACAGCCAATAGCTAGGTAAGAGATATAGGTGGGACTTCCTGGAAAGAGAGAGAGAGAGAGAGAGAGAGAGAGAGAGAGAGAGAGAGAGAGAGAGAGAACGAACTCTGGGAAGAAGAGAGGCAGGGATGCCAGGGAACTTTGAAGAAGTTGGACATATGTTTATGGAGCAGAGATAACTGAGCCACATGACAGAATATAAATTAACAGAGACAGATTCATTTAAGTTATAGGAGCTAGGTGGGGAAAAGCCTAAGCTAAGGCCAAACTTTCATAATTAATAGTAAGTCTCTGTGTCATTATTTGTGGGCTGGTGAACCCAATAAGAAAGTACTACTACATTACTCATTTCCATTTATCTCTCTCTGTATATGCCTCTCTCTGCCTTATGTTTGTAGGTCAAGATTAAGCTCTTAGCTACTGCTCCAGAGCTATGCCTGCCTGCCTGCTGCCATGCTCCCCTCCATGATGGTCGTAGACTCTAGTCATCAGAAATTATAAGATCCAAATAAACTCTTCCATGAGTTGTCCTGGCCATGGTGTAACATCACAGCAATGGAAAAGTAACTAAGATACCATCTATACATCAGACAGAGGGTTAGTTTCTAGAATAATCAAAGAATAAAAAGATAACCAAACCAAACCAAACAAAAATAAACAAACAGAAAAACTAAATATCAAGAAAGCAACCCAGTTATAATCGGGGGCATGAAATTAAATAGTTCTGAAAAGAAGAAATACAAATAAATGCCTAAGAATTTTTTTGAATATTCAACACCCTTAGCTATCAGGAAAATCCAATGAAAACATTTTTGAGAATTCATCATATTCCAATCAGAATAGCTAATATAAAAATTATGTCAAAAATTTGGCATGGATGTGGGGAAATGGGAACTTATTCACTGCTGGAAAGAGTAAAAACTGGTACAACCATTATGAAAATCAATGTTGAAGTTCTTTAAAAAGCTAGAAATACACTTAACATATTATGTACCTATACCACACCTTACCACATTACCAAAGGACAATATATATAATATAGATGGTGATTAATACAAAAACTGGTCAGCATGCATAAAATAAGAGATGGCAGAGTGTTCAGCTCCAGGTGGAGTATCTGTATCACACGCCTTCTGCCCACGGTTCAGGCATCATTGTAGAAGAGTCAGAAGTAGTAGACATCTACAATAAAACTGTATTTGTCAGACACATCAAGACCATTGCACAGCTCATTCACAGCGGCTGTGACTGAAGGAATGCACAAGACCTGCACAAAACCAAGCCAGTCGAAATACCAGCCTGGATGGGGGAGAATCTCGTGAAATCCCACTCCTATCAGCGGGGCTGTTATGTATCGATGACTGTTGATGGATTGCAGCCCCTGAGAGGCTACCCATGCTCTTGCAGATGGTTCTCCATCCATGCAAACACAAGCAGCACTATGTGAACTCAGTGGGTTTAAAAACAGGAGAGAGAGAGAGAGAGTACAAGAAGTTGGGAGATGGAAGTGGGGGTGGGGGGGTGCGCAGGGGAGGAAGTGGAGCAGAGGGAAAAGGGGACGGATTTTATCAAAATAAATTATATGAGATTCTCAAACAAATTTTTAACTTTAATTTTTATTTTTTAAGATTATAGTATAACTACATCATTTTTAAAAATAAAAAGAAATATGACAAAGATTACTATGAAATAAATTATTAATTTCTTTTTGACCAATCAAAATAACAACAAAAAATAGAAATTTGGAGATTATTCAGTTAACTCAACATTATTTAAAATTGATTAATTTGAGGTGATAAATTTAGCACGTCCAGACTTTTATTTGGTGCAATTGAGTAGTAGCCTGTTCCTCTTTGTGTTCTGCCGTTTGGAAACTTCAAACCTACTCACTGACAAAACACTCAAGTTCAACAGCCTGATTCATTCAGTTGTACAGATGTTTCTGCCCACGTTAGTAAGGCCCGGGTCTTTCTTCTTCCATTCAGATATTTTGAGCATATGTAACATTTTAAATCAAATCCAAGTTGTAAATTTTTGTGCCACCTGGGCCATATGGCAGGCTACAAAAGGGTGGAGAGTAATGCTTTAAAAATAATGTTTAGCTAGAATCTAGGAGGGGAAGTCAGAAGGAGGCAGGTTCCAGATGCAAACTTTCCAGCATCTCTTGGGCCTCTCAGCAGCTGTGCTGGTAATGCCAGATGAACGAGTTCCCCTGAAAATGTCTGCCGTTTTAGAATGTTCCCAAAGGAGGCGAGGCTCCTCCAATCCAGTCTGCAGGTGACCCCTTCAGGAATGAGAGGAACAGTTTGTGAAGAAAATCTGGGATATTTCTTTCCTTCAAGGTGGCAGATGACCCTGAGGGAAAAGAAGCCACCTGGATGGGGAACATGAGGTCTCGAAGCTTCCTAGTTCAGATGAAAAGCATGATGGAGCAATCATGACGGCTAGCCTGTACAGACGGTCCGCAGTGGCTGGGAAAATGAATCCTCTGTCAGGCAGCGTTCAAAGCCAATTGAAATCACTGGTGACATGGATCTGGCTAAAAAGTTGTTAAGACTTCCGTTTAGCAACAGTGACCTTTGAAAATGGAAATGAGATACATACAAAGAGTCAGGTGTGAATGCACAAGCCTGTAACCTCGGCACGCAAGTAGCTGAGATAGAGGGACTCAAGTTAGAAGCCAGACTGGACTACCTAGAAAGACCTTGTCTCAAAACAAACAAATGAACAAAAAAACCTTTTAAAAAAGATGAGCTATGTAGGCATATACCCACATATTTCACTGTCAGAGCTTGGATTGAACCTACACACTGACAAATTATGCTAGAGTTGTCTTCCATGGTGAGACACAACCCTGCTTCCTGTAAGCTCTGGGTGAACAGAGCCCTTTGGAGCACTACTGTTTTCCAAACTGCACACCACTGTGCATTAGAAAGTGGTGATGGCATTTGTGGTTTGAAAGCACTTTGGGTTTTGTAATGAAATTCAGAACAGTGAAATCTAAAGCTTGTGTGAGCTAATGCTCTCGTTCTGCTTAGAAAGTACATTTAAGGATCATTTTCCTAAAGATTTGACCTAAGGGATTTGCCTAGGAAAATTAATAAAGAAACAGTAAGTTATTAGCGTCATACACCTCATGATATTAATCTTTTTCTCCTTACAAATCTTTGCAATTCTATGTATACCAGAGTTTACAAAATAAAGAACACACAAACAACTCATGTTTTCAGCAAAAAAAAAAAAATATATTTCCAAAAAAGTGCTAGGAATATATATGATCCAAACTTGGTGATAGAGTGATCTAAACCAGAACACAGGCCCATGACTACAACTGAAATAGTTTTTAAATAACTCTTCCTCAAAACTCAAAGGACTAGTCTTAATACCTTTGTGTTAGAAATAATTGAACAAATTAAGTTTTCTCAGAGATATGTAGGTTTAAAATTACAATCTTGTGACTTTAAATTTATAAAGTTCTTTGCAATCATTTCTTTTTTTATACATTCATTTTATTTCTTTATCCTCCTCATTTGTCTGTGTCTAATATCATTCTGTGTAATAGTGGCATATGGAGAAAATAATGACTGTGGAAGGATGCTTTTCTCTTCTTGAGAAAATTAAATACTTGAAAAAATACTGTAAGAAAATTCACCTTCACTGACATAATAATTAAAGTAGAAATAATCAACCACATTTCACTCAGAGGCATAGACTGCTGGCCCACAAATATCATTGTGTAACAGTTACTGGATCCATAATATATACTATGGGAGCTAACATATGCAACATATTGTGTAATTGATTATTGTATAGTTTCACGTGGGAATTAAGATATACTAACCAACTGAGGGAGTAAGCCTGTGCTGTGCTTAAACATATAGTTCAATTCAGAGAGCAATACAAAGGTCAGTTATTAAATACAGACCCACACAAATTCACTTACCATTTGTTTGACTGTAGCTGTGTTCTAAGTATTTTTTCTGTTGTACTAAATCTCCCCATCCCTTCCTTATGCAATTAGATCCCGTTAGCAACCTCTAATACATGGTTTTCTAATAATTTAACTTTTGTTGTGGTCTCTACTCTTGATGTCAGGAGAAGGGATATGTAGGAGTCTGGAAATAGCATCAAGCTTCGAGTTAGACATTTTCCCAGAGTTTTACAGCATGGTTTACTGCAGGGTACCGTAGGTTCAATCCCCAATAATGAAAAAAATTAAAATTAACTTATAGTAAGATGTACTCTTCACTAAATCTGATTCTTCATTCCAATTTTGATATCTTTTCAGATAATAATTTTTCTATAGTAATTAAATTCCCAGCATATAGCCCGGGTATATAAATTTCATCTTTATATTTTCAAATAAGCCTTGTTTTCCCCTAGAACCTGCCGTTTCTTTTCTAACTGACAAGCATTGTGAATCTCTTGAACTATGTAAACGCAGATTGTTAAGGCCATTTCTGTGGTGGGTTAACATATTAAACAAAAAGTAAGTAACTTCATCATAAGCCCTATCACATTCTCTGTAAAGAAGCCTCCCCCATGGTATAGAAAGCTCCGTGAAAAGGCTGGGTCTCTGCTCTTTGATAGAGGTAAAGCAGATGGGCAGAGCAGGGCAAAGAGAAGTAACAAGTAGGAAAAGGTGTGGTTGCATTCCAGTTCTTTCAACATACCTGAACTTGTGTCATTTTGAGTTCTGTATCATTACAGTAACTTAACATTGAAACATGATAATACCATTCATGACCTTTTGTACAAGCACTCATATGTGCATGTACAAAAAAAGTAGTTCAATATTTCTCCTTTTCCTATTGAGGATTGTATTTTCCTTTACATCGCCATTTTTTATTTTCTCATCTTTAGACCCATGGTAAAATTCAGTATGTCTGTGCCCTCACCTCTCACACAACTTTTAATCACTTCTCACCCTACCTTTAAGGTATCATGTTTTTAAAGCATCATCCCTTCATTTCCAGAATTGAATAACCTTAAGGAGCTCTAGTTAGCACTGAAGTTTTACGGATCAGGAGAGAGTCAAGGATGAAATCCAACTTTAAAATAATATTGTTAAGTCTGTCAATAGAAGGAGAGTAACTCTAGAGAAGCATCATTTCTGTCTGATGAATACCTCTGCACAGACTCTGGCCTCCAAAAAAAATGCAAAAGTATAGAAAGCAGAACTAATTATAATTAATTTTATACTTCCATGCTTGAATCATGATTGTTTTATGTCAAGTGCGTTGGTCCTCAGCAAGAGGTATCAAAACAAAGCAGTAGCAAACATCTAGGATATTCAAATGGATATGTATTTTTGACACTAAATTTAAAGACTTGACAGCAAAACTATATAATTAATAAACATTTCTCTTATACATTCCCTCTCTTTCCACGTAAAAACCATGCATGAAAATTTAGCAAGCTCTCCATTGAGATGGGCTAGTAATATTTAAAAGAGCACAAACATTAAATTTGGCCAGTCAAAATATGTTTTCAGTATAGATTTTAGGTGATCTGGATTTTCTAAAATCAATATAGTAATTTCTTTAAATGATTTTTTTTCTGTTTCAAAAGAGTAGCAAAACCAATACGAATGATTTTCAGTTTTGAATGCTCTATACTGGGAAAAAGTGACCTCATAATATTTTCAAATGGTTTGGTTGGGAAAATAGGTCTCTTTCTGTTCCATCATTCTAATTTCTTTTCCTGTTGCTGTGATAAAGAACCCTGACAAAATTCGCTCACTGGGAAGAAGGGCTCATTGCTGCTCACAGTTCCAGGATACAGTCTGCCATGGCAGAGAACTAAAGGCGGCAAGAGTTTGAAGCATCCTGTCACATTGCATCCACAGCCAGGAAGCAGAGAGCAATAAATGCTTCTACTCAGTAAGATTTCTTCTTTTTATTCACTCCAGAACCCTAATCTTAGCAGCGGTGCCACCCAATTTTAGTGTGGATATTACCATCTTAACCTAATCAAGACAATTCCTCTCAGCCATTTCCAGACTCTCACAGGTATATCTGGAGGTTGACTTGTGATTCTAAGTCCTGTCAAGCTGGCAACTAATATTAGATCTAATGCTCGCTCATGGTGGCTCCTGAAGAAGAATTGTTACCAATCAAGTTTGAGATAACTTCTCTTCTTTCAACCTATTCACAACCACCTCTTCTGAAGCTACTGCCTCTTTAATTTTGTGTACACATATTGGGGAAGTTGAATAACTAATCATAGCCCTAAAGTCTTAGAAAATAAAATGCACTAGGTTATAATTACATCATTTCCACCCTTCCTTTTCTTCCCTGCAACCCTCCAATGTACTTCTCCTTGCTTGGTTTCAAATTCACAGCCTCCTTTTCTTTAACTGTTACATATATATGTATATAGTATATGCATATTTATAAATGTATAAACACATGCTGTTCAGTCTACACAATGTACTTGTATGTGTAAGTTTTCAGGATTGACCATTTGGTGTTGGAAAACCAATCAGTGAATGCGTGTTCTTCCCTAGAGACTATTTCTCCTGATCCCAGCATTCCTTAGTCGCCTGTAGTTTTGTTTTGTTTTGTTTTTCCTGTGTAGGGCTGAGGTCTTATGAACTTTCCCCCATCTGCTTTAGTATGTCTACTGATATCATCATTTTCCAGCTTGTGTTTAGCCAGGTATGTGGAGTAGGGGGTCCAGTTCTTTGAGCATATGTGAAGGAGTAGTATAGCTGGATCATACAGTGGATTTATTTTTAGCATTTTGAGAGTTATCCACACTGATTTCCATAGTAGCTTCTCCAGTTTGATATCCCACCAAAAGTGGATGGAGGCTCCCTTTCTCCCACACTCTCTCCAGCGTTTGCTGTTGGCTGTATTGTTGATCTTTGCAGTTCTGACTGGGGTAAGATGAAATCTCAAAGTTGTTTCCATTTGCATTTCTAGGGACAACAAATGTCTATGAAGATATGTCTTAGTCATGTTGCTTTTGGGGGCGGGGAGGTGGACTCTCTGTTCAGGTCCTAGGCTCATTTTTTAAATGGATCATTTGATTTTTTGATTCTTTATTAACCACAAACTTCTAGTTGTGTAAGTGACAAGCTTAGATAAAATTTAGGATCGAAAACAATTTGCATTTAGTTTGATATTATAGCCTAGACTTATTACTTATTCCAAGTAATTAGTATAATGAGACAATTCATTGGGCACCTAAAATTCCAAAGGAGCTTGTCATATAAGTGCTATTTATAGCAGCTTACCCTTGGACTTCCAATATCACAAAACACTGACAATGAAATAACATGTTATGAAAAAAAAACATAGAAAAATGTGATCCACTTCAGGACAACAGACATTGGCCTATTAATCTAGCTACTGAGCTCAACCTCCATCATTGATTATAACTACTTTGGAACTCACTTTTCTGCACCTGAATAATCAAAACTTGAAGTGATTGTTTCAGAGTTCTTCATTAACTATAATTGAGTCTCTTCTCCAGTGGTATCCCATTCTTTCAGTTTCCATAATTTCTTTTTCAAGGAACAGGATTTTATTATTCTATTTTTACAGAAAAAAAAACATGATGTTGAGAAATTTCACTGTGATTTTCTTAAATCCTAGGATAGAAAATTTCCTTTTGGTTAAAAGAACTAGTTTTAAATTACCAGAAGAGTCTCCTTACACATTATCCAAAGAATTAAGTGTAATACTAGGTAGCAACAGTGCTAGCCTTTCAGTATACACTTCTGAGTAGTAATGTTTTATTCTCTTACAGGCATGTATTCTCTACTCACAATTTCTCTAATGCCTGTGTTATCCATCACGGCCTTAATGCAAGACAATTTCCAAGATGAACACTTTCACTTTGTTCTTCAAAGACAGATAAGAATGAAGTGCAGAGCAAATTGTACAGACACTATGCTCTGGTCATTAAGTACTCAATAAATATCAGCAACTAGGAAGCACTTCCTTCTCCATCTCTAGAAGAAGGTAGTACTATTTTAAAAAACATGTTTAAGTGACATATACACAAAGAAAAATTGTGTGTATTAATGGGGGTGTGATGTTTTGCTGTCCCATACACATTGTATAATGTTTAAGTCACGTTAAACATACCTGCTTTATCACATTTTTAACTTTTATGTATGGAGAAAACACTCAGAATCACTTGTTCTAGCTTTTTAACACAGGCATCATGTTGCTGTTATTTGTAGTCATCCTGCTGAACAACAGCATGCCCCAGCCTCCTGCCTCTGCTTGGTGTCTTTGAACTCATTGAGCATTTTTTTCCTCCTTCCATAACTTGACCTCTAGTAACCTTCAGTCTACTTTCTGCTTCTAGGAGGTCAATATTTTTAGATTCCATATATTAGTGAAATCTAAATTATCCTTCTTTACCTGGCTCATTTCCTAAGTTTCAGTCAACTGTTCCATTCATGTTGTTACAAATGACAGAACTTTGTCCTTTGGTATGACTGAGTTGTGTTCTATTTTGTGTGTGTACCAAATTTTCTTAGCCATTCATCATTTGGTAACAATTGTGTTAGATTCTCTATGAAGAGTATTTTGCCCTTTAAAGTCAACTGTGGTTTTTTTTTGTTTTTTGTTTTTTTTTTTTTTTTTGCTGTTAAGATTGCATAGGCATTCCAATAATAACCCTAATTATATGGTGAACATAGGCTGACTTTTGGGGTGAACTCATGAGTGGAGTGAGTTCTTATACAAGTATAGATAAAGACCTGATACGGCTTTTAATTTTTTTTTTTATGGTTTTTTGAGACAGGGTTTCTCTGTGTAGCTTTGCATCTTTCCTGGAACTCGCTTTGGAGACCAGGCTGGCCTCAAACTCACAGAGATCTGCCTGGCTCTGCCTCCCAAGTGCTGGGATTAAAGGCGTGCGCCACCACCGCCCGGCTTAAATTTTAAAAGAAACAATAAAAACAGTAACTGGAGCGCTGAGATGGTTTAGTAAGTAAAGGTACTTTCCACAAAGCCTAACGGCCAGAGCTCGATTCCTATGATGCACATAGTGGAAGAGGAATATGGACTCCAGCAAGCTTTCCTCCGACTACCACATCAGTGTTATGACACTTGTATGTTCACAAACATACATATGAATACTCACACATCCCCCCCCCAACACACACACACTCATACACTTAATGCAGTTTTAAAACTCAAAAAAGCGGCTGGACGGTGGTGGCAAATGCCTTTAATCCCAGCACTCGGGAGGCAGAGCCAGGCAGATCTTTGTGAGTTCGAAGCCAGCCTGGTCGACGGAGTGAGATTCAGGACAGGCACCAAAGATACACAGAGAAACCCTGTCTTGAAAAACAAAAACAAACAAACAAAAAACTCAAAAAAAGCATCAGTGTAGTTAGTGGAGGGAATGAGATGAATTTTTAATACATATTAAGGAAATATCTGGTTCACTTCTTTCAAAGAATAAGGCATTTCCTGTTGTGAGGTCTATAGTGCTTTCAGCCAAAACTGAAAACCAAGCACGGTATGGTATACTCTTTAGATTACACTCGACTGGTCACCAGCACCAGCACCACCACAACCAGTGAAACCAGAGAGATGCTTCATCTCCCTCTTCTGCACCCATGGCCCCCACTAGTGGCTCCTGAGTAAAGCTACCTCTGGATGTTGTGTCCATTTTGCAACCTGCTAGGGCTGTTTGGGATCTAAGAAAGAATGGGCTTCACAACATTCACTTATATTACATTTAATATTTTAAATCAGTTTTATAATTACTAATATAAATATTATATTCACAGAGTATCAACAGTGGATCTCCCCCTATGGAGTTAATTAAATAACTATAAATTAACTCAGCTGATCTTCCCTGACTGGGTAACCTTGTAACTTAAATATTCACTTTAATTGCTAATGGGATGAGTTTTAATTCCTTAGAGTTATATTTTTATTATGAATCTCTCTATCTCTTCTTCCTCTTGATATAGAGTGTATAACTATAATTTTTCACTTAATTATGTTTATTATGCCAATCTACTGCAGACTTGATGAAAAGCGTTAAATAATGTATGGCATCAAGTGGGGAAAAACACATGATATTGAATGTAATTTTCAAAGAACTCTGCATTTTTAATGGAGAAGGGCTTACCTTTTGGTACTTCGTAGCCCTTTATTGTACAATCTATTTTTCTGACTTCTTGGCATGTCTCCTCAGTTTCTGGAAATCAGACCAGACCCCACAGCAGCAATCCTTTAAAAGAAAATTTTTATTGACTATCATTCAATCAAGATAACTCTTCCCAGCATGCTAAAATATAATAATGCTTGCTGTATACACAGCTGGATGATGCTATAAGAAGTGAATTTTCCCTCGTCTGATTAAACATCCTGTCTTCCTCTGTGGGGTTTCAATTCAGTATCTCTTGCCCATTGATAAAACTAAGCATCCTTTGCTTTATGACCAAATTGGGCCTTGAATCATATAATAGTAGAATTAATCATTTCAACAAGTATGGCACAATTCAGTTCTGCAAATTTGTTCTTTAACAAATTTCTGCTGTAAAGTAGGAGCATTAATATAGGAGAGAAAAGCTTCTCACTGAGCTAAGTGATTGATAATGAAGAGCTTTGTTGCTAAAGGAAAGGGGGAGTAATGCTTTCATTGAATAATAAAAAAGCCAGGGCCCATTTTCAGGAAGATCTTTTCCCTGAGTTACAAGACTTCCTTGGTTTCATGTACATATATGAGGCATCATGTACATATGCAGATCTCGTCATTGTGTGTATTAGATTTAAAAAAAAAAAAAAGCAATGGTAAACTCTGGGGAGTCTGACAGACATTCTATCCTAAGATCCAAAATGTAGGCAATTTATCTCTCCCTAACCCCATAATGGCTCCCTCTACCAGGTTATCTCTTTCATTGCTCTCTCTCTCCGTCCCTCCCCCAACTTGGCCATCTTGATCCCTCATGTTCCCATCCCCCAACCTCTCCCTTCTACCCTCTCTCCTAGTTTACCCAGGAGATCTTAACTATTTCCCCTTCCTGGGACCCTCCATTTGTGTCTCTCTTAGGGTCTTCTTTTTTACCTAGCTCTTCTGAGGTTGTGGATTGTAGCCTGATTATCCTTTGCTTTGCATCTAATATCCACTTATGAGCAGGCACATACAGTGTTTGTCTTTCTGGGTCTGTGTTACCTCACTCAGGATGATAGTATTTCCTTATAAGACAAAAGGAAAGGAGAAATTCTTGGAAGCCTCTTTTAGTGGGCACTAATCCTGTTCATAAGGACTCTGTTCTTGTGTCTTAATTCCACAAAGCCCCATTCCCAAATGACATGAAATTAGAGATGTGAACTTGGAGAGAACACCAGCATTCAGAATATACCAACCCCTCTCTGTCTGTAATTTCCAATTGATATTTTAGGGCAAATAATGCACAAATACACACAGTTAATATATATTACTGGTCTCTTGTATTTGAGGCTGCTGCAATTTGTAAACATACTATGTATTTGTAAAAAGTAAAGTCATGAACATGGTATAGAATAGGGGCAGTGACAAGACTATTCTGTTTCTTGATTATTTTTGGTAGTTATTTAACTGTTCGTATTGTCTAAAATGTGCATAACTGAACCAAATGAAAGAGGACCATCCCTGAATGTAAATAGTGTCTTCATAGGGCAGTGGAGAAAAATAATGAGTACAGAAAACAGTAAAGTTTATTAATTGTATCTATTGTGAATCATTTCAGATGCTGAATACTTTAAGAAAGATTTGTTTCAATTCATTTCTTTCTCAAAATTAGCTCTTGTGTTTTATATTATATATAGAAAATTACCATCACTTCTTGGGCATTTGAGATGGTCGCTATGATTTAATGAGGTTTCCTGGCACTTCCTCAGCCTCAAGCAAAATGTGAACCATCTTGACTTGCTTTCTTTGGGCTCCTAATTTTGATCACCATATAGCAAGAGCTCCAAGAGATCCACAGTCCTTGAATGGCAAGCCTCATGCAGCCATATGCAAACACTCTTGTAAGATGCAGGGAGTTCCAACCATGAAGAGACAGAAGAGGAAAAGGACACTTGCTTGTTCCAATGTCCCACATTTGCAAACTCAACAGTAGCAGATTTTCCTTGGGTAATCCCAGCCCCAACAGCCAGAGCAACCAAAGTGTACTAACCAAAACATCCGAATGTTAGTCCCCACTCCTTCATTCTCTGGATGACCTTGAATGGATTTCAACCACGTATGTTACCCACTATCTGGAAATTTCTGAATATCAAATGAGACCAAATCATCAGAAGCATGCTGCCACTGAAGTATGGATGTGTGCCAAGAAAAGAATGTGCAGTTAGAGCTTCCTGCCGCTTTTTGCAGTGTGTCAACTCTAAACATCACTTTCTGCCCTGCTATTGAAAGCGGTCTGTGAGATTTTAACAAGTCTATGTGTGACCACAAACACTCAGGTCCCTCCTTCTATAACGACATCCTAGAGCTTCCTCCATGTTTACAACACCAAGGACTAGATGTTTATCATGATGTTCTTGATTCAGCTCAACTTCCGGACTCGCACGCGCACTGAGCCAGCTTAGGGGAAACAGCAACAATTATTTGAGCCGGGCTTATTTATTGTTAATTTCATCTATCTTAGATAGCATTGACTGAGGATGCGATTTTCCAAGCAGAAGAGATTTCAAGTAGTTTTCCAATGTCCTTCAAAGAATTTTACCTAGCGTTAGTTTGTGGGCCATGCCCTGAAAACCTCTCAACAGAGAGAAGGCCTACACTGACTGGAAATGCTTCTCTGTGAACAACAGACAAAATGCCAGCCTCCTGTGCCAGTCCATGCCAAGGGCATCATCCTCCAGACGTCTGCTGGCAGAGCAAAAGGAAAGCTGAGTGCCCAGAACTGGTTTCTGTTTGCTGGAGGCTACCGGACTTCAGAGTTCAGATGGACTGCCCAAGGCTGCTCTCCCCTCTAGCCTTTGAAGTATTAATGCCCCTTTGGTATCGGCAGAGCCTTCTGTGGGAGCTGAAGGGCTATTGCTTCTAGTGCCAGTTGCTCAGGCTGTTTAGCTGAACCTAAATGCTGCATGTACCATTATAGTCACATAACCTGTCATTTCCGCACACCTCTGCAACCCGGTTACTGCACGGGGTGTAAGAACTGAGACTCTGCATCCTTTCATTATCATCTTTCTTCCTGACTGATCATGGAATTTTATTAACGGATACTATTTGCTTTCATTGAAAAATACACACACACACACACACACACACACACACACACACACACACACACACACACACATATATTTGCTTACTCACAAAATGAAGGAGAAAGATGGCTCAGCAGTCATGAGCACTTGCTGTTCATCCAGAGGATCCAAGTTTAGTTCCCATCCCCCACACTGAATGACTCACAGTGACCTGAAACTCCAGAACCAGTAGTCCCGACTCTTCTGGACTCTGTGGGCACCTGCACATGCATTTAACACAAGTAATTAACAAAACAATCATTTTAAAAGTTAACTGGGCTTACTGCCTTAGCTGAAGTGAAATGTACATCCACTAAGCTCCACAGAATGTATGAGTCTTCACTGTGCAGCTGGTGTGTTTTAGAAATGTATATTCCTCTGCGGACACCATCTGATTTAGGGTACAGAATACATGACATGTGTCTTTGCACATTTCTATTTTTCTCTTCTTGTCCATGAATAAAAGTTCTGAATGACAGGGAATGTTAGTTTTTCAGATACTTTGGATTTTCTAAAGTGCTTGTAACAGCTTACACTCCCACCAACAGTGTATCCAAATAAGCTTTGATGCAGTAAATCCTTTCATTTGTTGCCAATTTAGTTAGTGTATTATCTTATTGTGGTGCTAATTTATATTATCTTGATGGCTGACAATATTATCTTCTTATTTGCTTATTGGTTATTCGGGTATATTTATGAAACATCTAAATGTTTAATTCATGTGGCTTATTTCGGTCATATTAATTTTCTCTTTCTTCCTTTTTTATTTCTCCTTTGAGAATTTTGTACCCTGTCTTTTGATCAGTCATTCCTACTCAGCTCCCCCGAGACCCGCTCTGTTGTCTTCCCTACCCACACCACGTTGTCCTTTGTTATTCAGCATTAAAATTATTTCTTTTATTTTTGAAATTATAGTAGATATATTATTTCCCCTTTTCCATTACTCCCTGCAGACCCTTGAATCTACCCCTCCTTTCTCTCTTTCAATTTCGTGTCCTCTCCTTTCATGAATTGTTATGACGTCATGTGTCCTCTTACCTATTGGAGTTCCCAGTCTTTTACCACATATGTAAATGACAAATATCTCCTTCCGGTGTGTGCAGGCCACTTTGTTCTCCTAATGACCAGCTGTTGTTGTTGTGACTCGAAAGTACTTAATTCACTATCTAGTTTATCTGGACTTTGTTTTTTATGCCAGTATTTACACCCTGTTCCCTAAGATCATAAGATATACTTCTGATTCTTCCCTGAGATGATATCTTTCTCTTTTCTCAGTATAACTGTATTCCACTTGTTGATCTCAAATGAATGTATTCTGTAAGACAGAGATAATGTCTTCAATGTAAACATATAGTGCTGAATGACAGTTTAATGACAGCTTTGCCTATTCATCCGCTTACACACACACACACACACACACACACACACACACACACACACACACACTCACTCATAGATAGATAGATAGATACATACATACATACATACATACACACATATACACACATATATATGAGTCTACCCCTGAACTCTTCATTCTATGCCATTGGTTCTTCTGTCTTTTCACACATAATACCATGTTGTCTTATGGGCCTTAATTTGACATTTGGTAGTATGAACTTATACCTTTATTCCTCAAAATGTATAAGCTATTTTAGATTTTTTTCATTTCCATAGATTTTAATAACAATTCTAGCTAGAAGTGTGATTGAGGTTTATTAAGTTTATTGCCCATTTTGGGTAAAATGATGTCTTACAAAAGCCTCAAGCCCAGGCATGGTGGCTCATTCCTGTAATCTCAGTATTCAAGAGATTGAGGAAGGAAGATCATCAGGCCCTATTGGGCTAAAATAATGAGACACAGCATCAAATCAACTGTATCTTACAAATCACAAATATAGCACCACTGTCTACCTCTTTACTTTTATTTTAACTTCTTCCCAAAACATCTTGTAACCTTTATTGCAGACATCTTAAACAGCTTTTATTAAGTTTAGTGTACAAGAACATGGATTTCAGTGTAGGTAATGTTTTATTTCAATTTTTTTTACTGTATTTCTTTTTTATTTTGGTTGACACATATAAATAAAGTACTTTTTCTGGGATGATACTAATACATAAAATTTGCTGATTTATTAATTGTAATAGTTTCTAACATCTTTAGAGTTCTTATGCACAGAATCACATAATCTTTAAATAAAATCAGCTTCATTTCCTTCATTCTTTGATGTCTTGTTCATTTTCATACGTTTTTTCTTCTACTGAGTAGAATCTTTGAAACTATGTTAAATAGAAACACTAATAGTGAACATTTATGCTCCCATATTTAAGGTAAAGAGTGTAATAATACACTCTTAAGAATATGTCAAATTTAGGCTTTTGTACATGCTATCTATTACAATATGAAATCTGTCTTCTATTCCTAATTCCCTCACATGTGTATGTGTGTGTGTTATAAAATCATGACTTCTGTGAAATGCCTTTTTATATCTATGAAAGTGATGATATGTCTTCTGTATATTTTATTATGAAATAAATAATGATGACTTGCTTTTTGAGTATTAAGCTGTCAAAGCATTTCTGAAAAAAAAGTGATACTCAAGAGGTATTGTTACTTTTGTATTGCTGTATTCCTTTTTCCTGTTTTTATTTAAACATTTTACTGTCCTGATAATTTCATACACAACAGTGTACTTCCATCATTTTCATTTCTCCACCCCCTCCAACATCTCCTGTGTGCCCCAACACCCTTTCATCCAAACTTAAAGCTTGAGGAAATTACATCATACATGTGCAAACTGGGGTTGAACACCCTAATTCACTTATTCTCTGCAGGTTAGCTACTTACATGTTTCTGTAATTGTTGCTAGAGTTTTTCTGCCTGGCCCACAGTCAGGGCAAATCTCTCACCCGCCAGTCCCAAGCCGCTCAAACCCGATAAGTAAACACAGAGACTTATTTTGGTTACAAACTGTATGGCCGTGGCAGGCTTCTTGTTAACTGTTCTTACAGCTTAAATTAATCCATTTCTATTAATCTATACCTTGCCACGTGGCTTGTGGCTTACCGGTACTTTACATCTTCCTTGTCCTGATGGCGGCTGGCAGTGTCTCTGCCTCAGCCTTCCACTTCCCCGCTCTATTCTCCGCCTTGTCCCGCCTATACTTCCTGCCTAGCCAATGGCCAATCAGTGATTTATTTATTGACCAATCAGCAACACATTTGACATACAGACCATCCCACAGTACTTCCCCTTTTCTTTTCTTAAAAAGGAAGGTTTTAACCTTTACATATCTCCAAAGTCAGCTTGGTATATTTGGGAATTTGGGCGTAGCTTCTCTTACTATTTCCTGCTGGAGGGGGGCGCTGTATCTTCTGGGGAAACAAAGAAAATTTTAGGATCATGGAGTAGTCCGTGAAGCTGTATCATCTGAGCCAGTTGTCTTGAAACGGTTCTGGATGTTGGATCATCTGGGCCATGGTGTCATCGGAGACCTTTCAGGGGGTCTTGGCTGGTCAAACCTGATGTATCTTACTCTGGAACAAATCCATAGCCTCTTGCTTTCTGTGGAAACAAAAGAGACTCTTTTCCAAAGCAACATATCCTTACATCCAAATTTTGAAGTCAAAGTATCTTTAAAATATACATACTGGTTTAACTCAGCTTCCTTTATAATCAAATATCTCTCTGTAGTTAAGAATCCCAAAGACAACACAATCCAGACTCTCTGTGTAATAGTCATCTCTACGTGGCTTATTTTTTATATTAATTTTACTGTCTCTTTAAAGACTTTATTTTTTAAAACCATGTATTTGTTTCTATACTGTATATATCACCTTTTTTTGTCTCTTTTAAGCCTACGTATATTTTACACACATTTTAAACTATTACATCTGAATCTGTCTTATTGTGAATCTGTTGCTTTAAGCTGCAGCTGCTGTGGCTGCTGGCTCCGCCCACCTCAGCTTCCCAACATGGCGGCAGTATGCTTACCGCCAGCTCTGGGAGCCATCGTGGGTCTATGCTTTTATCCAAGCAGCGTGTAGCCCAGAAACCTCTTTTTTTGTTTTGTACTAGCAAAGGCTAAATCCACAATGTAGCTTAATGTGCCACTTGTTGAGGCCTCATTCCCACCATACTGCAGGTCGAGCGCGCACGCCAGCAACCCGCCAGTAGCTCAAACCGGCAGCTGCCGCTCATTTGAGAGAGACAATTAGGAACTGTTTTTAGCTCCGTTTTAGAATCTTTTTTTTTCAGGTTTTAGGTGGAAACTCTTGCCACCACGTTGGACGCCATTTGTTGCTAGAGTTTTTCTGCCTGGCCCACAGTCAGGGCAAATCTCTCACCCGCCAGTCCCAAGCCGCTCAAACCCGATAAGTAAACACAGAGACTTATTTTGGTTACAAACTGTATGGCCGTGGCAGGCTTCTTGTTAACTGTTCTTACAGCTTAAATTAATCCATTTCTATTAATCTATACCTTGCCACGTGGCTTGTGGCTTACCGGTACTTTACATCTTCCTTGTCCTGATGGCGGCTGGCAGTGTCTCTGCCTCAGCCTTCCACTTCCCCGCTCTATTCTCCGCCTTGTCCCGCCTATACTTCCTGCCTAGCCAATGGCCAATCAGTGATTTATTTATTGACCAATCAGCAACACATTTGACATACAGACCATCCCACAGTAGTAATAGTCTCCATCCATGACAGAGATAAGCTTGTTGGATGAAGGTTGAGAGCTTCACTTAACTGTGAGTATAAGGATGTCTTTGAAATGCAGTTAGGAATTGCATTGGTTTGGGAAGATGGAAATACTAGATTCTCTGTCAGGGTCTCTTACCTCTCCAGCCATGGATACTTGACTAGGTCGACAGAACCAGGTATGAATTCCCTCCTATTGAGTAGGCCTTAAGTCCAACTAGAGATCTTTTGCTTATCCCTGACTGAAAACTCTCACTATTACACCATTGGGGATAACTTTCAGGACCTGCCATTTTTGTGAGCCATAGGCTTTACAGCTAGATAGGGCTATTGTTTGCTTTTCTCCTTTGGGAGCTTACATAGTACCTTCAGATACTGTGAAAGCTAGTCTCCAGGGAAGAGGCGTCCTTACTGGTTTGAACCTGATTTCTCCAATTCCTGTGTAAAAAGGTGCAATGTCTTCAGTAGTAGGATCCTCCTTTCAAGTTCTGGAAGGAAACCAAGGGCAATGCAATAGCTTATGTTGTTTTACAGTCTTTTGGACACCCTTGACCTACAACTCAATGAGAGATTTCTTTCCTGACACTAATGATACTACATTTAGGAATTTTGAATCTATATTGATGAAAGATAAAGAAATGGTATTTTTCCTATAATATAATTTTCATCATCATGATTCTGCTGATTCCACAAAGTGAAGTGCAAAGCATTTGGATTTTTGTTTGTTTGTTTGGTTGGTTGGGGTTTTTTTTGGCTAGGAAATTTCCTCTGTGGAAACAAAATAAATTGGAGAAATTAGCCATTACAGCTGTTTAACTGAAGTTTTCTTTATGGGAAGTTTTATTACAGATTCAGTTTCTTTGGCAAAAAAAAAAGCCTATTCCAATCTTTACTTTGTATCAGTTTGGGTTAGTTGTATTTTTTTTTCTCTTTCATCTAAGTTTTCTTATTTGTATACAATGATATTGTTGTTATCACTTTGCTGTATGTAGGAAAAATCTGCAGGACTAGATATGAATATGGTTTTGCCTTGCTTTGGGGATATAGCCTTTACAAAAGACCAGTTGTACAAAGCAAGTAAAACTCCCTGAAAATGGTAGGAGAGATGGATGGTGCTGAGATTTGGTTTTTACATGTTCTTCTTCAGTGTTTGTATGTTGAAATCTTGGTCTCCACCTGAGGTGAATAGACCATAAAGTTGGTTACAAACTTTAGTAGCAGCATAATTTGATGCTTTTATGAAGTAGTGGAAACCCTGAGAGAGGGTTTAGTTGGAGGAAATAGCTCACCTGAGTGGGAATTTGCAAGGGAGTTGACCCGGAGGGTCTAGGTCCCTAGTCTCTTCCCCTTCTGCCTCCTGTCCTCTGTGAGTTGAATGGGTCTGCATGGTGGAGCTCTGCCTCTAGGTGCACAAACCCAGAAGCAATGGAGCAGAGGGACTATGGACTAAAAACTGAACCAAAGCAAATATTTCTTGACTTAAGTTATTTTCTCAGGTATTTGCCACAGCAAAGGAAAATGATCAGCACAGAGGAAGAAAAAGCTAACAGAAAGCAAACCACGAAAAGGAATGTAGCAACTTTACAGAAGGTCAACAAACATTTACTGAAACAAATGTTGACTTGGTAAACACAGGTTCCCTGATACTTGTCATAGAGGGATATATAGGTCCTCATTTAGACCTATTTGGAATGGTTCTACATGAAAACATTCCATGCTCTTACCCCATAAAATTTGGAATATTGTATCTTCTGGTTCTGGATAGATTACCCAGAATTGTATCTCGGGTGTGATTAAATCCCAAATTCTCTTGTCCATGCTCTTGTTACATATAATCAAACTGATGTCCACTTACATTAATAACTTTCTCAACATCATAGAGTTAGCGAAGAATGGCTTTTAAAAAGATTAATCTAAAAATACACTTTCTCTTCCAAGAATTTGATCACATGATGACCCTTGTTTGTTTTAAATAGCATTTAAAATTTATCTCTAGCCCTTAACTCTACTATGTGAACAGTTCAAAATGTTTTTGCCATCTATGTATCAGAGGACTCTTCCTATACTTGTGCCTGAACAATTGTCTCCCCTTGTATTTATTATGACAAAAATTCAAGCAAAAAAATTGATTTCAAATTCACACTATTCCACAGTCCTTAAAATGGCTACTAACCGTTCTAATTGGTGAAAGATGAAATCTCAAAGTTGTTTTAATTTGCATTTCCATAATTTATAGAGATAATGGATTCTTTATTTCTTACTTTTACTTTTTAATTTGAGAATGCTTTGTTCATATCCATAGTCCATTCTTCGATAATAGTTTAGAAAGCAACCCAATTAGCATCCCACAGCTTCTTAATATATAGGCCATTTTTAAACCAGGTCATTTGTTTTCTTGACTCTTTGTTTTTTGACTTCTTTATATATTCTGGATATTAATGCTCTGTCAGATGTATGGCTAGCAAAGATTCCCTCCCTTTCTTAGTTGTTCCCTTAGTTGTACAAAAGCGTTTTAATATTATGATGTCCCACTTGTCAATGATTGGCCTTAATTCCTGGGAAAATGAAGTCCTGTTCAGAACATCCTTTCCTACACCTATATCTTATAGAGAACTGCCTATATTTTCTCCTAGAAGTTTCAATGTTTCAGGTTTCACATTGAAGCCCCTGATCCATTTGGAGTTCATTTTTGTGCGAAGTGACAAATGTGGGCTTGATTTCATTCTTCTACATGTGGACATCCTGCTTTCCCAGAACTCTTTGTTAAAGATGCTATTTGATCTTCAGTGTTTGTTTTGGGCATCTGTCCAGTGTAAGATGGCTACAGCAACATGTACTCACATTGTTTTTGTGTCTACATGTCTGCTTTTGTGCTAGTACATTACTATTTTTTATCATTTTAGTTCTGTAAGTATCATTAAATATCTATTGCTACTAACTTTCAAGAAGTTACTATTCACTAATAACTATGCTAAGCCCTGAGGTCATGTTCTATTTCAGTAAGGGTATTTAGAGTAAGCCTCACTAGGAAGCATATAAGACTTTGAAGCTTTGAAGTTTTGAAGGTGATAAAGGGTGAGCTATGCAGATCTGTGGTAAAGACTGTCCCAGGGAGGGGATTTCTGGCACACTGAAGACAGTGCTGCCCATGGGAAGGAAAGAAGGGGGAACACTAAGAGAGAATGGTGATGAAGGAGCAGGCAAATCACACAGGCCACTTTACGGACTTTGACTTTTGTTTTCAGAGAAATGGAGAGCTACCCTGCTGCTTTTTATACCATATCCAAGTGTCCTGGATAGTGTCGTGTCAACTTGACACAAGCTAGAAATACATGAAAGAAGGAAACCTCACTTGAGAAAAATATCTTCATAAGATCCATCTATAGGGCATTTTCTTAATTAGTGATCAATGGGGAAGGGCCCAGAAGTGCCCATTGTGGGTGTGCCATCCTAGGGATGGTGGTCCTGAGTTATGTAAGAAAGCAAGGTGAGCAAGCCATGATAAGCAAACTAGTAAGCAGTACTCCTCCATGGCCTCTGCATCAGCTCCTGTCTCTAGGTTCCTACCCTGCTTGAGTTACTGTCCTGACTTCCTTCAGTGATGAACAGTGATGTAGAAGTGTAAGCTGAATAAACCCTTTCCTCTCCAACTTGCTTTTGATCATGATGTTTCATCACAGCAATAGAAACCCTAAGTAATCATGGTGTCTCTTCACAGCGATAGGACACTGAGTAAGACACCAAGAAATCATCACCAAACCCAATACTATTATTTCCTCTAAGAGTTTTGTCATTTACCTCTTCACTTAGATCTTAGATCCAACATTATTTTTTGTATGTAGTATGGATTAAAGGTCTAACTTCATTCTTTTACATATGAATATCTCCATCAGAGCCCAGTCCACCTAAACCAGCTTTTCTGTGTGCCCATGTGTTTGTTATTTTTCACTTTCTTGCAGTCCCAGTTGAAGCCAGGAAGAGCGCAGCAAGTGTCATACTCCTTTTAAAAGGATTCTTAGGATTATTTAGACTTTCAAGATTTCATACACGTTTTAGGTTGATTTTTCTAGTCCAAACACACCATTGTGATCTTGATATGGATTGAACTGAATCTGTGTAACACTTTGGGTTGAATAGACATTTTAACAATATTAAAACTAATACAAAAACATAGGGTTTCCTTTATTTATACTCAATATAATTACACTCCAGAAATGTTTAATAATTTTCAATATGTAAGTCTTTGTCACTTTGGTAAAAATCTAATCCTAAATGTTTTGTTCTTCTTGAAATTATACATGGAAGAGTTCTCTTAATTGATATTTAATTGGTCATTGTTAGTTATATAGGTAATACAACTAAGTTTTCAGCCTACAACTTTAGCGAATTACTGTGTCATTGGTCATAACATGATGTGTGTCTGTGAGAGAGAGAAAGAGAAAGAGTGTGTGTGTCTGTACACGCGTGTTTCTCTGTGTGTGTTTTAGGATTTTTTACATAGAAGATCATGTAACATGTGAACAAAGGTTGCTTTGTTTCTTCTCTCCCGACCTGGCTGGTCTGTTGTTTCACTTTCAGTTGTCATATTTTAATTGTCTAGTTGCTATGACTATCACTTTATTCTTCATCCTAAAGGATGAAAAACTTTCAGGACTTTCTTATTGAGTGTGATATAATTGGGGGTTTTAATAAATAGCATTTATTATTTCGAGGAAGTTTCTTCCTATTTCCAGATTGTAGAATTTTATTTTAACCATGGGATAGTAGTGAATTTTTCAAATGCTTTTCTGCATCAATTGAGATAATCATATACTTCTATTCTTTATACCACTAAAAGCATATATTGCGATCATAATTTTCATGCTAGGCAATTTTCTTGCACTTAATTTCAGTTTTCTTACCTGTAAAATGGATCTAATACTAATATTTACCTTCACTGTTGATAATGTTAAATAAATCGTATATATATAGCATGTATAGCTGAGCCTTGAGCATTCAGGATCAAAACTGGCAGCTATCATCAAAATATCAGAACAGGGTGATTCTTTAAAGCAGGAACTAATGATAAACAATTGTTATTGAAAGCAAGCAGAGACAGCAAAACGTACCTTTAAAATGCATTCAGACCTCCTTCTGTATTTATTATTCCCAAAACCAAACAAAAATGCCAAACCCTTAGTGAATGATCTTGGGAGTCTCAGTCAATATCTGTGAGAACATCATATCTTTGCTTCCTTGTCCCATGGCTCCTAACCCAATGCTATTGCTTCTGCCAGAAGGAGTGTGAGTTATCTGCTGTCTCGTTCATGAATGCAGCATAGAAATAGGGGCAGTGAAAGAAGGATGCTCCACTAAGGTTTGGAAGTGAGAATGAAGGGTAGATATTGTAAAACTCAGGAGGAATATTCACTTGCCAATGTATCAGGCTGTTGCCAGCTATAGTCAAAGGGAAGAAAAGTCCCCACACTTACCATTCATCACAAGCCCCCTGCATCCCAACATATTCAGTCTCCATCATTCCTTTCCTCCCTCATGCTCACCTGTCTCGAATCTTCTCTGTCATGCCTTCGTGAGACAGAAACAGTGCAGACAATAGGATGTAGCTCTGCTGTGGGAGAGACTTTAAACTGTTGGCCAAGTTCAAGACCTCAGGGCCATTTATTCCTGCTTTGCATTACCACAATGGAAGAAAGTGAATTTTTTAAGAATCAGAGTTTTTTCAAATTCTTTGAAACTAGGCTCAGTCATTCCAAGACTCAGTAGACTTAACTCTTTTATTATTTTATACCGTCTGCTATTCATCCTGCCTTCTTAGCATCTCCTTCAAAGGTATTCAACTTTCACTCAATAAGCATGGACTAGGGATAGTGCAGTCACCATTTCAAGTGTCTCCTCTCATAGAATTCATGTCCCAATGGGATATGCAGACAACAAATACTCTAAAATTATATGAAATACAGTAAGAAGGTTATGGTGTGTACCACAAAGGACAGACATTTAAAGTAACATTTGTATTTGTGACATGTTACATTGTCATAGGGTGTAGATTTCCTGCAGAGGGAAATGGGCATTCTGAAGAAAATACACCTACACACACACACACACACACACACACACACACACACACACACACAAAATTTTCACAGCTCCAAAGAAGTCACTTTGTTAGCTACTGTGCATGTCAAAGTAGTACATTTTCTTTCTCATCATCTTCCATAATGACAAAGGAAATTCAGGTTTGAGCCTCACACCAGAATCTACCAGCACAGTCTCCAGAGCTATGTTGTCACTCTGTCATGCCTTCACGAAAGTCCCTTAGTGTTTGCTAACAGCCAATCTTCCTGTTCAGCCTGTAGACTAAATCTTAGATCTAATCAAGTTTCTGTTTCATTGACAAGTTGGTGTTTTCCTTTAAAAAGGTAGTTTTAATAGCCAGCCCTTCAGACTTAAAAAGAAAACTAAATGCTCAGCTGGATAACTGCATCATGGTATGACATATAAAATGAAAGTAGTTCTGGAGAAAGAATTCATGATACATTAGAGAGGAAGATAATTAACCTTCTAAGAGGGTTCAATTGCCATGCCAGAGTCTTGGCCATTCAAGCATTCCTTGAAAGTATTTTTAAAGGGAACTTTCAAAGAAACAGATTAAGAAAAGCAACAGTAATAAGTTTAATGCCAAGAAAATCATTTTCCAGCCTCCATAAGATCCATCAAAATTTTGAGGCTACCCCTCAGTCTTCTCTAGAAAATTACTGTTTCAGTAGAAGATTTTTTTTATTTACCCCAACTATTGAAGATCTCAGTGATTGGCTCTAGAAAAATGGGTGAATCCGCCTAATTATTGAATGACTAAGAAGCACTTTGAAAATCCCATCATCAAAGATGCTATTTTAGAGAAAGGATCATTAGATTATATACAGTTGTGTAAGATGAAAGGATAATAATGAGAAGTGATGCAGCTGTTAATCAGGAAGGCTGTGAATGAATCCTTTCCCACAGTAATAGCTACTGTCAACAGGCATACTCACATATTTTTTGGAAAGAGACTGAGCAGCTGAGCAGCCCTGAGCTTAACCTTTCTCTTACTGGATGTTCTTGACACCAGGTCAAAGTATATCTCTCTTAGAGGTAACAATTGCTTCTGGAGACATATCAATAATGGCAATCATTTGCAGATCTTTGGGCTATTTTTCAAGTGTATCTCATTTACATAAGTAACAACACTTGGAGGTATTCATTATTGCTAGAAACTTCAGGATTTCTGGTTAGTGACCATTCATACCTGCAGAGTCTTGGAACTATGTACATATCTCCAGTCAACACAGTATGTTGCCTGAGGAGTTCTTATTTTGTTATTGTTTTGTTTCCCTACATTTTTATCCCTCTAACATTTTGCACTTACATTTATAGGCTAGAAACAAGATAGAAAGCATCTCCAGGGTGATGGACATTTCCTTCTGTGTCATTTCAAATGCTCTAAAGCATTCTAGGGAACATTTTGTACATTGCTTTTTCTAACATGGTTAGCTTCAGAATTCAATAATACATAGAATATTGTGTTTCAAAGATAATACATTTTTATCTTTGGGGCATAGTGTTATTGAGTCATTTTGAAAGCTGGGAAGTAATTAAAAGCTATTTAAGTTGACAGTATGGGAAAGAAATAAAAGTAAGTAAATTTTGACAGAAATATCTTCATAATAGTCCTGATTTCTCTATACTGAGTATATTTCTTCTTTTTCCAATTGGTCCACCAGTATTTTCTTCATATAATATTCAGGTTTGTTCTTAATATTTTCACCACATGGCCATAGTGTATCATCAGAATTACATGGAGCCCAAGTGACTATGTCTTGTTCAATAGTACTACAGTCCACACAGTCCCCAGGGATTGTTGATTGACCTAATCCCAATATACTCATCAATTATCTTTGGAAAAGAGCAAATTGGATTGCCTCCCCCAGCTCTGATATGAAGGTTTATGCCTGGTCTTATTGTAACTTGTTATGTCATGCTCGGTTGATATCCCTGGGAGAGCTGCACTTCTCTGAAGGGAAGCAGAGAAAGAGTTGATCTGGGAGAGAAGCAAGGTGGGTGAGGCACTAGGAGGAGTGTGGGGAGGAACTACAGTCGGGATGTATTGCATGCAAGAAGAATAAAAAATAAATTTACAAACAGAGCAAAATTCACACATCTGGTGTAGTTAGAGTTTTCCTGCCTGGCCCACAGTCAGGACAAATCTCTGTCACCCGCCAGTCCCACAGCCGTCAGACCTAACCAAGTAAACACAGAGACTTATATTGGTTACAAACTGTATGGCTGTGGCAGGCTTCTTGCTAACTGTTCTTACAGCTTAAATTAATCCATTTCCATTAATCTATACCTTGCCACGTGGCTCGTGGCTTACCGGCATCTTCACATGCTGTTTCTCATCATGGCGGCTGGCAGTGTCTCTCTGACTCAGCCTTCCACTTCCCAGCTTTAATCTCCTCCTTGTCCCGCCTACACTTCCTGCCTAGCCAATGGCCAATCAGTGTTTTATTTATTGACTAATCAGCAACACATTTGCCATACAGAACATCCCACAGCACTTCCCCCCCTTTTTTTTATTAGAATAGAAAAGGGGAAATATGGTGATATTTTATTTGTATTAAAATGTTATTTGTATGTTAATAAATAAAATTGCCCGGGGGTCAGAGCTATTAGCAAGCCATAGGAAAGCAGGGCAGTGGTGGCGTACGCTTGTAATTCCAGCACTTGGTAGGCAGAGCTGGGTGAGTCTCTGTGTGTTCAGGGATACAGCCATTATTGGATACACATGCCTTTAATCTCAATATCAATCATGGAAAACCTGGAGGCCTATACAGACAGGCAGTGACGAGGCAGTCATGTGGTTGGGTTTACAACCAATGAGAAGGCAGAACAGGAACTCTATATAAAGACTTTAACACAGGGGTAGCTCTGGTTCGGAGAGGTAGGACCACTGCAGGAGGAAGGGTAAGGTTTTAGCTCTTAGCTCTGACCTCTTGGCTTTCTTCTTTGCATTGGTTCTGTGTTTCTTGTTTAATAAGAAGGTTTTGTTCAGTCCTGATATTCTAGAGACTAGTTTGCAAGACTTAAGACCAATTAACCTGCAGACACAAGTCAGAATACATAGAACACAGCAGAGTTCAAAACAGTGTGGCATGAAGAAGCAGAACTACTGAGTACCCTCTTGGGTTTTCATTACAATGTTGGGGAGACAAACAATAGATACAGGTAATAAATAAAAATACTGTGGGATAGCAGGTAGTAAGATTAGTCTCGTAAGTCTCCATGACAAACACTACACACTCAGTAGGTTAAAATAACAAAGAGTTATTCTTTCTTCATGTGTAGGCTGGAAGTCCAAGATAAAGTGTCAAAGGCTCCTGCTTCCTCTTGAAGTCTTAATGGGAATCCACCTCTTGTTCTCAAAGCTTCCAGTGGTTTATGAATTCCTCAGTGGCCCTAGTTTTGCAACTAGAATACTCCAGCCTTGATTTCTGCTTTCATATAATAATCTTTTTGTGTGTTTTGCTTCCACCTTATTTTTTTCTCCTATTTCAAAATGCAATTTTGGATTAGAGCCCACCATAATAACCTCAAGTCAACTTGATTAGATCTAAGAAAAAATCCCCTATTTTCAAATAATATCACATTTATAGGTACTACAGGCTTAAGATGTCAACAACCCTTTATGAGGAAGTAACCCAACCCATAATAAACTCCACAAGAAAATGAAGCAGAGAATGGATGCAGATAGAAAGTGGAGAGGTCATATTTGGCATAAAAGTAGCCATGTCATCCTGATTGAAAAGGAGACATTCATGCTAGGATCTGAATACAAGCAAACCGCTTGTGGATGCGGGACAAGAGCGGGTTCAAAGGCTCTGTGGAACATACCATAGATATTCAGAGAACTTCAAAGATATTCCAATGACAGAGGCAGAGCAAACAAGGAGTGAAGTAGCAGGAGACGAATTCTAAGAAGTAAAAGAAGGATGAGATTATGAAGAGTTTGCCTTCTACTCCATATGAAATGGGAAGCTTTTGGAAGTGCTGCTCAGAGGATGTCATAACCTGACTTGTATTTTATTTTAATTTAAGAAATAATTTTTATTCATTTTGCATACCAACCACAGATCCCTCTCTCAGCCCTCCTCCCGCTCCTCCTCTACTTGCCCTGCCTGAGCTATCCCACCATCCTCTCCTCCAAAAGGGTAAGCCCTCCCATGGGGAGTCAGCAAAGTCTGGCACATTCAGTTGAGGCAGGACCAAGCCCATCTCCCCCACATCAAGGGTCAGCAAGGTGTCCCACTATAGGTAATGGGCTCCAGAAAGCCAGCTCATGCACCAGGGATATATCCTGATTACATTGCCAGAGGCCCCTCAAACAGACCCAGCTACAGAACTGTTTCCCATATGCAGAGGGTCTACTCCAATCCCAGGCAGGTTCCGCAGCTGTCGGTCTAAAGTTCGTGAGTTCCTGCAAACTTGGTTCAGTTGTCCCTGCAGATTTCCCCTTCATGGATCTTGACCACCCTTGATCAGACAACCCCTCTTCCCTCTCTCCAACTGGAGTCTGATACTTTCGGCCTGGTGCCTGGCTGTGGATCTCTGCATCTGTTCCATCAGTTACTGGATGAAGGCTCTATGATAACAGGATATTCACCAATCTGATTACCGGGGTAGGCCAGTTCAGGCACTCTCTCCACTATCGATAATAGTCTAATCTGGAGTCATCTTTGTGGATTCCTGGGAATTTCCCTAGCACCAGGCTTCTCTCTAACCCCATAATGTCTCCCTCTATCAAGATACCTCTTTCATGGCTCTCCCACTCTGTCCCTCTCCTAGCTCTACCATCCCATTCCCTTATGTTCTCATCCCCCATCTCTTCCCCTCGATTGCCCCTCTTGTCCCCAATTTACTCATGGAGATCTCACCTATTTTCCCTTCCCAAGGCAATCCACGGGTCCCTCTTAGGGTCCTCTTTGTTACCAAGCTTCTCTGGAGCTGTGGGTTGTGGTCTGGTTATCCTTTGCTTTACATCTAGTATCCACTTATGAGTGAGTATTGCAGAGGCATCACCATCTCTGACCCCAAGCTCTACTGTAGAGCTATAGTAACAAAAACATCTTGGTTTTGGCATAAAAACAGACACATAAATCAATGAAATCAAATTGAAGACTCTGACATTAATCCAAACACCTGTGAACACCTGATTTTTGACAAAGAACTTGGCTTATATTTTTAACAAGACCTTTTTGCAAACTGCTGTAAACAGACTATAAAGTACCAGGGAAGTAGTGGTCCAGCTTAAAAACCTACTGGAATCATCCAGGTGAGAGACAATGAGGGTAACAAGCTATTTCTAGTTAGTTTTTGAAGGTAGAGTTCCTTGATTTGTTGACAGGTTGGTTTTGAGGTGTCAAAGCAATAGGAAGTATCAGGGGTGAGAGAAGGTTTTGATGAGAGCAATTGAAAATAAATATCCAGAAGCCAAGATGTGCAGAATATGGAATTAGGTGTGCTAGACGGATGGTACAGACATCATTAAGTGTGAAGCTTTAGGTGGTTTACATCAAGACATCTGCTGGAGATGCCTGAACAAGAAAAAAACAGCCTTGCTCTGCATCTCACCTTGGCAGGTACTGCTGTAAAACTGGCTTGTGTTGTACCGTCACCAGAACCCTGCATAAAAGTTTAAGTGTTTGGCTTAGAAAAATATCCTACAGAAAAAGTGTCAGCATTACAATGCTTGCTCCTGATGCAATCTCAGGTTTCACCTATTTGTTAGTAAGTGGATATTTATTGTATAGTTTAGCATTTTACAGAACACAGCAGTCCTGATGTGGGAGAGGAAACTAGTTTGGGACAAAGTGTATTATGTTGAGTTTGACCAGGGCTCAAGGAATGGCAGCCATCAACATGAAGGCCTGTGCTTATCAGTGTTCTATAGCAAGAGTGGTTGTTCTATAATCAACAGTAATAATCCCCTCCTCATGGGGAAGGGAATAAAGCAGAATATGTGTATGGGACTTTGCTGTGGAGCTGAATTCAAGCATGAACTGCAAGGGGAAAATGATTTAGTTAGTTTACAGATTTCTCTCCATATGTTTTTATAGACTCATACAATCTGTTAATTCTATGATACTGCCATAGAAAGTTCTTGGGATCTTGGTTAGGGTACAGAATCTGTCTCCATCATTGATTCCTGTGGCCTTCCCTCTAGTCAACCTGCAGTCTACCAGAGAAACTCTATTGTCATTTAGAGATGGATATCCATCTGAATTACGTACACCTGGGTTGTTAGTGAATGCTGTAAAGCTTCAAGTGGCATTGCAAAATCAAACATCTTATGCAAAGCTCAACTTTTCCATGATAAAATTAAATATATACTTTTTACTCCTCCTCAAAAGTAGTCAGAAAATTTGTAAAAAAATTCAATGGATTTTTGCAGGGCTTAGGGGAACAAATTGGTTCATGATTTTCTCACAATGTTACACTTTTCAGCCACTGAAATAAGGGTAGAATGCACATCCCGTGGCTTCCCAACCACTGTTTTGTATGTCCTAACCAATTAGCTGCCAGTTTGATGCTTGCCAATATTTTCAATATTTGCCATACTTTCTGTATCACTTTATAGCTTTGAAAAGAGCATCACTGGGTGATTTATAATACAGTTATCTAAGATCTTGAAGTAGTCCGGTAGCCATGCAAACACAGACAATCATGATATGATGTAAGGACCACAAATTTCAAAGTCAGGAAGATGCTTAAGAATCTAGTCTAGCCCAGGCTGGCCTCGAACTCGTGATCTTCTTGCCTCTGCCTCCTTCAGCAAATTCTACCAGCGTGTGCCACCACAACCGGCAGTGAAACCGGGACCTGTCCTTAGTGCATGAACTGGCTTTCTGGAGCCTGGGGCCTATGCTGGGACACTTTGCTCAGCCTGGGTGAAGGGAGGAGGGGACTGAACCTGCCTTGACTGAATCTACCAGGATGAACTGAATTCCCAGGGGAGTCCTTGCCCTGGAGGAGATGGGAATGGGGGGTGGATTGGAGGGAGGTGGGGGGGGGAGGAGGGAGGACAGGGGAATCCATGGCTGGTATGTAAAATTAAATTAATTACAAAATTTAAAAAAATAAAAATAAAGGAATCTAGTCTAGGGTGTTATATGACTTGGAGCTTCTAGTAGTTCCAGTTTCCTCATTTATAAAATGTGAATAGTAATGCACCAAAGACTTAGATTTCAGTTCATGCCATTTTAAGTTGGGAAGTGGTTCAATACAATTATAGGAAACAATGTCATGTTTAATATCTACATATATGATATAGAATGATTGAGTTAGACTAGTTAATTCATCAGCACTTTGCTTACCTACCATTTTTGCATTGAAATATTTTAAAGTTACACTAGTATGCATTTGGGTATATACAATTCATTGCTATTAACTATAGTTACTCTACTGTATATAAGTTTTAAAAACAAGTTATTCCTGACTATTTGTTGTGGGGCTACATTTTCCAAACTGAAGCATCCACATTTTCCCTTGAAGGTATGAGCAATGTTCATAAAACTCAGAAAGTAGATAAATCTTACAAAATTCAGGAAGCTCCTGAAACTTAAAAGATGCACAGGGTCCCTCCAGTAAGCTACATATGAATAAATAAATACTGGGAGAAGGAACTCTCCCATTCACTGTGTTGCATGCATGTTATGTAAGGATATTCTTTGAAGCAAATTTCATTAGTATCCCCTTATTCTGGGGGGCTTTTTAGTGGTGTGCCTACATTTGAGTCACCTGTGCTTCTGTAAGCAACCTTTTACCTTATGACAAGGAAATAAGAGCCTGGCTCAAGAGACTGTGGAACATGGTAGTCAACAAAATCAATCTGTGTGCTCTAGAAACAGATAAAGTTAAATAGTTACCTATCCCTCCTTGAAACAAAGGCCACATAGACAATATGAGGGAAATTAGTTTCTGATAGACTGGCTCATATGAGCCACTAGTGACCCTTGGTCATCACTGACTGAGGTTCTTATGAATATCAGAAACAGCAAGAAAAAAGAGGGAGGAACCCGACTGTGTAAGTGAGGAATTGGGGATGAGTGGTGATGTTTGATGTCCACTTCACTTGTCCAGATAGGGATGTGTGTGTAGCCAGAAGTTTTCTCCAGTCCTGTGGAATCTCTCCCACCTGCATCTCCTCTGTTCTGCCTTTCTCCTTCCTCTCTCTTGTTGGAATGTCCCGCCTAACCTTTTTCTGCCTCACCATTGGCCAAACAGCTTTATTAATCAACCAATCAGAGCAACACATTCACAGCATACAGAACGACATTGCTCATCAGATGTGTTTGCAAGAAATTTTTTAAAAAGCATGATTCAGCAGGGACCTCTGGACTGGCATGGGGCCTCTAGTGGCTTTGCTGAGCCTGATGTAAGGATGAGATTTTTATGAAGTAGAAGAGGCTGATCTGAATGACTGGACCCACCATGTAAGTCATGAAGTACAAAAGTAACTAAAAGACAATGGGAGTAGGGAAGGACAGACAAAGGAGTCCATCTGGACTCATTCAATGGCAAATGACACAAAACTTATGCTAAACTGAAGTTCCTACTGGGGGGAAAATGATAGAAATCCAAACACTGTGCTAGTGCATTTCTGCTTTGAAGTTTGAGTCATAGTTCACAGAAGACATAAATGATGAAACCGTGCAGGTAAAAAAAAAATACTGTGTCCTCAGACATTTGGAGTCTCGGAATCTCTACATATCTATCCTAAATGAAAGTATACTGTGGGTGGAGATTGTTCATCCAACCCAGGACTCTTTCAACCTGACATGTCCAATGGGAAGTCAAAGGCCACAGTTCTAGGCCAGAGTATGTTAAAGCTGGGTGGCTAGCTTCAATGGCAGGTACAGTTGCCTAGAGTCACACAATACAACCGAAAATTTTACATTCCCAACTTTCTACTCCCAGGTGGTGCTGGTGCTAGTGTAGCTGATGGTGATGCTGCTGATGTGGCTGCTTCTTCTTGTTCTTCTTGTTCTTGTTCTTGTTCTTGTTCTTGTTCTTGTTCTTGTTCTTGTTCTTCTTGTTCTTGTTCTTGTTCTTCTTGTTCTTCTTTTTCTTCTTCTTCTTCTTCTTCTTCTTCTTCTTCTTCTTCCTCCTCCTCCTCCTCCTCCTCCTCCTCCTCCTCTTCTTCTTCTTGTTCTTGTTCTTCTTCTTGTTCTTGTTCTTGTTCTTCTTCTTGTTCTTCTTGTTCTTGTTCTTGTTCTTGTTCTTCTTGTTCTTCTTCTTGTTCTTCTTCTTTTTCTTCTTCTTCTTCCTCTTCTTCTTCTTCCTCTTCTTCTTCTTCTTCCTCTTCCTCTTCTTCTTCTTCTTCTTCTTCTTCTTCTTCTTCTTCTTCTTCTTCTTCTTCTTCTTCTTGTTCTTCTTCTTCTTCTTGTTCTTGTTCTTCTTCTTGTTCTTCTTGTTCTTGTTCTTCTTCTTGTTCTTGTTCTTGTTTTTCTTCTTCTTCTTCTTCTTCTTCTTCTTCTTCTTCTTCTTCTTCTTCTTCTTCTTCTTCTTCTTCTTCTTATCATTATCTTTTTGAGAAAGTATCACTGAGTAAGAGTAATAATCAAGGTGGCCTGGAACTCCCATCTTCCCACTTTAACCTTCACGGTACCACAATTAGAGATGAGCACAGCTGTACCTGGTTTTCTACTGATGTCAACCATGAGTGTAACTACTGAGTTCTACAAATCCAAATGCCCTTAGAATCCACATACAGATAACGACGTATGGTATTTGTATTTCTGTGCCTGGCTTATGTAATTTAACACAGTATCCTCTTGTTCAAGTAGATATCAGGATTTCCTTGTCTGTTTAGGTTCAAAACATTGTTGATGTATGTTACATTCTGTTTTATATATGCTTTCAATGATGGACACTTACGCCAATTAACTATTATAAAGATATTGGAATGAATATACATGTCACAGACATACTCTCAACATATTGACTACAAATTTTAGATACATATTAGAAATATAATTATTAGAGTATATGGTACTGCTATATAATTTTTTTTTTTTTTTTGGTTTTTCGAAACAGGGCTTCTCTGTGTAGCTTTGCGCCTTTCCTGGAACTCACTTGGTAGCCCAGGCTGGCTTCGAACTCACAGAGAACTGCCTGGCTCTGCCTCCCAAGTGCTGGTATTAAAGGTGTGTACCACCACCACCTGGCTTTGCTATATAATTTTTGATAACCCTCTATACTGTTTTTATAATGGTTGTGCTGATTTACAGTGTCATCAACAGGAGACAAGCATTTCTTTCCTTCTGAGTATTTGTCAGTAAATATTCTTTTATCTTTTGCCTTTCTAATGAAAGCTGTTCTAATAGGTGTGACATGATATCTAATTATGAATTTAATCCTCATTTCCCCAAAGACTAAGGAAGCTTAGCATTTTTTTCATGTAGCATTTTCAAGTAATTGTTGACTGTTTGTATGTCTTCATTTGAGAAATATCTGTTTGGTTCCTTGTAGCACAAATCTTAAAAGGTCTTATTAATAAAATTAAACCTGGGAACCAGGTATTAGGGTAAATCCTGGACGATCAGAGAAGCAGAACAAGCCATAGCCACCTCACCTTGCCAATTCCTCAGCTGATCCTGTTTCCTCAGAATGGAAGCCTCTGAGTCCTCATCCAGAATGAATCTCAGCTGAACTGCTGCTCAAAAGCCTAAAAGCTTAATCAGGATCTAGTTCCTCATCATCATGCCTTAAATACCTTTCTGCTTCCTGCCATCACTTCCTGGGATTAAAGGCTCTTGTTACCACGCCTAGCTGTTTCCAGTGTGGCTTTGAACTCACAGAGATCCAGAGGGATCTCTGTCTCTAGAATGCTAGGATTAAAGGCATGTGTGCCACCATTTTCTGGCTTCTATATATAGTGGCTATTCTGTTCTCTGACCTCAGATAAGTTTATTAGGGTGCACAATATTTTGGGGAACACAATATCACCACAAATCCTTTTCTCATTTTTAAATTCAGTTACTTGATTTTTTTTGTTTTGTCATCAAGGCATTTGTTTTCTTTACATATTTGAATTTTTAACTCCTTATGAAATGTATAGATGTGTCTTAGTTACTTTTCTATTGCTTGATAAAATAGCCCAATGAAAGTGACTTAAGGATGAAAATATTTATTTGGGTTATAATTCCTAGAGAGAATACAGTCTGTTGTAGTAGTAAAGACACAGCAAAGGGAGCAGGAATAGGACATGGGGCTCGACTATGAAGCCTCAAGGTCCACCTCCAGTGATGTACTTCCTCCATCACAGCTCCACCTCCTAAAGGTTTTATAGCCTTCCCAAACAGTGCCACCAGTTAGGGACCTAGTGTTGAAATACAGGAGCTAATGGGAGACATTTCATATTCAAACTACCATAGTATGTAAACATTTCCTCATATTCCAGGGATTGTCTTTTCACTCTGTCAATTATTTCTTATTTTAATTTGGTATTTGTTTGTTTGTTTGTTTTAGTTTGATGAAGTCCTTTGTGTCTATTTTGGCCTCTTTTTTGGGGTAAGGTTGTATTTTTAAAAATCATTGCATAATTATATACCAACAGTATACAATTTTCTTCTTTTAGATGTGTTGCAGTTTCAAGGTTTACATGTAACTCTTTAATTTACTTTTAGTTTCTTTTAATCTGTGGTATGAGATAATAATCAAATTTTATTCTGTTGCATGTTGAAATCCTATTTTCCCTACATCATTTGTTGAAGATACTTTCTTTTCCCTGTTATGTGCTCTTAACATCTTGGTCAAAGCTAATTAACCATTAATTATCTTATATACAAAAAAACCTTAAACATTCCACTGCAAACATGATAAGATGAACAAGTTGACTCAGTAAAACTGCAAAATACTATATCAACATACAAAGTTCAATAGCATTTATATTAATAATGAACTATCCAGATAGAAAATTAAGAAAGTCATCCAAGTTACAACAAAAACAAAATTAAATTATGTGAAGGACTGAAAAAGCCATACTCTGAAAATTATTTTTTAAAAACTTATAGATAAAAAGATTAAAATACAAATAGATATCTGATGTTCATGAATTAGAAGATTTAATCTTGTGAAAATTCCCAAAGCAATCTACAGATTTAGTATATCTCTAAAAACTTCAATGTTATTTTTAATGGAAATTGAAAACACAACCCTTTAATTGACACAGAACTACAAATACCCCAAGTTTATATAGCAAAAACAGTAATGTAAAACACCATAAAGATATTTTAATGAAAGCAATGAATTAGTGGCATTAGGACAAACATATTGAGCAATGGAAAAGGACAGAAAGGTCAGAACAAGTCAAATACTTTGGGTAACTAATTGCAATGAAATATTTAAAGTGTAAAGTACGTTCAGAATAAATAGCAACTGCCTGTTAATAATAATTGATATTATTATCAAAGGAAAACTGTAAAATGAAGCAGCTTTCAAGCTGACAGAGAGATTAGATGTAGTTATAAAAATGATTTTTTAAGCTGAAAATACAAATAAGTAAGTAATAATGAATACAGGTAGATGGAGGCTCTTGTGTATAAAATAATTGGCAAAAATAAGAATACTATGCAATATTCAATATTTTCATAACTTATTTCAGTTGGCATATCACAGAAGAACACTGTCTGGGTAGTGTTCATAAAATCACTCTTGGATTTGAAAAAAGAAAAGTCTACATTACCACAACCAATAAAAATGTAAAGTTTTGGAGCCCAGTCTCAAATGATACATATACAATACAACTCTTATACCTAAAGTTCAGAGACCTTTAAGAAGGAAGAGGGGATGTTAATCCCAAAGATTTGAGAAGACCACCAACCCAAATCATCATGGCTAAATTAATTAAAGCAAGCAATTAATTAAAGCAAGCTCTTTTATTCGTGAACACAGGCTGACTCTCCCTATGGCAGAGTTCAAGAGGTCAGCATTTAATATGAGGAAGACAATGTTTTTATAGCTCAAGGGTAGGGAGTTTCCAAATAAGGCATTTGACAGGCAAAACAGGTGGGGTTATAGGAGCAGAATATAGTCATTGCAAGTTAGTCATAATGACATCCTGAAAAAAAAGACATGATTGCAAGTGGTCATAACAAGACAGTCATAACAACAGGTAGTAATAGCAACCCTTTGAAACAAAGACATGGTTGCTGTTTCCTGGAACAAAAAATACAAAACCATTTGAAGTTGAGGTCACAGGTGGAGCATAGCCCAATCCTTGAGAAACAGATTGAGTCTAATTTGTCTTTGCTCTAAGATGGAAGCAGGCTGCTTCATCAGAGGCAGAAAGATTGTGAGAGTCAGAGGAACAAGGTGCTTGCTGTAAGACTGTGTCTCCTAGTACGCTAGAAGCTACACCCATAAAGTCTCACCAACACAACTACCTAAATTTGAGTTGAAAAAGGATGACAGACATGATAATATTGATGTGATGTCAGCGGAGGAGCCCAAAAAGCTTCAATCCTTAAACACAAAGAACTACAGGCAACTAAGGAATTCTGAGAGTAGGAGAAATAGACTTCCTCAGGGAAGAGCACACCAATTGGCTGTCCAACAGCAAATAGCCAGCACTGAAAACATACATACAATTAGCATTATATAAACTGAGCAGGTTATACTTTGTGTGTGGGGGGGTCTGTCCATCTGTCTGTCTGTCTGTCTGTCTGTGTAAAACAATAATCATTAAAAAAAAAAAGAGGCCGTGAATTTGAAATAAAGCAAAGATGAGTATATGGGAGAATTAGGAATGAGAAAAGGGAAGGAGAAATGATGTAATTATATTATAATCCCACAAAATAAAATAAATTTAAAAATATCTGCAAACCATTGCCTTCTCATGAAGGAATAGGCGGATTGTAGGTGATCCTTCAGAACATGAAATCCAGACAAACTTTCAACATTCAAGTGTAATCCTCATTCTCATCATGGAAAACCTGAGCAAAGAATGGCCTCCCACCACCTCATTGTCCATGGGGAGGACTAGACAAAGAATCTTCAGGTCCTATATGGCCAATGCTCTACTTGCAACATTCGATCTAAGTCAACATTCAAAAACTCTGCAGTATTATTTCCAAACAAACAAAGATATTTTGTGGCCCTAGAGAGGTGGCTCAGCTTTCCAGACCATTTATTGTTATTGTAGTGGACCAGGGTTTGGTTCCCATCACCCACACTGTGTCAAGCTTCTGTAACTCCAGTTCCAGAGGATCTCACACCTTAGGGCCTCCAAGGATACTGCATGCACAGGGTGCACAGGCATACATGCAGGCAAGAGATCCACAAATGAAATTTTTTTGAAATATATTTTTATAAAAGATACTTTTGGGAATGGGGGCCCCTGTTCAATTCTTTTCATTCCAGCTTTTTTTTTTGTACAGTTTTTCTTTCCAGTTTAAAATTCTTCCAGCTAAGGAAAACCTAGGGTTCACCCTGATTTCCTCTCTCAAGTAGGCGGTACTGTTTTCCTTTACAGTAGCACAATTGGCCAAGTTAATGAGGCCCTTGGGGGAGAGTTCATGGTTGCCATTGCCTCTCTCACTCTGGTTGCTGATTACAACACAGCATCAAAGCTTCAGAGAATCTATTACCATATGTTCCATTTCCCTTTTTAGCACTGTTTGGGCTCTGTGTACAGAGGTAAGAGACAAGGTACTTCCTACAGCTAGGCTGCAGCAGTTTTTAGAAGAGGATGAGCTATAACAAGAACACTGAGCTTTGTTAAAGACAACGTCTGAAGAGAACATTTGCACTCTTATTAGTGGCTATGTTTCAGCACACAATGATATATTCCTGTTACAAAGTTCAATCAGCTAGGCTAGGCAGGCAGAGTTCTTCTTGGTGAATTAAACTTGCCACTCACTCTGTCAGCCTCCATAATGTTAAGTATGCCTGTCAGGGTGTAGTTTTAAGGAAATCTCATGCAGGTATAATGTTTTCATGGAGTTGGAGAAACAAAATAGATTGTACAAGTTCACTTCCTGTGTTTTTCTGGAGATGATTTTTCCAGTAGAGTTCACATGAACAAAGAATTTTCCCCCCTGCAAGTCCCGTGCTCTGATGATGAAAGGAAGGTTTGTAGAATTAAATTCTTTTACATGTTATCCCTTAAAGCACTAAAGAATTTATTTATAGCGTGCCATAAGAAATGCTTTACAAGTGTAGCCTGTGTTTATATTTCAATATGCTGGCCACCCCCACATGCCTTGTAATATGATCAACTTACTGAAAAAGACGCATAAAGCAATATTTATCCCACAAGCAGGAGACTACAGATGCTTATAAATATTAACATCTCACTGCAGAAATATAATTAGTCCATGTCTTTTAAGTTTTTCTTCTTCTAAAAACTCTTAATACATTTTTTTCCAGTTTTTGGTTCTGATTCCCAAAGGAAAATTCCTAAAGCTTCCCCAGTTTCCTTAGCAACAGAATGAGGTATAAATTGTGCTCCTATATTTCCTAACGTCTGTATCCAAGCAACATATTAAAGTGTCAAGTGATGAATGTTTAGTCTGCAGGTAAGTTTGACTTTACAGAAAGGCATTAAGAGAAGGAACGTAGAAAGGTTGAAAAAGCAAAAGTAAAATAAAATCACAGGAGAGAAGGACAATTTTCCACATAAGTTTTCTCTGTTCAATCAGAAATAAAAAGATAGTTAAGCCCTGAAGATCATGTTGAGGATGATGATAACGATGCTGAAGTCATGTTATGATAATTAATTGGAGTGGTTATAGTTAGGGTTAACTATACTATACTATTGATACACTTTATTAGATTGCCCTGTCGAAGTTCTAGGCCAAAGATAATATATCAAAGTTTCCAGTGGTTTTCAAGTGTCAATAATTATTCTTTGACAAATGAAAGAGAAATCATAAATGCTAAAGCACTGATCCAGTGTGAGGAAGACGGTAGAACAGAGAATTCACTAGTCATGCCTGCAAACATAATACCTCAACTTTCTAGAAGGGATGTCACATTACAGACTGTTTTATAATCCCAGTAAAATCCTTCTTCAGTGGGTCCAGTAACTTAGAGCATAGAGTAGAATTCCTGCCTGAAGATCTGTATTGAGTTCAAGTTAAACACTTCCCTTTGTCCCTGGAAAACATATTTTTACTTTCTTTAAGCCTTATCAGCTTTATCTTTAAGTTAGAGACAAAAGGGGTCATTGTTCAATAGATAAATTTTCAGTTCAAGAAGATAAAAGTATTCTATAAAGATGATGGTGATGTCTGCACAATGATGTTAATATGTTCTCTAGTTATACTTTTGTTGTGATAAAATATCCTGACAGAAAGCAACAGGAGAGAAAAGGGTTCATTTGGGCTACAATTCAGATTTAGAGCCCTTCATTTGGGGGAGGTAAAGGTGGTATCTCAAGCAAATAGTCATATTAAATCCATAATAAATTTATCATTGATTCCCTGTTTAATTGTTCTCAGCTAGCTTTCTCCTCCCTTAAACTGTTTCAGGACCCCCTGCCTAAGGAATGATGCTGTCCACAATGGGCTGGGTCTCCCTACGTCAATCAACAATCAAGACAATTGACCACAGGCATGTTAACAGACCAACATGATCTATACAATTCCTCTGTGAGACTCACAGATGATTCTAGGTTGTGTCAAGTTTACAAAGACAATCATAACAATGTACTTGATGACACATAAAATGATTAAAATTGCAAGATATATATACATATACATTAAACATATACACATACACACACACACACACACACACACACACACACACACACACACACACATATATATATATATATATATATATATATATATATATATATATATATATATATATATATATATATATATATATATATATATACTGATCATCTTCTCCCAGCCTCTTTATCCTTTCCTCTGCGTTGGCTTCCTTTCGTGTCTTAGACCCTAGTATCTCTTTTCACTGTTTTTGTATGTGTGTATTCTTTCTAATATCTTTATATTAGGCAAAGTCATCATAGAAATAAGAAATGAAAGTCTAAGCATGCCAAAGCCTTTTCCTAAAGTTTCATATAGGTACAGTGCTAAAAGGAAAAACTTTTTAATTTAACCAACAGTAGAAACAAATCTACAAAGTCACTAACTCTTTGACAGTTGAAATGACCAGCTGTTGGTAAAATGCAAAAAGAAGTGTGATTTCTCTATTTTCCTGTCATGCTCAGATGCAACTGGTACCCAGCAGCACCTCAGGACTTAGGCTAGCTTTCACTGGGGTCCTGTCATTCATTTCAGCTCTGTGTAGGTGATGACCCAGGAGCACTGTCTGCTCAAAAACATCATTCCTGACCTTGTACTGTATTGTTCTGTGTGATCTTTGTACACTCTGGATACCTACCTGGATCCTTCTTCCAGCCCCATTCACTGCCTCTAGGCACTAAGCAATATAAATGTCTAGAACCAAAAGGAACCTTGGAAATCCTTCAGTCTGTAACCCCATTTCACCAATAAAAACATGAAGCATAACATAGATAATTATCTGTAGTCACTCTCTTTGGCTCCAATTTTCTCTTTTTACAATTATTCAGCATCTCACTTTCCCATCTGCTTCTATTTTCTCACTATTTAATAGCCTCCTTCTGTCCCCAAACCCTTCCCTTTCAAGCTTAGAATCCCGGACCTCCCCACCTTTTCCAAGGCCTTCAACTCTATACCATGTATCCTGCTGTGAAGAACCTCACGCTAGATTGAACCCCACCATCTGCTGTCTCTGTACCTCACCCACACGAGTGGAATAAAGCCATTCCAGAGCAAAATGGTGATGGGACTTGTGGTCTCCCATCTCATTAGATTTTTATCACGGTTCAAAAATTCTTCTATTCTTCTAATCAGCTCATTCTCCCTTCTGCATTTACTGATTATTTCACACTTTTCATGCTCAGCATAAACCCTGACTTCTTCAAATTTCTCCCCTCTTTTTAGGAAATTCCCTTGCCTCCTACAGTGGGCTAGAGACAGTAAAGCCATTTGTGATGGTTAATTGCCAAGTAGATGGGATTTGGAGTCACCAAAGAGACATATACCTGAGCATGTCTGTGAGGGCATTTCCAGAGAGGTTTATCTGAGATGGGAAGACCCACCATGGCTGTAGGCAGTGTAGTCCCTTGGGCTGGGATCCTGGACTAAATAAAAGGAAGAACGTGAACTGATCACCAATCTCCCTCCCCTGTCTCTCATTCCTGAATGCAGATGCAACATGACCCTCTGCTTCATGGTCCACCAAAGCTGGAGTCACTTTTCACCATGCCTCCTTTTTCTTATGGGCTGTACCCAAAAGTGTGAGCCAAAACTATTTTTTTTTCTTCCCTGAGTTACTTTGTCAGGTATTCATCACAGCAACAAGAACAGTGAGCAACACGTCATCAGTCAAAAGCCTTTTTTGCCCGGTGGTGGTGGTGGCGCACGCCTTTAATCCCAGCACTTAGGAGGCAGAGCCAAGCGGATCTTTGTGAATTTGAGTCCAGCCTGGTCTACAGAGCAAGTTCCAGGACAGGCACCAAAACTGCATGGAGAAACCCTGTCTCAAAAAACAAAAAAAAACAAAAAATAAACAAACATAAACAAGCCTTTTTCTGCTCTAAGACTCACATAACAAACATGATTCTGTAATTGCATTCCACTTCTTTTGTGCCACAGAGAAGGGTCTCTTTTCCATGCCTCTGCTTCACATCTCAAGACCTGTAGTGTGCCTAGAAATCTTACACTATCTTCCGCTGGAACTGTGTCTTCTTATAATTTGCATATAAAATCAAATGTCTACCACATTGAAGAATGAATCTCTTCCTCTATCTATAATTTCTTCCCAGTCCCAACCTGTGTCTCTTTTCTCACAGTGCTACTCCTTGAAGGAGCTACCTATTGTTCCCCGTTCCTAACTTGCTCTCAGTCTCCTGTGTCTACACGTAGGTGCTTAGCCTCTCCAATCCACACAGTTACTTTTATATTGCTGTAGTCACATTCCTGACAGGAACAGTTTAGGAAGGGAAGCTTTATTTTGACTCGTGATTTCAGAGGGTCCCATCCATGGTCACGTGTTTCCATGAGCTCCAAGAGAGCATCATGGTGGGAGGGACTTGTGACAGAGAAGCACATTCCCTTCTTGGTGAAGACAAAGCAGATAACAAGACTAGAGGAAGAGGCCAGGGCAAGATGTAGACCCTAGGAACTAATTCCCAGTAACTCCCTTGCTCCAATTCAGCCCATCTCCCTCCCAGTACTACCATGATACTGATTCCATTGTAGGATTAATCCACTCATTATACCAGAACGTCATCACCCAGTCATATGTGGAGATGTTCTCACAGTACACCCAAAGGGGGCTGCTATGGGTCTGTATTTCCTTTTCTTCACTTCTACCGTGCTTGGTATTTCGATTGCACATGAGATTCTTCACTACTGCCTCTTCTAAAATGCCCTCCCTTCAACTTCCTTATTGCTATTCTCTCCATTCTTCTCCAACTCTCTGCTAAGTCTTCTTACATAACTCCCCTGTTCTGCCCATGCACCAAAAGTATTAGTGTTGCAGGGCTTTATCCTTATTAAATTCTTTCTTGACACTTTTATGCTCTGAAAGCTATAATTACTTTATTGGCCAACTCTGAAATCATTTCTACCTGAGCTCTCTACGTAACTGCCAACCTGATGCTTCTGACTTGATGATTCATAAGACACTTCCACCTCAGCCTATTCATATAAGTTTTCTTCTAAAATATAATCGTTCTACTTTGCTTTAATTAATGGTCTTACCACAATTCTAACTGCTAAAGTAAGAATCTTGATTGCATTTTCCTCATCTTTCTTCTTTAATCTTGGGTTATCTGCTCACACTTTTATTTTTCAAGGTAACTGATTACCCTCAGAACTCCTGTCCAATGTTGAACTCACTAACTATACATCCAAAGTTTGTACATCATTAGGTCTTACTTGATCAAGGGCAATAATACACGATCGATTTACCCACTTTCACTCTTGCTTTCATAATTTCTCTTTATTCTACAGTATTCATCTTCCCTATTACTTCTAATTATGAAAATCTTCAAAATTGTTTTACTATGTATATGCATTTACTTTGCACTCAGGTCCTATAAAGATGGCATTTACTTTACTACATCACACATATATGTTTGTATACTCTATATTCTGATATTTCTATTTTTTTCTGTTTGAAAGCAAATTGTTTGTATACAGTCATTCGTCTCTGTCTATGGATTCTGAAACTATGTATTCAATAAATCTCAGGTAACAAATGCTTGGAGAAGTTTAATCTGCACTGAGTATGTCTAGTTTTTTGTTGTTCTTTAAACAATATAGCAACTATTTACATAGGACTTATAAGCAGTTATCTAGAAGCAATTAAAATATACAGAAGAATGTGTGTGGTATATATGCAAATAGGAAACTATTTTATATAAGGGACGTGAGCTTCTGCAGATTTAGGTATCTGAAGGGATTGACGGCGTGTGGGTGTACAAATTTTTAAGGACATAGTTGACAAGTCCATGGACGATAGCACGTTTGAAAGCTGTAGGGATATCCAGCAGTTTAAAATTTAGGTAATATTGTGATGTTGACTCCAGGCTCTGAAAGACAGTGTGCTGAGAATGACAACATTTTTTTTTCTGTTGCAATCTTGAAAATTCCCTCTTTGAGAAACATCAATCATTGCTCCTAAACCCTTTAATGCACTGAGTGAGATTTATTAATATTGTGGGAGATAATTTACCTGAACTGTATTATTTATTTGTGGGAGGGCGGTGGAAGAAAGAGTTTATTTCATCTTCCAGTTTACAGTTCTTCATGAAGGAAACCAAGACAGGAACTCAGCCAGGCCAGGAACTGAAACAAAGACAGAGAGAGAGAGAGAGAGAGAGAGAGAGAGAGAGAGAGAGAGAGAGAGAGAGAGAGAGAATGTTCATTGTCTTGCTCTCTGTGGCTTGCTCAGCCTACTTTCTTATATAATTCAAAAACACCTGCCCAGAGGTGATACCATCCACAGTGGGCTGGGTCTATACCAGTTGTCAATCAAGAGAACGTTCCATAGACTTGCCCATAGGCCAGTCTGCAGAACAGAGCATTTTCTGAGCCTAGGTTTCTTCTTTCCAGACGACCCTGGCTTGTATCAAGTTGCCAGCATGCTAACAAATTCAAAAAGCAACCTGGACTTGTAAACTTGTACTATTTCAAGTATTATCTCTTCAAATTTTTTCAATTTCTGGACTGACATTTGACCACAGTCTAGCTGAGTAGAAAAATAAAACCATCACAGCACCCACTTTTGATCACTGATGGTACCGATTATTAAATTAGAATGATCTTTCCAATAGGCAAATTTGACCAAAATTTTCACATGCAAAATCCTTCAGCCATTTTCCATTACAACGAAGCAAGGTGCAAGATGCTTAGAATGTTCTCAAAGTCCCTTCAAAGTCAACTTACCTCTCAACCTTTTTCTCATTTCTCTCATCCTTACTCCCTAAGTCGGTTTTCTGTATTAGTTTGTCTGTGTGCATAATGACACATTTCTCTCTCTCTCTCTCTCTCTCTCTCTCTCTCTCTCTCTCTCTCTCTCTCTCTCTCTTAGAGTCCTTGGTTCATGCTCATCATGCATGTCTCTTCCTCCTCCTTCCGTCTTCCTTCTTCTCTTCTCTTATTCTGTCTCATAAGGGAAGTTTTGTCTGAACCAGAACAGCTTCCTCCATGTCCCATTGCATCCCATCTTCCTGATAACTCATCTCTGCCAAAACTCCCATTCAATGTCGAATCACCTAACTATACTACAAATGGAGAAGGTTGTTCTATCCTACTTTTAATAATTCATTTGACCCTCTAACTATCTGCCTTTATGTCTTTTGTGTTTACTTTTGGAATGGAAAAAAAACATGACTTGAAGCAAAGCAGAAAGTCTCTGCAAGGCTAGATAATAGTGTTTTCTTTTAAGCTAATCTTTTCTGCAAAGCTGTGGAGTCTGAAGGTTCTTAGTGGGGAATGGAGTGCCTGCTTCTTTGAAAGGATAAAATATCCAAAATAGCTTTACCCTGATTTCTGGCTCATAGGAAAAGGAGGGAAGTCATTTAACTGGTCCCGATTTAAAAAAAAAAAGTTTCCCCTGAAGTTTCTGCTCCTTAGCTTCTAAAAAGGAAACAAATAATAGTGTGCTCAATTTTCCTTCCAGCAACTTTAGCTGTTACTAATCATTATTTTTTATAAATAAAATCAGCCTCAGTCTCCTAGACTTTTGTAGTCCCTATAAACAGAAACAATAATTTCTATTATCATTATGACTGTTAATGTGTCAGTTGTATTTTTTGCTGTCATCAAGAGAACACTAAAACTTTTGCAACCTATTAGTATCTATTTTTTTCAGGTGAAAGAACACAGCTGGACATTCAGCTATCATGGGGACTGACAGAATCTGTGCTTCAGAAGCAATAGTTTGTGCTATTGGGTGGGTAACCACCATTTAAGTCAGTAACAGAGTGACAGGCGACTTAGGAAGCATTGCTAAAGAAGATAATCGAATTTAAATCAAACTTACAAGTTTCCAATAAGACATTTAGTCACACCCATAGTGTAGATGTCAGGAAGCCATTTGGTCAGCAATCAGACAGAACCTTCTTCTTCTATTCGTGTTTAAATTTTCAGTTTCCAATGTGCACCAAAGATTATTTGCCAGTCTCAAAGTTATCTTAACTTTCCATTTTGTCACATTCACAAAAAGGAGTTTTTCACTTCCCATTACCTCTCTGTTTCAGAGCTTCCCTGTGCCTCAGTTTCTAGAAAAAAAATCACAGCCAATTTTGTCATAGTCTTTACAAAAGGAAAACATATGTATGAAAGAAACCTCTGGAAGCCAAACAAAAGAAACTCTTGGTCCACAGAGGACTGTTTTAAGCCTAGACAAGCACAGTCCTTAAGAAAACAACAAAGTAAAGGCTTCCTAGATAGGGACCAGGGTAGGTGTCTTTCCCTAAGAGCCACATTCAGGTTTATTCTTCTGGTCTTGCTGAATGTACTGTTTCCATTCTGCTCTTGTCTGAACCCACCTTCTAAAAAGTAGCAATTCGTTTATAGGGAGCCACTCAATTGGTAAGACAGCCTAGTAAATAAGGATGGCCAACAGTCACACAAAGGACATTTCCTCAATCATTTATTTACTCAAAGGGCACATGTCAATACTCAATGAAGTCAAAAGTTATGGATCATTGGATTAGGTCAGTACCCTTCCTTAGTGGAAACACATCTGCCCAATTGTTTGGTTATAAAAAGCTGGAAATACATGGAAAGTGTAGATAGATCATTGTAGTTGAAATGTACAAGTAGTCAAGGTGCATTCAACATTTACAGAATAATATCTAGGCATGTTCTAGATCATAATGATAGAAATCCTCACTAGCAAAAGACCAACACAGAGACACATACAATTTACAAAGTATCAGTAAAGAATTAACTATGTAGTAAGTAATCTGGTGATATGGTGCAAAGCATTATCCCCAAAGGAGGTAGAAAGAAAGGTTATGATGAAGGAGAAGGTTTGAAGAATTCACGGACTTGACTAGAACACCATATTTTCAGGGCATGGGGAAATCTCACAATATTTCCATTTTCTCTCTGTGATTTTTTCCAGAATGTTTTTTATCTTAGTTTTGTTCTCCCATCCATAGCATATCACAGCTAATATTTACTCGTAAGTAATTGGGCTAATTGATTATACATGAAGGTTCACTTCCTTTAAATGATATATGGATTTATTAGATGGCATGCAGTTGAACAAAAATGTTTAATGTGGAGACATTTGTACCTGTACTTTTCTCTGATCCTTTTTACCTGAGCTTTCTATCTTATTTCCTTTTTCAAAAGTATTAAAAGGATGACATTCCATGTTCCTTGAGAAAAGAGTACAAAAGGAAATGCTACAGTGCCCAGGGGCATGACCATACTGCGGACCTTGAAATACTGGAAGTGTGCATGAAGCTAGATAGCAGTGACCGAAGAGTTGGCCTTAGAACCAAGGCAGTGGTGACTCAATTGCAGGAATGGCAAAGTTCCTTGAAGTGGGTGAATGATAGACTCTCAACTTGGAGAGCAGAGGAACAGAATTGGGAGATTTTTCAAAGAGATGCTATGATATATATATATATATATATTTGAATCTTCTTTAAGTGGATAACGAAAAGTAAAGATCAGAATTTGAACTTGACTTGTTTAGATATGGCACTGCTCTGAAAGTATTTAATACATAAAGCACATAAATCTACAGACTCAACTCATCCTTAGCAACAGGGGAACAGAACCAGCTTGTGAATTCCCATCATTAAATATCCATCATAGCATATTTCATCCATTTGTCTGACATACTTAATTACAAAAACCCAGTTGGAATTTTTGCACCTTACTTTCGAAAGGCCATCTCTTGAGAGCCTCTAGTGCCATGAATTCTTTCTGACATACCACGTTAGGCTATAAAAGCAACACATATATTATTGTATTTTTCCTCTTATTTAGTACGTGGACAATCAGGAATAACTTGCATTTTTTTTAAATATATGCCAGATCCCTGTGGAGCCAGTTATCTGCTGGTAAATTGACACTCAATTCATGTTTGAATGTTTTCCCATCTGCTATTCTCCACATACATACAATTTCTAAAAATGAGACAGTGTCTAATGAGTTTTTCACATGACTAAGTTCATGCCTCTCATGCAGTGACTATCTGCTCTGGATCTTGCTCTCCTGACAAACGAGGTGTTGTCAATGAATCCAAGGAAGTCTTTCTACATACAGTCAGATGCTGTGGCTACTAGGAACTTGCCACTGTCACGGGCAAGTTCAAGGAGTTGCTCATATTTGGTTTCAGTTTTCTAGATCTGTAGTAGCAGATTACTAAAAACTTTAATGGCTTAACAGTACATAAATTCATTGTCTTCCAGTCTGGAGGCTAGAAGCCTGAACCCAAGGTATCAGAAGGACCACACTTGTTTTGAAGACTCTAGGGAAGAGGGCATCCTTGTCTCTTCTAGTGACTCCTAGGACTGATTTCTGACAGTCTAACTTCCATCTCTGCCTGGAATTTCATATATGCATCCTTCCTGTATCTGTGTGTTATTGTTTTGTTAATCAGGATGCTAAGCATTTCATTTGAAGCCCACAGTTAATTTAGGATTTTTTGTTTCAAAGTCTTTGATTACATCTGTCAAGATGCTATCTCTTAAGTAAAACAACATTCTTAGATTCCGGTTGGACATGAAACCTGGTGATGGCAGACATTATTCCCGTGTTCTTTAAAAAGTAAAACCAGGGACGAAGACATCCAAGGAGGATGGAAGCCGTTTGTACCTTGCTGAAGTGTTGATCTGGTTTCCCTGTCTGCTTTTCTCCTGAGATAGCTTTGTATCACAGCAGGTAGATCTCACCAGCTGCTGTCCTTTGTCAGCCCAGGGAGAGCTGCCCTCTCAGAGGCAGCTCAAACAAATGGCCTTCTTGTTGCTTTTTAACAGCCATTTCTGAGTCTGTTTTAAGAGTTGTGCATCTCTAGCACATTCAGGGATATCGTAAATTACTTTTCAACCTGTGTCTCCTTCAGGGTTACTGATTTGTGAGTCCCCCATACACACACTGAGAATTGCCTTTTGCAATGATTTTTCTTTGGTCCAATCTGCATCCTAATAAGCTGAATTCTAGATGTGGCCCAGGAACTCACTGCTGTGTCCATTTTAACCACGTGCCTCATGTTCTTTAAGTTACTTTTCGCAGTGTGACCGTTTTCTCGTCTCAGCCAATTTGCCCTAAGCTTTCCAAGTGAAAATTGGAAAATTGGTAAAATCTATATAGCCCTTGTTATCTGTGTAATGCCTGTGTTTTCTGAACATTAAGCCCAGACATATGCTCTAACCCAGCACACTTAAGGGAACTAAACTTCTTTGAAAATGCAATTTTTCATAAATATGGGGATACTCAGTCAACACCAGGCCACATTCTTGTGAGCAGCTTCTAACCATTCTAACTTCTGATTTCTATTAAGATTAAAAAAAAAAACCTACACAAAAATAAAATTATTTTAATTTCAAATTTCAACCATTTTTATACAATTTAGAATCAAAATCAAAGAAAAGAACAGATAAGGTAAACCAGTTAAGAAATACTTGCTGCAAATTGAAGTTCAGTCTAATAAATTCTAAAGTTTAATAAGTGATTCCTAAAATCAATTTTCTAATCATTGAAGACTCTTATATTTTAATCAGTAGAGAGGCTAGGACATACAAGATAATTAATTTAGTAATGCAATATGCAAATTGTCTAGTAAAGTATATAGTCTTACAAATTGTTAAAATGGCAGTATCTTTTCCTTATTTGTTATGACTGTATTTTAAAACTTGTCAACTCCTAATTAAACCAAATGTGTTCATTTCATTTTATAAGTTTAAAAATAATTTTAAATTATTACCACTGATTCAAAATATTTCATTGATTTCTTCCAAGAGGAGGAGAAATTTCAACCTGTGATTCTTCTTTATGTCACAATATAAAAAACAAAACAAAAAAAATCACCTCTTTAGCTATTTTTGGCAGGAAAAAAAATTCATTCAGCTCTATGTACAGATATTTTATTTCAGAGCAGATCTCTCCCTTCTGAGTTCACAAACAGCTCAGATGAAGTATAACTATTACCTTTGGGGTACACTACCAGTAAAATATTGTCGTTAAAATCCATAGAACCAATTGAGGATGTAGTTGTAGTACCAGCCACCACAGCTCACCTCCACATTCCAGTTTTAAATGCTTAATTTTTATGTTTCTGTTTCAACGAACTGCTCTATTCATGGCCATAGGGCTATGTTAATTCATTTGTTTGAGTTGGTATTACAAAATGTCATAGACTATTTGCCTTATAAACAATAGAATTTTGCTTCTCATAGTTTTAGTGGCCAAGAAGTCAGAGATCACGATTTTGAGAGCTCATGTCTGGGAAAGGCCCACTGTTTTGTTCATAGACAGTATCATCTCACTGTGACTTCACATGGCAAGAGAGACATGTGTTCATTAGGTCCCACCATATAAAAGACTAAGGATGGAGCCTAATTACTCTTCAAAGTCTCTACCTCCTAACACCATCATTTTCAGGGTGGGGGTTGCAAATTCAAATGATAGCAGTGTGTAAGACTTTATCCTCTTTAGCAGAGTCCACACTACTCTTCACCTTTGCTTCCTTTGCTCTAGGCTCAGCCACTTGCTCAGAGGCATCCTCCTCTTCTATGGTGCTCTACCTAGCACTCAGTTTCATCTCCTAGCATTGCTACTTCTTCCTAACACTCCCAGACGGTTCAGCCCATTTGACACAGATAACACGCAAAACTGCAGGTGCAAAAAAAGGCAGGTTGTTTGCCTTGTGTTCCTCTCAGGCCTTGTTCATGTGCAGCCAGCTTGGTAGCAGACACAGCCATACCTGATTACAGGCCTGACCTTGAGACTGGGGCAGCCTTCATGGTTTATGCTACAGTAATTGCTTCCATTAGAGCACATAAAATTGGGCTAGCCTTGGTCTGTGCTACTATGTTTCCTTACCAATTTATAGCAAAAGAGAATAAGAGAAGCACATACCAGAGACCAGGAGTCCAGGTATTACACCTCAGAAGCAGTTACCCTAGAGAGCAGCCCCATTCCAGACACAGGTGATGAGATGCTCGATTCTCATAGTTAAAATCTTCTACATTCCTTTCTTCATCTTACTGGGGTCTGTTCTTTTCAAGCCCCTATTATGATCTGTCTCATTTTGTTTCTAACTGAATATATATATATATATTCTTTCATTTCCACAGCTCCATTAGTATAGGCTGCCTGTTTTTGTATGTAGACCAATGTTAAGTTTATAGGGTAGGAGGATCCGTATTCTTCAGTCTCAGAGTCCACAAAGAATCTTGAGACGTTTCAGCCACTGGCTTTTCTCTTCCTTCTAACTCTGGCTGCACTTTCACGTGTTCCTTTAAGGAGCTTTTAGATTTTTTTTACCTCTTGTAGAAGAGTAATTGACCCTTACTTATCAGCTGGGTATTGGCCGAGCCGTGTGTTCGGACAGGTAGATCTTGCTCAGGATTTGCGCTCTCTGCTTTTCCTCCTGTTATGTCCCAGACATTCAATTCCCTGTAGAGTGGAAGCAGAGCAGACAGTAGAAACATCTGTGCCTTGTAATGCCATAGCATCTGGCAGATGGGACCTTACGACTTGGGAGGAAGGCATTCTTTCTTGCACTTGGCAGGAAAGAGGGCATTATCTTTCTGGTTCACAAAGTTGTCCTTTCATAAACACTGTAATTTTGGTTTCTGGTCCATTCTTAGTTTTCCATGCGAAAGGGAAATTAACCCAGTGTACATTGTACTCAACATACTAGATAATTTGGGAGCCTATCTATTACAAAAGGCAAAATTTAAATAGATAAGTTTATTTTTCCATCTGTGTGTTTTCTTGACTGGTATTAAATAAACACCCAGCCACTGCAAGCCATTTTATGAAGAACAAGACGGCAATGAGCAAAATCCAGGTGTCTTAGTTGGGTTTCTATTGCTGTGATTAAAACACCATGACCAAATCAATCTGTGAGGGAAGAGTTTATTTCCTCTTACAGCTTGTAATCCATCATGCAGAGAAGTCAGGACAGGAACTCAAGGGAGGAACTGGGAGACAGGAACTGATACAGACGCCATGGAGGGGTGCTGCTTACTGGTTTGCTCCTCATGGCTTCCTCATGCCTGCTTTCTTATAGAACCCAGGACCACCTGCATAGGTGTGGTAAAACTCACAGTGAGCTGGACCCTCCCACCACAGATCATCAGTTTAAAAGAAGGTACCAAAGGCTTGCCCACAAACCGATTTGGCAGAGGCATTTTTTTTAATTGACATTCTCTTTTCCGAAATGATGGTACCCTAGGTCAAGCTGACATAAAACTAGCAAGAACACCAGGGTATGATTTTTAAACTAGGTGGTAAAAATTCATGTATAGCTTATAAAGTGCTGATTGTGCTTTGGATACAAGAACACTTTAAAGTAATCTAATGAAAGCGTAATTCAGCATGTGTCAAATATTTCTAAAGAATGAGTAACAGCCTAAAAGAGGGATGCTTCAAAGGTATCACCTAAACTGGAATCTGCGATTAGTTAGAATTATTTTTAAACTTTAAAAAAAAAATGGCAATGAAGTTTGTGTTTTTGACTTGAATTTACTTTTTAAGAAGCTCGAAGTAGTCATTGTGTTGAAAAGTTAATCTAGGTCACTACTCTGCTAATCATCCCTAGCATGCCCCAGCTCTTGAGTCCTTACAGTGGCCTTGTGTTTCTGCGTGTTGCCCATGAACAGTGACCCAGTTTACCAGCTGGTTTGCAACTCAATAGGAGATGATGAGGACCCCTAAAATGACTAGTTTCCAGAAGGAGCCCAGGGGTCATTCTTTAAGCCCTCACGACTTGCATTTAAAATGAAGATGTTATCATGGCTTTGTTTGTATGGCTTCAGCCATCCTGCACAAATTGATGATGATACTGACTTGGAATCAAACAGAATTAAATGACCTTCATTTGGCCTGGAACATGGTCTACAGTATGGTACATATAATGCATAATGTTGTGAAATAATAGAGCTTCATACAAAATGAAGCTAAATACATTAAGTACAATAAGATAAAATACAGCTGTGAAAAAAAGGAAGAAAGGCCGGGCGGTGGTGGCGCACGCCTTTAATCCCAGCACTCGAGAGGCAGAGACAGGCGGATCTCTGTGAGTTCGAGGCCAGCCTGGGCTACCAAGTGAGTTCCAGGAGAGGCGCAAAGCTACACGGAGAAACCCTGTCTCGAAAAACAAAACAAAACAAAACAAAAAAAAAAGGAAGAAAGGAGGGAAGGAAAGAAAGAAAGAAAGAAAGAAAGGAAGAAAGAAAGAAAGAAAGAAAGAAAGAAAGAAAGAAAGAAAGAAAGAAAGAAAGAAAGAAAGGAAACCAGGATCTCTTTCATCATACAAGCTAACTTAAAATTTTGAATTCATAAATCAGAATGAAATTGTGTGAAATACACTAGAGTAAAGACCTCCCAAAAGTATTGCTGGTATATTTTCTTCGTATGCTGCTGAGAAGAAAACTATAACACATTTCAGAGAAGCTCTTTCTTATGCCAAACCCTCCACCAGTATTGTGACTTTCAATAGCATCTAACTCATTGGTTCTCAACCTTCCTAATGCTGCGATCCTTTAATACGGTTCTTCAAGTTGCAGTGACCCCCCCCCCCCAGCCATAAAACTATTTTGTTCCAAGGCAAGGTCTCCCCTGGGATTCAGCTCAGCCTGGTAGATTTAGTTGCTGGGAATGGGGGGGTGGATTGCTGGGGAAGCCTGGGGGGTGGGAGGAGGGAGGACAGGGGAATCTGTGACTGATATGTAAAATTAAATTAATTATAAAATAAAAGTATAAAAAACTATTTCATTGTTACTTCATAACCGCAATTTTGCTACCATTACAAATTGTAATATAGAAATCTGATATGCAGAATATTTGATATGCGACCCTGTGAAAGGGTCATTCAACACCACCCCCAAGGGCCGTCACTCACAGGTTGAGATATATTGATCTGCTTCCACTTAACACTCATATTACATCTTAAGTCTTGGTTCAAAACAGCCCATCCTCAGACCTGTCATTTTACATTGCACTTCAATGGTGTTCTAGCTTTTTACAGACAGTGTCAATTATTAACCTAATAAAATTTAAAACATTTATGTCTTTTACACCTGTTGTTTCTTGAGTTCAAGGAAACAGAACACTGATGAGGTGAATTTCAATACAGACAAAATTGACTAAGAAATCTCATACATTCAATGACTTACTGACTTTGGGTAATTCTTCTTACCTCTTCAAGATCCAATATCTTCATCAGTAAATTGGGATCAATATCTGTTTCATGTACTTAATATAAGTTTCTCATGTCAACAAGACAGTGGTTCTTAAATGTTAATGTGCTTAAAAATCACTTATTCCTTTTAATGAATTCCATTTCCCTTTCGAGTAAACTATTCCTTAGGAAGTATAGGGATTGTGTCTTGAGTTCAGATATTGTCCCTAATCTGCAGGGGCCTTAAACCATCATCAACAATCTCAAGCACTAAGTCAAATCAACATCTGCCCCACACAGTTAAAAGAAAATAGAGATCATCCAAAAGGAACTGTGTAGACCCTCCAAATCCAATCCTGTTTCCTTCATCTATTAAACACATACTTATTTTATCCCTTGTATGTAGTTGGCATCTAAGGCATCTGAATGAAAATTTTCTGGAAACTTCTACAATGATGATTAACTGGTGAGAATGCCAATAATTATGAAGAAATTAGGATGTTGCAGGTCCATAGCCTAAGTACAATTTACCTCAGGCTGCAGACAAATTACAATTTACATAAGGCTATCTCTTAACATTGTTATGCATTTTTATTTATTTTGTGTGTGTGTGTGTGTGTGTATGTGTGTGTGTGTGTGTGTGTGTGTGTGTGTGTGTGTGTGTGTGTTTTCCCTGCATGTCTGAATGTGTACTGTGTGCATGCCTAGTATCCACAGAGGCTAGAAAAAGGTGTTGAATCCCCTGGAACTAGAGTTAAAGACCATTGTAAGCTGCAATGTGGGTTCTGGACACTAAACCCAGGTCCTCTGAAAGTGCTCTTAATCTCTGAGTCATCTCCCCAGACCCTTGGGCTATCTTTAGCCCCCTTAATAGTCATCCCTTGCCTACCTCTGTGTCAATTCTAAAATAGTTGTGACAAATAGATGAAGCCTTTTGCATTGTATTAACTTAACAAATCATTACCTCCCCCTGCACACCCACACCACCACCAACAGCAACAAAAAACCCAAGAATGTCATCAGATAGCATCTGAGACCTATAATGGGATCCCCTGCTTTTTAGTAACCTATCTACCTGACATTTTCAACAATGTATTTGAAACATGTCTTCATTTATGGTTTTCTTGGTTGTATCACTATGAATACTTCATGAAACTGTTGCCACATTGGAAAGTAGAATTTGGGGTAACTCATATTTGGTTCCAGGATAGACTGGCTCCATCTTTTTTGAGGTGAGAACTGTGATCTGGCATCTGTCAGCAAATTAAAGCCATGGGACAATCCTATCTACTGTCTTATTAGTACATAGTCTTATGGAAAGAGATTAGTTCATATTGTCTCTAAGTGATAATATACTACAATGTCCAGAGATGAAGAATTATGACTAAGATTGGCTTTGTGACCTGGGATACTGTTCCAAAAATACTATAAACTGGTTGATTCATAAACAGTAAGGTTTTATTTGTCCATAGTTATGAAGGCCAAGAAGTCCAAGATCAGAAAAGCAGTTGATTCTGTATATGGTAAGGACATGCCCCAATAGATGTTCCTTTTGATCAATCTATGTGCTGTCATGAGACAAGCAGACAGCCAAGCTCTTTCGGACATCACCTATAGGATCACTAATCCCAGAGTTAATCAGAAGGTTCATGATCTAATTGCCTTCCAAAAGCTTCAACCCTTAGCACTGTGACTGGGGACTTAGCACTCAAGATATGAATTGGGAGAGGGAACACATCAACATTGAAAACATGATTTCTTCAAAGCCTGAAGAGGGTTTGTTTTGTTTTGTTCTGTATTTGTTGTTGTTTTTATCCTTCAGGACCAGTTTGCTGATCCCTTACCTTGTACTCCTAAATATCTACCTTTCCCTCTTGACTTCAAGAAGACCTCAGAGATTCTCTTCTATTTTAGAAGCCAACCAAATGAATGTTGAAAAAAACAAACAAACAAACAAACAAAACCAAAAACATGGCAGGGGAACTTTGAAATGTCACTATGTATTTCATTAGATAATGACTTAAGTCATTGAATCCAGAGCTAGGCTAGTGACCAACAAGTCCCATAATCTTGTTTCTGGCCCACACAGCACTAGGGTTGCACTGTGTACAACTAACTGCATGTGGCTTTTTTTTTAAATTGAGCTAGGATCTCAACTCAAGTCTTCATGCTCATATAGCAAATGTTGTTACCCATGGAGTCATTTCTTCAGCTCCATACCCCACTTCTTCATCCTGAATGGGCCCCAGAAGGCATGGGAAACATAAATACTGATGTATATCATTAGCTATTTTTCTCCTCATTCACCAATTGACTAATATAAAATCACTAACTGAGGACAATGAAAGAAATCTGAATTTGCTTTTAATTTTTTAATATAATAAGTTGTGAATAAAAACTCCTGAAAAGAAAGTGCTTGCTGATTAGAATTTCAGTACTGTAAAGAGAAGAGAATGTTGCCTTTCTAGAGGCTAATTTACTTTATCCTGAGCTAGTTTTGGTCCTCTGAAAGAGCCATTCATGCCCACCTCTATGTCTGAACTAACATTACCTTAGCAGACCACTAGCTTCCACCAACCCAAAAGCTAAAAATATCATCAGATAGCATCTTGGGTCTATAGAAAAACTTCCTGAATCTTGTTAAAACCACTTCTCTGATGTATTTTAAACTTGCCTTGAGGTAGATCAATTGCCATCTTCCTGAAGAACCACCACACTTATTTCTATAGTGGATGTGCAAGTTTGCAGTCCCATAAGCAATGGATCGATTTACCTCAAGATCCAGATATATCATTCTTGGGCATATATCCAAAGGATGCTTCATCCTACCACAGATACTTGCTCAACCATGTTCATTGCTGCTCTATTCATGATAGCCAGAAATTAGAACCTAGATGTCCCTGAACAGAAGAATAGGTAAAGAAAATATGGAACATTTACAAAATCAGCTGTTTAAAAAATTGAAGTCATGAAATTTCCAGGTAAATGGATGGAACTAGACAAAAACCATCATCCTGAGTGAGGTGTCCCAGATCCAGTAAGACAAACATTGTGTGTATTCACTTTTATGTGTATATTAGATATTAAGTCAGTGATAAGCAAGCTAAAGTCTGTAGAACCAAAGAGACTATTTTGAGTTTCTTAAAAAGTAAATTCAAGTCAAAAGCACAAACTTTATTGCCAATTTTAAAGTTTAAAAATAATTCTAACTACATGCAGATCCAAGTTTATTTGATACCTTTGGAGCAGTTCTCCTCTATACTGTAACTCTATACATATTTCACATGTGCTAGGTTACACTTTAATTAGATTACTTTATTCCCTTTACGATGAAAGTTGTGGTTTTTTGAATCAACAAAGAAGTCAATTCTTTAATGTGTCTCAAGCATAGTCCTAAGCCCTTTGAACTCCTTAGAAATATTATTCCATTATAACAACACTGAGAATAAAGTAACTCATTTTGTAGATGGAGAGATTGAGTATATAAAATATAAAGTAACTCAACTTCCTCAAAGTCATAAAGGTAGCAAGTGACATAGCCAGTATTTTAATTTATGCACTCTAGCTCCAATGTTCTTCTTAGCCACAAACATTGTTCCTCAAATATTGTAAAGTTATCTGAGCCATAAAGGAACTGGAGATGTGGCATTGGCCTTATTAGAAAAGATCCATTAATCTGATAATTTAATTCTCTAGAGTTTAGTTTTGTGTAATTTCAAATTCTCAAGTACACTATACAAAAAATAATCATGTGATTACCAATATCTACCTATGCTTGATTCAACTAAGTAGGCCTCTTTATTCTTGTTTCCACAAGCACATACAGAATCTATGCTCAAGCATCTCTCAAGATATGGGGCTAGGTTTATGCTATGAAGTATTCCAGAATTTAAATGATAAGTGGGAGGCTCTTAGAAGAGGCCTATAGACTCCATAGAAGCTAGGTGGATAGAGAAGAGCTTAGGGACTAAGGGAAAGTGGTGTCCTCCCTTACTCCATTGGACTTCTGGCACCTCCTCCTCAGGGCAATGACATCACCCTTCCCTAACTCTCCTTATATCCATCATAGCTGCTCATCATCGAGACCAAGCTCTCAAAGGATAGAGACCATGCTATTATTTGCCCAGTGACTGCTTTAGAGTTCCTTTACAAGGGCCGTGTTGCAAATATCTATACAATGAGTGGGTGACTGTTTTAGATAATTCACTGGCAGTGGAATGGAAAATAAATGGGGGCAGTGTTAGGGTAGTAAGGCATGAAGCTGAGAGTCATTTGGAGAGAATTACCATATTCCAGATGAGCTATGACTCTGATCCAAGAAAGGGAAAGTGGAAATTAGTTTGATGAGATGAGTGCAACTGTTAGAATCAGTTTTTTAAAAAAAAAAAAAAAATGGAGCCAGCAACAATTGCTGCATATGCATCTAGGCATAATTTAGAATACTTGACCATGTGCCATTTTCTCCCTCTTGAATAGTTGTATTCCCTTCTTTCTGTTCCTTCAACATCCAACAGTTCATTGACTTTGATTCACAGTTCTTTGGTCATTCTTATTTCCACTTTAATGGATGCATTCCTCAAGTGCTTAAGGCCATTAGCCACAGGGATCCTGAGTGAGAAGTATGTAGCAGCCTTTTTTAATCTGCAGGCTACGGATTGATTTTTCTGCAGAAAAAGAGAGTGAAACTCAGCAGGAAGCTGTTTGCCCAAAAGCAGGGCCCCTGACCAACTCAGGGGCTTGCCTTTCTGGGGATGTCATTTCTCTAAAGAGAAAGAAAGAAGTCTTGAAAAAGTTAGCCTCTGAAGCTACTTCCTCAACTGCTTGAAATCCAGCACAGTGTGGCAGCCTTAATGGAATAAAGCCATTTATAGTTATGAAAACATAAAGTTCTAAAACATATCACTAGTTTGACTCTGCTTCATTGTGTGGGATCTACATGAAGTTCATATCAAGCATCCCACTCACTACAGTCCCATGGCGGTCACAGGTGAACCAATCTTCAGATTTGTCACACTGACCTCTATCACCCTTGGACTATTTCATGTATTTGTCTATCTGAATTTACCACCCTGAAGGGATCAAGAAGGTACATAGTTATCCTTTAAAGTTAAATTTAATTGTTTTGTTTTCTTCAGAAAATTCCCCAATTACCCAACTTTTCCTATAGTGGGCTGGGTAGCCATTCTCCAAAACAGTCCTAGGGATACTCTAACCTGTTTGAAATTCACTTCTTATGTTGAATCTTCTGCTGTAGCCAATCCAGCCTTTTCGAATTCTCCAGCACTCCCTAGTGTGATAGCTACAAATGTACCTCATTTGTTCCTCCATAGTTTCTGTCCCTCTCTTAAAATGGAGCTTCTTCAGAAACCTCATCAACAAGCCATGACAAGATTGTCTAGGGTAGTCTGGTTTCCAAAAGCAGGATCTAAGATGGAGAACCCCCCTTAAAACTTTTTTTTATTAGTACACATTGATTACGTATATTAATGGACTTCATTTTTACCTTTTCATACATATACATAATGGATTTCAACCATATTAATGCCGCATTACCCTTTTATCCATCTCTCACATCAGATAATCCCTTTCCTCTGCCCACTCCTGGCACTAGGATTCTTATTTAATAATCCATGGTTTATTGGATGAGTTTTATTCTTCTATGCAGGGTACCTCTGGTTCTAACTCTTTTAATTTAATTTGATTTCATTTTTATTAGCTTACCAATGATCAGATTCCCTTATGCCTTTTTATATATCATTAGTCTTGCTTGAACACCACCAGCAGCACCCTACATCCACCAATGCCCTCTAAAATATCTGTTGAGGATGTGCTCTCTAAAAAAGAGGAGTTAGGGAAGCAGAAAGGAAAGGTAAGTAAAGATATAATCTAGGCTAGAGATTAGTGTCTTCATTGTCTGGGGTGTAGGGGGTGCTCTACAGTGCAAATTCCCTCACAAAGTTGGTGTCTTTTGAGAGGGATTGAAGATTAGCCTTTTAAACTTGGCTATCAATAAGTCATCAGTCAGCCATTGACTTTGTTGGAAATCATGGGATAAAATCTCCTTTATGGAGCCGGGCGGTGGTGGCGCACGCCTTTAATCCCAGCACTCGGGAGGCAGAGGCAGGCGGATCTCTGTGAGTTCGAGGCCAGCCTGGGCTACCAAGTGAGTTCCAGGAGAGGCGCAAAGCTACACAGAGAAACCCTGTCTCGAAAAACCAAAAAAAAAAAAAAAAAAAAAAATCTCCTTTATGGATAGGTTCTTTTCACCTATGGTCATTTTCCAGAGATTTACCTTAGAGAAATTCTCAGAACCAGAGTTGTATCACTAATAATGAGGAGGCCACAGAGACAACAATAAAGCATGGGAATAAGTGTAAACATTTGGTCTTAGGAAGCTCCAGGAATAGTTTTTGGGAATTGTCACCTATGCAGAAGTGGGATTCTCAGTTATACAACTGCTATTGAGTCACCCATGTTCCTATAAGTATTCTCTCTGTTATCTTCCTGTAACTCTAGTAAATTCATTGGTTTCTTAAGCTTAACAAAATGGTCCTGAAAGCCAAGAGAGGTAAAACCTTAGACATTATACTGTGGCTTTCATAAGGTTGTAGTATACAAACATGTACAGTATTCCTATGCTGTTGGTATTTCATGGGAGGAAGAAATACTCAGAGGAAAATGTATTTCTGAAGAAAAAAAGTGATTAAACACTATAGTACAAAATGTCTATTTATTTGCTCTCTGAAGTCACTAATGCATTTTTTGATCGCTGCAACATTTAATTATACATATGTTCATACTTGCCTTTAGTGTTCGTCACTGCATAGCATAACTGCATATAATAGTAGTTGTACACTAATTTTGGAATTTACACAGTGATACAGGGTCAGTAGCAGCAGCTCCAGTTTATGAAGAAAATTTCCACCTGAGACATTTAGTTCCTCCTTAATTAGAAGGTGTTGTTTGCTTCCAAGTCTTCACCTGGAAGTGAGAGCTTTCAATTCAGAGGTTCAAAATATTTGATGTTGGGGGGGCGGTAATTAGCCAACTTAATCCTCTCCTGTCACTTCCTGGTTTGGGGGAGCGGTCCAGTCTTCCTCTGTCGTTTCTTCCATACATTTCTCTCCAGTATCCACAACATGTCCTTCTCCACCACCCCTACCTTCTTCCTGTCTCCAGGGTTAATTCATCTTTCAAACCTGAAAATCTGGCTCTGTCAATCTGTGTCTGCAGATTAAGCCACCCCTCTGTTCCAACTCCACTTCCCCACACTCTGTTTCCTACGGTTGGGATTCTTCAACCACACGCCCCCTGTGCTAGATGGCTGCTGGACATGTTCCTCCTCTGAGGCACACTGATAAGGTGCTCGTGGCAGATGGAGGGGGAAGAGGCAGATGTCTGTCCTGTTTGACATTCTCAGCATCATTTCAACAGCAGCTCTTTTCCTGGGCTGGGACCCTTGTTCCGGATTCTAGATTTTCCCATAGTCACAGAACTTTGTCACTGGACCCTCCAGAGAAGCCAGCACTAGATGTTCAGTGTCACCTTCAGTAGAGCCTGGGTTCAAAGCCTGGGAAGCCATTTGTTAGCAGTTCCTACAACCACTTGACCTGGTTCCTCCTGCCCTGGCTGTATCTGTATCACCTCGGTTTTTTTTTGTCTTTTCAGTTTCCAGTTTCTCATCGGAAATCTTGTGATGTTTCTGTTTTCCTAAGTAGATGCCAGGCTCTGAATGCTAACATACCTTTGATTTTTTTTTAATTCCTTCTTTTTTTCTTTGTTAAAAACTGAATGAGTAATACCTTCAGGGTACCTCAGGGAAACTGACGAGAAGGAAATACAGAAAGAAGCAGACTCATAGTTTGAGACCCAGTCCACAGTATTGCTCACACCACTAATTGTACAACATTTCTGACTAACTTCTATTCTATTATGAACTGAGCATTCCCCTCCCCAATTTGTTCTGACCCAAACTCTTGATACCTGTGACTATTAAACTATTTAGAAATGTGGTGTTTGCAGTTCATATTGGGACAGAGCTGGCTCTGATGTAATGACCAATATCATTATATGAAAAAGACATTTTTGAAATAAAGACAGAGATACATAGAGAAGAGATGACCACGTGACAACGAAGGTTAATAAGTATGTGGGTGTTACACCTAAAAGCCAAGAAACATTGACAATGGTTGTAGTGACCACCAGAAGCTAAGACATGGACAGTGACTATCCTCCTTTACATTCTCTATAGAAAGCCTGGCTCTGTCAACTTCTTGATTTCAGGCCTTTAGTCTTCAAAACTATCAGAATAAATTTGCAATTTAAGCTACCAAGTTTATAGTAATATAATACAACAGCCCTAGAAAGCTTATACAAACTCCATTTTAGAAAATCCATTAAAGTATTTATTTCTTACTTTTATGTGCATGGCTTCAGCATTGTCTCTGGAAATAAGCCTCTTTGTTTAAGAAACAATTTTCATTTCCAGAGAAATGACAATGAAACTAATATTAACGCCTACCTATCTCTTGGTTCTGAATGAATGATTCCTAATCATTATAAAATTTAAACATGGGCCTTTTGGCTCAAGCTTTTACAGCTTGGCACCAGGCTCTTATGTAATTCCTTAAGCATTAATACTGAAAATGCATTTATCTATTTCTTTATTCAGAGTGCTCAAAGACAATACAATATATTATTCACACAGACAGAGAGACACATTTTTTACTTTACCATTCACTTATATTTCATTTTTAATGAATTACTAGAGAATCATCAGTACTATGTCAGTGACCTTTTGTTAGCTTTGTTATTCTTCCTTACCAAATAGATCCTTTGGGCAATAATAAGGCAAAATGAATTTTGACCTTAAAAAACAGAGAAACAAGTCCCCAAAGTACTTTGTCATGTTAATTAATGGCAAAACTTTGGTAATGTTCTTCCTTTTTAGTTTAACCAAACTTCAGAAAACAGAGAGTTAATCCCTGAAGTCAGATCCTCAATTACTACAGGACAAAAATGGATTCCACTCAGAATATTGAGACTGTTGCAAGATTAACTGAACCTCAAAGTCCACATCCTCTCAGCTACAAATCCATGAAGTATACTCTCTGATCCTTGTCATGATGACTTCTTGGAGCCCTAATGACTGGTCTGTTGGCATGGTAGAGACTAAACAGCCTTGTTCATGAAGGCTATGACAAAAAATTTTCCCCTGGGCATGATTTTCTTTGAAGGGCTATTACTTACTATTTCCTCCTTATCATTTTAATCAAGGCTATGGCTAAAGCCTACAAAACATTTAAGTAGAGGTGAAAAGTGTATCAGCATTTTGTCATCTCAGCCCATTTCTATCCATCTGCTCTAACCCTGGATGCTCACCAGGGCTTCTGGAAGAGAAAGAAACTGCTTTCTTCATGGTTCATTGTGAAACTCCTTGATTTTATTCTTTCCTTCACATGAAACAGGAAGTAATAACTAAGGGCTCTGAAACAAAATGAAAAGACTTGGATTTAAATTCTGACCTTGGTCACACACCTACTATGATGAAACAATACAAAAAGTACTTAATCTTCTTAATATAATGTCACATAAGATTGAGTACTGGCTTATTTTGCTTGATACTTATCCATAGGTATATTTATATTTAGACTGACTAAAATTCTGGAATGTCTTGTATTCCTAAATTCTAACTCTCAGGACAAATGAAAATCCCAATTTTGTTCTATTGATTATAGTATGTCTACATAAGGACACTGACATTTCCCAGGAGAGGGGAAATGAATAATCGTTTATGCCTCAAACAGTGAGTGAGTATAGTAGGCTAAATACCAGCTTTCAAAATGTACTGTATCTATACAAAAGACAGATGAGAGGGGGGAATTAAAGTAAAATATTCAGTGAGAACTGCAGTCGTCCTCTGCTCATCTTAGTTGACTGTGCTTTTGCTTTGGGTTTTATTTTCCCTGCACAGCATTAAAGATGTTGAGTTTTGATCCAGAAATTGAACTAAGAGGGGTATAATTTGTTCTTTTTCCTCTGGAAAATATTACATATCACTGTATTCCCTGAACAGTGTGATTAACAATCCAAGGTGTTGAGTTTTTCAAACTGTGGATGGACCAGTCATCAAAAGCTTTGTTCTTGGCATTTTTTTTAGACCCAGGTATCATTGTCCCTCACAGTGGCCAATACTTACATGTTCTCAAAGTCAATTTCTCTCAAGTACCTCGGACTAACTTCCGCTGACAGAGGCTACCTATTTTAGAGTGTACCTTTCATCCAGCTTTTCTGTCCCTACCACACTTATTGCAAGAGCGGCAGGCATTCGGAATTACAGGAGCTGTGCCCTAAAAGCACAGGGAGGCAGGGAGCTACTGTTCCAAATGTCTCCCCTGAACACAACCTTCTAAGACTTCCTGTGATGTGTTGCAATGAGAATGGTTCTTCCTCCATCTACACACATCTTCCATTTTCCTTTCCCTCCTCACCTCCCCTTTGCAATGATCAGAGAAAAATAATGGACTCAAGCATGACTCTAGGAGTTTGAACCTAAGTTAGCTAAGCCATCTCCTATTGCCCCGCCGCAGGCCATTGCTGTGGATATCGCTCTGTATAAATAAGATGCTGATTGGCCAGTAGCCAGGCAGAAAATGTAGGTGGGACAAACAGAGAAGAGAATTGTGGGAACAGGAAGGCTGAGTGAGGAGACCCTGCCAGCCGCCACCATGAGAAGCGAGATGTAAGGTACCAGTAAGCCATAAGCCACGTGGCAACTTATAGATTAATAGAAATGGGTTAATTTAAGATATAAGAACTAGATAACAAGAAGCCTGAGCCATTAGGCCAAACAGTTTAAATGATATAAGTGTCTGTGTGTTTATTTGTGTCTGAGTGGCTGCGGGTCTGAGTGAGACTGGAGAAAACTCCAACTACAGGCCATGCCTTCTCTAAAAAGTATGCTTACTCCATTGAAATGGACTTTATCCTTTTGAACTATGAACCAGAGTAAATCCTTTCTCTGTTTAGTTGCTTCTTTAGATATTTTGTCATGGTGATGGGAAAGATGGCTAAAATAGGCAAATCAGAACTTCTTAAACTTTTTATACTAACAATGTCTTTTTGTCCAAGACATTTTTATACTATCTTAGATAAGGAGGTATATAATTCACACATTCACTGATAGTAGTTAATACAAATTTATTTAGAACAATTACTTCTTGTTTTTTATTTTTACATAATTTCTTTATTGATTCTTTGGGAATTTCACATCATGTACCTCATTTTTGCTCATTTGCCAACCCCTCCATATCTGCTCTTAATGCTTGCAGCATCCTTCTCCCCCAAAAAATTATTTTTAAATTCAAACCAAGTGAACAAAAACTCACTTTACTCCCCTGTCTTCCTTGCCTCTCCAACACCTCTTCATTCATCTTAGTGGCATTGGGACCCATGGTATGTCACGCCCTACAACCTTTTGTCCTATCAGCTTTACTTGCAAATGTTCATTGCAAAGAGTCATTGGTCTGGTTTCTGGTACATCATCATCCCTAGCCCCGCCCCAAAACTTCTCTCAGATATCCCTAGGCTGCCCTAAGTTATGGAGATACTGCAGGTATCATTCCTCAGGACCAGTCCTTTCACATGTTCCAGTAGGTCATAGATGGGGTAGATGTTAAGGTGGACCAGCCCAAGGCCCTGGATGTGGGCTTGTGTGGTAGCTGAGCTGGTCATACCTGGCTGCTGAGACTACACCTTTCAGGGATGGAGTGGAGCCAAGAACAGTTACTTCTGAACATAAAATTTTTCCATTTATTAAAGACAAAAGAAAATTCCCACAATGATGAGGTGGGTTGGTTTGTTGAATTTTGCATAATGATTTAAATCTTGTCTGAATATTTCATGTTACAATGTGCAGAGCATTTTCAGTGTTTTTCAGAACTTATCAATATTCTGAGAATGCCACTTTGCATAAATATTTTGTACAAAAGGGCTCGAGTGTGTTTAAGGATATTTCAGAAATAATTGCAAGTTCTCTACTGGTATTAAGCCAAATTTTATTTAATATTTTTTTGTTAAACTTAAATCAGCAACACAAACAGTAACTTTTAAAATCAAATTTTATAACATAATATAATCCAGATATATGCTAAACTGTTACACACTGAGGAATCCTGATAGGAAAATAATTAAAAGTCTTCATTTTCTATAATTAATCATTATTAATCAAAATTAAGCACTTCTATAGAGGCAAAAATCTTTGCATGTGCAGGAAAGAAACAACTCAGTGTTTACATAGCATAAAGCAGTCTTCAATCTGAGGCAAGGATTTTTAGTCAGTGTCCTTAGCATCACATGGTGTGACAGCATGTGCAATTCAAAGTGTGCAGTGTGTTTGCAGAACCACAGCTAGCTGCAGTGAAGTCACATGACACCACATAGTCAAACACTACTAAAAATACCCGATTCGCTATGCATTTGATTTTTGAATTAATTTTGTCATCATTCATTTAGAAACCTTTTACTATCACCACATATCAAAAACCGATCAACTCCAAAAAACATTGAAAAGTCTCTGCATACTGCTTCATGGAAAATTCAGATTTAAATATTTATATAAAAGCAGGAAAACCAATACATCTCATTATCAATGGAAATTTACTTTTGCCTTTGCAGAGAGGACGTTGACCTGTAATTTATGAACCTGTAGGGAGATAGACAGATGAGAGATAGATGAATGAGATACATAGGTATATATGATACATAGATATAAGTAATATAGATATAGATGATAGATGATAAATGAGAGATAGGCAGATAGATGATAGAAGACAGATACATAGATAGATGATAGATAGATAGGTAGATAGACAGATGATAGATTGATGCATGTGTACGTACATACATACGTAGTACATGCATACGCACATACTAGGGAAGACTTAGAAGCTCCTTGATAAGTCATCTGTAATCAGGAGGCCTGGAACCTCCATTAGTGTGGCTTAAGTCAAGTCTGAAACTCTCAGAACCAGAGGAGCTGATGCTGTTGGTATGAGTCTTAGTCTGAGGCCAAACACCTAAAATCAGCGATTTCTAATGTGCAAAGACAAATAAAAAGCAATGTCCCAGTCCCAGGAGAGAAGGAGTGTTGGGGGTGGGTCAGGAGAAAGGAACTGACTGAGGTGATTATGGAAGCTGAGACCCTCCCGTAGCAGAGAATGGGTCAGGAAAGTGTGAAGTTCTTGTCCCAAAGCCTGATGGTCTGAGACCCAGGAGAGCTGATGTTTCCATCCAGGAACACAAGCATGAAACCAGCAAGTGCTTGACTGCAGTGTACAAGAGGAGTTTGTTCTCCCTTGGGTACCGTTAGTATTTTTGTTCTAGACAGACCTTCAGCTGGTTGGACTAGACCCACTCTCACTAGAAAAGACAATCTTCGTTGCCCACTTTACCAGTTTAATATTAATAGCATACAAAAACACTTTCTTAGAAGCAGACAGAATGTTTGAACAACTGAACATTCCTGGCTCAGTCAAGTTGACATAAAATTTTCTGTCCAGGGAGGAAAATCATGCCTGGTACTAGAAAGCTAGCCAAGGGCTGGGGAAGGCATGAATCTTTGGGGAGAACCAGAATAATGCTTAACTGCACTCTGAAATATATCTTTAGACCCACAGACAGGTGTGGCTGTCACTCCTCATCAGATAGTCTTCTCTTTGTAGCTAATGGAGAGCATTACAAAAACTCGCAACTGGACACAACGCAGAGATAAATGTGTGGTAGGAAGCTCAGTCTCAACAGATACATCTTCACCACAACTCCTGAGCCTAAAGCTCAGGAAGCATCATGGACGAGGAGGTGGAAAGATTGTAGAGGAACGGGAAGTCTGCTGTGAGCTCTGTCTCCTAGAAATGGCTACCTAAACAAAACCTGAACAAGGAAAATTATTAATAAACATGTTAATATGGAAGGGGCAAATTTTTACAGCATCTCACTCTTAGACAAAGAGCTACAGGTAATGATGACTGCTGAGAGAGGGAGAATCAGCCTCTCAGTGACAAATCCCTAAGTGGTTATCTATCCAACACAAGCAGTCAGCCCGAAAATCGTATCCACACAAAGAACAAAACACACTCAGAGGGCTGCGCTTATACTGTATTTATAGATGTGTGCATATATATGTGTTACATAGCACACACACACACACACACACAAGGAAAAGAGACCATCAATTTGAGAAGGTGATAGGAGGGGTTTGAGGGAGGAAAAGAATGCATTAAAAACAAATTTTGCGCCGGGCGGTGGTGGCGCACGCCTTTAATCCCAGCACTCGGGAGGCAGAGGCAGGCGGATCTCTGTGAGTTCGAGGCCAGCCTGGTCTACAGTGCGAGATCCAGGAAAGACGCAAAGCTACACAGAGAAACCCTGTCTCGAAAAACCAAAAAAAAAAAAAAAAATTTTGCAAAATTCTGGCAAACAGAAATAATTGAATAAAGTATAACCAAAGAGAATTTGTAAAATGCCTTGAAGGTACAGTACACCAGGTTATCCCTATTCAAGTGTTAGCCAGGCCTGACCCCACTTCATTTCTGAAAACTGTTAAGACACCCATCCAGACAAACTCAGGCCAGTGTGTAGTACTGTGACCACAAATAAGAAGTCAAGAATTACTGATTTTTGTGTAAGTTCCTTACAGTAAATTTTCCATTTTCATATTTCAACGATGTATGTGTATAAATTGTTATATATGTAAAGTGGATAAAGTTATCTATTTTTAAGAAAATGAGCCAGTTAAATCAAGCCTGTTCTACCTCTCATTCATTTTTTGCTTGTTTTGTTTTGTTTCATTGTAGGGTGTGTTTTAAACTCAGTTATGAAACAAAGAGTTCATAACTTAGAATTCTATACATATTTATTAATAATATATGTACTATATATTCATATGATATGAATATATACTTAGAGATTTGTTGAATATATACAAAATGATATATCAGTAAATAAAAATGAAAGTACTCATTTTGCATTGAATATAAAATTCCTCTTTAAAGTCAATTAACAGCTAAAAATCAGGTCAAATTGCTGAAGACTCCTGTCGAATACATTGTTTATAATTGTTAAAAAGAAATCATATTGTTAAAATATAAAATTTAACTGAGAAAACATTGAATAAACCATAGATTGTATTTTATAGTAACAACGTGAAATGGATGCAGAGATTCCCAAATGAAGAAAACTCAGAGCAGGAAAGAGTCCCTTGCCGGGCTATAGCCCAGAAACTTCTTTCATCCCAGGGGTGAAAGGAGAGCTGACAACACACAACACCCCGAAAAAAAAAACAGCTAAAATGGAACCTGCTAAAATAAAACTGACCCTGTGGGACAATGTTGAAAGTCTGGATTACCAGAAACCATGAACAATGAGCTCCCGGTGCCTACTGTTTCCAGCGAGGGATTTGACACAGTGGATGGCTGCCTGCAGGAACGTCCAGTGGTTGATGAGGTCTGCCCAAACCATTGCTGGAGAACTCATTATGCATTCTTCTTCCCAGGTTGGAATTCAACAAAATGTCAGTAGCTCAAAATTGCCCACTGTGGGAGCATTTATACTGTGAAAATCAGCAAATGCTCCCAATCAGACATTCATTTTTGTTCAATCTGTTAAGTACCATCAAGATGTTATCAGCTATATCCCATGGCCAGAATACTCTTTCAGCCTGGCAGATAACCTGAAGAAGGATAGGACTTGTGCTTTTAAAGAGTGGTGTATGGGTGTCCTGTCTGCACATATGTATATGCAGCATGTATGCCTAGTGCCCACAGAGGCCAGAAGAAGGATCTTTGAAACTGGAATTGTCTTATGGGTGAATGGAACTGAGCCTGGGTCCTCCACAAGAACAGCAAGTGTTACACACCGCTGAACCGTCTCTCCAGCCTCGGGAAGGATAGTCCTGAAGCACTTAAGACCTTCTAGAAAGAAGAACCTTAATGATCACTGAAATCAGTTGTCACCAACCTAAAATTCAACAGAGCTGCAGCCCAGACCAAATTAATTCATGATTAGAAAACAAAACAAAACAAAACAAAAAACAAAAACAGCTCTTAACACCTCACAGAGGAAGTTGTGTATACTTTCTAAAATGAGACACTAATTATTTTAACTCTAACCTTTTAATAGACAATACTTGAAATACCATAGAAATTAGTATATTAACAATATGCTTCTATACATTCTCATAAAAAGAAATAATGTTCGCTGAAGTGAGCTCCCATAGGATACGGAAATATAAAAGTAAGTATTTAAAATCCCGAGATAATAAGGGAAAGATGAAGTGTTAATTTGGTGGGATCAACAAGACACAGGGCAGAGTAGAAGAGAAACTAACAAATGCAAAGATCAGTCAGTGGAAACTGCAAAAGAACCACCCAAACATGTTTGGATATATTTACACACACCATACCCATGTATAAATATGTATGTATATTATATAAAATGTGTGAATAGAGTATGCTAGTAAAATTTTTAGTGTTGGTAAGACATCAGCTCACAGATTCAAAAGAGGAAGTGTATCTAAGAGGGTCAAAATGAACCAACTAGAAAACTCAAGGTGAAAACATAGGTTCCTAAACTGAACTGGTGGCACATGCTGTTAATCCCAGCACATGGGAGGCAGAGGCAGGTGAATCTCTGAGTTCAAGGCCAGCCTGGTCTACAGAGTGAGTTTCAAGACAGCCAGGGCTACATAGAGAAACCCTGTCTCAAAGAATGGGTGGGGGGAGGGAAGGAGGAAGGGAGGAAGGAAGAAAGGAAGAAAAGAAGGAAGGAAAGAGAAGGAAGGAAGGGAGGGAGGGAGGAAGGAAGGGAGGAAAGAAGGAAGGAAGGAAAGAAGAAAATTTCTTAATTTGAGCTTTGGTAGACTGTGTAGTAGTTGTCGAAATAACTCTAAGATGACTCACGTATTAAACTGAAGAGATTTTAAAAGCACATATTTTTAAACAATAAGAATTGTAACCCCACATTGGCTAGAACATCACTGTGGTCTTTTGAAGATACCCTTCCACTTAGGAATTAACATTAATTCAAGGTAGAGGGAAAGTTAAATATTTGGAGACATATTAAACATATGTATGTTTATATATACGTTCTTATAAAATATCACTAAATATTTAAGGAAAACTATTATTTATTTTATAACATTTACAGAAGTATGATATGTAACAATAATAGCAAAAAGAGCAGCAGAGGAGAGAATGGAACTGCAGTGATTAAGGTTTCTCCTTGTGAAGACATAATTTGCTGTGGACTATTACAAACTAAGGATGTATAGTGTGGGGATTTTGTAGGGAGTAACCAAAGGAATTCAATTAAAAGACTAAGATAAGAAATGAAGATGGGACAGAGATCCAAAGACTGAAAGACAAAGCATCATATGTGTGCTAATAGATTAATAGACTAGATACTCAACCCTTGTTATCTTCTAAGCCTATCTACTCTATTATTTCTTTTCCTCATTCCTTTAATCCATTAGAAATCTTTTCATTGTTTTCATAAAGTTGGAAGCACCAAACAGAATTACAAAGGATGTTTTCAAGAAAATAAATAATATGCTGATAATTTAAAGAATTCTGATCTAAACTTGGGCTATAGTTTAATAGGAACCCTAAACCAGTGTTTCTCAACCTGTGGGTCGCAACCCCTTTGGGAGGTCACATATCAGATATCCTGGATATCAGACATTTACATTATGATTCACAACAGTAGCAAAATTACAGTGATGAAGTAGCAATGAAATAATTTTATGGTTGGGAGTCACCACAACATAAAGAACTGTACTAAGGGGTTGAGGCATCAGGCAGGTTGAGAACCACCACACCAAACCCTTTCAGTTTAAAGGGAGAAGGCTATCCATCTGCATCAAACAGAAATTGAGAGCTCTCTGGAAAGATGTCCTAACAAAATTTCTAGCATCTCATATCGGTGTTGTTACAAAGATTGAGCACTTATTTCGTACAGTATATTTATTGACATGTACGTAAGAAGTTCTATTGGCTCATTTGTCACTCTACAAATTTTGGGATGGGGCTCAAGTTATGCTCTGAAATACAGAAAGGTGTTTCCTGTGTAGTCTTAGACATGAGCGAGAAAAGGTGTGTGTGTGTGTGTGTGTGTGTGTGTGTGTGTGTGTGTGTGTATTGTGTGTGTGTGTGTTCATCATTTTTATTTCCATAACAAATGTTTTCAGTTTCACCTAAGAGCTCACTAGCTTCCAACTTCCACACTCCTTTCTTGTGAGTGACTATGGTGGCTGTCAGGAGCACAGGGATCCTCACTCTCCTCAAGAGATATGGTAGCGGGGAGGAGGGGATGCCTCTCCAATTGTGTTCTTTTTGGGTGTTTTTTGTTTTTTGTTTTTTGGGTTTTTTTTTTTTTTTTGAGACAGGGTTTCTCTGTGTAGCCCTGGCTGTTCTGGAACTCGCCCTGTAGACCAGGCTGGCCTCAAATAACAGAGATCTGCCTGCCTCTGCCTCCTGAGTGCTGGGATTAAAGGCATTTGCCACCACTGCCTGGCTGACAACCGTGGTCTTGTTATTCTAAATAACTACAGAGTTAATCTTTTTTAAAGTAAAGAAACAGTTAGAAATAAAAAGTTAGCTTTATTTCCTGGGTGCTTTCAGCTATGGGGCTATGAGACAAGCAGGTACATAGTTGGAGTCATAGACAATGTGTGGCTTTATCGGTTGAATTCCCTCAACTATTTCTTGGCACTCTGATAAAATCCATTTTGGATAATCAGATTATTACATATACATACGCAACCTACCGTTTTTCTTCCTCACATCTCACCAAGATTACAACATTGATGTCCTAAAGAAGAGGTAGTGTTCTGCTTCTTCCTTTCACATGCCTCTGTTTCAGTTTCTAATTCTGTGATCTCTATGCTACCACTTAATAACCAACAGCAGCACCCTAAGCAAAATCTCCTTCCCCAGCTGGGCTAAATTCTTAGCATAAGCTATCAAGTAATTCTGCCATGGGTTTATTATCTTCTGATAACCCATAAAAAATGACTATAAAGTATCTGTTTTTTTATTTTCAACTCAAACTCTCCTACATTTTAAGACTGAAGACTGTGAACCCTTTGGAGGTGAGAGGTTTGGGGTGAGACAACAATTATGATGGGAGATGCTGTGGTGTACTCAAATCACTTCTTCCACAAACCCTGAGATCTTGTCCTTACTTATATATAATCATTTGAGTCTCTATCCCTTTCCTAGGTGTCCTGGTATCCTTTACACAGATGGGTACATGACAAACCTTTTCTGCCTTTGATCTCCAGATGAGGTCATTCATGCCTAACGTCCAGTGAGAAGACTGGTTAGGCTCAAGTCCAGGTAGTAACTGTATATAGATAAGTTGTGTCTTAATTTGTTTGTTTAAATAATATCAAAGAGTGTCTATGTGTGTTTAAGGTCTTTTCTGTATTTACTTTGTTGTTAGTTTGAAAGTAAATATCCTTCAAAAGTTCCATGTGCTTGGTGTCTAGTGGTAAGTCCAATCGTTGAGAGATCATGAGATTATGAGGGCTCTGACATAATATATGCATTAACCTCTTGATGGATGCATACATAATCTGATGGCTTCATTTGAATATTGGTGAAAATGGGAGGTGAGTCCTAGTTGAAGAAGGCAGGTCACCTGGGCATGCCCTAGATGGGTTTATCTTACCCTTTCTGTCTCATTTCTACTTTTTGGCCACCATCAGGTAAAGCATCACTGCTCCACCACAGCCCTTTGGCATGATGCTGAGTCATACCACATTTCCACAAATAATAGACTCACATGGCCATGTACTAAAACCTCTTGAAACATGAGCCAAAATATAACTTCCCTTGTTTGAGTTTCCTCAGGTATCTTTCAGGGTGATGAAAAGTTTAGCACACTAAGAACTTAGGAACTGAGATTTCTAAATATTACATAGTTAGAAGAACTTTTGTACTCTACATGTTGAATTACCTTCATTCTTTTCCCTGAACTGGAGTTTAAATGAAAGACATAACCTTGAGTTTTCAGTTGGGAGCAAATCATTGCTCCCAAAGGAACAGCTCTCATCATGCTGAGAGAAAATTGTGGAATCCACTCCAGTTCTGTGTGACTATTCACAGTGACAAATGGAAAGGGTCTCCACATCCCAATGCGCCATCATAACTGGGGTATCCATAACACCAAATAATAGAATAAGTGTCGATTAGCAAATTTTTAGTGTTGTTTATACTTTAAACCCACAAATGGTAACAAAGAAGGGAATGAGAAGAGCACAGAATTTAGCTTATATTTTCTGGATGCGAGTGCCAGCCTTCCTTGCTATTTCGTTCTCCTAAATTTGTGTTTAATGTTAAAATTAAAGAAAGGTAGACACATTGGCTCAGGGGGAGTTTCAGGTTACCAGAGATAATTGTTTCATGGAAGAAAACTGCCAAAATGGCATTTATTCAGTATTCCAAAATGAGTGTGACATTTGAGAAAAGTAGTTAAGCTTGGCTACACAATTTTCAAGAGAAATAAAAGGACATTAATTATATCAAAACCTTTTGCGCTACATTTTCAAACTGTGCCTACTGACTACATTTGAATTTATGAGATAGTTGGATTTGGTGCTATGAAACATTAGTGTTGTGTCCACGGAGATATCATTAGCACTGTTTCTTCTACAGACACTAAAATGGGAACAGCTGACAGCCCAAGGAAATGAAAAGCTATTTGCCTGATGAATTGCAAAACAATAGGTGAGTAGAACCCTAACCCCACTTTCCTACCACACCACCCTTACCCTTGGCATGCACCATAGAAAACTGTCTTAAACACCCAAACTGCCTTCTCATCAGAGCCTGCAAAACATTCAAGAAAACACTATAATTAGGGAGCTCATTATGGCAGCTGAAACTCTAACAGATTTTGATATCTATTAAAGCACACTTTACCTCTTCAAAGTTTCTCTAAGAAATGATTTCTCATCTTATGTCTGTGTGGAGTTTTTAGCATCTTCATTCAGAAGCACTGCTGACCTTTAGAAATTGGACATCCATTAGGGAAAGGCCACCTAAGAAGCACAACAGAAAAATGTTTACATTAATGCATCTGGCTGATGATATATTCTGAAGCTGAGTTTGGAAATAATAGTCTAGTCACTTCCAGCTTCTTGGATTCCAGGTAGTTATTTTTGACTGAAGCCATTTGCTCCTTGATCCCTTGGACATTAACCAGTCATAAAGAGAATGGGAGCCTCGCCACTCCAACTCCTTCCGAGTGCGTTGAGAACTTGCCAGACACCATAATCTCATAGAGGACCAATTCTCATCTCAGCTCTATCTGATTCTATTTCCTTGTCTCCCTACGAAGGAAGCCAGATTCTGACAATGTGAATTTCCTGTCAATGTGGCTGAAAAACCAAGCTGCCTGAGAGGATGAAGGGACATGAACTGGCAGGACAGAAGGATTTGAAATAGGCTGAGTCAGCCCCACTGTAGATACCACTGTTCCATATCATTTCTTCAGGTGGAAGTGACAGAAAGCCCAGTTCAAATTCCTTAAGCCAGCGGGGAGCGTTAGTCACATGGTCAGCAGTCAAGCGTATCTGAATGCATTTGAACAAGCGTAGGAACAGGACAGTAATCTGCCTCTGTTGCCTGTGCTCATACCTTTGTTGTTCCCTTCTAGGCTTGCTTCCACGCAAAGCCCAGAAAAAAACAAGATTGACCCAGTCTCATGGAACAAAGATCTTAGGATTGATTTGCAATGGGAAAAAAAAGCAAAAATTAATACAGAGTTTGATGTCGATCCTACGCTATCACTAAATTAATCTCCATAGAGAGAGAGAGAGAAGTGATTTTTTTTAATCATTCAATAACTTGGCATTCTAGGAGTCAAGTGCAACATCAGTTCTATTGAAATCACTAAATGCTATACCAGGGTCAGGTCACCCTGACCACACACACACACACACACACACACACACACACACACACACACACACACACACTTAAGTAAATAAAAGTATTTAAAGCCTTTGGGAAGGGTAAATACTGTAACTGTTGTACCCAGAGACCCCCAAAGACCATCAAGAGACCAAATCCGATGCAAAAGCAAAGAGTCTTTTTACTGTTGCAAGTTAACCCAAGCCTGTCTGTCTGTCTGTCTGTCTGACGCAGCAGCAGAGCAGGAGAGACCCTGAGTAGCAAGGAGGCAGGGTATTTATAGGGAGTAAAGCATGGGGTGGGCGTCTTGGGGTCTACAAACTACATAGGAACAGACTCAGGATTGGTATATGCAAGTGGCAATCATGTTAGTAACTTCTAATTGGCTAGGGTTAGTTGGGAGTTACCATTATTCATTTTGGGGCAGGCCTGGATGAGTTCCAGGCTTTGTCCTTGAGCTGCCATGGAGGCTGGCTGGCCTAGCACATACTGATTGTGGGGGCTGGCTCAATGGCCAAGTCTTGGTGCATCCTATCTCCCTGTCCCTGCTGGCAGGGGCATCAGTGATTAATTGTCTTTTGTTCATGGCCCTCTCAGAAACTGCTCAGTCTCAGGAAACTGAAATTGAGGCCTGATCTCTGAGAGAAGACTGAGCAGCCTGTTAGGGCGTCTGCTTGGTCCTTTCAGTAACTAACTACTAAACACTACTTCAAAGGTCCTTCAACCTAGCTATACATGATCCCAGAAACTTTATGTAAACATATAAATATATAAACAAAACCAGAGCTTCATCCCTTTAAAATTCTGACAGATCAGATCCAAGGCTATGAACTGGAGGTTTGAACTCTGCAAAGGCTCTTTAGATGATTCACTCAGGTATGGCTCATCTAGTAGTGTCAATGAATTCATTTATTAAACAAGTGTGATAAAATAATTTAGCAATTCTCTATCTATTCCAGCTGTGAACCACTTAACACCAAGAACCCTAGAGCCCACATACTGTGCCCACTCACACTTCACCTGCACCAGACATTGATGTTCCAGCAGGAGGCCACTCAAGAGAATCGTCTCTTTAAAAAATTCTAGCTAGGACTCTGAGTTCTGCCCTACTTACAGCAATGTGTTTGCCAAGGTTACCAGTGTTTCTTAGAATTCATTTTTCAAGTTTATGATTAATGGAAAAATTGAGCTTAGCTGTATATTAAAATATAATATGTCAAATTCAGGAAATGCTTTCCTCTTTCCTTTCCTTTCCACTTCACCACTCTCCCTGAAGATCATCATGGACCTTAGCACTGGTTGACACTTCACTACCTTTAAAACAATACATTGTGCAGACATACCCATCACAGTGCAGTCTCCTATCCTTCCTAATACTTTCACGAACCACTCATGTGAAATTGATTGATTTTTCTATTCCATCAGCATCCATTCTTTCTTTTTTTCCTTTTCTTTTTTTTTCTCGAGACAGGGTTTCTCTGTATAGCTTTACGCCTTTCCTGGATCTCACTCTGTAGACCAGGCTGGCCTCGAACTCACAAAGATCCGCCTGGCTCTGCCTCCCAAGTGCTGGCATTAAACGCGTGTGCCACCACCGCCAGCAGCATCCATTCTTTCAACCTATATTTATGTCCTTTGCCCAAATTAGAATGTAGAGTCAAAAAGTTGAATTACTCTATGCTTAGTATTTATCTGAATCTTTTGTTCTTTCAGCTCCTTCCTTGGTTTGCATTCATGTTTTACTTGAGAAAAATCCCAACATGTAAAATCTATCATGTTGTAATCAAAACCCTTTAATAACTTCCATCCCCTGTGAAGATTCCTCTCTATGCCCTAACATACTGTGTGGCCCTTACTTCCAGTCTGGACTCATCTCCCTTACATTTTACACAACCAACTCTGATCTCCTTGCTTCTCCTTCAAAAGTCAAGCCTCTTCCTGCCTCTGGATCTTGTACTTAGGGCTTCCTTTAGCCGGATGTTCATTTTCCCAATGTCAGCAACTCTTCCTTTGTCACTTTGTTTGGTCTTGCATGTCATTCTGCTCAGCTCTCTCCATCTTTGGCTCTCCTACACAACAGATGCCTATTGAGGGCTCAGTGACAACTTTTCTAATAGCACCTATTGTCACCTAAAATACTACATACAAGACATTTATGTTAATACATAACCTGTGCCTGTTTTCCAGTAGAAGATCTAAGTTCCATGATGACACAGAACTTATTTGATCTGCTTCTGTATCTCAAACCCAGACTGAAGAGGATATTCAATAAATATTTGTGGAATAAATAAACAAATGACACAAGTGTGTTTAGAATTAGGACTTACAGGTCACTCAGTTCACTGGGCCTTAAGAATACCTGGACATTACATTGATGTATATGAAAATTTTAATGTCCTGCTGTCACTAATAACTACTGCAAACCTCAACTCTTCTCTTTAGTTCTCTGAGCCTCTTAATACACACACACACACACACACACACACACACACACCCTCAATTACCTCCTCACAGTAGACCATCTTGCTAACTATTTTTAAAACATGGTATTTACAGAAAAGAAATAGGTGTATCATATTATAAAAGCTTCATCCATACTTTTCTAATTCCTCAAGTTACAAAAGAAAGGTTTATTTCCTCTTCTTGAAGGCAATCCTTCATTTTTTTAGACTCTATTTCCTTCTTTCCTTCTCCCATCTAAGGACCTTTCTCCTCAATCTTCAAATGTGTTCATGTCCATCCAACCTTAAAGCAAAATGAAAATACAGCAGTATAGTCCTACAGTATAAATATTTCTAATTGAATAAGTCTGAATAGATCTGGAGGTTAAGGTTATTTTTTCAGTGTTCCTCCAGTGATTCTGATGTGTGACCAGGTTTAGGAACCACTGCAGAAGATAGTGCTTGCTGCCTATGTACTTTGTACCAGTTGAGTACTCCTACAGTGACTATGCCAATGTACATAAGTACAGGTGATGTGGCTTTCCAAAACAAAGTTCCTGTCAACTAACAGCTCTGTATAGCATGTGGCAGAGCACCTGGCAATCACAGGCTTGTGGTAATGAATGCATCTAAGTAGGAAATCATTTGGGGAAATGACTCAAAGTGCAGCCTTTCTGCCTACTAGCTTGGGAATGTGACTTACTTCTGAAGGACATTGCACAGATGCTCAGCCAAGGCAGCAGTGCTGAGTCTCTCCAATCAAGGCTTCAGCCAGTGCTGTCACTGATGAATCAGGGCCACAGACGCTCTCATCCTGCAACAAGGTCAAGAATCCAGCTCTCAACCCAAAATAGCTGAGTTTGCATCCTGACTCTGTCACTTCCTCGGTTTGTGAACTGGATCAGTCCTTTAAGTTTCAGAAGACTCAGTCTCTAGTTTTAACTCCAGGGGAAAGAGAAACGGATAATAAAGATTTTAGTCATAACCATTTCAAAGTTTAAGTTAGAAGGTCAGATGAAATTATGCAAATAGAGCATTGAGCACATTTGCTTGGCCCAAAGTAAGCATGAATATATACCAGTTACTATGAATTTCTCAGGTGAAAGCTGGAAATTCCACCAAAGGATGGGAACATTTCTATCTATATCTTAAAGCTAATTTGTACGTCAGGGGGAATCAAAACCAAAATTGAAGAATGAAATAATGTCAACAAGAATTGTACCTCAGTCTTCTAGGAGATTCTAAATCCAGATAACTTGAAATGAAGATTAATCATCACACAAAGTAACAGCAACTAGCAAAAAAAAAGCCAGGGCATGGTAGGATGAAAGGCTTCCACCAATGGATTAAGTGGAAAATCACAAAATTAATTAATAAATCCAATATCAAGTTCTTAAAAATAAAAGATAAATAGAATCTTAGAAGTCGTAAGTGAGAATATAAGAAACAAAAAGTGAGAACTTTAGACACGGAGAGTTACTTTTTATTAACATTAACATTTACTTTTTGATTATTTTAAGTTTTATATCATTGGCATATTTTGAACTGGTAGTTTGAGGTTTGCGTTCTGTAAGTGGTCCATCTATTCTACTTTTGTTCTCAATAGTCCATTAGTGATTTGGTGCAAGCAATAGTAGCTCTTGGCATCTTTAAGTCTCGAGCAGAAAGCTGACTTGGAGGGATTTAATTTCTGGTGCTCTGTGAACTAGTTGTTAAAGCAACCAGTGAATTATTAATTGCAGTGTTTTTTACAGCAGGTTGTAATTTAAATGAATAAGTTCATCTCTTAGTGCCTGTTACTGAGGAAATCTGCATGCCACCATCTGTAAGCATAAGCACAAATCTCTAGAGAGGCTGGATGTACTAAAACCCACAGGGAGAAATATAATTGAAAGGCATCTTTACTGTGATGGCAGAGCCATGGAAGGCTGAAGTTCAAATTGCAGTAGGCTTAAAATACCAACAGTTAGTTAAACCACTGGGACTGCAGCCTGGAGAGAAACTTTGAGAGCACATTTCTTAGTTGAGAGTTATTAGTATTAACATTTTTTTTATATCAGGAAAACATTCCATCCCCTTGAAGAGCAGGGCCTTGTTTAGTGGGATTAAATTCCTCAATGGGATCTATAACTAGCCTAGGAAAGAGTGGGATGTCTTACCACTGCTCCTGGGCAGATTAGTATTATAAATATTTAGTTTCACAACATAGTCCCAGCAATAGCTGTACTACTCACCAAGAACACTGAGTTCAGGGACCTATAATCTTTAGAAAAGAGTTGAGCATTTGGAATATAAAAGATTTACATTTTCATGCAATATATACATATATAATTTATAGAATCCAGTTGAACTGTGGCTTATGTTCCTTAGTTCACTTTTCTGATTTTTTTTCTGTACTTTTAAAGTCTTTATTTATTTATAAGTGTTATTTTGTGACAAACTGAAGACCCTGCATCCAACCATACTTCTTCCCCAGGGCTTAATACAGTCTCTGACATGCACAAACAAAAACACATATATCTGGGACTCAGTGAATTGACTGGTAAAGCATGTCTACAGAGGAGAGGAAAGCCCTGGTTTAGTGTTTTCTCACGATTCAAATGTGTCCAAACCGCTGACCCTGGGGCTGTATGCACCATAGCCAAGTTGTGAATGCAGCTCAAAACAAGTTTGTAAACAGGCTTAAAATACCAAACGATTTATTTGTGTGTATGATTTGTGTGTATGATTTGGCTTTTGTAACTCAATTGTGAAGTTCTTAAATGCAAACTTTGTAAATGACAAAGGCTTGTCACAAGATCAAAGGGATGGATGTAACAGAATGTGGCTGGTATTAGGGTAATAATTATAATCCGCTCTTATCAGGGTCATGTTCAGAAAACCCTTTTCTGTGCCAATAAGTTTAAATGTGTCCCCTACATTCTCCTCCGTCAGATAAAGCATCTCAAATATTACGTTGAGGTCCTTGATCCATTTGGAGTTGAGTTTGTGTGGTGGGAGCTAAGGATCAAACACAATGTGTGTTGTTGGCCTCTTTTTTCAAAAATCAGGTGGCTGTAGAAGTGTGGCTTTATATGTGGGTCCTCAGTTCTATTCCATTGATCAATGGGTCTGTTTTGATGGCAGTCTGTGCTGTTTTTATTGTTGTACCTGTGCAGTAGAATTTGAAATTTGGGATGGCATTGCCTCTAGCAATTTTTATTTTAATGTTCAGGATAGTTTTGGCTATCCTGGCTTGTTTATATTTCCATATGAAATTTAAATTTTTTTCCAATTTATGTGAATAATTGTATTGAAATTTTGATCAGTACTGCATTAAATCTATAGATTGGTTTTGGTAGAGTGGCCATTTTCACAATATTAATTCTACCAGTCCAAGAGCATGGGAGATCTGTCTATGTTCTGGTATCTTCTCCACTTTCTCTTTTCAGTGTCTTAAAATTTTCATTATGTAAATCTTTCATTTCCTTGGTTAGATTTATTCCAAGTTTCTTCTGAGGCTACTGTGAATGGTATTGCTTCCCTGATGTCTTTCTCGGTGTGTTCATCTTTCGTATACAGGAAGGCTACTGTTATTTATGTGTTAATTTTGTATCCCACTGTTTGCTGGATGTGTTTATCAGTTGCAGAAGCTCTCAGGTGGAGTCCTTAGGGTCTTTTATGTATGTAATCGTATCATCCACAAATAAAGATACTTTAAATTCTTACTTGACTATTTTTATCCTTTTTTTTTAATCTTGCTTGTCTCATCAGGTCTGGTAAAGCATGCCATTATCCAAGCTATTCTGGAAGGTTGTGGGGACCCCTGCAAGGTCTATGGCTGGCAGGGAAACAAACTTCAGGAGGCAAGAAGGAAAACTTGGTTCAGCACAACTTAGACGATGTTAGTCAAAACTTCTGGAGTCTGACCCCAGGCTGGTTTATTTGAGACATATTTAAAAAGACAAAAAAAGCAGTAAAGTTTGTGGGGAAAAGCTTCCTGGTAACAATTATTCCAACCCCATGTGCACAATAAAGCTTAAGGCATGACTGTATCAAAACTCTTTTACAAAGTACATGTGACCATGAAGATGGATTCTATAGCTTAAGGGATCTTAGCACAGTAGAATCTGGTGTGTTCTCTGACTGAGGTAGCATGAAGGTCAGCAGGATTTAAAGGACGTGTGACATCTTCCCCTAAGGATGGGTTCTATGGCCTGAGAAACAAACCTAAGGGTCTAGGAAGGGAGAATCTGGGATCATTATTCTCAGGGATTTGGGTAAAGTCTGGCTCTCCAGATAACAAAGGTCACCGGGTCATTAACAACATCCACTCCTAGCCTTCTGAGTGGAAAACAGATATTTAATTTTCTCCACTGAGGAAACAATCCTACCCAATTAACATTCCTGCTTTTTCCAATGCTTATCTGTAAACGCTCTGTGCCTCCGACATAGGCTAATGCAGGAGGATCAGAATAGAAAGGTTTGCCTAGGCTACAGAGCAAGATCAAGGGCATCTGGGTAATTTAGTGAGACCCTTGCTCAAAATAAGTAAAATAAAATCAAATATATATATATATATGAAATGAGGCAGGGCTGGGAAGACAGCCCAGTAGGTAATTTGCTTGCTGCTCAAACATGAGAACTGAGTTTTAGTTAAGTCCCCAGTGCCCACATAAAAAGCTCAGTATGGCAGCCAGCACATACCTATAATCCCAGTGCTAGGAAGGAGAGACAAAAGGATACGATGTCTTGCTTACCAGCCTGTTTGACCAATCATTATACAGGTTCCTTGGGAGAACCTGTACCAAAATTAAAATAGAAAGCAATAGAGGAAGACACTGATGTTAACCTCTGGATTTCACATGTGAACACACACAGGAGAAATATTTTTGAAGGAGACTGAGAATAAAGCTTATACATATATGGCCCTACCTTCAAGTTACCAGTACCATACACACACAACCCAACCACAGTAATTTAAAAATAATAGACTAAAATGTAACAATATAATAAAACAGCTCTTGTGAGCCAGTATGACTGACTATGCCTTTTTCATGTTCTGATTCCTCATCCAACAACACTTAATGGCCAGCACTATATGAACTGAAAACACACACACACACACACACACACACACACACACAGAGAGAGAGAGAGAGAGAGAGAGAGAGAGAGAGAGAGAGAGAGAGAGAGAGAGAGAGAATCTATGCATGTGATAGCATCACCTTGTTATCATATTGTTTGGTGTGGAGTTGGGTTGGGGGTCCATTCAATTGTGAAATCTCCCATTTGAAGCTATCCATGCCTGCCTGTTCCAGCAAGATGTGGAACACCAAAGAAGTATAGCAGTACTACCATATTGCCTGACAAGCCAGCTTTAATCTGTGAAAACCTAAACAATACAAGCTTGCTCAGAGATTCTGAAAACATATGGCCCCATGAAGAGATAAAGGATTATTAAATACGAGCTTTTGATGGAATTGTTATATATCTCAAAAGTATAATTCGCATGAGACATAGAAACAAAGAGCCAACTGTGGGCATGCAGGTTGCTATGAGTGCCCCAGAAACTTCTGGTGTCTGAAAATATCATCAATCAATCTGATCCAAAGATGGGAAGTAGGTGGCAGTTCCTAGGCAAGACAGATACAGAGGAGCTTGTTTTGGTCACAGCGCTAGTGATGTTTGCAATCAAGTTGCCTGGGTGTCAGTGCATATTTATCATGCCTCACTATGTAGAATGAGACTTAACCAGCCCCATGTTGGACAAGAAGGCAAAGAGTAAGCAAAGGGTTTCCAAGACCATGTCTCTGGAACCATGTGGTTCTATTTGAGCTGTCTTTTGCAGACTTTTTAATCCACAAAATACAGGGGCCAACATTTATTTCTTAATTTCCACAGTTGCTATCATGGTTCCACCCCTGCCTCTATATCTGAAGCTGTGCCCCCAGAGACTTCTGAATTTCCTTATGTGTTAACAGGAGCTGTTAGCTAAGGGACAGTGGATTTATGGCATATTGGCTTGCTTGTAATTCATTGCTTGTTCTTTGAGTTCCCATCAGCTGTTTTAGTTCTTCTGTTATGCCTAAAATTATTCAAGTCATATACTAAAGGGTTCACATTAGAAGATGCTGTGATATCAAAACAAGTCCCATTTTTTAAACTTCCTGGAGGCAAGAAAAATGAGGCATAGACCATAGGACAACGTTGGATGATGGGTCAACATACATTAATGATCATTTTGCAACTTTTGGGAGTGGGATATGGTCACCAGCGCCTCTGCCCATTAAAACTTGGTGGAAATTACACGACACAAATTCCTAGTACATTTCCATCTCTTCAAACCCCACTCCTTTGTAAGTGCTGGAAATTTCATACTCTTCTCTCATGTATGTTGACTCAAACATGTCATGGTTAAAAGTACCTGCCCAGTGACACACCCCAGCTTTGGTAGCTCTTCCTCAGAGATGATGACTACAGGAACAAACTATGTGCCTCATACAGTCATAGCATCGCTCTGGAGAAAGCAGACTATTTTCTATTCTCAAACTGTGTACACACCCGGGATCCCAGGTGTCATTAGTTTGCAAGTACATGTTAAGTTTATACAAACACTGTATAAAGTATGACATAACTGATACAAAACCATATTGTCAGTATGTATTTTTGGGCTAAATGAAGTACCTGGGGGTATATGCTCATGTGAATGCATGCCAAGAGAGTTTATCTATCTAACTGTCTCTCTTCCTTCTTAGACTATAAGTTCCTAGGAAGCAATGTCTATGGCTTATTATTATCCTTATATTAAGGACTTAACACACCGGACATTTAGTAGGTGACCAATACACATTTGTAGAATTAATTAATGAACTTGGTTCACATTAGAACATTACTTAAGTCTGCTAGCTCTGACTGACTTCCTCATCATGCATTACTTTTATACATTTATAGGAGCATCACATATGACTCTAAAACTACTCCAGCTACAGCTTCTCTTCTGTTGTTCAAGCCTAGACATTCTTGCTTCTTTGATATAAACAATTTTCTTTGATGTTGCACTCTGTGAGAGAATCTGTCAACAGAATTTCTTAAACACCAAAATGCTACAGAGTTCCAGTATGTGTGAGAGATGAATTTTCTTTTTGAGCATATCCACCTACAGAATATCTGGCTATATGGGTTAATAGCTACACCCTCTACCTAGAACCTATACACTGCCTCAGTCTGAAGTTCACTTGCTGAGAATCTCTCCTCATATAAGACTTCCTTCCATGCATGGTTGCGGAAGGCTGGCTTTTATTATCAATCTATCTCCCTATATAACAGTTCAGTCATATCTTTCACCTCTGAATTCTGGAAAAGCCCATGCCTAGGAGCTTCATTGACTCCCATGGACATCAATACATGTGAATAGATACTTGGAAAGGAATGGGTTAAAGGCCTGTTATTTTCCACATTAGACTGATTCAATCAAATCTCCATTGACTGCAGCCTGTCCATTGTACACAGAAATACATAATGCTTGGTTTGGGCATTCTTTTTAAATTTTCTTATTTGTTTGTTGGTTAGTTGGTTTTATATGTATGGGTATTTTGTTTGCATACATGTAGGGATGTATGTCCAACATGTGTGCCTGGTACCTGTTGAGGTCAGAAGAAGGTACTGGATCACCTGGAAGTGGAGTAATGGATAGTTTTGAATTACTATGTGTGTACTAGGAACCAAACTCAGGTTCTCTACAAGAATACCAAGTATTCTTAACCACTGAGTCATTGCTTTAGCCCCTTTTTGGTATTTTTACAGAAGTTTCTGCTGAGGTAGGATTTGCCCCACCCCTGGAGTACCTAAGTAGGTATAAAAAGGATAAAGTTTATTCTTCACAGAGGAAAGTTTTTAAATCTTTCTGTGGTACAGCAGACAGATAAGCCCAACAACTGAGTACATTGTACATCCACTGATCCTTGGTGGTCAGCCACTCAGAGTCTCAGGCTAAGTAAGTAATGCACACTCAAAACAAGAAGTATTTGTAACTAGAGCTTACAGGACATCTAACACAGTTTATAACACATTTAAGCTCAACAACAAATCAAATGTGAATAGATAATTAAATACATATTTCTTCAAAGGTGATCTAAAAATTGACAAGAAATATATTCTACTATATAACATCACAAAAAATTGGAGAAATACAAACCAACACCAAGAGTTGTTTATCAACTCATTCTCATTAGAAACAGTGATGTATGTGCATCTTGGGGTGTAGACAACCTACAACCTTTATGCATAAGCATAGAATAATATAATGACTGTGGAAACAGGTATAAAGATTCTTCAAATCATTAAAACTAGAACTGCTATATGGTTCCGAAAAACCATTTCTGCATGTATATTTTTAAAAATTAAAAGCAAGATCTCAAAAAATACTTGCATAGTGCATTTATAGCATTATAATTCACAATGGCCACCAAATAGAGGAAACATAACATCCATTATGAGATGAGTAAATAAATAAAACATTGTGTGTGCTGTGTACAGATAGTGAAAAAATATTCAGTCTTCCAGAAAGAGTACACATGGCACCCTTCCTGTCCCATGGTACACATGAACGACCCTTGATGGTAATATGCCAAGTGAAACAAGCCAATCAGAAAAGACAGTCTGCAGAGTCCCACTTATAGGAGGTACCTGAAGTTGTCAAGTTTAGGGAAATAATGAGTAAAATGGAAATTATAAGTGTCTATTAAAAGAGGAACTTTGGTTTAATGGGTTCAGAACTTCAGATTTGCAAGATAAAAAATTTTTTGGCAATCTCAGTTTTACCGTGTGAATATACTTAACTTCCAAAATGGGAACTTAAAATAGTTAATGTGGTAAGTTTTATGTTATGACTTTTAAACCACAATTAATCAATCAACAAAGAATGCACATACTAAGAAAATGAGCACAGGTAAGTAAGAATGGTCTCCAGACAGGTCATGGGCAACATAGAGGCACTATGAGCCTGAAAGAGTTTAGAAGGTATCAAGTGTCTGTAAAGGATTTGTTTTTGTTGTGTGGGGAAAAAACTTCTCCAATTTTCTAGTTTTGCCTCTGGCAAGCCCCAAGCCTTGTTTTGCTGCTTTGGGGAGAATCTAATATTCTTTTGTAGGGGCTTCATACATTTACAGTGCCCTCATCCATTCAGCAAATATTCCCTGAGGCTTTACTACAACCAATATCTCAAGCCTGGAGATACAAAGACAGCAAGGCCCAGACCTTACAAAGAGATATTTGGGATTAGAGATTCCCTGAGAAGTTTGTGAAATACATCTCTAGCTAAGACCTAAGATTGGTAACCTGAACAGCGGAGGGACTAAACAAAAGTCCCACTCCAATTTTAAAGTGATGGACACCTTAAAATTCCCAGACGCCATCCCATCCCTCCAAATCTAAGTCTGAGTGAACAAGAGTTGCTGTGTCTGTAAACTTCTCTGTATGCATAAGAAGTAATTCTCTACCAGAACAGGAGTCCTGCAAGCTGGCTCCAGGGTTATGTTGCTTCACTACAAAGCCCTGGGAAGCTTACAATTGAGGCAACTGGGAGCCCTGAAGTTCTTGCTGTGGCAGTGAGTCCTGTCTCTCTCCTAGTGCCGCTTTTCATCTTCTCACTGCAGGGACACCAACATTCACCTCACAAGCTATTTTCTATCAGGCACATTGATGCTTATCAAAGTAAGCAAAAATCTCTGACTGTAGATTCTGTGAAGCATATTTATCAGAAAATACTGTTTGAAAAACATTATGCCGTCAACCTTGCCCCTGACTAAATCATCAACATATCACTAAAAATTCTGTGTCATACTCGCTTCTTTTGGAATTTTCATTCATTTTTGTTTTGTTTTGTTTTAAGGCTTTTTTTATTTTTGAGGATTTCATATGAATTAACATATGATGCATTTACAACACTTCAAACCCTTCCTCACCCCTATCCAACTCTTTCAGTGGCTCCTACTCTCTTTCAGTTTCATGATTTGTATAATTATTGTTACACACACATAGCAAGCACGCTGATCCCATTTAGTGTGACTCTTATTTGCATGTGTTTAGGGCTGACCACTTGTGGCTGGATAACCTATCAAGGCAATAGGTGTGCCTGGAAAAGATTGGGTCTAGGCTTAGGGAACACTCCAGAAGAGCAGACAAAACAATTTTAAGAGCCAAAAGAGAAGGATGCCTAATGCTAGATGGGGACTTCTAGACATGACAGTGGTCCTGCATCCATGAAATCTCAATGACACCATTGTCTACACAAGAACTGCATGATGACACCAGTCAACATGTGAACGCACATGGGGAAATTTAACAAAATCCCTCCCTAGATCTTTTTTTCTTCTTTTTATCTATGCCATTCTTAGATTCTGTGCAAGTCCTTGGGGAAATGATCCAAGGGATCATCTTGATGACTTGGTGATTTTTGAGGATTCTTTCTGCTTCTAGATTACTGTGTCTTGAAGTACAGGCCGTGTATTCACACCATCTGAGAGTATGTGGGAGCCACAGAACCTACGTTTCATCAAGCCTCTTTGGCGACTCTCTGACATCTGAAGTGCACAGCCTAAAGCATGATGTGGCTGATGACATGACTCAGTGGGAAAGGATGCTTGTGTGCAAGTTATAGGACCTGTATTCAATGCCCAATCCAATCCCCATTCAAACCCACATAAAGGCAAAAGGAGATAACTGTCTCTACAACAATGTCCTCTGATCTCCACACATGCCATGTCACACATGTCCACACACATGGATTGTGTACAAACACACACATAATGATACATTTCATGAAAATGAGAGCAGGATAGATGGATTAATTCAAAGCATCTGCATGGATTTTAAAACTGGTGGATTTGTATTTCGAAGACACAACTTATTTCCTATATACAGTCTTTAACTAGATAGAATTGGCCAGGTCTGTCCTCATACTGACCTTGCTGTGTTGGCTAGTTCTATATGAACTTGATATACAAGCTAGAGTTATCTGAAAGGAGGGAGCCACGATTGAGAAAAAATGTCTCTAAAAGATCCAGCTGTAAGGTATTTTCTTAGTTAGTAATTGATGCTCAACCTATTGTGGATGGAGCCAGCCCTGGGCTGGTGGTCCAGGGTTCTATAAGAAAGAGGCAGAGCAAGGCAGAAGAAGCAAGCCAGTAAGCAGCACCCCTCTATGACCTTTATATCAGCTCCTGCCTCCAGGATCCTGTCCTATTTGAGTCCCTGTTCTGACAGCCTTCAATCATGAATGGTGCTGTGGAAGTGTAAGCCTAATAAATCCTTTCCTCCCCAACTTGCTTTTGGTCATGGTATTTCATCGTAACAATAGAAACCCTAACTAAGGGACTTACTATTTCCTGTATGTGTGTCTTAACACAATCTAGTTTTGTTTTTAATAGCTTATTAAATAATATTTTAATCTCCAATAGAAGGTAAGACCCTAGAAATCAAAGATTAAATATTTGTCAATTTTGTAGCTTTGAGATCTAGAATAATACCTGTAATTATTTTGTTGAAAATGGACATCTGGATGTGTACATGGATTATGTAATGGTGTTGTGGAATATTAGTTTAAGATGTGTTACATTCATTTGTACTGTGAAATATTTGTTAAATGATGGAAAGATGTGTTGCATTCTTTTATGTTGCATTTGTTTAACTCTGTAAAGTTGTGTTACTTTCCTTGCCTAAAACACTTGATCTAATAAAGAGATGAATGGCCAATAGCTAGATGGGAGAAAGAAAGGTGGGACTGCCAGACAGAAAGAATAATAGGAGGAGAAATCTAGGCTCCAGAAGAGAAGAGGGAGGAACGAGAAAAGGAGAAGGAGAGGAGGATGCTAGGAACCAGCTACTCAGCCACACAGAAAGCCAGGGAGTAAGAAGAAAAGAAAGATATATAGAATAAAAAAGGTAAAAAGCCCAGAGATAAAATTTAGTTAAAGATAAATGAGATAATTTAAGTTAGAAAAGCTGGCCAGAAACAAGCCAAGCTATGGTTGGGCATTCATAAGTAAGAATAAGTCTCTTTGTATTTATTTAGGAGGTAGGTGGACCCCATCAATTTGAATGTTAGCATTATAAGCCTGTTTTTGCTGTTCATGAGCCCAAATGTTTTTTTTTTTTTTTTCAATTAAAAAAATCAGTACTGTTGAAAGTACTGATTCGGGGCAAACAACTGAGATTTGAGCTTGAATCTTCCTCGGAAGAGCTGGGAAACATCACGCTGACTTCCAGTTCTCTCATATGAGCAAGGCAGATAACAACCACCTGCCCTGTGCCTGCCTCTCAAGGACACTGAGTCTATTGACTAATAATGACAATGAATTGCTTTTGAGGTTCTGGAATAAGGCTTCTATATAGACATAGGAAATATTAATAAAAAGATCAAACACACTAGTATTTAAAATATGTCTCACCAACTTTGCCAAGGTCAGGAAGAACAGAAAGATAATCTTCTGCTGAAATAGGAACCAAAATGATTCACATTCTCTGCTTGCTTCTTCATGTGTGTAGCTCTTAGGAGTCCTCTTCAAAAATAGAAATAGAAATATGGCATTGAGAACCTTGGAGGAATAAAAGAGGAAAAATTAAAAACATAAACTAAATTATCAGAATGGATTTTTCCTTTTTCTAGAATATATACTAGAGCAAAAATCAATTCAAATATCTCCAAATATATTGAGGGGAATCTTCAAAGATGATAACATACAATCAATCTTAACTTATGTGTTTTCTTCCTGGTCTAAAATCTAAATAAATTTCCCAGTTATGTCAGGAAGATTAAATGGTACAAAGGATTCCTTCAGTGCTGTTGCATTTGTTGACATTTTACTGTGTTGAGAAACCCCTAAGGATCATACCACTGGCTCCTTGAACATGGAGAATATGCATTTATCTAAATGATAGGAAGATAGAAAGATGGATAGACAGATGCTATCTGGAGAGATGCTTGTACACATATATGTTGAAGTCTACTGAGACCTGTTAAAATTACAATTCTGTTTGTCTACCTAATAATCTTGAAAGAAAATGTTATCATTTTCATTATATATAAAAAAGAGAATATAAAGAAGAAATGTAGTTACTAGCTAGCTCAGGGTCATGTAAGTGGCAAAGCTAGGCTCTCCCTCCCTCAGGATTTTAGACTAAGCCTCTAAGGGAACTGCTTCCCCTACTAGTATAAGGGAGTGAGAGTGAAGAAGATAGATTGCTTAAACCTCACAAACATATGTTCACCTAGAACAATATTTTCAGATTTTAATGGTGCTGCTCAAAATAAAGGTCAAAAATTATTTAAGTCCCTTATCTTCACCTTTGGAATAATACAGAAGAAAATTTTAAATAATCTTATTTTGTTAACCAAGTAACCTTACGCAAAACTTTACAGAGGTTTGTTGTGGAATATTATTTTAAGGTGTGTTACTTTTGCTTATTTTGCATTATGTTGTTTCTCTGTGAAGCTGTGTTACTGTGCCTGTCTAAAACACCTGATGGTCTAATAAAGAACTGAATGGCCAATAGCAAGGCAGGAGAAAGGATAGGCGGGGCTGGCAGGCCGAGAGAAGAGAGAGAAGAAAAGGGATGGGGGAGAGAGAAGAAAGAAGTAGCCAGAGAAGGGGAGGACCCCAGGAGCCAGCCACCCAGCTACACAGTAAGCCACCGAGTAAGAGTAAGATTTACAGAAGTCAGAGAAGAGGAAAAACCCAGAGGCAAAAGGTAGACAGGATGATTTAAGAAAAGCTGGCTAGAAACTAAGCCAAGCTGAGGCCAGGCATTCATAATTAAGAATATGAGTATTCATATTAAGTATGTGATTTATTTGGGAGCTGGATGGCAGGCGCCCCAAAAGAGTAACAAAACAACCAATAATAGAGGTTTACATAGAATCCTGACATCTTATAATTAGAAATTATTTTGATAATCAACATGTCTAATTTCCTCATTTTGTAACTGTAGATGATGAAGTTAAACTACCCCAGATATTTTGTTGTGGATTGAATGTAAAATGTCTGCCATAGGCTTATATGTTTGGACACTTGGTCCCCAGTTGGTAATAGTTTGGGAAGTCTGTAGACCCTTCTGGAGGTGGAGCCTTGCTAGAAGTGGGCCACTGGTTTTGGCCCTTGAGGGAATAACACTTCCTATTCACCTTTTGCTTTCTGACTGCAGATGCACTGTGACCAGCTGGCCCCTTTCCTGCCATGATGAAATGTGTCCCCTTGAACTGTTAAACCAGAATAAATCTTCCTTAAGTTGCTTTCTGTCTATTTTGTTATAGCAACAAGAAAGGCAAGTAATACACAGTTTTTCTTAAAAGCAGCTTCAGTCCTTTGCTCAATTTCTATTATTTTGGGTTTTGACAGAAAAAAAAATAGATATCTCTGGAAAAGATCTGCTAAAACTAGTACCAACAAATATCCATGGTAGACCATGCTTCTGTCTCCAGGAGTACAGTTATCAATGTTTATATCTACCTATGCATGGTAAGAGTGGGGAGGACCATGAAAGAAATGTAATTGTAAGGGGTCCCGGAACATCAGAATCTATGTCATATTCACAAAATGTGGTCACTTTGAGTGAAACAGGGAAAGATTCCTCTTCCTCAGTATCTGCTGGAAATGTTTCAAATAGAATTTTTCAAATATATAAAGTATATGTGCACAATAGGAAAGACATGCCCTAGAATTTATGTACTGCACTGTGCATGCAACCACACACAGAGAGAAGGGCATTTGTTCTGTTTAAAAAGTGGTCTATGATGCTTTTGAGATCATCTTGGTCAGAAGTCGCTACTCTTAATAGTAACACTAAATGCTCTGGTCTGAATGTTTGCATCCTCACTGAAGTCCATATAATAGAAACTAACCTCCAGGGTATTAAGAAGTATGGCATCTGGGTGTTAACTATGTTATGAGGTCTCTACCTCCATAAATAGATTAAATGACCATAAAGAAGCACTGGAAGAGCTGGTTAGGCCCTGCTTAAGAGGACACATTGAAACCACCATCTACAAGACTCTATAGATTTCAGAAGTGTGAAAAATAAATTACTACTGTTTATAAATTACTAGTCTGAATGCATCTTTTTATACAGTAACCCAAATGCAGTATAAAACAGAAAGAAATGATTGTGGTTTTGAGCTAAACAACAATTACTTGAATATTATGCCATAGTGGTTTGAATGAAAATGGCCCCCATAGGCTCACAGGGAGTGGCACTAGTAGGAGGTGTGGCCTTGTTGGAGGAAGTGAGTCACTGGGGGTGGACTTTGAGGTTTCAGAAGCTCAAGCCAGGTCCAGTAGCTCGCTCTCTCTCTCTCTCTCTCTCTCTCTCTCTCTCTCTCTCTCTCTCTCTCTCTCAGTCTCTCTCTTTCTCGCTACTGCATGTAGATCTAGATGTAGAACTCTCAGCTACCTCTCCAGCACCATGTCTGCCTGCATGCCACCATGCTTCTTGCTATGACAGACTAAACCTCTAAACGACAAGCCAGCCACAATTAAATAATTACCTTTATGAGAGCGGCTGTGGTCATAGTGTCTCTTTACAAAAATAGAAACCCTATGCCAAGCATACAAACCATAGTGGAGAACAAGATTGGTAAGTCAGACTTCAAGAATTCATGCCAGATACTATTGAGAATAAAAAAAAATGAGATCCCAAGTTATAGAAACTGATTGTAAGTCATGCATAGACAGACCTCATATACACACCATATGAAAACTTCTCAAAGTACAGTAATTAAAGAAAAAACAAATGCCCTACTTTTACAGAGGATCTGAACAGGTATATCACCAAAGAGATGATGAGATAAAGTAATCAGGAACCACATGTGTTGCCAATGGGAATATAACATGGCACTATTATAGACGCATTTGAAAGAGTAAGAAAAAAAATAGACTATGAAAACCCCTTGACCCAGATATTTTACTACCATACTTATATAGTAGGTATGAAATGAAATAATATACACATGCAAAGACTTGCTTATAAAAGTTTATAGTAGAATAGTCAGAAAATTGAAAGCATCCATCAATAGGCAAATGGGCAAATGAATCATGCCATATCCAGGTTTTGGATGCTATTCAGCAGCAAGAGGGAAAGGAACTTGTTGTAAGTGAATGGTTGTTGCAACACAGATGAATCTAAGTCATTATCCTAATTAAAGAATCCAAATATAAAGGAGTACAAACTACGTGATTCCCTTACAGGAACTCTAGAAAGTAAAAAGGAAATTCATATGGCAAGTAATGGCTCCACAGTTGACAAAGATGGCTTAGAGGTATTTATCTTAATTTTGATGATGGTTAACAAGTGTATGTCAAAACTTACCATATCACACAATTTAAATATATGAGGCTTATTACATGCAAATTATACCTCTAAAGTCATTAAAACTAAATGCAGACTGTATGCTGTGTGCAGCTGTGCTATTGATAGCTGTGGAAGAGCTATGTTAAGACGGAGCAATGATGGGATCTAATCCCTCTAAGGTACAATGCCGGCTAGTTTTATGTTACCTTGACACACAGACTAGAGTTATCTGAAAGGAGGGATCCTCAATTCAAAAAAAAAAAAAATACCTCTGTAAGATCCAGCCGTAGGGCATTTTTTAAATTAATGATTGACAAGGGAGGACCCAGATAGGTAGTGCTATCCCTGGGCTGGTGGCCCTGGGTTCTATAAAAAGCAGGCTGAGCAAGCCATTGGGGAGCAAGCCAGTAAGCAGCACTCCTCCATAGTCTCTGCATCAGCTCCCACCTTCAGATTCTTGCCCTGTTTGAGTTCCTGTCCTAACTTCCTTTGATGATGAGCAGTACTGTGGAAGTGTAAGCTAAATAAACCCCTTCCTCCCCCAACTTGCTTTTTGGTCATGGCATTTTGCTGCAGCAATAGAAATCCTAACTAAGACAGGCACTGATCATCTCTCTTTCAAATGACCCAGTTCTCCAAGTAACCTTGTGAACAGAAGTGGTTAACTTTCAGTTAGCAAGATTTGCTGTGGGATGCTGTTGGAATAGACTTACACATTAGTCAAATTAGAGAATAAATGATTAGACTGATAAGATGAGAACTTCTGGTCTTCTTGTTTCAAATCGTGTCACTTGTCCTCTGAAATGTGTGAATCAGCACTTAGTAAGGGGAGGACCATAGGTGTCTGAGTTACATCTGGCATCAAATCTCGATGGACTCCTTGCCATCTTCATGGCTTCAAACAAGTACATTAAACTCCAATTTTTTACAGCATAAAGTAAAAACAGTAACATTTGCCTGGTCAGGTTTTGATGAGCAGTCAAGACAGCAGACATTTGACATTTAGTGTAGCTTGAGTTTTCCTGCCTGGCCCACGGTCAGGGCAAATCTCTCTCACCTGCCAGTCCCACAGCCTCTCAGACCAGACCAAGTAAACACAGAGACTTATATTGCTTACAAACTGTATGGCCGTGGCAGGCTTCTTGCTAACTGTTCTTACAGCTTAAATTAATCCATTTCTATTAATCTATACCTTGCCACGTGGCTTGTGGCTTACCGGCATCTTCACATGCTGTTTCTCATCATGGCGGCTGGCAGTGTCTCTCTCTTAGCCTTCCACTTCCCAGATTTTTTCTCCTCCTTGTCCCGCCTATACTTCCTGCCTGGCCACGGGCCAATCAGTGATTTATTTATTGACCAATCAGCAACACATTTGACATACAGACCATCCCACAGCAATTTAGTACATGGTGAGCCTTCTGCCTTCCTCTCCACTCCTATAAGATCTACCTCAATCCCTGCACTCCTGAGAAGTCAGGTTTGTTTTGTTTTTTCCCTCACAACTATGATTACTTGCATGCACTTTGTCTAATAGAGCACAGCACACATAACCAAAATTATACATCAGCCAAAGTAGGGAATAATGGCTTGTTACCAAATTAGTGTTCCCTTTACCAAGAAAACCAGTTCCCAGTTTTTTCAGGATGCCTAAACTCCTCAGAGTATTTGAAATGCACTTGAAAGTAAACTTTCATTTCATGTGCAATTATGGTGGCTACTCATTATCTGGCTTCTAACAATCTCTCAATTTCTCAACAAAAATAATTTTCAAAAATAAACCTGATCTCATATATTGAAAGCAACTAATAATTTTGCATTCAAAGTGTCCTTGAAAATTAACTCATCTGTGAGCCTTATTTATCAAAGATAAAATGCTGCCCAATGGGAACAAATATAACTTTCTCTATCACTGAATTACAATAAGAGAGAAAAATGTACAGAGACAAAGGCTCAGACTCAAATACAATAACAATAAAACAGTGGCATGATTCCCTGGCATTCTACATCTAGCTTGTTTTTGTTTTCAATTCTAAAGTAGAAAACAATGAAGCTGAAAATACATCCAGCCACACAGTCATTGTTCACCCACCACACTTCAACAGCAAAGGATAAAATGATGTTCCCAGGCTATGTGCGAAGGTCCCTGCAGTAAAACATTCTAGGTTCGTTCATATATGCCAGTTTCTGGATTTAGCCATGTCTTGATGGTAAGTCCTGAAATTTGAGGATTTTTATCAAATAATCTGTGTTGTTCTTCAGACTAGAAATTAAGAAAACTGATGTACACTGAGGTGGGTAGACAATGGATAGTAAAGAAGAAAGATTTTAAGGCATGTTTCTATTTCTGGTCAAAAGAAAACTGAAGATGTAGCCATGTGAAGGACCCTGTTATTATGACCTGGAAAGAATGTATACTGAGACCATTTAAAACAAGACTATAAAACTGTCTTTGTAGAAACACTCCATCAGTACAATCTATTCAAGTCTGTATATTGTTATTTGTATGTATGTTTTCAGGGCTGATTGTTTGGTATTGGATAACCAATGATGTATTCCCCTCTAAAGAAGACTATTGTTCCTGCTCTTTAATGGTTGACGCTTAATGAAAAACAGAAGTCTTGAATTTGAGAGCATGAAGGGATATATGGGAGGGTTTGGAGGGACAAAAAGGAAGGGAGAAATGATATATTATAATCTCAAAAATAAAAGATAAAATGTTACAAGTTAAAGTCACTTTTGTTTTTGTTTTTGTTTTGTTTTGTTGTTGGACGTAGATTTTTGTTCTCACATAATATATCCTGATTATGGTTTCCCCTCCATCTACTCCTCCCAGATCCTCCCTACTTCTCCAATCCAGATCCACCCATTTTCTATCTCACATTAGAAATAAACAGGCTTCTGAGATGATTATATTATAATATAATATAATATAATATAATATAATATCAAAACTAACACATCAGAATAAGACAAAACAAACAAATGAAAGGAAAAGATGTGAAGAAACAGATATAGATGCAGAAAAATATTCGTTTGTACACTCAGGAATCCCATAACAATACTAAACTGAAAGCCATAATATATATGCAAAGGACCTATAGGGTTAAAAAGAGATAAAAAATATATAAATAAAAAAGTAAAAAAAAAATTAAGCCCTGATACAACATTAAGAGGCAAGAAACAAAGATGCCATTGAATTTGTTTTCTGCTGGCCATCCACTGCTGGACATGTAACCCACATGCTTAGGTTTGTCTCTCCAGTAAGATTCCCTTGAAGAAAACCAACTTTTCATTTTAAAGTGATTATCAATTTGAGATAACTTCTGGGTTAGGGATGGGGGCAACTATTGACTTTTCCTTTCAGCTCTAAGATCCCATCTGGTGCAGACTCATGTAGACCTTGTGCACACTGCCTCAGTCTCTGTCAGTAAATATGTGTGACAATCCTGTTGATTTATAGGGTCTTGTTTTCTTGGTGTCTTCCATTACCTCTGGCTCTTAGACTTTTTCTGCCTCCTCTTCTACAGGGTTCTCTGCTCCACACGGACAGAGATTTGATAGAGGTTACATGTAGGGCTGAGTGTTCCAAGATGTCTCACTCTGCATAATGTCTTGATGTAAGTCCCTGTCTTGTTCCCTTCTATTGTATGAGGAAGCTGCTGTAGAATATTATTTTAAGATGTGTTACATTTGTTTATGTGGTGGAACATTTGTTTAATGATGCAAAGATGTGTTGTGTTCTCTTATGTCACATTTGTTTAACTCTTTGAAGCTGTGTTACTTTGCCTGCCTAAAACACCTGATTTCGACTAATAAAGAGCTAAATGGCCAATAGCAAGACAGGAGAAAGGATAGGAGGGGCTGGCAGGCAGAGAGAACAAATGGGAGAAAAAGAGAAGATGAAGGAGTGAGTGGGGTATTACTATGATAGGCCTGACTATGTTTTTGTTTCAAGTAATATGGACTTTGAGAGTTTGGGTTAGAAAAGCAATGGGATGCCTTAAGCATTACTTAATGAGCCATACTAGTAGGAGTATGGAAGACAGTGGTGCTAAATATGATTTGAGATATAGGACTCTCAGCTACTTTTCCAGCAGAACATCATCAGCCTGCATGCCAACATGTTCCCTGCCATGATGATAACTGACTGAACCTCTGAAACTGTAAGTAAGCCTTCTCAATTAAATGCTTTTCTTATAAGAGTTACCATGGTCATGGTGTCTCTTCACCGCAACAGAAACCCTAACAAAGATCATCACCTTCTCATATATATGTGTGTGTATATATATATATATATATATATATATATGAAACTTCTACTGTATTTAGTTTCCATACTACCCTTAAATGTCCCTTGATTTTAACTGTCCCTCTTCACACGCCCTCCTCTTCCCCACTTGATGTTTCAGAGTCTTCTTCATAGCTTTGAATACTCCATTGTTAGCTAATGCCCCTACACAAGATTTAGTGTTTAATATCCTTCTGCGGAAGTAAGCCATTCATAGGAACAGTGGAAAGGTCGGATAAATGGGCATCTTTGTAGAGGAATTCCAGAGGATGTTGTATCCAGACCTTCTGAATGGGATGATGAGGATGAGGGTGAGGAAAGAAATATTCAAACGAACAGATAGGCAAGCAATAATTTTCTGGATGCATGATTATTGGGAAAGAATATAGCAACAATGCAGCCATACTTCTATGCCCTAGACAGCTGTTTCTTCTTATTAATCATGATTGACTATCTATTTACATCTATGAATGCTGCTGTAAGAGACTTAAGTGGGAGAAGGACACATGAATGCTAAGACCAGAAGACCCTCCCCACTAGACACCCCAATGCTGTCAGTTAAAAAAAAAAAATGTAAAATGTTTCCTCAAATCTCCAGAATTTAAATGAGCTATCTTGCTGTTCCCTTTGTCTCCTGCACACTGTGTCTGTGTTGAGTACCCGAGGCAACTACAAGCTGGGGCATCTCCTCATGGATACCAGCCTTCTGCTTAGTTGATTAAGCAAGAGGCAACTTTGGAGAGATAGCCCCACCACAGACAATGAGTTTGATAAACGCAAATTCCCTTATAATCAATTTCTCTTCTTACTCTTTGAAAGAGTGAGGATATAAGGCAGGCACATTTTAACAAAAGCCTGTTTCATAGCTGATGCTTCCTCTGTGTGGGCAGTACCAGTGACTGGTAATTCATTCTGGAATTCCTACTGTTATGACGATGGGAGAGGAAAAGGCAACTCAAAAATGCCTGATCACGTGAGATGATCAGGGTCTGAAAATGAAGGCCTTCTTCCCTGGGAACTAGATCACAGATTGAAAGTGGTGTCTTAGTAACTATTCTGTTGCTGTGAAGAGACACCATGACCAAGGCAACTCTTTTTTTTTTTTTAAAGCATTTAATCAGGGGCTTGCTTCCAGTATCAGAGATGAATTTATGATCATCATGGCAGGAATCGTGGCAGCCTGAAGGCATGGTGCTGCAGAAGTAGCCAAGAGCTACTTCTGATCCACACGTAGCAGGCAGAAAGAGACTGGGTCTATCTTGGACTTCTGAAACCTCAAAGTCCCGGTGACATGCTTCCTCCAACAAGGCCACACCATCTAATACTAATCCTTCTAGTCCTTTCAAAGAGTTCCACTCCCTGGTGACTAAGCATTCAACTATACGAGCCTATGAAGGACATTCTTACTTAAAGTACCTCAGTGGAAAGGCTGGCCCAAAGAGTTCTTCCTTCTTTGTCCTGGTTTGTCCTCTCCCCAGATTCAACATCACTAACCTAGAAAGTGCTGGAAGCACGGTCATTGTAGAACCTTCATACTCTCTTGTGGAATGTAAATTTCAGTCTTAGATATATCCAAAAGTAGGATGACTAGATCATTTCATAGTTCTAATTTGAGCCTTTTTGAGGCATCTCCTTACTGATTTTCACAGTAGCTACACTAATTTATATTCCCCCATGCCCAACAGGAAATACGGGTTCCTTTTCCTCACATCCTTGTCAGCATTTGGGCTGTTTACTCTGGATTGCTGTAACATCTCTCTTTCTCCTGACTTCCTTCTCACCTTCAGTCTTGAGAAGACAAAGTGCAGTCTGGAAGAAAGCAAGGGATGTCTACTGCATAGCCAACCTACTCAGTTAAGTCTTAATACATCGTTCCTAATTGGCTGTGTTAAACTGAGACTGTTCCTCAGTTTAGCATTGTGACTAGTCTCTAGGACTCTCGTAGGTGACACTTCTAGGAACTGTCCTGTTAATGTTCCTTTGGTGAGGATATTGATCTTCATAGAAACACTACTTGCATCTCGATGCATGCAAAATTGATGGCTTTTGTTTTTATCTCTACCTTTTGATTTCAAGCCAATCAACCATTATTATACAAACAGGGCTAATACATTCCAGGCCAACCCAGAAAGCATTTTTCTTTTGTGCCTTTGTGATATTTTCTAGGTAACTAGTACTAACTTTCTGTCCCTTAAACATGTACCTAGATCTCAAAACACGATAGGCAGGAGCAAAGGAAGCCAACCAAGCACTTCTCTCACTTCCTCTGCATTGAGAAGATTTTTAGATACTTGAAAATTCTTAGCTGAGCATACATGGAGGTCTCTAGTGCACTGAGGTGAATTCCAGAGAAGCATGAAGCTCCCTAGACAGCCATATTTACAAAAGAGCACATCCATTTTTGTTTCAGTCGATGCAGGAATGGAAGAAGATAGTAACATCTTTAAAAAGTCAATTCTGACAGCTTAAACTCAAGGGGCATGTGAAAACCTAGACTTTATTACAAATGCATAATAAAATGGCACAATTGATTTATATAAGCATTACCTCTCTGGCAGTAACAAATATTCAGATATTAAAAACATTAACCTGAAGAGTGGCAATAAATTACCTTCAGAGGGACATGTTGTGTTCTCTCTTAAAGCATCGATAAAACCATGCCATCCGCTATCTAATCTAATAACATGCACACAGACTCTACCCCACATACATTTAAACTAATTTTGGAGGGTATGAGAAGCTTTTCTTCCAAACAATCAGTCGATAAGATTCCACTCCGAGAATCATCAGCATCCATAAAGAGCTGCTCACTTTTTTTTGACTCAAGTTCTAGATATTTATAGAGCAAAGCAACGTCTCATTGCTTAACTAGAGAGCTGTTCTTAAATCCTGTTTTGCCTTTCTCTTTTAACTCTTTCAAGTGAAAATCAACCACCCATTCAGAATATGTTCACACATATGCATTATGTGCTTAGATTTATGTTTATTTATCAAATACAAAAATTAAAAGCCAAGTTTTTTTATGCCATCGCATTATTTAAGATAAAAAAGAGGATGCAGAGCTCTTCAGAATGACACAAAGAAAGTGGCTTGTGGGTGCCTATGAAGTACAGATGTGTTAAAAGAGTAGTGGGATATGGCGAAGGGGACCACTGTAAGTGACTGACTATCTGGAACAAGTCTATGGGTGTATGGTATGAGATAGCAGAGATAGCAAGGGGTTTAGGAGAAAACAAGAAAAGAAGAGAAACTAAAATAAACAAATAAACTAAGCATACCAAGGACAGATACTGTGTGGGCACAGTGGTCACAAAGCAGAAAAAATAAAAAGAGAGTAAATGGTAAAGATTAATGCTGAAATGCTTTTGACAAAAGACTTTATTCAAAGAGTTGAATAAATGAAATCTAATTTTTTTTTCAATTCAATCGAAATATGAAGCTTCCTTTATTGTCTTGTCAGAGATCAATGTTACTCTAAAAGATTCTGTCCTTTGTTAAGAAGAGTCTATTATAGCAAAATTGATCCAATAAAATATTATCAGTAAAACTCTAGGTTAGTTACTTTCCTCATACCTGAGAAAAGCGACTTCAGGAAGAGTCAGTTTTGACTCACAACTTGAGAGGAGACAGTTTATCATGCTGAAGAAAGCAGAGCACTGAGAGTATAAGGAAACAAGTCCCACTGTGTCTGCACGCAGGAAGCAGAGACATCAATGCTGGTCCTCAGCTGCCTTCTTTTCCACCCCATTTTATTCAGTCTGGCACTCACTCGCCTATGAACGGGTGCTGCACACAGTCAGAGTGGGCCTTTCCTCCTCACTTAAACCTCTGTAGAAACGCACTTACGGATGTGAATGCTGACGCTCAGCTGAATTATTTTATTAGCCCCACCCTTTTTTATTCAGCCTGGGACTTGTATATGATGCTACCCATATTTACAGAGGGCCTTCCTTTCTTGGTCAAACCTCTCTGGAAAAACCCTCACAGACATGGCCAAAGGGGAATATCTTCCTAGTTGATTCCAAGTCCAGTTAAGCTGATGGTGACGATTAACCACCATAAACCCAACTGAACACTGCAATGATGGTGAAAGCAGACCAGAGTCTCTGGTTGGAAAACACGAGACTCAGTGTGGTTGTAAGAATTCATGCTCTGCTTATTAAACATGCTAGAAAAATAAAATCTAAATATGACCGAGATTTTACAAATCAATCAGTTCAGCAGAAACATCTTACGGAGAAGAGAAACATTTTCTCAGCGAGGAATTTTGTGGACTAAAAATGTAAATCTCAGGAAGATGAGAGGATGCTCTCAGATTTGCTAAAGCAATCAGGATTCTCCAGCAATAAGTGGATGACTGAAAATTATTCCAGACTCTTAGTCTAAAAGTTCATATGCTTTAATAGTGTGTAATTTCAGCATAAGTGTTTTCATAAGGAACTCCATAATAGGGATGGTATTTCTGATACAGGCATGGCTCTGATATATAATGACATCTGGTGGCCGTATACCTAAATTGAAGGTTCTATATTTTGGAGAACTGATTACATTGTTTCACAAATTTAAATAATACTAAAAACTAAAATAAAAATTTAAATAGCAGCAAATGTATTAAAATCCTAAAGGCAAATTTCCCATACACTGTCCCTCAAAAAAAAAAAAAAAGTTTCCTTAAAGTCCCGTTTTGAGTGGCCCAGTTCAGAAGTAATCTAAAATCTTACTCAGTTTTCAGTAGGATTCCATATTAGTCAATCCAACCTTCAGAAAATGGTGTTGGCCCAAGCTGTAAGAACTAGAAAAGAAAATATGCACATGGAATATGTCTTTATCACAGTGAGTCACTGGCCTTTTCAGGGAGGAAGTATGTTTTAGTCAATATGCCTTTTATCAATCGGCTGGTCTTTCCATAAATGCCGTCATGTTGAAGACAGCCTTGGCTTTGCTGTTGGGCAAATAGTAGTAGCAGTCCCTCGATCTGACCTGTTAAGTAAATGCCCTTGTCCTGATCCTAGTGATAACATCATTACCTTCTACCATGATGAACCTGCACAGAGTCTCTGAAAGGTTGTTTGGTGTCTCCTGAGTGGCTAATGTTCTCTTGTGGAAGATAGGAAGGTCTTTATCCTTCATTTCTCACTCCCGTGAGTCCAGCTATATCTCCCTGTCTGACTGACTTGTCCTCCATCTTCCTGACACTGTGTTTGGGGCCCTGTTCAACTGGACAAGCCATTGGCACTTCTCCTTTTGTATAAAATAAGTCATCTGAAGTTTTGCTCATTAGGATAATTTTCCTGTTTAACAAATCTTAAGGAATTCCCTGTAGTCCACCATTTTCAGATTTTGTCCACATACCAAGTCACTCATTGATAATCCAGGCCTGGTCTTTGCACCTTCGTTTATTAGCTTCTTTATAATGGATACCACTTGTGGTCATAGATGCAAACTAACAATCAGCATGGTAAAGTGAACAATGGAAAGCCCACGAGGCCTCAACGCTGCACAAAGAACTACAGCAACTAAGGAATGCTCAGAGTGGGAGGAATAGTCTTCCCCAGGGAAGAGCACACCAACTGGTTATCCAGTACCAAATGGTCAGCCCTGAAAACATATATACAAGTAACATTATGCAGACTGGCCAGGATGTATTTATATATTTAGGAAGATATATTTGTGTGTGTGTGTGTGTGTGTGTGTGTGTGTGTGTGTGTGTGTGTGTATGCCTGTAAAAACAATTAATGAAAGATGAGATCATGAATTTGAAAGAAAGCAAGAAGGGATAAATAGGAAAGTTTGTTGGGGTAATATAAATAGAAAGGGGGAAATGGTGTAATTATATTATAATCTCAAAAAATAAAAAAAAAATACTTTTTTTTAAAAAAGAACACTGGAATTAGTAGGGTTAAATCCCTTATATTTTAGTGATGTTACCAACTTCTATCCTTCCTCCTGAAAGATAATAGTTCTTTTTTTACTATTTTTCAGATGGTTAAAGTGGAGGTCTACTTAGGTTTTCTCAATATAATAGCTCCTGCTATATAGGCCAAGGAATTAATGGATAATTGTGCCATCTAATAAAAATATGTAAACAAAGTACACACCAGTCAATACCTCAACCCAGTCAACACACTTTGAGCCAAACCTTGGCTAAGTGCCAATTTATTAAATATATTACCTGCCCTCCATATGGCTCTCCTCTAATAGGAACAGCACTATGCCACTTCAGTTACACAATTACCAATATCAACTTTAACAATGTGGATTTAAATCTAAAAGTTCTCAAAATGTTTTTAAGTACTTCATTTTCCTTAGACTCTTTAAAAGTGGCTATAGGTCCCTTTGGGAAAGAACTAAATAGCTCATCTCTCTCTCTCTCTCTCTCTCTCTCTCTCTCTCTCTCTCTCTCTCTCTCTCTCTCTCTCTCTCTGTGTGTGTGTGTGTGTGTGTGTGTCCCAGGGGTGAAGGGTCTAGTCACCCGTCACCCAAAGAGCCTAATTCTCCATCAGTTGATGCATTTTCTTCTGCTGCCTTTGTGTCTTTGCTCTGTTTATTTTTACACAGACTAAGGTGCCCAGGCCCATCCTGAACACTAAAGTTCAAATGATTCCACTACCTTAACTTCTCAAGCTCTGGACTACAGAGGAGCACCACACACTACTTAGTCAACAGGTTTTGCCTTTCCTTCCGTCATTGTCAGCTATCTGAGGTCCAAAAGCTGGACAAAGGGTCATAGCATTTTATTTGGGCAGCTGTCGTCAGTTTCTTAGTCACCTGTCCTTGGTTTACTGGAATTCAATGGAAAGAATAGGTAGCTAAATACCCTTCCTTAAGTGATGTCATGCTTCATAAACAAGTTCCAGGGCTCACTCTTGCCATTCATCGCAATCACTTTATCTACCTTGAATCTCATACCTAAGGGCTTAGTCCAAGCTGAATGTCTTAGAACCTTAACACTCTTATTGGTATCAGCAGACCCAGTTCTGCATCATCGTCTCTTACTGTTAACATGACAGAAAAGAGAAGCTATGTTCCTCAGTGGTGCTAATATCCATCTCAGCAACATAGCTCTCATTGTGTTAGTAAATGAAGAATTCAACAGACCTTGCTTTGTTCATTAACTATGTTATTAGGAGTCAGTCTAGTCACTGTTCTTTAGAGAAACAGAATCAGCAGAATACACAGAGAGTGAGACCCTAAGCCTTATTCAAGGAAGCTAGCAAGTCAAAAACTTGCAAGGTAAGTCAGCAAGCAAACAGCTTAGATTTGCAATTCAAGTTCACAAACAGTTTGCTGGGAAAATTCCCCCTGCCTCAAGAAATACTAGCCACTTCTCTCTTAAGACCTTCAATTGATTGGATGGGCACAGTCTAATGCATTAAGGTTATAAATCGACTCAAGTGCTAATTTCATTGAAAACTGCCATTGCAGCTACATCTAGATTTGGTACAATTAACCATTAAACAGTCTACTGCAGCATGCCATTTCTCTGAGTTCGTGGATCTCATTTCCCATTATCTACCAATGCAATTTCAACAAACCACATGGTGTAGACTATAGTTTTCCATGAGCTTCTAAATTTTATCATAGCTGTATCTCAGTACCATATCCCTTACAAGTGTATTAAATCTACTCCTTGAAGACTATTTCCATAGCAACCCTTTCTTCATTTTCTAATATGTCCTGTCACTTTTTAAACATCACCTCTGTATGTATCCTTCTGATTTCTTCAAGTACATTTTAGCTAGGTGCTACAGCTCTTTCTGGGTTTATTTCCTTTCCTCCTCTAACAGAACTCTAGCGTAACACTGGCAAGGTCATATTGTGTTCTAATCCTTGCTGTTTGTTTTAGAGCCAGAAGGAGTTTAAAAGATGTTTCTGCAAGTTCACAATGTTCAGAAGAATCTGGAAGTATATGTCCAAAATTCATGATTTTGGAGATTATCAACCCTGGTGTCCTTATTCCACAAACCAGTGTTCCATTACTTCTCAGTCATAGTCCTGATTTTAGCTAAGCAAATGTTCAATATTAAAAATGTGACTTTATTTTTTTTGAGCTAGCCTGCTCTTCTGCTTTAATACTTGGTCTGAGTTTCATGTCTATTTTGGAGGTTCTATTTTATTTGTTTGCTAGTTATTTTTGTTATACTCAGTAGAAGAAATGGAAGTTCTTTTATTTGCTATCAAGGAGAACTTCTGGTTTTCACACTTAAACTTTTATGTTAATTAATAAACCCTCTTTTCTCATTTTTTCCAGAACATCAGCTTCCCCAGCAGTAGCCTCCAACTCCACAGTGTTTATAATTACTCAAAAGCTTGATTCACTGTATTTAACAAAGCACTTTCTTTTTACCTGCTTACTCTCTTGGTTTAGCATTGATGTAAGTTTCAGTACCTATACTTCCATCTTATACCAAGAGCATCCAGTATTTACTAATACTGGGGAGTTCTCATTGCTAGGTGGCTGTAGTATACAGTTCCAAAAATTCCATCAGACTGTGTACTTTCCTAGAATACTAATACCACTGTGGTGGTTTGAACATCTCAATGATAGAATCTGAACTAACATGTGGGGAAGAATCTTGAGATCAACCCCAATATTAGAAAAGAATCAAAATCAACGAAGAGAAACTGAAACTCCATACTGACCAGAAAAAGGCCTCAGCTATCTCTACACAGCTGTTATGAACTTTCAGAATGATCCTAAGATTGGGAAAGGTGAATGGGGTACTTTCCCCCTGAATTAGGTTAAGAACAAAAAGAAGATTTAAACTTACAAGTGATGATTTCAGCTAAATCAATAGGTTTTCAACTGAAAAAAACTCCAACCAATAGGGGAATGAACTCTTACTCTTAAATGGGTGTCTTAGTTAGGGTTTTATTGCTGTGAAGAGACACCATGACCATGGCAACTCTTATAAGGAAAACATTAAATTTGTTCTGGCTTATAGTTTCAGAGGTTTACAGCAGAAGGAAACTGTGTGTTGTACTAGGTCTAGCTTGAGCATATATGACCTCAAAACCCACCTCCACAGTGGCACACTTCCTCTAGTGAGGCCACACTTACTCTAACAAGGCCACACCTCCTAATAGTGCCACTCCCTTTTGAGCTAAGCATTAAAACACCCGAATCTATGGGGTCCATATCTATTCAAACCACCACAATGAGAATCAGGATAACACATGATAGGGTCAAACACAAATAATTGTGTTTACCAATAGCCTTTAGGATTTACATATCTTGACTATATTCTTCCTCTATTCTGGTGTTCTTCTAATTCAATCCAACTGAATATTAAAAGCTTCTTATATATAAGGTACTGTTGGAGGCCAATATAGTGTTAGAGCCTGTTATCTATAAGCATAACATGAATCTGAAAACTAAAGACTATTAGAGAATTAAGTGAAGCCTCATTAAAAAAAGATACCATTTGATTCAGTTAAACATTTCTGATTTGTGATGTTAGAATAAAATATTTCATAAATGTAGTATTGAGGAGCTATGAGAATGGCAATCAATATTAACAGTTATGACCTGGGAATACAACAAATAATACAAGTTGGGAAAATGCATGCCTAACATATATGAAGCCCTAGGCTTGATCTCCAGCACCACATAAAACTGGGTATGGTGACACATACCTCTAATTACTACACTTGGGAAGTTCAAAGTCATCCTCTCCTTGGCTCTCACAACGCGTTCCAAGAATGGAGTCCTGTGTGGGGATTTCTGAGTGCTTGTGAGAAAACTCCAAGAAACCAGGACAAGAGCCTTGTCACCTCAGTTTCTTCAAAAACATAGAATTGTTCTTAGATTATGCTTTTGTGCCACTCCCAGGCATAGCATATAGAAGTGAGTTTACTTCAGATTATTCATTATACCTGGCTATTGTTATTTGTTTATATATATCTATGGAAAAAAAACCATGTTTTTACCATGCACAGCTTGGCTGAAATGTGTGGCTTGCCTTTGTAATTGGACACTTTACTCATGTGACTCTTCTTAACCCTCAGCGTATAAATTGTCTGATGCTTGGAATGAAGTTGAAACTTTACATGAAACTTCAGTCTCATCTATCAGCTTCATTCTCCCAGGTCCCACCACCTCTAGACTGGTGACACTTGACTGCAAAGTTAGGGTCACCCTGGCAACATGCAACCCTGTCTCAAACACACACACACACACACACAGAGAGAGAGAGAGAGAGAGAGAGAGAGAGAGAGAGAGAGAGAGAGAGAGAGAACAAATGATTAGTCCTAGATTTGTTAAGTTAACCTGTATATAGCTCATTCTAAAGTTAAACTGGAAAACATATACTATAATATCTTAAGGGCAGAAAATGTCATTTATTTTAATTCAAGCAACTGGCTCAAATAAGCACTTAGTAAATGCTAATGAATGAGGAGGATAGGGCTCCAGGTGATTGGGTAAGATGGTTATAGTCGCATACTTAGTAAACAACTACCACGATTTCAGTCTGTGTCTATCTGCCTCCAAAACCTTTATGAGTGCCTTAGCACCATGGTGAGTGAAAGAAGACAGCTGTTCTTTGCTTGGACGCCCTGTATGAATCACAGACAATGTTCATGTCTTCCTGGAGCTCCAGGAAGCCCAGCATGATGTGTGTCTTTGTGGAGCTGAAGTCCTTGGAATCCATAAAGATGCCTATGTCCTCCTTAACTCCAAAACAAAAACAAACAAACAAACAAACAAAACAAAAACAAAAACAAACAAACCAAAGAAAGACTCCAGGGGCAAATTAAGCTGGATATTTTTCCCCATTCCCTCAGGTTTCTGAACAACAAAAATAGTTTACCTAGTCATAGTCTAGAACGGTGGTTCTCAACCTGCAGCTCATGACTCCTTTAGGGGTCTAATGACCCTTTCACAGGGGTTGGCTAAGACTGTCTGCATATCATATATTTACATTATGATTCATAATATTTGCAAAATTCCAGTTATTAAGTAGCAACAAAAATAATTTTATGCTTGGGGGATGCTAAAACATAAGAGGTCAGAGTATTAGAAAGGTTGAGAACCACTGTTCTAGAGCTACAAGTCAAATGACTATATTGGGCTTTCTGATGGTGTAGCGGGAGTTTCTCCAGTCCTGCTTGGGCCTGCAGCTGCTCAGACCCAAGTAAACACACAGAGACTTACATTACTTATAAACTGTATGGCAGTGGCAGGCTTCTTGCTAGCTAGATCTTACATCTTAAATTAACCCATTTCTATTAATCTATAAGTTGCCACGTGGCTTGTAGCTTACTGATACTTTACATCTTACTTCTCATGGTGGCGGCAGCTGGCAGCATCTCCTGACTCAGCCTTCTACTCCCCAGAGTTCTCTTTTCTGCTTATCCCGCCTATACTATATTTCCTACCTGGCTACTGGCCAATCAGCATTTTATTTATCAATCAATCAATCAGAGCAACACATTCACAGCATACAGAAAGACATCCCCAGCATGATGGGACACTTCTATAGTCATGATTTTGTTTTTCATTGAATATCAATATTTCTGACAATATCACACTTTCACATTTGGTTCTATGTGAGCCTATACCTGAGGTATGAATTCTAGAGTAAAAGCTCTACATATAAGTTATAAACCTTGGGTCTGATGCTAAGAAAGCTTGTTAATTGTATTCTAAATATTTCTGCAACATTATAATCTATACTCAGCCTCCAAATATTTTACTAAATTTTTTTAACTTTAAAATTTTTATACTTCAGTTGTGAATACTCAGCATGCTTTGATTATTAGATGTAGTATTTAAAGGGCACATAAATTATCACTTTTTTGAGACAATGTATTGTAGTGGGTAGCCATTCCAGCTTTGGTCTGGAAGTTCCAACCCCCATTGAGGCTTCGGTAACTATCACGCCTACAAGGCAGGGCCAAGGGAGGGCTCTGAAGACCCAACGTGGGGCACGAGCCCACAACCCTGAGATTAAGAGTCTCATGCTCTACTGACTGAGCTAGCCAGGCTCCCAGCAGCCAGAGGGCGTGGCGCGTCTCCATCTCGGGTCTTCAGGGCCCTCTCTTGGCCCCGCCTTGTAGGCGTGATAGTTTCCGAAGCCTCAATGGGGGTTGGAACTTCCAGACCAAAGCTGGAATGGCTACCCACTACAATGTATCATTATGTACTCTTGGTTTTCATAAAGTTTCTATGTAGATCAACCTGTTTTCAAATGTACAGAGAAATGCCTTCCTCTGTCTCCTAAGTGCTGATATTAAAGACATACACCACCACACCTAGTCTAAGGCATATTTTTTATTAATGAAAAACTATTTTATGTGTATGAGTGTTTTGCCTGCATGTGTGTATGTTCACTATGTGTGTGTGTAGTAAGGTCTCCTGGAACTAGAGTTACAGATGGTTATGAGCCACCACATGGATGCTTGGAATCCCACGTTCTCTGGAAGAGCAGCAAGTTCTCTCAACTACCTAGTCATTTTCCAGCCTCAATGCATGTTCATTTAAATAAACATTTACTAATCTCTTCCTTACACCTTTTTGTTCAGGGTAATAATTCTCGGCATACATAGACTATCTGCTTCTGATAATGAGAAAATAAATCTGTGTTAATTCCAGGCAGCACCACTGGGGCTCCAGTACCTAGAACCAGATGGAATCCTGGTAGCTAAGGGAGAAGAGGAACAAAGCCAAATACCTGGAAGATAGGTTTCTGTCCGTATTTAGGTTGGGTGCTGAATACGCAGTTCTAAGGAAGGAGAATTATAATAAGAAGATGGTAAAGAATTATTGCAAACAAAGCTTGGGGTCTATGTTCATCTGTGTCCCCAGACCCAGGCATGACCTTGGAAAGCCTGAGGACAGGCTGTATAGCACAGAGCAGCTCTGCATTGCCCCCTTATCTGTAGGAAGACTTCCTATTTCTCTACTGAGAAGCATTTCTTGCTACCATTTCTCTACTTAATCAGGTACAAACTTGCTCCATAGCTCTTTAAATTAATTTTGAGCCACTTGTCATGTCTGTGATTCAAAAGAACTTTTCTGTTGCCAAGCAAATGGAGGATGATGAAAGTGGCTAGATTCATCTGAATCCTGAAGAAAGAAGTTCTCAGTTGTCTTCAGTTCTAAACTGAAACATGGCTGGACTTAGCTTCTACTTCTAAAAATGAAATTATGACAATTTTAACTAAGCATCGTGTATGAAAATACTCACAAGGAGATGCCCAGAGCTCAGTGGGAATTCATGGAAGCTTGCTAGTTTCTTAACATGTCTCCAAGATGCTCGTGAACACTTATCTGTTCCTCATCATCTGCAGGTAAAATTTCCTAAATTGCACAAGCATTGAAACATCATCAGTCTAGGCTGCTGCTGCTGAAGCCATCTAAAATGACACAGGAAGGACACTCACCCCAGGCACAAAATTTAAAGCTGATTCTAAAAACTCAGTAGTAAAAGTCACTGTTTTGTGGGAAATCCACAAACCCATGATGAAGAAAATGGAGAAAAAAACTTAAGTAAATACAGAATCTAATCCCTCCTGAGATTCATGTCACCTACCCTCCATCCCAGCTGTAATACTAATAGAGTTTGGAAGAATGCCTCTTGTCAATTTTAATGCTGTCCTGGTTTTATTGGATGGGTGTTTGCAGAATAAAACCACATGCGGAAAAGCCATGGACAAAGCAACAGTCATTGACAAGAAAGTTTGGGAAGCATATTAACTGTCCTGGGGCTTCTCCAGCCCCACAAGGGATTTTTACTAATGGGTTCTTCAGAAGAAGAATGCCTTTTCTCATCATGATCTCATCTCCAGAGCCATGTTGATGATGCCCACTAGTCTTCTGGGTGTGTAAGCATAACCTGGGGGGATTTCTACACTGATATGTCTTCATTTCAAATAAGACATCTCTTCTTCAACTCCTCTAAGGCTTATATATTCTATAGTGTTGGGCCTGAATGACAGTGGGCCCCTTGGAACCCACTCTTTCCCTAGGTCCTACCATGGGTTGTCTCGACCTTTTGTGGTTCTAAGAAACCAAAAACATATTTGAGTCAGTAGGAAACAGTGAGATGATTTTTCTTTTGTTGCATTTTGAAAAACAGCAAAGATCATGGGTTTTTCTCCTTTGACAGAAATTAGCCAATGACTTCCTGATAATAGAGATCCTGTTTTCCTTTAGGTGTGGCTAGAGTCACCCAGGCTGAATTTGTGTTCTTTGTAAAGCTCTCATTAGTGCAAATGGTACAAGAGGTAAAAATGGAACTCCACATGCAGGCCTGTTTTAAACACATAACCATCTGTGCTCATGAGTCATGCATTATGCTTTTAGGTAATCCTGTCAGCAACAATGCTGGATTTAGGGAGGTGTCTGACCTCTGGCATTAACTAGAAAAATACCTTATTCTTTCACTTCTGTCCCAGCAGAGTATTGCCTTTTAAAACATGGGGAAAAAAATAAAGAATGAATGAAAAGAATCACACAAAGCATCAGGTACTGTTACAGAAGCATGTTTTTCCTAAAGACCCAGAGCACAGGTGGAAACAGCCCTCGTGATCATCCACTGTTAGTTTAAATTACATAACTTGAACACCACTATTACCAGTGATTTAGGCAAATACAGCCACCAATGATTTAGGCAAAGCCCTAAATCCTCAAATCCAAAGAGATTTTTCAGGTTGCTATTCTGTGGAATCTAAATGTTCTGTCACAACCTGAATCTGAGATGAACCTTCATCCGTTGTTTTCTCCAGAATCATTCTATGGAAAGTTTTAGTCTAACTCAATCACTGTCATATTTATGGGGGTTTTGAACATTTTATTCACAGAAATAAATAGTTCCAATGCTATTGATTCCTTACCTTTTATGTGAGTGATACAATGCTTACCCATTTCTCTCATACTCTAGTCTGGTTCTGAGTAATTGGACCAATTAGAAATAAGGAGTTGCATCTAATTTAGGCCGCTCCTTTTTCTCCAGTGGCATGGATCATTACCATTCCACTGTCTTCCTCAGAGGAATGCTGGTTCTGTATACAGTATCCTTGTCATGCACTAGTTCATTAGGGAAACAAACTGAGATTGTTTGTGAAAGGGTGATTCCAAACCTATCTGAAATTGGAACACTGAACATACGGAGAAGTATCTGACCAAACTTCAGTTTTGCAGCACCCTCTCAGACTGACGGATCGAACTTCTGAGAGGAAGGTACACAAGTCAAAGGTGAATTTAAAAATGTACCTTGATATAACCTAATATAGCTTGGAATTCATTTTATAGCACTTCACAATGAGTTTCACGGTGCCTTTTGTTTTAAGAATCATCATTCTATTGCTTCTTGGCCTTTTGGCCAAAGAACTATCATTTTTGTTTGTTTGTTTAACATAAGTAACAGTAGAAACAGTAGGTTGTTGTCCTGAGAAGAACCAGTCACTTTCTCGTTGTCTAAGGGAGAGCAAATGAGCTATGTGGGAGTGTTGTTTTATTTCAGAAAGATACAATGCTGCCAATAAAGATAGAAAGTCATTTGAAAGAGCAAAAGGACGATCACCTGAACAAAACCAAAGAGATGAATGATGCTAAAATATACCTTGTCTTAAACAACATGGCATTGCACACCTGTCATCGCAGCACTTGAGAGATAGAAGCAGGGGAGGTTCAGAAGTTCAAGATTTTCCTTAGATATACCGCAAGTTTAAGGATGAGTATAACAATTAAACATCTTAAATTACTCTCATATGTAGCCAGAGTTTAGAACTTGTGTTTTTAAGTATAGAGTGATGAATCACGAAAGTATTTCCAAGTCTATACAAATATCATATGGAGTAGAATAAGTGACATGACACAGAAGTGGCCAAAAGGAATAACTACTAGGGCCTTCAGGTATGTTAGTCTATCTATTATGACTGACAAAATTCCTATAATAAACTAAAAGCCATGAATTGTGATTTCACCATAGAAAATGATACACTAGTATAACCTAGAACTAGCATGAAGGAAAGGGGTACTCTTTCCAAGTCCTCCATCTATGACCTTTGCTATCAAAGGGCACTCCTCATTGTCAAAGCTTGCCCTTATTTTGTTTTATTTGTTAAAAGTCTTTTACTGCTCCAGAAATGCTGCTGTCTGGACTTGTTTGAGGGTAAGGGTCTGTGAAGCCTTGCTTTATTCTTATTCCAAATCCTAAACAGAGATTCCAAAATAACCACACACTGGTGTCAGTGTGTATACATTGTCCACCAACAGCCTTAAAAACTGTAAATGTTTCTTCACATAAATTCAACCAGAGGAAAATTCTACAAAATGCGTAAGAAAACCCTGGGGCGGGGAGGAACTTTCGTATACTAAACTCTGACGTCACACTCAAGGGAACACATTGGTGGGACCATGAGTACATGCTGCCTGCCATAAGAACTGTGCCGGAGGAAGGTTGGCTGTCAAAGACTGAACATAGAAAAGACCTTGTTTTAATCTGGAGTTTTTTTGGTTTGGCTGACCGGCTGGTTTCATCTTTCTTCCCCTAAGTGTACAAGCCATTCCGAAACCTGCCTTAGTTTTCATTCTTTCTGTCCCATCATCCTCCATCTTCCTCTCTCTCCTCCCAGTTAAAAGAAACAAGAGGACAGAAAACAGTCATCTTAGAACCTAAGTGAGAAGAAGTGGTGGGGATGAGATTGGCAGAGCTTGAGGCACTCCTGTAGCTCTGTCCACTGACCCGGACTCTGGGCTCTGTTAGGCAAGGTCCTTTATTTTTTTATAACACTCTCCTCAGGAAGACTAAGTGCAGAAACTAAGCAAACATTCTGCTTCTGATAGAAGACCTGGCATAATGGCTGTCTGGAATCTCCAGCTCAGTGAATATGCTTATTGCTGATATACAGCTACTCATTCAGGTTTAGCAGAGGAAATTCTTGCACCTGGCTGCAGTTAGCCTGGCGGGAACTGATGTCTTAGTTAATAGGAGACTGTCTGTCCTCGTAGGGATCTGCTCCCTCTGTGACCCAGCTCAGAGATCAAGTAGTCCCTGGAGCCAGCTTCTCATTCTGTTCTCACATTCAGCCCTAGGATTCCCACCAATATCAAAAGGTATACCCACAGGGCAATATGAAAAAGGTCAGGCTGGCCCTTCTAATTGAGCAAGCAGGACCCCAGGAGGGTGGAAGTTCTGATCCCTTTGAAATGTGCTTGTAACATGTGTGAGCAGGGAGGCCAGAGTCCTTGGAACATTCAGTCGTCTGCACCTTGCCTTTGCCAGTTTCATTGTGTACTTTCTCTTCAAAAGGAGAGATTCATTTCACAGGATTTAAAATAAAAAAGGGCACACAGTTTACTTGCAGTGGAGTACAAAACATATCTGTTGGCATTTCCTGAGTTTCTTTGCCCTTTAATGAAAGAAGTTTAATCTATTTATTACATATGACTGTCCTCTCCATTAGATAGAGCCTGATATGAATCAGATCAAAGATGTCATCACCAGAAGGAACATTTAGTTTGTCTCATTTTAAAGCTTCACTGCTCATGAATCCCAAACAACTTGGAAATCCAGGCACTTACATGAGGAACAAGAAGATATATATATATATATATATATATATATATATATATATATATATATATATATATGGCTTTGCACCAACTTCTTACAGTGCCTATATTCTTTCCTTCACATACCAGAGTCAATATTGATTTGTTGTTATATCTGAGCATCGTAGGCTGTCTGCCATAGACAAGAAATGCAATCGTCAGAAGAAAGATCCAGAGCCCTCAATCCATTGTTCTTCTGCCCATCTCTGGATATATAACTCAATAGGTCACTCCCCTCCCATCTTTTCTATAAAGTAAAAATGATCAAACTAAACTTATACTACTTTGCATACAAGATTGTTTTGAAGTTCATAAGAGGTCCTGAGCATAAAAGTGTTACGGAGTCCTCTCTGCTGTCATTGCTATTCTGCATGTTGAACTATAATCTCATATCAGTTAAGGATATAAAACCGTCTTTGTGGGATGGCAAGATGGCTCAGTGGATAAAGGAAGGAGGTCTGACGATGTGAGTTTGATTCTCAGAATTCACATGGTAAAGGGGAGAACAAACTCTGAAGTATTGTTCTCTGACCTGCACTTGCATATCATGGCACTTGTGTGGCCACACACACACACACACACACACACACACACACACACACACACACGCCAGGGGGGAGAAACATACATGTACCCATGCACACTCAATAATAATAGCAGTAGCGATGATAACAAGTAGAAGTAAAATGTGAAAAGTAAACCATCTGGGAAAATGTGCGTCAGTACACAGTGAAAGGGTATACAGCGGCGCTGGTGGCTGGCCATGGCTACCTTCAAGTCAATATGAAAGTCATACACCCAATGGCCTAAAGAAAGGAAAGAGCAGTCCCTCACATTATCAAGAGCTACAAGAAGACTAGAGTTCAAGAACTCACTTTCTCCCAAGATACTTAAAATAGGAATATAACAGAACATAGATGATATGAAAGGAGCAATAGAAAAACGGAAGGAGAGAGAAAAGTCAATACAGAGGAGAAGTAAGGAAGAGGGACAAATACTGCCAGTGTTGTTTCCTCAAGCCTCAGGAAATCATATTGTTTTGTATTCACCTAAAACTATGCACAATATATATAAATGTATGCATGTGCACACACACACACACACACACACACACACACACACACATACACACACACACACACACACAGAGAGAGAGAGAGAGAGAGAGAGAGAGAGAGAGAGAGAGAGAGAGAGATTATGCCACTTACCTCTTGGGCTGGCAATGCACCCCACAATAACCATAGGCTAAGAAAACCACGATACCAGTCACATGAATCCCCCTTCTGAGTGGTTGGTCAGGATAGTCCAAATGATTCCACCAAACAGCATGGGAAATTTGCTTGTTACCCTTGAACGTTTCTCACAGGTAAAAAGTTAGCTCCTATTGCTGAAGACTCTTCACACTTAGGACACTGGACTTGTATTATTCAAGCTAGATCTAAACTGAAAGCCTCCTCCTATGGTTTAACTTCCATATACCAGAAAGTCCTATGCAAGCTGCCAAGGAGGAGAAACAATTAATAGTCCTAACTAGCTGTGACATCAATGAATCAGAACAATGACTGGCACAGCAAGATATCTGCAAAGATCCAATAGTGGTAGGTATTGATATATTGGTGATAACCAACAGCTGTCTAAGTAGACTTAAGGCCCACCCAACAGGAAGGAAACATGGCTAGTACCAGAAACCTGGACACCTACTAGAAAAGAGCCTACTACCAACACTTTGCTAGACCAGCATAACTCCTTAACTCCATACTGAATCTTATGCTTATACTCACTGCCATTCCTCATTGGTAGAGAGAAGTTTCTCTCTACAGAAAACAGAAACAAAGAAAGCCACAACTGGACACAATTCAAAGGTAAATGAATTGTGAGATGCCCAGCCACAATGGATACATCCACAGCACAGGTCCTGATTCTATGGCTCAGGGAACATGGTAGAAGAGCAGGGTGGAAAGATTGTGAGAACTAGAATAGCAGGAAGCCTGCTGTGGAACTGCCTGTTTTAGAAGGAAATGCATAAACATGACCTGAACAATGGCAATATCAATGGACATGTGAACGTAGAAGCGGAGAATCTCACAGGGATCCTGCCCCAAGATGAAAATATAAATATTTTCATCTGTCTTTCCATCCGTGTGTGTGTGTGTGTGTGTGTGTGTGTGTGTGTGTGTGTGTGTGTGTGTGTGTGTAACAATAATAATCAAAGGGCAGAAACTATGGATTTCAGAGGGAAGGAGGACATGGGGGAGGTTAAAGGGAGAGAACATGGAGGGGACTACAGGAGCGGGGAGAGGTGTCTTAGGGTTTTTATTACTGTAACAAAAACACCATGAACAAAAGCAATTTGAGCAGAAAAGGTTTGTTTTATCTAGGGCTTCAGCTAATAGTTAATTACTGAGGGAAGTCGGGTCGAGAACTCAAGCAGGGCACGAACTTAGAGGTAGTAACTGAAGCAGAAGCCGTGACGGAATGCTGCTTACTGGCTTGCTTCCTTATGCTATCCAGGACCACCTGCCCAGGGGTGACGCTGCAGATATTGCTGGGCTCTTCTGCTTCAATAACTGATCAAGAAAATACACCATAGACTTGCCTACAGGCCAATCTTGTGAAGGCATTTTCTCAGTTATGCTTTTGTCTTCCCATATATGTCCAGACTTGTGTCAAAGCTGACAAAAAAAACAACCAGCACAAAAGGGATGGAGAAGAATGGTATAGTCATGCTCTAAATATGTTGTAAAGTGGAATATAATTAAAAATTATTCATAAATAATAGTAAATAAATAATAAAAAGTAAACAAATAGAATTTAAGCATAACATGGAGAAAGGCTTTCATCAATGAAGTCAGATTTAGAAAGAAATATTTAGAAAAAGAATTTTCCCAGATGACACCTGGCCCTCAGAATAACTGAATTAGTGTCAGGAAGATATACAGAAAATTCAGGACTAAGACAGAAAGTCAAGGGCTGAGACATTTCTGAGGGAGAATATTTCACTTCCAACAGTAAGTCATTGTCACAGCACTCCTGAGGATTTCTTAGAGTGGTACTGACAGTTATCACTGGCTGTCACGTATACTGTAACTATAGATACATAGTGCCAAGACTTTAGAAAAAGTTGTCAATGACTGGGATCTCATGGTTCTTAAAAGCTTTCCATAACTCCCTCAAATTGTGATAGATGGGACACTACATGTGCTCCAACCAGTACTTCATAGCCTCTATCATGGGATTCAAGATAGACAGGAATCTCTAAACAGTGTATGAAATCACAGCAAGGGTCCCTTACAGGAGTGGAATCTGGGAAGCAGAGACAAGGACTCAAGAATTTCTGACTTACCCAAGAAAATTTTTACTTTGTGGATCTTTAGGCCATGGTATTTATCCCATGTATCTAAAGGGAATGTTTAATTTGCCAAGGTTCATTGGGTATCTACTTACAACTTTACATATAATAATTTTTACATCTTTTCACCGTGATACTTGAAAACAAAACCATTATTCTGCTTTTCTTTGGGCAGTTTCAAAGCACTTATCTCCTAGAGTTCCCCAAAAGGCAGACAGACAGATATAGGAACAAAGGAAGAAATAACTCGAGTGTCTCCTACAAAGAAGCCAGGTAAATCTGGGCAAACACATGCATCTGATTCCCTCTCTGCCTGCCAAATACAGCACAGAGAGCTGGGGAGCTGACGTTTTCGGGACACTGAGTAAGATTTTCTTCCCTTGGTTTTGGCTATTTAAATGATGTTCCTCTGTTCTACTGAAAACATTTGCTAACTGAACTGTTTCAATCTGTTGTTGATCAGACTGTCTGCAGTTTACACAGACTGGAGAACTCATCTTCCCAAGGGGAACTACTCAGGTGAAAACATTTTATACACAAGCTAGCACTCATATTTATCATGTGAATTCCCATCCCCTCTCCCTGATCCCAGAAACAATAAAATACAGTCACAATATAGCCTTATTACTTTTATTTGAGAAGCACCTCTTGAATATTTCAGCACATCAATGAAATCAAGATTGTGTTATCTACACTCTGTAGCCACTATCACATAACACACCTCATTTATTTGACACCACTATAAAATGTTTCAAATAAATGAGAAACTGTGATTTATCTATTAGACTGAGTCTTGCAATGTGTTTTTTTTAAACTATTTCATATGAAAGTGTTTCTAAATACACTGAAGAATTCTCTGCCTCTTAAACAGAGGTAACCAGCCACACTTTTCTCCACTTACATTATTTGATATTCATGGTCAATACTTCGAACATCTTATTTCTTACCTTGCACAGTAGTTGTACAGAAATGCTTTCTAACTGAAGAGGGCCAGTTGTCCACGCACAAAAGGAGCACAGGCTACTTGCTGCAATGTGTATTTGCTGCTCTTGAGTCCACATCCTGTATCATAAGATGACCATCAGTGTGACTTCTCACTGAGTATAATGGGTTTGCACCATTTTTTTCTAATACGCTATTGTTATCAGGAAGCATGGGGTCCCTTTGATGGTTTCTTAGCCTTGTAGACAAAAGAATATAAAAGCAGAAAGTGAATGAGGAAATGATATAATTATGTTACTCTCAAAAATAGAAATAATTTAAAACAATATAAAAAATAGAAAGAATGGAGTGAAAGATGGCATTTAAATTAATCTATTTAAAGAAAAAAGATCAGAAAGAAACCAGCAAGATGGAGATACCAGTAGCTGCCAAAAGTATAGATAAACAAAAGAGAGAACATTATACTTTTTGATTTATAAGCAATGTAGATAGGCCCAGCAATGAAAGTCTGTAAGAAGCTATATTGTGTGTATGGAGGAGAGAAAAAGATAGAGAGGGGTAGGGGGAGTGAGAAAGGGGGAGAGAGAGAGAGAGAGAGAGAGAGAGAGAGAGAGAGAGAGAGAGAGAGAGACCAGAAAGAGAAAAAGGCCAGAGAGATACAGAGTGAGACAGAGAACAGAGAGAGACAGAGACAGAGAGACAGAGCCCAAAGTGTTAAGGCATATTTGCTTAGGATTTTGGCCAGAATTTTCAAAAGGAAAGTATAGGGGAGGCGGTTACCTTCTGAATAAGAACACAGAAAGCAGGCAGACTTGGCAGTGGGGTACTATAAGCAACTGCATCCAAGGAAGGGTTTTTGAGGTTCAGTAAGGAAATAGTTACTTCTATTTTTTCACTGTGACTTCCGGTGTGGCTGAAGTTTCTAGAACAGACAGCTTTCTGGGGGGAGATTTTCTTTGCAGGTGTTTGACAGGGCCCATTTACATTAACTCTTAGTAGGAAGGGACAATAGTATTTCTTCAGGATTTTACGTTCTTTGGGGACAGTTTAGAATGCCATATCTCTACTAATGACCAGAGATATAATTTAGGTCCCATTACTTTAACCAAAACTTTACAACAGAGTAAATTTTAAAATGTAAATAAAAAATTAAAATCTACTAAATAGCTTTGCTTTGCCAGTAGGAAAGTGCCTTCCCTTGATAGGTCTATGCTATCTCCACCTTCCTCCTTTCCATATGGCATTTTAAGCCCACAGAAAGGACAGTTATGACATGTTCTCATTCCTTTCAGAGGGTATTTCAAATTCTAAGGAGGACAAGGATGTTTCCCTTTTCTTAAAATTGGTGTGTTGTCAGGGAAACAAGAAGTAGTGTCCAAAGCTATCATGAGGGAGGCTCGATCCTCATTATAATCTGGGATATCGTGATCTGAAGTTCATAAAAAATTGTACTAAGCAAGAAAATCCAAAGTGAAGATCAGAGGGTGATAGAGTAAAGTTCATGATCCAACAAATCTGTTCTGTTGACTCTGGGCTTTAAAGAATATTTTCTTCTCACTGTTTCCAGCTAGTCTCAGACACAAGAGACCAGGACAATGTCCCAGTGCTGAACTCTGTGGAGTGGCTTGGGATCATCCTTGCATGACATAGTTCTTGTAACACCAGAGTTCTTCAGCTGGATTGTGATTTTGAAAGTAAGGCAGATCTGGGAAGGAATTTCTGTATTAGTAAAGGCCCCTTGACATTATTAGCTTGTCAATTTTGGGCTATTTTTTTCTGAACACTCAACCATTGAATGATTAATTTGACCACTTTTAGTTTGAGTACCCAAAGACCTTCATTAAGAAAGCCTCATTGCTATCATGGACTTAACAGACACCATAAACGTTTCAAAGGAGACAGTCACTTTAGCCACATCAAATCTTTGGTCTTCATGATCTGGGTGGGATGCCATAATCTCTGGAAGCAGATGGAGGTGCCAGAGCCCTCAGTGTCTGAGCAGAACTGTCAGACTGTCATTAGAAAGACAGAGACTCACCTAGAAATAGACCAGAAGAAGAGCTTTTCAAAGGCATCACAATGGAGTTTTCTAACTTCCTGCTAAGTGGCTGTCTCTAAAAACGGAGCTCACATTTTTCTGCCAAACATCTGACACCACAGGAAACTGGAAATCGGGACAGCTAAGTATACAGGACTCTGGAGAACCTGACACAAAAGGAAGAAGCATCTTGGTTTAGTTTCCTCACTTCCAAAGTAGCTAAGGTATATATAAATGTATTTTAACTTTCAATACTGGAAATGTCTGTAGTCAATTTGAAATGTAATTCATTCTCTTCATAACGTTAAGCCAAGCCTTAAACTAACAGTAAGATCTTGAGCCCACTGCAGGCTCACTTTCGGAAGTCTGAAGGACTAGCTGAACCACACACTCAAGCTTCCATTTAACCGTTACATCTCCTCCACCCACCTGATTTGGTCAAAGAACCCTGAGCTCCTTCCGTCTTATGTTCCTATAAATAAGAAACAGGTTGAGGTTCTAAGGAGGGATGTGACAGGGCAGAGCCAACCAATTTAATTTATAATCATGCCCTGGGAGAGCAATAACTAGTTTTTTGATGCGATCTGTGGTCTGTCCCTACCTCAGACCTCTAAATAAATAAATAAATAAATAAATAAATAAATAAATAATACATTGAAAAGAAAGAAAATAAAGGCAGTGTGTGTTACGTGTTTTTCCTGTTGCTATGATAAAATACCTTCACAAAAGCAACTTAAGGAGGGAGGTTTCAGCAGGAATACCTAGACAGTATGAAGAGAAACGAAGTGCACAGAGATCCACCCCAGACAAGAACTGATGGAGGGAGACCCAGGGACTGAATACTATCCCACCCCCTACTCCTGCCCTTTGATGCCACCCAACCTTCTTTGGCTTTCCTCCTTCTTGGCTTCCTTCCTTCATTTCCTCTATTCCACTTTCCCCCGGCTGGCCCACCCGTGTGCTCCGTCCATCTCGTCCTTGCCACCACCTCTGCCTCTGCCAGCTGATGTGCCCTATTGCCCCTTGTCTCAGCATTCCACCGAGGACTCTGGAAATCGTGCCGCAGGTAGGCAAGAGGCACACAGAGACAGACCATCTGACAATCAGGCAGCCCTGGAAGAGAGACCCTCAGACAACGTAAGTTTTCTGTTCACTCTTCCTTACAGATCGGGGAAACCTGTTAACCCTCCCTGACAATGATGACAGGAAAGCCAGAAATGGGATTTTTTTTCTAGTACCCCAAGAATCTGAGCCTTGCACGTTAAATTTTTTCTTAACAAAAATGTGCTTTTATCTTATAAAATCGAAAACAATGTAGATAGCAACACTGGCTCTGTGAGGCTGGCGTCTCTGGTTTGGCGACAGTCGGCAGGCTGGCCATGGGTCATGGCGGGCGGTCAGAGAGATGGATTTCTGCTGTCTTCTGGCCTTCAGCTCCTCGGAGGGGCCGAGGAGATGAGCCAGAGGGAGATGGCAGGAGTTGCAGGTGGCAGACTGGCTTTGGACAATGAGCCCCTGAGCTTGCGGCATTGACTTCCACCGCCCCTAGTCTCGTTTGGAATCGTGAGCGAGGGGTGTCTTTGGAGATCATAGCCGCTAGCCAAGGTTTGAGTTTAGGGAGTGGGAGCAGCCTTGGCAGATGGGGCATCCATGCCCTGCAGGTGTTGACAAAGCCCACCATCGGTCATGTCCTTGGGGGCAATAAAACCAAGTGTCAATTCCCCTGAAAGAAAAAGACGGGGGAAGTGTTTTGTTCTGTTTTGTTCTGGCTGAGAGACTGAGTTTCCCATCATGGTGGAGAAGTATTTATAGCTATGAAACAGGGGGTGAGGAATGCTTATGCTCAGTTAGCATTCTCCTTTTTATGCAGTCCTGGACCCAGCCCACATAATGACATCATTCACATTAGGGTGGGTCTTCCCACCCCAATTAACCTAATCAAGGTAATCCTTGACAGAAATTCCTAACATCCTGTTTCCTTGGTGATTCTAAATTGATCAAGATGACAATCGAGATCAACCATCACACAGTGTTTGCAAGATATCACTTCCCCAGCATGGAGAAACACTTTGTGTGTGTGTGTGTGTGTGTGTGTGTGTGTGTGTGTGTGTGTGTGTGTGTGTGTGTGTGTAGTAACAGTGATTTATCCATCTATGCAATTAATCAGTCATGAAAACATCTACCTACTGCCTACTGAGACCATGGAAGAATTACTGATCATGATGAAGACCAAATCAAATTTACATTGAGTAATTTCTGTTTTGCATTCCAGGGGACTGATAAGAATTAACAAAAAATATGCAAATTAATAATTCAAATGTCACTGCAAAAATTCCCTTGAAAGGAAACGTTAAGGAATTCTGTGACTAGGACCTCAAACCAACCTGGAGGTCAGGACATACTTTCCTTAGGATGACATATTCACACTGAATTCTGAAGCTGAAGAGGGAAGTTTGAGGTGATTTCCAATAGCCAATGATGCCATCCATCATGCATAGGTAATGATGCCTTCACAAAATCACTGCAGGGTTCAGAAAGTGTCTGCATTGCCAAACACCCAGAAGTGCTAGAAAGTACTTTACCACCTAGAAAGAGTGTGGGAGTGCTGTTGAAATCAGGAACTTGATTGTAATCTTGGACAAATAAGACTAGAATTTTGGTGACTAAAATCAGGATTCAGAGAGCTTGAATTAAGTTGGTGTGCTAAAATCAGAAGGAAGGGTGGTTTAAAGAGCAACGGGAGGAAGCCCATATGTCAGGTCAGAGTCTCAAAGAGGAGAGGCCAAAGGCCCTCATCCGTAAAGATCCCCTGAGTATCCAAAACACCTGTCACTATCTACCAGTGTCTCCACCTCCCTTAACTCAGGTGACATTCATGACAATGACATTTACTCTTCATGTGGAAGTGGAGTACAGATTGATCATAAAGTCAAAACCAGTTTGCGAAAGATCAAAAGGATTTATGTACTCACACACTACCTATCAGGAATGACCTAGATGCTGAGAATAAAAGAGTGAACAAGAGAGACTTCTGTGGTTCCTTCCTTTAGTATATTATATTCAGGGTGGGAAGAGGGAGTGGGAGACATCCTGGGAAAGAGAATAGAAAAGAGATAACTTGATTTGAAAAACTATATCAAGATGTGATAAATGATACCAACAAATCAAACTAGACCAGACTGAGAATATAGATTTTGGTATTTTGTATGAAAAAGTATGAGATGGCCTACCTCCCTGGGGTGATGGCATTTGAGCAAAAGCCTGAATAAAGGGAGAATTGGGATATAAGAGAAACCACATTTATTTTAAAATATTTACCTATAAAGGACAACCATAGGTAGATTGTTTCAGAAATGCCAGCTTTGCTCATTCACCAATCTCTCTTCCAAGTTGATAATGATCTGTAATAAATAACTAAGGACCAGGCCCCTAAGAAATTGACAAACCCTCCAGGGAAACAGCTTCAAGCTCTTTCTTTCTCTGAATGGCTGTGAGACCCAGGCAGGATAAAGGGGCTGTCTGAGCTATCAATCAGTCCAGTCTAGACAGTGCGGAGTTATGCAAGGCAGGGATGCTGCGGGCACCAGCTCACTCCTGCTCTCATAAACTCCTTCCCTCCTTCCCTCTAACTCATTATTACACAGTTCTCTCCCAGTGAGCCTGGCTACAGCACTGTGACAGTCATTTTCTCAGCCCCGGCCTTCTTATTACACCCTTGGGTTTCCAAAAGAACCTAACCAGACTGAAGAAAGGCATGACCCTGCTTCTATTAGGGGGTCAGTCTTTTACATCTATCGATTCCTTTGCAAATGTTTCTCTACACAAAGAGCCAGACCTAAAAAAATTAATTTGGAAATTTCCTCAGGGAAACGATTTTCTTGGCTGTTAGTTTTGAGCACACCTGGAGCTCCCTGGGAGCTTAGGCTACTAAGTTAGTTGTTTCTTCCCATCAGGCCCCAGTGAAATTCTATTACAAGAAAATTTATTCCTATTTTGTGGACTCTGAAGCCCAGGAAGGGAGTTTGATTTTCTAAATTATACACTTCTATGTTGGCTTTTTGAAAGCTATTCTTTTCCTAAATTACAGTTAATTTTGTACAAGTAACCTTCTTTATTCAGTTTATTATAAATTAGCCTCAAATTGATGCCCTTCTTAGGCATAGCTGTCTGCTTTAGTACTGTAGAATTTCTGGAGGTAGATTTTTTCCCCCTCTCAAACAACACCATTTCTCTGCAAAATGAAACACATTTATTCCACATTTTCTATTTAAGCTGGTAGATATTTGTCATGATGTGACACATTGTACATTTCCTTATAGTATATCAAGAGCGTCTGAAAAATATATTATTTCAATTAAGTATGTCAAACCACCTTGCATAAGAAAACTCAGAGTGCCCTCTCTGGAACCTGCTGGTGGATAGCTTATTCAGAAGGTAGCTGGAAAGTTGGCAGAGACTCAGCTCTTCGTGGAGGGGGAAGTCGCCTTAATGAGGCACAAAAACAATAACCTCACTTATAAAAACAGGAGGACTGCTGAAGGCCATGGGAGAGAGAATGCAACAGATGCCCTTCTCAAATTAGTTTAGTGGATTGCAACTCCAGGTTGTCTTAATGTGAATGAATCTTGACATGATCCCCGGAACTTGGAAACTCAATCAGTTATTGAGCAGTTTCTCCACCACAACATCTGCATATTTTGGACACAGACAATGTGTAGCTCCCACAAGCTCCTCATTAAAAGTTGACAAAAAAAGTTGTCTCTGTGTATAATCTGCAGCCCTCTCTGGATGTTTGGGGTGGCAGTAGATTGGACTACAGTGGGAATATGACATCATGTCAGTAATTGTTCTGGATTATCTCTCCTCTTAGCACGTTATCAAAAAAAATAGGAGAGTGAACATTAAATGCTTTATTTTAGAAAGTCAGTAATGAAATATGAGCAATATTAATGAAGTTCAGGAAGAGAAGGGAGGTCTTGGTATTCTCAGAGCAGGAACTCTATGAATCATACTTTGGCATCATTAAATCTGACTTTTTAAAACACAGTCTGTGGGGGGTGATTTGATCCAAGCTTGTGGTTCATTCCCCATTCATCCTGCCAGCTGTTTAGCTCAAAGGCAATTTGCTGAACCTTGAAACTATTGGCATCTTTTTCCTGATATTTTCTGGGAAGGGGAAGCTGTCCTATGCATTGCAGCTTGTTTAGAGCATCTGTGGCCTCTAAGTGTTGATACCAGCAACACTTCCCCTATCATGACATTAAAAATGTCTCAAGACATTTCCAGGTGTCTTCTGGAATAGGAGAGATAAATGGCACCTGGTAAAGAAACACTCATAAGAATTTTGGAAAAGTCTACAGTTTCCCACGGCAAGTTACACAATGAGTCCCAAACCTTTGAATCCCATTGATACCATCCAGATTATAGCTGTCTTAATCACTAAGAAACAGTATCCAGGTTCTCTTCCTGGTACTAGTGGAACTGCTAGTGAAACACAATTCTTCTCCATAAAAAATATGTGACTATAATGTCATGAAAACCTTGCTTATTAGTGATATGACAGAGATAAGTATGCTATGGGCATGAGCTGAATTAAACTATTCAAAGTGATGAGACATCTCACAGTCCTTCCAACAAAGACAGGGCACATCATGAAGTCATGACCTTCACTTCCCATTACTTAGTCAATCATAGCAAAAGCAAAGCATTGCATGGGCAAAGGACAAGTGATAACAGCTCAAGCTTCAGTTCCAAAGCCTATCTGGGAAGTATGGACACAGTGAGATCCATGAAAAAATAAGAGATAGAAAAACTATAACACTCAAGAGAATAAGAAAGCCAGATGACCAAGTGATGTTGTAAACTGACTCATGAAAAAAATATTTTATGGCCAAACAACAATATAGTTAGTTAGCTGCATAAATCTGAATTGGATTTTAGCAATCTTTCTTTCTTCCCCTTTTGTTTGCATATATATATGCACATATATGCCCAACAGTTACTAGGTGACATATTTTAACTGAAATTTGGATTCCATTTTGCCCTTTGAAGATTATGACCCTAGGCCCTCATCAGTGAAGTCCATCTTCTAAAAGCTACTGTTTTTTTCATTGTGTATAAAATTGATTTAAAATGTTTTACTGTATCAGGAGATCCTTTCTAAAATTCTGCTTTAGACTCATGAAGTATAAAACCAATTTCTCTAGTGGAGAGGAGTTTCTCTTACATCATGCTATGACCTGGATGTGGTTTGCCTCCAGTGATCATGTCAGAGATGTGTTACTCAGCATTGCAGTGTGGGAATGGTAAGACCTCTAAGAGGTAGAACCTTGGTGGGAAATCCTTAGGTAACTGTAGCTTTGGAAAAGAATACAGATTTTCTGAAGTTGAGTTCATTTGTGAGCATTGTCATACAATTTTGAGTCTGGCCACAAAATCTTTCTCTCCTGCTCCCTTTCTAGAAATATATTTGCTTCTTCAACATACTCTCACTATGGAACAATCCACCATGAGGTAATGCAGATAAAGGGCTGCTGTTTGGACTTTCAGCATCCAAATTTTTATAGTTACCCTCCCTCTAATATCCTAACAATAAAATGCTAACTAACACAGAGAGGCCTATAAGATTCCCCAGTATATAGCAGCACTGTCAGATATTAACACCAAGAGCCTGCATTTTTATAGGACTTCTTTGTGTAGGACTTTCCAGTGCATCATATCAAATGATTCTCACAGGTACAAATGCCGTCATCTAACAACTGGAAACTAAAGCTGAATTTGTTTTCAGGACCATCTGAGAAGAAGATTAAACACGTCTCCTCTGATTTCCATCAGAAAACACTTCAACCACCTGCAGATTTGGGGGAATGTAAAAGACACATTGGTTGCTAAAACTTTTCAGTGTTGTCAGTCTGGATGTTTGGTCTGAATGGTAGAAGCTGAGAGTTTAAATGGATAAATGGAACAAACTATATGTCATTGGGCACTGATGGTTTTTCTTGAAAACTTAAAGTGTTTGGTGAAGGATACCCTTTAAGAATAGTAGTATCATGGTCCACAGACTCAGAGAGGCTAAGTAACAAGAGGGGCTTCAGGAGGGATGCAAGGATCTCCCTGGGAAGGGGAAATAGAATAGATTTTGTGGTAGACTGGAGGCTGGCAGGGTTGGGAATAGGAGGGATCAACTGTTGGGGAAGGGAGACAATACTGGGAGAAAAGACTGGAATTGGGGAGCATTTTGGGGGTGAGGTGAAAACATAGTGCAATGTAAACTCCCTGGAGTCTACGAGAGTGACAATACCAAAGACTTCTAGTCATGGGGGCATGCAGCCTGAACCGGCCATCTTCTGTGATCAGGGAAGGCCTCAAGTGGAAGGACTGGAATACCAACCCAGTCACAAAACCTTTGACCCACAATGTTCTGAACCAGAGCCTAGCAGAATTGTCATCAAAGAGAAGGGTTGGAGCCAGGCACACCACAAGAACACGACCCACAGACTCAACTGATGGGCACACGTCATGTTCACAGCAACCCATTTATCCCGAGACATATATTTAGTGTTCAGTGATATAGGAAAACTGAGACTCACAGTGTAAGTCATCTTCCCTCAGGTAATGTGGATAGGTCATAACAAAACAATTTTAACTCATCCAATGTTCAGCATGTGGTCAAAAAAGAAGACCTGGGTGACAGACACTGTAAACCTAAAACCAAATAGATTTAGGAATTAAAGCATGCAGAATCTATCAACTATTCTCCTGCACTAATATGTGGTCTGACCAAATAGAATTGCCCAGGCTTGTCACGCTTTTATAGTCCCTCTGCATATTATCTCTTTTATCTCTGATTATAATAACAAGAATCCTGGTTTTTCTGTAGTCTCAAATTAACTCCTAAAGCTGAAGGAGGAACATGAACTCTTTTATGTCTTTAGGGTATCATTAAGCATACAACAACAATAACACACTAAGCGACTCTCATGCCAGGAGAAAATTAATCTACCTCTTTAAGTGTCTGGCACAAAACCATGAGTTCAGAATAGACAACAACAGAGCCTAATAATAATGATGCTACATAAAATGGTGACAAAAAAAAGTTGTCCTGATCTATGCAGTGGGTTACAGTGAAAAACAATCTTAATGTTCATGGCTTGCAGCTAAGATTTCATTTCTATCATGAAGTTTTTGCAGTACCTAGTCAAGCTGGAGTACAGACTTGGTTTGGTATCTGCTTCTCTGTCTCTGTGAAGTTTTTTTTTTTAAAAAAAAGACCTGAACATCATAGAGCACTATTTTTTTTTAATCTTGTTGACTACTAAAACACTCTTTAAAGACTTTGGGGCTTTCAAGAAATCAACCAAAGGAAGTATAGGCATTGGAATTTAGACACTGTTTAGAGAGTGCAGGAAGTCTTGCTAAAGATGTGGAGAATGGTTTAATAAATATGTTAAATAAAAACAAATGTGGAAACACATCTACCTTCATAGGGAGCACTAGTCTTTTCTATGCAGTCCAGATTAATTCTCAGTAGCCAAGTCTACCCAAACCCAGATTGTATGATGGAACTTACTGTATCCAAATGTTTTTCATTGTGCCCAACCTGTTAAACATAGGTGATAACATTTTCAATCTGCCTAGAAAATCCCTTTGAAGACTATTGGTTTATTGTTCTAATGTTTTTAAATCTTGACTCTTTGGGTTGTGAATAATCACTTCCCTGTTTGAATGGATATCAAGAAGCCAGCCCTACAACTATCTAGAATAAGAATGTCTTTTAATTTTCTCCCAGACTAGATACCTATATATCAGATGAACAATTGAGAGATTTTTTTCAGTTTAGTTTCTGACCATACTATTAATGCAGAGAATTGCCAGTCATGTTTGGTTCTATCCTAGGTCCCTGGGTTATAAAATGATTCCTAATGGTGTTCTGCTATAATCATAGACCAGAGCCTAGCATAATTGTCATTCGAGAGACTTCATCTAGCAACTGATGGGGGCAGATGTAGAGACGCACAACCAAACATTAGGCAGAGCTCAGAGAATCCCGTGGAAAAGGACAAGGAAGGATTATAGGAGCCAGAGGGGTCAAGGACACCATAAGAAAACCTGTATAATCAAATAACCAAGGTTCATAGGGGCTCACAGAGACTAAAGTGACAATCAGGGAGCCTGTATGGGTCTGAGCCAGGTCCTCTGCATATACATTATGGTTGTATAGCTTGGCGTTCTTGTTGGATTCCTAACAGTGAGAGTAGGGGCCTGTCTAATGTTGGGGGGATCCTTTTCCTCTTGCTGGGCTGCCTCATCCAACCTTAATATGAGGTTATGTGTTTGGTCTTATTATAACTTGATATACAATGTTTGGTTGATATCCCCGGGAGGCCAGCCCTTTTCTGAAGGGAAAGGAGGAGGAGTGAATCTGAGGGAGACAGGAGGTTGAGAGGGAGAGTGGAAGGGGAGGAGGGAGGGGAAACTGCAGTCAGGGTGTAACATATGAGGAAAGAATAAAAAAACAAAATGAAACAGAGAGTTGTATTCTTATTTTTTAAATAAATAAGAGAACATAAAGTAGTATCCTCCTTACTTAGGTTTGCAATTATTATTGCAGCAATCTAAATTTATATTTCTTTGAGACTACCTATTTCAAGATGAAATGCTTACCAATCACATAGATACAGGACAATCTCTAAGGAAGGCAACTTTAATTTTTGTACTATCTTGTTTTAAATGTTTTGTTTATATAAATGACAAGCCAAGAAAAATAAAATTCATTTGAAATGTGCATTACATTGTGGTTCCTCTCTAAAAAACAAAGGAATGCTTAATGAATGCCTGGTGCTTCATTATCATGCCGCTTTGTTCCAGTCCTCTTCAGTTTTAACCTCTGCACTCTTGACACACATGGAAAACAGGAACCAGAAGAGAAGAGATCACAGAACAAATGCTCTAAAACCTGAGCCTGTCGTCAAGGCTCTTGGATTCCGTCTCTTTTATCTTACTTTATTATGGCAACTGAAATGGCACTCTGGGGAACTTTATTCACCTGAAGCTGCTGTTTAACAGACTTTTGGGGGGTCTTGGGGTTATTTGAAGAATCTTTGATGGATTTCTATGGAGAAGAAAAGACTCCATGATACCTTTCATAAGACTTCGAATCTAGTCATCCACATAACAGTTACAATTTCTAGTCCAAGGTTTGCTTATGTGGAAACCTCAAGAAATGGTGCCTTCAAACCATTTCCCCCATCCTCACTGCCACTCAAGCCTCCTGCTTGCATCCTCCATACCTTCCTGCATCCAAGCCATGAGGTAGCACACACACTCCCAATTCTCTTGTGATGCACTTGTTCCTGTCTTCATGGGTTATCTGTGAAATTCCCATGGCCTTCTACAAGCATGGTGCAATGCCTGGAATTCGTTACCCCCTTTAAAATAGCAAATCCTCTCTGGAGTTTGCACAAGAAGATTTCCTGTACATGGCTTGGTGAGAGCCAAAACCATAAACACATGTGAATACAAAAAAAAATTTAAAATCATATTTCTAAGAGTGAGAATAAATTGTCTTGTATGTACATGACAAGTATGCATAGAGATAAAAGTTAAAAACACATCTGCTCTACTGTACCTTCAGATCCCATGCTCAGCTGAGGTAAAGAGCATACAGGCTTCAATACCCTTGCCTGGAACCAAGACTATTCAGGACCTAAGGTTTCTTCTCAGCTCCTCCCTTTGCCCAAGCACGGGGGGTGGGGGGGGATGTAGCTATGAAGCTTTCAGTGTATGCCCCTGTTGAAACACATAAGAGGTAAAACACAGGCAGTAGATGTGTAAGAAAGAGGGAAGGAAGGAAGGACTCTATCAAATCTTTCCCCTCAAATTTGATGCATTCAATACTCTTACATAACAAGTCTCCTGCTAGTTCTACATATTTTTATTATTTTCTCTGTTATGGAAATTAATAAATTCTAGAGCTCTTCATGAATTAGTATGATTTTCATAACAATTGTGCTTGGTTGAAAAATTTTTTTCAATGGTAAACAATTCACCCTCAAGTGTATATGTCTAGGCGTGATATTCTTCTGTACATGGCTAACCAGCTGGAAAGCCCACAACTGTAAATAATAAGACCTTTTAATAAAATTGAATTATGCTTTAAAACATGTTAAATTTCAGCTTACTTAAATGAATTTATTTATATGTTATTAATTACTTACCACTTTATTATTCTTTTAATATTAATTAGCAAGTATAATGATTATATAAATCTATCATATAAAAATGATTGTCTTCCACAATTTTTAAATTAGTTGTTATGGATGTAAAATCAAAGGCAGCAGAGAAAATAGTTTATAAACTGACATCGTTTATGTCAGGAGCAGGTCTGTTCTTTGTCTTTAGTCAAGAACTCTCAATATTATGTTCAACCCTCCAGTCCAGATGAGAAATCTCACCAACTCTACTCTCCATATTACTAATTTATCATTTCCTTGGGTTCAAAACAAGAACATGAATCAAGATTCTTCTTTTTGTCCAAGCTCTCACAGACAATCAAAGGCATAAGAAAATAAGAGTTAGGATTCTTACCTGTATGTTCATAAAACACTATTAAAATCTATACCAAGATATGTGTCCAAATAACAAAAAAATCCTTTCTTGCTCTTCTGTAAACACTTTTGATCCAGTTGAAAACTCTGAAAGATTACTCACATTGTAGCATGTAATGCACATTTCATAAGTTATGAAATACTTACTATACAATAAGTCATTTGATCCAATGGAAAAAGAATAAGGAAGAAAAGGAAAAATAAAATTTACTCACTTGGACAAAAATAACTTCTTGAAAGTTTCTGGAACATTACTTTTTGAAAATTATTAATTATTTCAGCATTTTATAAAATGTACTTTGATTACATTCCAGCTCCTCCCCTTAACTCCTCCCAGATCTATCCCCGTCTCCACACTGCACTCAACTTTCATGCCTTTGTTTTTAATTAACACTCTATCTGCCCCATTTTTGTATTGTCAATAAACTTCTGGTTATGGGGCCATCCACTAAAGTATGGTTAACCCACTAAGAGCCACACCATCAAATGAAACTGATTTTTCCTTCATTGGAAGCAAACAACTGTCCACAGCTCCTCAATTATGGATAGGGACCTTTGAATCCCTTCCCGTTGCATGCTAGAATCTTGATTAACTTTATCTTGACCTTTTAATATTCATGTTTTTATATCTTTGCTTTCTGACTAAATCTACAAAGCTAAAGAGAACTTTGAACATAGTTTGAAATAAATACTGTTTTACATCACTGTTTTAAGATTCTTTGATTTTAGCTAATGGAGAAGAAGACTCATCAATCATGTTTTAAGTCTACAAAGATCTTAATATTTACAATATATATGTAAGTTAACATTGCAATGTTAACTGCATAGTTAACATTGTCCACTTGATACAATCTAGAGTCTGAGAGAAAGGACCCTGAGAATGCCTGTGGAGGGATTATCTTAATTACATTAATAGATGTGGGAAGACCCACCCACTATGGCATCACTATTTCCTAAGCTTGGAGTTCTGTACTAAATAAAAAGGAGAAAGCAAGCTGAACGTGTATGTATTAGTTCATTGCTCTCTGCTCATAACTGTGGATGCAGCTTCTTCAATTTCCTGCCACCTTGATTTTCCTACAATGTGGGACTGTAACCTGGAATTATGAGCCAAATAAACCAATTCTCCCGATGTTGCTTTTGTTAGGATATTTTCCCACAGCAATGGGAACAGAAACTAAGACAGCTGCTATTAATAATAATTTGTCACGATTAAAGAAAAAATTAGATAGTCCTTTGACTGTCAGGTAGTTATCCTAATGAAAAGCTGTCAAGATAATTTTATTTTACTCTGAAGTGTCTCCATCAATTAACTTTAGCTGATTACTAGAACATTAACCTTGGTTGCCTTTCAAATCTGCTATTCCCGGCATGGCATGTAAATACAAATATGGTATCAAATATCTTACTGTTTAAAGTTGATCTAGTGTTTTTTTTCTCTTTTATGCCATGTATATAAATAAAAGTGAATGTCTCAATCATAAAAAAAGTATTAAATATTTTCTGTGATCAAATAGGTATATCAGAAAATGGCCAAATAAATCTTAAATCTTATGAAATATATAGACTCTATTCGAGTTTTTTTAAAGATTTATTTATTTATTTATTTATTTATTTATTATTTATTATGTTTACAGTGTTCTGCCTGCATGTGTTCCTGCAAGCCAGAAGAGGGCACCAGGTCTCATTATAGATGGTTGTGAGCCACCCTGTGGTTGCTGGGAATTGAACTCAGGACCTCTGGAAGAAGAGTCAGTGCTCTTAACCTCTGAGCCATCTCTCCAGCCCTCTATTTGAGTTTTTAACATCCCTGGATTTACTATATGATCATGTGAAACTGTAAAATAATTGATTCAAGAAAATTAAAACTTTCTTGTTTGGTTTGGTTTTGACTTATTACATCATTTATGATGGAATCCACAGCCTTGTGAATGTTGATGTGTGTTCTACCATTGAACTACATTTCTACCCACACCTATTGTTATTTAGTGCTAGGAATAGCAGAAATGATAACTACAATATCGCTCAGGAAGGTGAGCTAGACCAACATAATTCCTTCTTATATTCTAAATCTTATTCTTACACCCACAGATAAATGTAGGTACCAGTCTTTATCCAAGAAACCTCTCTTTATAGCAAGTGGAGACCATCACAGAAAACCACAACTGGACACAATGCAGAGATCAACAGAATATGGGTGTCCTAGCACCAACAGATACCTCTGCATTACAGCTCTTGCACCTGCAGCTCAAGGAACAATGTGGAAGAGGGCGCAGAAAGATTGTGAGAGCCAGGAGATCAGGAAGTCTGCTGTGAAACAATCTCTCCCAGAAATTGTTGCATGAATAAGAATGGAACAGTGGTAATATCAACTGATATGTTAACTGAGAAGAGAGAAAATCTCATGGGGTCCCACCCTACAGGCAACCAATGACTGCTGGGAGGAGAATTAGCATCTCCTATTGATGAGCCCCCTTATTGGCTGTTCAATGCAGAGTTGTCAGCCCTGAAACCATATACACACAAACAACAAAAAGTAGACTCAACAAATTATTAAGAATATATATATATATATATATATATATATATATTTCACACATGTACACACACATATGTAACAATAATAATCAAAGAAAGAAGCTATCTACTTGAGAATGGAAGAGCATGGGAAGGGTCCAAGGGAGTGTGGTTGGGAGAGGATGGAGAGAAGGGAAGAAGGGAAAGTGATGCAATTCTATTTCAATTAAAAGCATATTAAATTTTTTTACAGAAGAGTATCTCTGTATGGAAATATAGAGACAGCAGAAACGCTAAAATAAAAGAATGGGATGGGTCTTTACAGATGTTTGGCAGAATAACAGCAAGTCTTAGGTCAAGTTACCATAGTAATATCAGTGGTCGTGTTAATACAGCAGGGAAAAATTTTCATGGCGACCCACCACTAGACAAAAAACTCCGACTGCTGGGAGCAGGGGAATTAGCATCTCCTAGAGATAAACAATTGTCGCTTCTGGGTTGCTAGGCTTAGGAAGGATGCAGTGGCATCTACGGGGGCATGATGAGACTTTGTTATTTATTCTTTCATTGTTTTTGGTGTGACTGTTAAGTAATTAACCTCCTCCATCTTTCTTCTCCATTCTCTGGTCCTTGTAATTAAATATAAAACCCTTCAGAATTTTTCACTTTTTACTGATAAACAAGGAGGGAGGTAAGAAAGTAACTTTGATAATCTCTAGGGATGAAGGGACTTAATGATAAGGACACTCAGAACTCATCATTTAGTGAGCTAATAATCATTATATTGTTGCTTATACTTTGGGGTGTTTGCTTTATAGTCATTTTTAAAGTCACTGCTTGATGGCACATGCCTATAATCCTAGCGCTTAGGAAGCTAAGGCAGAAGATTTGCTGCAAATGGAAGGCCAGCCTGTGCTACATAGCAAGACACTACCTCAAAAATAAAATAAAGCTTAATAAAATCACTATGTACACCTTATATACTGCTTTGCGGATTTCATAATGAAGAAAATAGAAAGAAGAAAGGAATAAAAGAAGAAAGAATTAATGATTGCTGGTGGTAGTTGCCTTTTTCACTGAGTTCTTTATTTAGGCTTCATGGCATTGTTGCTTACATTTTAGAAAGTTATTTAAACTATTATCTGTCTAGTATCTCTCTTCAAAACTTCTCAGAGACCATGTTTCTTAAACGAAAGTAAGAACTGTCATTTAAAATACAATAGCCATTCTTGGAAACTCATCCAAATACCTTTTAAACAATCACCTGCTCTTTTGAAAAATTTATCTTCTAAGTCCCCCCTGAAGCTGTGGATTTTGTTTCCCTTCTGTTTGCAAAGCTGGGTGATCTGCATAGCAACCGTACCTTACTTGAAATATCTGCCCTTGCAGTTGCTAGAAGCTGCTTGCCCACTGTGTGTGCATGGTGTGAGTGCAGCTGAGGATTAGCTAATTGAGGTGTTAGCTTTAATTATTAAGTCTGCAATTAATGCCTATTCTTTTCTCTAGTTTATAAACAGGCTGTGGGATTAACATGAGTGTGGCCAAATTCTATTTGTCATCGTACCAGTTATACAACCTTAAGCAAGTTTATTTACTTCTCCAAAATTTAACTCCACCTTGTGAAGCTGATGGAAAAAATATAAAAAGACGAGTGTCTTTGCTTCTTTGCCTGGGGCTGTGAAAAAAATGCTCTAAAAAAGGCATTTAAGGAAGAGAAGGTTTATTTTTGCTCACAGTACCAGGAACGGTCTATCATGGCAGGAGTTGGAGGAAGAAAGGGGGACTAGGGAAATGATGCAATTATATTTTAATTTAAAAAGGAACCAAAGATATTTAGTCACTGTGTAGAGTTTCTTCTACGTAAGAAAATTAAGTTTATTTATCTATTTACAGTTTTTAAAATGACAAGAAAACAGGGAGATACAGAAGCACTCTGTCTCTTGAATGGACAAGGAGAGCACCAATCTTGCTGACATATAAGGGGGCATTAGAAGACAAATTTAATGAAGTAAAGAGGGCTCTGGCTTTGGGTAACCTTAATGCCAGATATGAATGCCTGATCAAACTCATGTATTTCAGAGTATTATGGTGACAATAAGATAGGCTATAGGGAAAATCAGACTGTTATGGACCTGAAGCTTGGCTCTGCCCATAGCAAGCTGGATGATTTCATACAAGTGGCGAAATCTGTCCAAGTTTTTTCTTCATTTATGCAAAGAGGTTGGTCCTACTTATTGCAGAAGCTTTGGTAGAGTCAATTAAATAATGCATGCAAAGTGTTTGGTATGTGGCCTCTATGGTATTAAGCAATAGTTCCATTAGCAGTTCCTGCTGCAGAGCTATCTTGACAGTAGGAGGAACAATGGTTTTCAGGGGTAAGCAGAGAGAAAGGGGGATAAATCTATAGAACACAGATGTTTTAGGGAAGAGAAACTATTCTTCATGACACTACAGTTGTGGACATATGACATTAGTAAAATAAAAAACAAAGTACATGAAAAACTAAAATGTTTTAGGGCTGAAGAGATGGCTAAGCAGTTAAGAGCACTTGTTGCTCTTCCTGACGACCCAGATTGGATTCCCAGCACCCACCAGGTATTTCACAACCATTCGTGACTCCAGTTCCAGAGGATCTGAGGCCCTCTTCTGACTCCTGAACACACATGGTACACATACATACACATGAACAAACAGTCATCAATTAAAATAACTAAAGGCAAAAAACTAAATGTAGGTTTGTCTTAACGTTACCATTCCTGGTACTCAGTTGCACAGTTGACTGAGACAGTCGACAGCATCCAACTGTCATATAATGTCATCAGCATCAGCAGAGATGATCATATGTACTCAAAAAGTGTTTTCCAGCGGGGCAGTGGTAGCGCACGCCTTTAATCCCAGCACTCGGGAGGCAGAGCCAGGCGGATCTCTATGAGTTCGAGGCCAGCCTGGTCTCCAGAGCGAGTTCCAGGAAAGGCGCAAAGCTACACAGAGAAACCCTGTCTCGAAAAAACCAAAAAAAAAAAAAAGTGTTTTCCAGAGGGACAGTGCATTTTACTTTCCAGGAATGACTTAATAATTGTCCACAGTTTGGTTTTCAGTTGTACTGTAACTATTAAAATGCTTCTCCTGACTTATTTATGAAACAATATAAATTAATGCAATTAATTTCCAATTTGATCACTGTCCCAATTAGATTTCATAGAAAAGAAGCCTTTGTAAAGATTTCAAAAAGTGATTTCCTCCCCACATCCTATCCATCCTCTATACCAAACTAGTATTTTTTCAATACTAGTGAAAAGTGATATGATGTATTTCTTTCAGTCTCATAGGGACCTTATGTTAACTATTTTTGGATTGATGTCATCTTCCTGAAACTCCTCTGGATCAGACTTCTATATGAACATAGATAAGTTTAAGATTATATTATTCTGAAGGAAAGAAGAGTGTTACTCAACAATCAGGGGAAAATGTTATACATATTGGTGAAACATTAAGAAAATTTCAAGTGTTACTGCGATAAGGAATAAACACCAGTGAAGACTCGGCAGAGGGAAGTGTAAAGTTCTACCTCATTGCAGTGTCATCTTTCTGCTGTATCGTAAGGGACGGGTGGGATTTAAATGAACAGGAATATATTCCAGATTAAATTAACAGCGAGCTCTTACATGGGAAAGGCAATGGCCACGCCAGGGAGAAGTTAAGTTCCCTGCCATCTCAGTATCTCTGCAGCAAGCAGGAACACATAATGCATTCTTCTGGAAGACTTACTTTAAATGTCCAAGGCAATACACCTGGAAATTGCATGGTGAAAATAACAAATGCCTTTTCTTCTGCAAAGAACTAAAAGGATGGTTTTTGGTTTGGTATTTTTGTTTGTTTTTGTTTGTTTCGTTTTGTGGTTTTTTGTTATCATTTCAACCCATTTGATCTATTACTGTTTACTCCGCCTTTCTGGATGAAATGGTGAAACGCAGCCCCAGTTTTCTGCACCAGGTGTTTCCGATTATCTGAGTGTTCCAGTGATTGAGAACGCCAGCGCTAGCCAAGCATGGCATCCTGTCCACTGTACTTAGGAACTGGGAATGCACACGGTGGGAAGCTGCACTGTTGTTTGTGACAAGGAGGTCTCAACTGTTGTTAAGAAAATTACCAGCTTGCAGTGGTTCTCAACCTTCCTAATGCTGCGACCCCTTAATACAGTTCCTCATGTTGTGGTGGCCCCCAACCATAAACTTATTTCATTGTTACTTCATAATTATAATTTTGCTACTGTTATGAGTCATAATGTAAATATCTGATATTCAGGATATCTGGTATGCCACCCTGTGGGGATCGAGACTCACAGGTTGAGAACTGCTGACTTAGAGGCCATTGAAGGTGGACTCTCTCTCATTACCTGTTTTGGACCCTATATCACAACTGCCTTCCTTTGGGTTTAAAACACATAATAGAAGATGGAGGCTATCGGGGACTTGTTGAGTCCCATTAAGGGAAACTTCCTTCCTCCTGGTCAAAAGGATGGAATCTAGGTTCTGGCTCTCGTGCTGGGTGGAGACATGGCATTCTATTGTACCCTAGAGACTATATTAGTAGATATTAGTGTCTCCTTCTTTAAGAATTAATCCAGCTGGGCCCGCCAATCACCTGGCAAAGAGACCCTAACCTATGAAAGCTGGTCACCTGAATACATGCTAAGGAGATCGGAGAATAATTATCCCACTAATGAAACAACACAGAGTGCATCCCCGAAGGGCCACCCCAATGCAGCTGTTCACCGTGCTTTGCCATGCAGCTCCTAAGCCTGCCTCCTTTTCTGAGTTCTAGCTGAAAAATGTAACTTGTCCTTTTCCTTATTTCGGTCTTATTTTTGGACACTGGCCAACAGCCTAAATAGGCTTTCCCTGGCACTCTGGAATACATCATTCTTTTTCTGAAGCTCCTCTCCCTTCTACCATGCAGCTGTTTCCCACCCTCCACAGCTGACCGTGCCCGCTTTCTCAGACCCTAACTCAAAAGCATGTCTCTCTCCCTCCTTCTTCATCTCCCTCTGACTGACAGCTGCCAAGGTCACAGCTTGGCAGACTTCCTTTCAGACTCTAATAAAATGGTCCTTAAGCTTCTTTCTGAGGTTTAAAGTTACTTTATTAATGAAATTAAGAACCCTAAATGGGGTGCTAGGGAGATAGCTGGGGGCTTAAAGAGAGCATGTTGCTCTCTCAGAGGACTAGAGTTTGGTTCCCAGACCTACATTAGGTGGCTCAAAACATGTAACTCTAGCTCCAGGGAATCCAACGCCCTGTTCTGGCCTCGGCAGGCAGGCAGGCAGGCAGGCAGGCACGCACACACACACACAGGCATGCACACTTACCCAAACCCACACAGAAACACAAGAATAAATAATAAAATAAATCTTGAAGCTAAAATAAGCCTAAAGGGAACCTAGATTTCCTTGATAACACTTATCACACATACTTTCTTCGGTTCAGCCCAGCAGCAGCTCCATGACACCAGGGATCAAGTTTTGCCTATTTGTTAGCTAATTTAATTACGATTCTTAGCACACTGCCTGCCAGATTTCCTGAATATACAAGTGTTTACCAGGCTTCTGATCTCTGTACAAAGCATACAGAAACCTAAAGACAAAGGTAGGTGTGGCTTCTCTTAATATTCTTCTAATATACTTTTTCAAAGAGAGGGAGCTCGTGTGCATTGTCCCATGTACACAGTGATCTAACATTATTTTTAAATTAAATACTCCAAATCTGAAAACTCATAGATAAAATTCATTTGAAAAATAAAAAGATATGGCAACATTATGCCACACAGTCTGTCGGTCTGGTGCTTTAGCTGGCTTAGTTAAATGGATTCTGCTCTCTCCAAAGTGTTACATTCTCTATTGCTCCCTTTTACTTTAGCACATTTCTTCTAGTTTCTTAAACTCTTCGAATCGTAAAGACATTTGATTTCATGGTTTCATGCATCCTCCATGACACATAATATGCTTCCTAATGAGATAATTATAAAAAATGTTTAAATGTGCATCTATAGTCAAATGCCTTAAAATTTCTATTGCTGTGATAAAACACCGTAACCCAAATAGCTTAGGGAGGGAAAAGTTTATTTAAGTTTACAACGATGTCTCAGGTCACACTCCATCACTGGGGGAAGTCAGGGCAGTAACTCACATTGGTCAGGAACCTGGGGGCAGAGCTGATACAGAAGCCATGGAGGTGTACTACTTACTGGCTTGCTTCTCCACCTACCCAGGGATGACATTTCTCCAGTGAGCTGTACTCATCTGTCAATTATCAATCACGAAAATACAGTATAGGCTTGCCTTTAGGCAAATCTTTTTTTTTTTTTTTTTTTTTTTTTTTGGTTTTTCGAGACAGGGTTTCTCTGTGTAGCTTTGCGCCTTTCCTGGAACTCACTTGGTCACCCAGGCTGGCCTCGAACTCCCAGAGATCCGCCTGCCTCTGCCTTCCCAAGAGCTGGGATTAAAGGCGTGCGCCACCACCGCCCGGCGAAATTGTGTTTTATTGTGGCCTTTTAATGCAGTCATTATACTACACTTTTTAAAGTCTTTTTCTGTAGTTGCCTTGGAGTTTTAAGAATACTTTCAAATAGTGTGCTGATCTTATGAAACAAAGATCTTCTTACCCCCTTCCATTCCTACATCATTTATACATAAACATGCATAAATTTTGATACATAGGTAAGAATATTGTCTTAGTGTTCTATTGCTCTGAAGAGATACCATGACTACAGAAACTTATAAAAAACATTTAATTGGGGCTTGCTTACAGTTTTAGGGGTTTAGTTCATCATCGTCTTGGTGGGGAGCATGGCAGCACACAGGCAGAATAGCTGAGAGTTCTACATATGGATCTTCAGACAGTGGGATGAGAAAGACTCTGGGCTTGGAATAGGATGTTTGGAACCTCAAAGCCCACCCCTAGTGACACATTTCCACCAACAAGGTCACACCTCCTAATCTTTTCAAATAGTGCCACTCCTGGTGACCAAGGATGCAAATCTATGAGCCTATGGGGGCCACTCTCATACAAACCACCATAGTCTACTCCCTGGCCCCCATAGGTTTATAGCCGTATCATAACACAAAATGCATTTAGTCCAATTTCAAAAGTCCCCATAGTCTATCACGATCTCAACATTGTTTAAAAGTTCAAAGTATCTTCTGAGACTCATGCAATCTCTTAACTGCAATACTCTGTAAAACCAAAATCAAAAAGCAAATCACATACTTTCAACATACAATAATCACAGAATATACATTACCATTCCAAAAGGGAGGATAGGGAGCATGGTGAGGAAATACTGGACCAAAGCAAGACTGGATAAATTCCAAACTCTGCATCTCCATGTCTGGTATCAAAGCATTCTTCAGCTCTTCAACTCCTTTCAGCTTTGAATACAGCACATTTCTTCCTCTTGGGCTGGTTCCATACCCAGTCTGCAGCTCTCCTAGGCAAGTATCCCATCACTTTGGCATCTCTAACATCTTTTTTGTTTGTTTGTTTGTTTTTTGAGACAGGGTTTCTCTATGTAGCTTTGTGCCTTTCCTGGAACTCACTCTGTAGCCCAGGCAGGCCTCGAACTCACAGAGATCCGCCTGGCTCTGCCTCCCGAGTGCTGGGATTAAAAGGCGTGCACCACCACTGCCCGGTGGCATCTCTAACATCTTGGGGTCTCCAACACAATCCAAGCTTCACCTTCACAGCCTTATGCAATGACCTTTCTGGGCCTCCATGTCGGAATGCCTGGCAATCCTAGCCTCAGCAGCTCTCCTCAGCCATGAAGAGAAATCTCACAACCCCTTTCTTGAATCCTTTACTCTAAACCCAGAACCATGTGGCCAAAACTGTGAAGTTTTTCTGCTTGCTGAGGCTGGAACTTGGCCCTCTTGTTCAAATACATTTTCACCAGTTTTCGATGGGTGCCTTCACTGCCTACGCGTCTCTTTAGTTTGTTTTTAAAAGTTGGAAGCTTAGCTGGATGGGGTCTTTCCCTGAGGTAACCACTCCTTTTATTCCATTTAGCATCAGGCTTTTCTTTAAATTTTGTCTCTTGGAGCATTGGACTTGGCTCCCTTAAACTTCCCGGTCCTCTTTTTCTCCTCAAACTGAACATTTTGTACTTTTCCTTGCTCAGCTTGTTCCTTTTCAATACAGATCTGCATGAGTGGTCACTAAAAATCACACACAACACAGTCTCTATTTTTTCTCTCTGCCTGTCAGCCCCACCTACCCTTTCTCCTGCCTTGCTATTGGCTGTTCATTTCTTTATTAGACCATCATGTATTTTAGACAGGGAAAGTAACACAGCTTCACTGAGTTAAACAAATGCAACATAAAATAATACAGCACAACTTTACATCATTAAATAAATGTTCCACGGCATAAACAAATGTAACACTTCTTAAAATAATATTCTACAACAATCTGTTTTTATCTATGCCACCATTACCAGAGGTAGCAAATCCCTTGCTTGCTTTTCAAGAGTACATCTTCCCATTTTTACCTTTAAAAGAGCTACAGTCTGCTTTATAAAAGTAATGGACCTGAGTATGGACATAATTACTGATGGCCCAATGCAGTTTTAAAAATAACATTTTATTAAAATGCCAGAAAAAGCTTTTCATTCATGAGTATTGTTACATTTTTAAATCCACAAGTATTCTTGATGATAAATGAAGACCAATAGGAGACCACCATGAGTATTTACATACTCTCTCTCTCTCTCTCTCTCTCTCTCTCTCTCTCTCTCTCTCTCTCTCTCACACACACACACACACACACACACACACTGGTATTTTATTCTAAATGTTTTCCCTTAACTATAGATTTTATTATACCTAAACATTTACAATCACATGGCAAAATTCCAAAGACAAAGGTAAAACAAAGGAGGAAATTTAGAGGCCCTAAAATACCACAAAAGGGAAATACACAGACACAGAAGCAGAGAGAGAGAGAGAGAACACCCTGATTTCTAGTGTAAAGGGGAATCTTTAAGTAGCTACTGTGTGTCATGGACATAAAATATATTTTTAGTTCTTACAGCAGCCCTCTGAGTAAGGTATCATGTCCCTTTACATATCAGGAAGACTACCCAGGGATTGAAGAAATCTATTAGGAAATAGGAAATATCTAGTTAGTGGGTAGCTTCCTAGAATAACTATTTCTTTTCTTTTTCTAATTTCTTTTAAAAACTTTTCTTTTTTTTTGTTTTTTGTTTTTTGAGACAGGGTTTCTCTTTGTAGTTTTGGTATCTGTCCTGGATCTCACTCTGTAAACCAGGCTGGCCTCGAACTCACAGAGATCTGCCTGCCTCTGCCTCCTGAGTGCTGGGATTAAAGGTATGCACCACCACTGCCTGGCATTTTAAAAACTTTTTATTGATTCTTCGTGGGTTTCACATCATGCATCTCAATCCCACTCTTGCCCTAATCCCTTCACACAAACCCTCTTCCCTTGCAACAGACCCCCAAAATGAAACAAAATAAAATTTAAAAGAAAAGAAAAAGAAAAATCTCATTGTGGAAGCTGTAGTGTGACACAGTGAGTCACACAGTCCTTTAGTCCATACATCTTTACTTGCAAGTGTTCATTGCAATGAGTCACTGGTCTGGTTCGAGGCCTCTGGTTTTTGCTACACTATTGACACTTAGCCCTCACTGGGACTCCTCTTGGATATCCTGCTGTTGTCCTGTGTCATGGAGATCCTGCAACTTTGGGACTGCAGGACTGGTCCCTTTACGTGCTCCAGCAGATCATAGATGAGGTGAATGTTGGGATAGGCCAACTCATAGCTCTGGGCCTGGGTGGTTGCTGGGTTCATCAGCGCTCTGGCTCTCCCTCATCCTCAATACCAGAACAACTATTTCTTATCGCTCATAAGAAAATTGGAAATATTTCCCTTTTATTTAAAAAGAAAAGTAAAACAAAATAATATATATAAAAAAAACAAAGGATAGCCACTAAAGTTTTGAAAAAGCTCAAAAGGCAAGTTTTAGACTGTGGTTGTGAGTCCATATTAGAGTGTTGTTGGCCCAGCATGCTGAAGGCCATGGTCCACCCACAGTATTGGAAAGGATAAGGAGGCCAGTCACTGCATACCAAGTTGCTTTTAAACTTCACATTTGTTAGTAGCTTTGTTGAGAACATGCTCTGCTCATGTGTAGTTGTAAGATATAACAGCAGATATCCCTTGGGTCTCTCTATTTTCCTCCAAGGTTATCATTTTAAGAGACTATAGTTCAGTCTTGCGAGCTAAAGGCAGCTTACCACTTTCACTCCTACTTCTTAGTTCTACCATCGCCACCATCTTCAATGTTATGTGTGTGTGTGTGTGTGTGTGTGTGTGTGTGTGTGTGTGTGCTGTGGGATGGTCTGTATGTCAAATGTGTTGCTGATTGGTCAATAAATAGATCACTGATTGCTCAGTGGCCAGGCAGGAAGTATAGGCGGGACAAGGAGGGGAAAAAACTGGGAAGTGGAAGGCTAAGAGAGAGAAACACTGCCAGCCGCCATGATGAGAAACAGCATGTGAAGATGCCGGTAAGCCACGAGCCACGTGGCAAGGTATAGATTTATAAAAATGGATTAATTTGAGCTGTAAGAACAGGTAGCAAGAAGCCTGCCACGGCCATACAGTTTGTGACCAATATAAGTCTCTGTGTTTACTTGGTCGGGTTTGAGCGGCTGTGGGACTGGCAGGTGAGAGAGATTTGTCCTGACTGTGGGCCAGGCAGGAAAACTCTAGCCACATGTGTGTGTGTGTGTGTGTGTGTGTGTGTGTGTGTGTGTGTGTGTGTAGCAGTGTGTACTTCTGTCATGCACGTACCACACCAACTTAGATGTCATACCATCTAAGTTAAGATAACAGAGCAGTTCCATCACAAGGACCTCTGTGTGACTATGTCAAAATCACACCCACCTCTTCCCCTCTCTTGCTCAGATTCCCTAACCCCTGAAAATGACTAATTTGTTCTCTGCTCCTAAAATGTTATCATTCTAAAAATGTTATAAATGAAATAACATGTATATAGCCTTTAGTATTGTCCTTTTTAACTCTGTAATTTCCTGAGGATTCATCCTGGTTGCTGTGCATATTATCAGGATATTATTTTTTACTGTGGAGTAACATTCCATATATGGATTTGTTAATTTGATTAAACATTCACACACCAAAGGACATATGGAATTCTTCTGGTTTGGGGCTAATGCTGACATTTGCTTATAAGGTTTTACATGGATACGAGCTTTGATTTTTGAAATGAAATATTGCATTTGCAAGGGCATCTACTAAGTTACTTGTTAAGTTTGATTAGAAGCTGCCAATGTTTGGGGGCTGCCACACACTTTTCATTTTCTACAGCAATGCATGGGTGGGTTAGTGTCTTCATACCCTCACCAACATTTGGCTGTCACTGTTTCATTTGAGTCACTACTGACTGTATCATGATATCTCATTGGGTTTCATATTACTTATTTATTTATTTTGCAGTAATCCTGTTGCTCTTGCAGAGAACCTGAGTTGGGCTCTCAGCACCCACATGTGGCTGACAACCTTCTAAGTTCCTCTTCCAGGGGATGTGACACCCTCTTCTGCCTTCTGGGGTCACTTCCTGCAGGTGGTGCAGGTCAAACACTCATATACATAAAATAAAAGTAAATAAATCCTTTAGAAAAGCAAAACAGTCCATGCAAAATACGATGCCTTTGACAACTTCTTGGAATACTTTAGTGGATATGTTTTGACATAACTGTTCTTCATTTGGAATAGGCAAAGGAGTTTTATAAATATGGGTGATTTGATTTTCTGTGATATGGTCTTGATACAATAGAAAATTATTTCCTTATTAATTTATGGCCATGTGAAATATACATGGGCCTACTCCCTATATAAGAGGGTTAATTATTTCGCTATCTGATTTTTCTTTTCTACCAACAGGAATTTCTTTTCCGTTTATGACTTAGTTTACTTCTGTACATATGCTCAGCTCTACTACCGGCTCAGATGTCCTTGGAACATTTCTGCTTCTCCTCGACATTACAGATAACAATGAGGTCATTTCACAATTGCTTCTTTTCTGCAAAGCACAGCTGGTTCTGTTTGGCTAGTGGCATTCTCGTCACTGCACTTCCTGAGTCACCAGAATATTTCAATTGACCCCTTCAGAACAGATTGATCTATGCGATCTCCTTCAACAATAAAACATCCATAATCAAATGACTACAATAGCCACTGAATAGTGTGCTCCCCTATTCTGGGCCAGGATCATTTTATTTCATATGCTTTCAACGGCCCTATTATTTCTCTGAAACTCTGAAGCTTAAATTTTCTAAAATCAAGCATATGGATATTTGATTTTTGTTCTCCAACCATTTATTCCTCATGGGTTGCCATTGTGGCAGAGTTTCTTCTGTGACTTTGAATGAATCATAAGTCACAAATTACTTGATCTCCTTATTGTTTGTAGGGTTTTTGTCTATTAAGTCACTTTTCTGCTTTTTTAAATAAGCTTACAATTTTGTTGAAAAAAAATCTATGATATATTTAAGGATGTGATGACATGCATATAAAATATAATTTCAAAACTGCTCAAATAATCTCTTATGGTGTTCATATCCTCCCTTCATAACACAGGAAAATTCAATCCTCACATGTCATTGTTTGACTGAGTTATTTCTCTCCACCAGAAGTTTAAGCTCTTAAAGGTGAAACCATATAGGTTTTTTTAGTACAGTATTAGCATATTACACAATGTTGGTTAATAAGGTACTTATGTCATTAGCAATTTGTTACTTTTTAGATCCAAATCCACCCTTCCTTGCCTGGTCTAAGAAAACTAAGTTGGGCACAGCAAAGATTTTTTTTTTAACCTTGTAATATTTTGTCCATCCTTGCCAGTATGAGGTGCTGGAAGACACTGTGGAGGAAGAGATGTCTCTTCTTCTGCTATGATTCGCCTGCCAGCATCTTGCAGCTCAGTTTTTCCTCCATCCAGCTCCCTCATCATGCCATTTCCCAGCAAACACAGTGTGATGGGCTTTTCCAGTTCCTGGCTCCAGCAGTGTGTGGTAGACAAGGAAGTCCAGCACCCAGCAGACTCTCCTATGAGTCCTTTAGCATCTATACAGTAGGCCACCCTGTTGAGACACTTCCCTGTAAACATCTTCTTTGGTACGTCTTTAGGTTGCTTTGTGGTGATGATTGATGTGTGACTGCCCCTCCCTCGCATATATAACAGCTTCTGCCTATACCTCACAGACCAATTTCCAAAAGGTTTGGTCAGCATGATGACTTGTCTGTTCTCCAGTGGTCTCAGCCATGTGCATTCCTCAAGCTCTGAATTTTGGTGATCCACTCATTGGAAGGACTAATTTTTAATCCTGTGTGGCTGTCTGCTTGGCTGTAGTCTATGTTGTTAAGAATTCTCCATACTTCATTTCCATTATATTAGTTAATAATTCTTTATATTCCATTTCCCTGTCCTATCTGCCATGCAATTGGTCTGCAAAGTCGACTTTGACTGATGAAGTAGTCAATAAATATCTGTTCAAAGGAATAAAAAAGTAAAGGAAAAAGGAGAGGATGGTAGGAAGAGAGGAGAAGACTGAAGAAATGCACAGGGGCAAGGGGGAGGGAAAGAAGAGAGAGGAAAGGGGGGGTCAAGAGAAAAAGAGAGGTTATTACTGATATAGCTCCTAACCACATATGTGTTTATGGTTCTTAACTAAAATTATAATTTTTAAGAGACACATTTAGCATTTTTTTCTGAATACAATCCTGTGCCATTGCATTTTTCATTATTAGTTTATTTTTTTCAGCATCAATTTCCCCAATTTAGCTTACTTATTCTCTAAAATTTATTGAGTGTCTATTGTTTACAAAGCATATGCTATCAGGTTTTGTGGGATAATGAAATTGTTCATAATTCTACAAAGAAAAACCCATGCCTATGGAAGTCTTAGGTTGTATGTGCAGCTAGGTAGACATAATGTCAAACTGCCTTCTCTATAGTTGTTAATACCCCAAGCTAAAGTGACTCTCAGTTCTGATTAAAGAAACTTTTATTCTCAATGAATGATTGTGAATGCAGAGACTCATGGCTCCCCGAGATGCTGAGAAGAAGTGAAAGATGAGATCTCAGCCTTAAAGGAGTCATTTAAGCCACCTGCTCTAAGACTCAGGAAACACTGCAGAAGAGGGAGCAGAAGGAATGTTAATGGTTGGAAACTAGAGAGAAGAGCTGCAAACTTCTGTCTTCAGAACATGGCACAGCATTACAGTCATGATCTGACAGTAGTTAGGGTCGCCTGTACTGAGTCTGCACAAGACTGGGCCTGTCATCAGTCAACTATGGACTGGGTTCAGAAACTCATACGACCATACCCTACCCAGCTGAACTACTGACTACTGATGGATTCTTAGAGAAAGGCAGTCATTGTCCTCACTTGTATACCCCAGGTTAGCCCATCAGGCTCCAAGTGATAGTTTGAAACTTTTGGTCACACAGACGGCCCGGGTTAAACTCTTTGGGTCATCAGAGAAAATACAAAGACATGACTGTGAGAAAGGGACTTGTAAAGAGTAGAGGAGTTGACATTAGTGGAGAGAGGCAGGAGAGAGCGAGAGTGAGAGTGGCTAGAATTATTATATATACATATGAATTTGTCAAAGAATTAAAAAATGTAAGCCTGGCACTGGTGACACACACCTTTAATCCCAGCACTAGGGAGGCAGAGGCAGGAGGATCTCTGTGAGTTCAAGGCTAGCCTGGTCTACAAAGCGAGTTCCAGGGCAGCCAGGGCTGTCACACAGAGCCCTGTCTCAAAATAAAAAGAATAAATAAATAAATATATAATAAATACATAAATATATAATAAATAATAAATAAAAATATAAATAAATGTATTATATATAAATATATATATATATACATATATATATATATATATATATATATATATATATATATATATATATATATATGAGACAGACAGACAAACAGAAACGAGCTGGAAGACAAGTAGGAAGGCAGCCAACACAATCACAAACTCATAGCAGCTTCTATTACTTGCACTGGGCCTATGCAAGACAGGCTCTCTCAACAGCCATGGATGGAAAACAAACAGAAGGATCATGGGAACAGACCCCTTATCGCTGAACTCTGGAAGTCACTATTGATGGACTCTGAGTGAGGGCAAAGCCACCATCTTCAGTTGTACATTCACTAGTGTAGCCACCAGACTGCAGTGGATAGTTCCATCCCCAAGACTTCAGAGATGGCTTCAGTCAAACCTAGAGGGACACAAACATAACTCAAAAAGAGACAAGAAAAGAGATGGTCAGGGAAGAGGGGAACGGACGGACAGGAGAGAAAAGAAGGCAAGAGAGTGTGCAGGGGTGGGGGTGGGGGGGGGAAGGGGCAATCGGAATGCATTATGCACATGGAAGAAATTCATCAAAGAACCAATTCACTTAAGGAAAATGAAAAATGACAGAAAGTTCTATTCCTTCAAATCTGCTTGCCAGGGAATTTTCTTAATTTCTCACCCTCTCCAATATGGGACATACTTCACGAGCTAGTCCTAGAATTCCTTAAGTTCTTTTTACTTTTCTGAGAAATTTAAAGTTTACCTGTAGCTTGAGTTTTCCTGCCTGATCCACAGTCAGGACAAATCTCTGTCACCCGCCAGTCCCACAGCAGCTCAGACCCAACCAAGTAAACACAGAGACTTATATTGCTTACAAAATGTATGGCCATGGCAGGCTAACTTGCTAACTGTTTTTACAGCTTAAATTAATCCATTTCTATAAACCTATACCTTGCCACATGGCTCGTGGCTTACCTGCATCTTCACATGCTGTTTGTCATCGTGGCGGCTGGCAGTGTCTCTCTGACTCAGCCTTCCACTTCCCAGCTTTATTCTCCTCCTTGTCCCACCTATACTTCCTGCCTGGTCAATGGCCAATCAGTGTTTTATTTATTGACCAATCAGCAACACATTTGCCATGCAGAACATCCCACAGCACTTACCTTTAGAATTTATTTTAATTTCATTATTTCCCCCTCCCTCTTCTTCCTCCAACCCCTTCCACATTCCCCTGCCCTGCTCCCAAAAAAATTCACAGCCTTTTAAAAAACATGTGTGTGTGTGTGTGTGTGTGTGTGTGTGTGTGTGTGTGTGTGTGTGTGTGTGTGAGAGAGAGAGAGAGAGAGAGAGAGAGAGAGAGAGAGAGAGAGAGAGGGCTGTGTGCGGAAATATGACTGCAGCTGCTGAGTATACTTAGTTTTATGTGAACATTTTTAGGGTTGTCCCATTGGTACTAGATAGCCACTTAGGGGACTCATCCCGGGGAAGAATAATTTTCCTTCTCTCAGCAGTCGTTAACTGCCTGTAGCTCTTCACATAGGGGTGGGCCCTGTTGAGATTTCCCCTATCCATAATGGCATGCCAACAGGTATCATCATTGTTCAGATATTGTTAGGCAGCCATACTGTTGAGATTTCATGAGTGTCTCTGAGCCTCTTCCAGGAAGCTTGACTGGTCTTTGTTTCTTAGGCTGCTCAGTTTGTCTCTGCTTCTCCCAGGCTGCCAGCAGGCCTGAGCCTCTTCTACTAGGCAGCTCAGCTGGTCTGAGAGTTTCTCTCAGCAACCCTTCCTGCTCATACATACTCGGGGAGGGAGGGACCTAGCAAGTGTGGTCGGTTTCAGGGACTTCCTGAAGCTGTTTTGAATCGTGTACTTTCTGAGCTTAAGGAGGGTCGGTGCAGGGTGGAGAGTTTCATCTCCCTTTAGAATAAAATCCTGCCGCTTCACTTCCCTGTAATCATTCATTCTTAAACTAATCCTTTTGTTTCAACTCCACTTAGAATGTACCATGCTTTAACAAGCTTCCCTTTGAGATAGCAGGTTTTAATTCCGGGGAAACTGCTAGACAAGCTTCCCCGTCATTGCAGAAGACACAATCTCACAGTACTTTCTGGTCCTCGGGGTCTTACAGTTTTTCCACCTTCTCTTCCGTGATGTTCCTGGAACCTTTGGGGTTTGGGTTGTGTTGTAAACGTGTCAGTTGGAGCTGAGCACTCCATGGTCAATTGTTCTCTGCATTTTGATCAGTGTGCCTTTCTGTGATGGTCTCCATCTACTGATAAAAAGGAGAGCTACACTTGTGTGGGCCCAAGGACAAGTATTTGGAACGAAGTTAGGAATTATGCTGGTTTAGAAAAGTTGCAGTAATGGGTTCTCCTCTAAGATCCATGATGTCACCAGCCATGAATATTCGGCTAGGTTTACTCACTCACCTTCTCTTCTGTAAGTAAAATATTTTACTACATTTTCACTTTCCCTCTCATTTCTCTGTCTCTTGAGGTTCCTCTATTTATCCAACAGGGCATCACTTAGTCTTCAGCAATCATGGAGGGCCTTTGACACTACTGATTCCATGAGAGTATCTTTTTAAAAAATGGTTTAATTTTGTTGCTGTTATTATTGTATGTGTGCATGATCTGTGTGTATGAGCCTGTACTCATGCCATGGTGTGCCTACAGAAATCTAAGGACAACTTTTTGTGGAGTAGGCTCTTTCCTTCCTTCTTTATGTGGGTTCCAAAGATGAAACTCAGACAAATGCCTTTACCCTCTAAGGCAGTCATTCTCAACCTATGGGTCACAACCCCTTCACATATCCTGCATATCAGATATTTACATTACAATTCCTAACAGTAACAAAATTACAGCTGTGAAGTACTGATGAAATAATTTTATGGTTGGGGGTTACCACACTATGAGCAACTGTATTACAGGGTCACAGCATTAGGAAGATTGAGAACCACTGCTCTAAGGGATCTTCTTAGCCCTTTTTTAAACATTATTGTTGTTTTTGTTGTGTTGTTTGTGATTTCTGCAATGCATGTGTAATGACATTCATGTAAAAGTCAGAGGACAACTTTTGGGAGTCAACTTTAGGGACCAAACTTGGGTGGTCAGGGTTGCAACGCATGTATGAGATTTTACCTGCTGAGGCATTCTACCAGCCCAAGAATATCCCTTCCAATGTTTTGGCTTTTCATGCTTGGTTTATGTGCTTGAGTTTATGTAATAGAGCAAACATCTTTAATGACAATATCTAAAAAGTTTCAACTTATATATGCTTGAGATGTATAGAAAAGATGGCATTGAAAGGTTGAAGACAAGAGGACCATGCCGTACACACTGGGAAAAGCATGATGGGAGGAAGGCATAATGAACCATTGGACTGGTGAATTGACTGGCAACTGTTTCCAAGCACTTATTTATATACATATGAATAAAACTGCCAACTCTTTCTTTACCCTTAAAGTCTATCTTAAGGACATTTTCTCGGACATATATGAAAGCAGCATTTTTCTTCAAGTTATTTTTTAATCTGATGTCCTTCAGCAGGACCTTAGAGGACTAACTCTAATTCATTACTTCCCCACAATTAACGTATCTGAAAATAAGATGAATCACACAACTGATGGCATCTTATAGTTGGGAGATCTCAGCTTCATGCTGCCCCATAGCTTCAGAAAGGCTGAAACAAGCATCCATGGCTACCAATATGACCTTGACCTTTTTAACTCCTTATCTCTGATCATGAAGAAGCCCCTGGATTCCAAATGCACAGACTTTAGATAGGCAATTTCCTTGGTCCATTAACTGCCTGGGTTTCCTATCAGTCACACCAAACATTCATCAATGACCCTTTTGTCAGTGAGGAGGGAATACTTGATGAATCCCTCTGGGACTGGTAAGAAATTTAAAAATTCTTACTATGTGTACAATACAATTTCTCAATGATGAAAGAGTAAACAAAAGCATGTTGTATTTTATACATGTCAATGCCTTACATTCCAAGAAATGTGACAGTAATGCTTAAATTTACATTTGCCTTGCTGAGCAGGTCTCCTCATGCATCCCATCACCCAGCAAGCATCTCAGTCTCCTATGTGTCTAGCCTTCTTCTCTATACGGATCTTTTCTCTCTTGAAAAAGGAATGGTTGACCTCATTAGGTCAAGCCTTCTCTCAGGGAGTTCATCTGAATCAGTCTGATGTATAACATTTCAAACATGAGGAATGGGTAGCACCCAGGAAGTAGAATTTCAGAAATGGTTTCAGCCTGTCAGTCCTTCCTGCTGCTGTCACATGAGCTTTCTTACCCCTGGTTATCCAATCAAAGCCTTTCAAGTGAATAGATCTGGGTGATCAGACATCAGCCACAGAAACACTTTCTTGTATTATCAGTTTTGTCTTAAGAACTATCCATTTCACCATAAACTAGGTTATGCACAAGAGTAGTGTGAACAGAGGGAACAAAATTAGAATATTTATCCCATTAGGTTTGAAGGGTGTGGACTTTATTTTATGGCTTAACCAGAGAGCAGCAAATCTAGTTCTAGTCAGGGAATTTAATTTGCATCTCATGAACTACCTTGGCAGAATTCAACATTAGCCTAGAAAGGCTCATTTGATTAAAGAACTAGTGGACATTACTTCTCACAGGCTAATCAAGTTAATTTTAATGGCTGTAATAATGTCTCCCTGGCAAATTACTGTGAAAATCAGATAAGCTACCTCACATATTCTGAGTGATTTGTAAATTATAAAGCATTTAAACAAATATAGGTATTTCAGGACTGTTTATTCCTTTGTGACAGTCCCTAGGTTCCATTCCTGCCCTCCCCCCACCCCGTACATATTCCTAAGAGATATTATATCACTATTTAACCAAGCCTGACTTAAAATTAACCATGTTTTCAACTGCTAGGTTAATTCAACATATTTAGAAAACTATCACAGGCCAGCGATGGCCAGCCATGGAGTTGTTAAACAGGCATACACATTGAGAACACAGTGGGTGTGCATGCACATGTACACACACATACACACACTGATTTTGGCAGATCTGCCTGAGAAGCAGCACAACTCTTTAACTCTTGCCACTACTGTGTGCAAAAGTTGGGAGCTGTAGACCATATCTTGAGAGGGTATAAGGCATTCTAATTCCAGAAAAACAAAGTGGGAGATGCTACTTCCTCTCACGCTAAATCAAAAGCATGGCTCCAGGAGAAACAGGATTTAGATGTGAGTTTCTGGACTCACTTTCCTCCTGAACTGAATAAAGTTAACAAATGGAATGCATTACTGCAAAGCAGTGAGCCAGACACAAAATGAGCTATGTTGACGCCAGGATCCCACAGTTTGTTAACTGAGATACTGCAAGCCATGCTACAGAAGAGCCAGGATACAGTAGCCTGAGGTCCCTTCCAAAGGGTTGTCTTACAGTTTCTATTGCTGTGAAGAGACACCATGACCATGGCAACTTTTATAAAGGGAAACATTTCATTGGGGTGGCTCGCTTGTATCTCAGAGGTTCAGTCTATTAAATTATCACCATGGTGGGGAGCATGGTGACGTGCAGACAGACACGGTGCTGGTGAAGTAGCTCAGAGTCCTACATCTTGCAGGCAACAGGAAATGGTCTGTGACACTGGGTGGTATCTTGAGCATAGGAAACCTCAAAGCCTGACCCCACAGTGACATACTTCCTATGACAAGGCCATACCTACTCCAACAAAGCCACACCTCCCAATAGTGCCATTCCCTATGAGCTTATGGGGGCTAATTACATCCAAACTACCACAAGAGTGCTTCATTAAAGATCACAGTGACCACAATCAAGCCTATTTAGCCTCCACAATAAAACATGATTGCAGAAAGGACTCATCTGTCTAATTAGTTATCCAGAGATCTCAAAGATGCTGAGTGATTCACAAAATATCTCTGGAAGATTCCACAGCTAGACATGTCTAACTTTTTAGATGGAAGAGACTTCAAGTATGTCACACAGATATACCTGAAGAAATTACCATTATTGGTATTTATGCTTATCTTGATATTTGATATTAATATGGCTTCCAATAGCCAGGCAGGGTAGACACTGAAGACTAAGAATAGGACCAATTAATTCCACACTAAACTAATACGATACAGTGTTTTTGAAAGATCTGTAAGACTTTTTTGAGGTCAAATATATTAATTTCATCTTATGGAACCACCACGAAAAACAGTATAATCGTATTTTAAAGATAGATGATCCAAAAGTAAGCTTAAGAAATGACAGATCATAGCTTATATAAAAAAGGAATGTTAACGTCAAAGAAACCAATCCACTGATTAAACCTCTGCTTAATTTCCATTGGTATACAGCAGGCCTTTAGAGGGTACAACTGTAGCCTTTCAACTTAAACCTACTACCCACTGGTAGCCCCCACACCCATGCTTGTGTCTTCTGGACTCAGTGTACAGCCTGTTCTTCTCATATTATGCACATCTGTCAGAGGTCAGGCCCCACACAGAACTCAAGAACCACAAAAGCTGAATATATATTGTGTTGGCAGGTGACAAACAAAATGGAAGACTTGGAAGCTGGTTTATAGATATGCTGGAGGGAACTGGCTTAGGTATAACCAGAACTTGGGGCCAGGGTACAAACAGAATGTTCCTTCCACAGTTCCTGTGTGTCAACTCCTTTCTTTGCATTTACAAAGCAGTAATGTGCGTTCATATGTATGTGTTTATCAGAGGACTGGGTGCTAATGCCAGATCACATTCTTCCAGCTTCTGGAAAGAAGAGGAATAAAACTCTTTTCTCTCACTGTGTTTGAACATGGGAGAAATAATGTGATTGGTACAACTCCTGGACAGAGTGGACAGAGGGGAGCTATCAAGAATGACCTATCTTAGAAACCTGTCCCCTTGTTGGGTGGTGGTGGAGCATACCTTTAATCCCAGCACTTAGGAGGCAGAGGAAGGCGGATCTCTGAGTTCGAGGCCAGCCTGGTCTACAGAGTGAGTTCCAGGACAGCAAGCACCACACAGAGAAAACCTGTCTTGAAAAACCAAAAAAAAAAAAAAAAAAAAAAAAGAAAGAAAAAAGAAATCTCCAATTCTAGGATTTTGGCTAGGAAGAAAAGACTGTTAGTAGAGAGGCAATGGATTACAAGAAGACATTTAAAACTGCAATAAAACTCAAAATGCCACTTGATTAATGGAAATGTACTATAAAGGAAAATGTCAGATAAAGCAAAATAAATAAATATGAAGGTTTGTGTAGCCCTAAGTTTTCTCAGGTCCCTCCTGGTCCTGTGGTCCTGAGTTCCTCCAGTTCCCCCAGCCCCAAGTTCCCTCAGCCACTTACAAAATAGTCATCCAGAGGCTTAATATTAATTGCCAACTGTATGGCCTATGGCAGGCTTCTTGCTAGCTAGCTCTTTCATCTTAAATTAACACATTTCTATTAATCTATGTTTTGCCATGTGGCTGTGGCGTTACCAGTCTGCTGGTATCTTGCTGCTCCTTGGGTGGCAGGCTGGCATCTCTTCTGCCTCTGCCTTTCTTCCCCTCTTTTTGTCTTGGATTTTCCCATCTGCCTCTAAGCTGTCTTGCCATAGGCCAATGCAATTTTATTTATAGCCAATGGGAGCAACATATTCACAGCATACAGAAATACATCCCACAGCAGGTTTGATAATCAATTTTCACAGACATGACTGGCTGTGATAGGAAGCAAGATACAGCAGAATTCATTTAGGTAATGTTTCTTTTGCCTTTCCTAGAATATAAATTTATCTATTTGGTAAGGCAAAAAGAAAAGTTAATGCCAGGCATGGTGGTACATGCCTTTAATCCCAGCATTCAGGAAACAGAGGCCAGTAGATCTCCATGAGTTCACGGCCAGCCCGTCTACATAGTGAGTTCCAGGTCAGCCAGGACTACATAGAGAGACCTTGTTTCACCAACCCCCACCCCCTGAAAAAAAGGGGGGGGAGGGAGAAAGAAACAGTAATGACTTGATTAGAAGTAAAAGCATGCTGACCTAATATTTGGCCATTCTACCAACCTTTGTTGTATTTCCCCACATGGAACCATACCATTCCCAAGTGAAAAAAGAAAACAAACACATTGATATCTGTCAATTTGCAATTTTTATTGTAGCACTTAACGGATTTTTAAAAATATCATGGCACTCTGAGCAAGAATCTTAAGTTATCTATTCATGCGTTGACAATGTTTGGAACATTCTTAGAATCCCCTTGTCTTAAAGTAACAGACTGGAATGATAAGCAAGTGCATCTGAAGACATATCAATATCAACAATAATAATATTTTCAAGTGTTGACTCTAACATAGACATATTTACTCTCATGGACCTTGTGCCTTCTAAGAAGGGTTCTTCTTATCAGTACTGGCAGTGGATGCTTTCAACCATGCAGCCAGACAGAAAAGCAGTACTACAGAGAGAGTATTATGGGGGAAAAGCCTGTCTTCTCCTTCACAAACTGTACAGGATAGCTGTGGCTATACTTGAGGAGAAGTGAGTTTTAATGACAACCACCACCTAAAACATGCATACATTCCTATAACTAGTAACATAAGAACAGTATATTTCACCACGTAGACACCAGCTGTCCAGCCTGGCTTCAGGGTGCCTAGACTTTCACACATCTGATACCGAGGGAGCTTCTGAATTGACGCTTCTGGGCAACTGTCTGGTACTGAGGCTACTTCTGGGGAAGCATCCCTTATAAACCCAAGCCACCATGTTCATTTCCCAGCACAAAGAGTTTGCTGACTACTCAGATCTGAGACTCTCCCATCATTTTCCTACTCACATAAGGCTAAAGTAATAGCACTCTGTTAAGAGAAGTAGCTTAAGTAGAGGACATACCAGGGTTCTGTAGAAAAAGTCATTCACGGTTTAGAATCTTTGCTGAGCAGAATGGAGAGCCTAAAAGAGAAATATCTTGGAAGAACGTTTTTTGTAAATTCTGCTGCCATTGTGATTTAGGACTCATGATAAATTGCCCACAGTTCTTCTTTGCTTAGGAGATATTGTATAAGTAAACACCAGGGCTCAATAACAGAAATAGAGTCTTCTGAATACATAGCATGGCACTTAAAATAGAAGAACTAGTTTAAGTATGTTTCTAGTCCTCTTCCCATAGTTAGCCTCAGTTGTTAGTGCACATAGGTAGACAGTTGGTTGTCTATAAAGGCAACGTCTGGTGGGATGCCAGCACTGGTAGATCCTATGCCTTGTTCTTTCTTCTGCTTACTTCTCCCAGAGACATCCCTGTTTGCCTTCTTGGGTATCTAATTAGATATATTTCACTATAAGAAGTGTGGAGGTAAGGAGGATGTTCTAAAGAGGCAAGCATAATCACCAAATCAGATCTTTCTCTCAAAAAAAGAGGAAAGTAAAAGATATATAGTCATGAAAAAGTATTCTGCCTAATCACAAATTCACATGAAAATTTTCTTTCAGGACTGCTAAGTCACGGTCTAGTATATACAGCATAAAAGATGAACACACATCCAATGTGAGCACCAATAGTGAAGACAACCTTCTTAGCACTTATGAAACAAGACCTCAATGAAATGTCTTCCTTTTCTTTTTCATGGAAATGTTAGAACACACTCAAAAGAACAGTCTATGGCTGCACAAATCCAGAGATACTAGAAGAAAACTAGTCAAAACTTCTTGTTAAATACATAATTTTGATTATGACATCCTTTCAATTAAATCCTATGTGTTCAAAATGAAATCTTAGCATCTTGGGACAAATGTCTACTCCACATTTCAAGTTGAGATCTGCTGCATTGGTATGAGTTTTGGTGAAACCTGGTGAAAGAAAGAGGAAAAAAATTAAAGTTTATTCTACCACAGGATGTTCAAATATGGCTTCAATTCATTTTTAATTTTTTAAAATTAAACAATAAAGACTGAAGGAAATATTAAGTTTCAAAAGTGATCAACAGATACAGAATAAAGAAATCCTATTTTGCATAAGTTAAGTGTTCATTCAGGAAATAAATAAGTGAATAACCAATTTAACTTAATATACACTGCAAATGACATTTCAGAGATAATGGACTTTAAGTGGTAAGAAATCACTCCCCCCTCCCCACTTTGGCCCATCAAGCACACAATGACTAATACAAGTATAGACAAAATTAAAAGTATCAGTGCAGGAGGTCAAGTCATTCCCACATGGTTAGGAGAGAAACTCATGAAACTGCACACCTAGCTGAAAAACTATTGGCAATCGATGGCTGTTGGGCAAGGGAAGTCATTTTTGTTTGGGGTTGTGGCCCTTGGTGAGTAGGCCAGGTTAATTACTATTTGATAAGTATTTTGGAAAATCCTTCTTTCAAAATGTGAGCACAAGGGGAAAAAAGTAAACAAGACTCTTTAGTTAGGAAAATATTGGGTCATGGTGTCACAAAAATAAGCCACTTACAAACGTATCCAACTTACAAACTTCTATATGTCAAAGAAAACAATCAACTAAGTCATGTATCCAAAAAGGGGTTTAATGCTCAGAATATATAAGGATAGCTTATAAGTCAGCAAAGAACAATAACTTGATTTAAAAGTAGGCAGTTGAACAGATGATTCTTCAAAAAAGATACTCAGATGGCCAATATACAAATGATTCTGTAAGCCAGTGACTGTAAGAGAAATGCAAATGAAAGCCCTGAGAATGGTGGTTAGAATACAGCCAGTAGGGAAAGGGCATGGAAGTTCCTCACAGAATTGAAAATGGAGTTTGCACGTGACCCAGTAATCCTACTCCTGGGGACATGTCCAAAACATTTCAGAACAGGATCTCAAAGAAATACTGTATGCCAGCGTCTATAACGACAATATTCACAGTAGTGAAGAGGGAGAGGTAACCCAAATGTCCAAGCAGAGGAGAACACTATAATGCCCTAAAGAAACCGAATATGGTAAAAAGAAATGGGAGGCTATCTCATGCTCATGGATTGGAAGAACAAATATGGTTAAAAATATATACCCTATTCAATGTAATATAGAGAGCCAATGTGGTGCTTTATAAAAAAAAAAACATTGTATGAGTGTTTTGCCTGCATGTGTGTACATGCACCATGTGTGTGTCCAATGCCTGTGGAGGCCAGAAGAGGGCAGTGGATCCCCTGGAATTGGAGTTACAGAGGTTGAAGCCTCTATGTATGGGGGACTAAGACTGAAGTTGTCTTTCTCAAGAGCAGCAAGCGTTCTTAACCACTGAGCCACCCCTCCAGCTATGAAGTTCTTTTTCAAAATACCAGTCACTTTCTTCACAGAACCAGAAGCAACGCTGTAATTTAAGTAGAACCACAAAAATCCTTGAATCGTCAAGGTCGGTTTGAACCACAGGGGCAAAGTAGGAAGCATTTCAATATTTGAATGTAAAATATGCTGTAAATCGATGGCAACTGAAATATATGTGTGGTGTTCTTAGAAAGCAGACATAGACCGTGCATACTAAGTACTCGAGTACTAAGTCCAATCATCATCTAAAGTCACCTGCTTTTGACAAAGGCACTAACAAATAATGACAAACTGAAAACACTGAGGAAAGCCAGGCTTCTCAATACGTGGATATCCATGTGCAAAAACTGAATCAGACCCCCCTGCCCCATCTGTCAATCACCAATTACAAAATACAAGACTCTTAAACTACAAAACCACCAGAAGAAAGCGAGGCAAAAGCTTCAGGACTTTGAAATTAGCAAGGATATTTCTTTTTTAATCGAGGAGAAACTAAGGCACAGGAGGAAAAAAAAAATAAAACAAAACCAAATGAGATTGTATCAACTAAAGAGTAGAGGGAATGAGCCACAGAGTGAGCAAGGTACAGAGAGGCAAGACTCCATGCGGTATGCTCTCACAAAGGATTAACAGCTAACACACATACAACAAAAAGTTAATATCCGGAATGCATATATGGAATCTGAACAACTCAATAGCAAAAGCATTTCTCAAATAATCCAATTAAAAATGGGCAACATGGCTGGGTGTGGGGGCGCCGTATCTTTAATCCTAGCGCTCAGGAGGCAGAGGCAGGAGGATCACTGAATTCCAGACCAGCCTGGTCTACAGAATACATTTCAGGATAGCCAGGGCTACACAGAGAAACCCTGTCTCAAAACAAACACATGTACAAACAAACAAAAAGTGTATAACATATCTACATAGACATGAAAGGGAAACATAGAAAAAGCCAACAGGTTATATGAAAATTCTCAAAATCATTAGTCATGAAAGAAATAAAAATCAAAGCCATGATGAGATGCCAGCTCAACCAGGTAGATTAGCTATTACCAGAGAGACAAAGATGCTCTGGGTCTTTCTGCTAAGCCCAAGTATAACATCATGAAGGAAAAAGTACTGGCAAAGATACGGCAGGGACACTTGTAGGAACAGAATGGCAAAGCCACTGGGAACATCACTATAAGATTTCCTCAACAAATTAAAAATGGAATCACCACATGACCTAGCAACCTCACTATGAAGGAGCCAAGGCCATTACACCAACGATACAACTACATTCCCTAGTCATAAGAACCAAGAAATCGAAACAACCTGAACGCCTACCACCTAATGAATGGATATAGAAAATGGTATCCATGCACAACAGAATGCTATCTAGTAATAAAAAATGAATCGCTGAATTTTGGGGCAACGTCCATGAAACTGGCAGTCAATGTTTTAAGCGAAATAAACAAGCAAGCACGTTAAAATGAGTATTGCATGATCTCACTTGCATGTAGAATAGAAAAAAGTGTGAAGTCAGAGAAGCCACCAGTAGAATGGGGGTTCCCAGACGCTGGGAGGAGAATGGAGAGAGGGATCAGCTGGATCAACACTGAGTGCTGAGCTACTGTTAGGAGTGAGAATGTGCAATGTGCCGCTGTGCGGTGGCGTGACTGCATATTAATTATATAATTATATATATAATTATAACAGCAACGTGCTTATGTACGTCCTAACATTGGTAGAAAGGATTTTAAATGTTTCTATTACAAAGACATGCCTGGGGGCAGGAATGTTTATCCTGACAGGTATACAATCCATACAGATATTAAAACATCCAAATATACCCCTTAAAGAAGTCAATTTTCCTATCAGTGTAGTAATAGTAAAAGGAAGGGAGGATACTGGAAAACAAGAAGGACCGTGGAGACAATTTCTTATCTATGAAGATAGGAAAACTAGCCGAGTGTGCACACTCGGTCCTCCTCCCCCATGTATGTCTAACAAAAACAGCAACATTTTCTTTCTGATTTACCCATATGAAAAACAAACAGCTAGATAATGAAGGTCTTGTGCTGCATGTTCCTTTGCAGCAGAAACCAAAATTTCTGCGGATCTCTGAAGGTGTTACCTGACAGAGGGTTCCTATTCCACACAGAACGGAAAAAAAAAAAAAAACAAAAAAAAACAAAAAACAAAAAAAAAACCAGCTGATTAAGAACGGTTTGCTTGTTTCACTGGAGTAAGAAATCTTAAACAGTTCAAGTATAAATACATCCCCTTTCTTCTCCCTGAGGTTATAAGAAAGCTAATTAAAATTTGCTTTTGAAGCAAGGTATTGCTGGGAGACTGCTTCTTTTTTCCAAAGGGAAATTCAGAAAAGGTTAGTAAACAAAAGACCTTGGTACAGTACCAGGAGTGGTTACTATGTACATAATGAATTATACAACAAAGTCCTTTCAAAGAAATTTGTTATGCACTTGTAGATACAAGCCAAGCCTGTGTGCACAGGAAGTTAAGTATGAAATCTATGGCTAGCATATCAAATAATTTTTGTAAAACATGGGCTTTCCTAACTTCATCTCATTATATTTCATTGTAATTAAAAATGGGTTCTGTCCTTCACTGTTTTAGAGACATATCTATTCCTTTCACCTTCGATTAACTTTAGGTTAATTGCATCCAGCTGTCAACCCCAACAGGAAGGTGACTGGTGATTTGCAATAAGCACCTTTATACGCACACAATAAATAAATAAATATAATTTTAAAGTATAAATAAATAAGTGTAAGTACAAAAATTTTAACAGGAACCCTCCCTATATAATTACTGGGTTTCCAACTCTGAGTTTTCTGTGCATTATTATCTTCCTACAAGTAGAAAAAAACGAGTTTGCACTTCTTACAGTCTAATATCTCTAATGGATGGACTATAAGGCACAGAAATGACTCAGTCAAGGAGGATGTCATCATCAGATGTGTGTAAGAATAAGGAAGTATAAGGAAGCATTACTTTTCCATAAGTGACTGACATCAAGATTAGCTACACATCAAGAACAGATGGCCCCCAGGACTTCACACAAGGCAGATGGGCAGGAGCTTGTCCTCTGTCCCCTTTAGCTCCTGCTGTGTCCTCCTGTTCCTGTCTCATACCTGACAGCCCTGGCCTGAGTCACACACTTACTATTCTACCAGCTCTCATAGGAGGCGCCCTTTCCTAGGCCTGCTCAGACCAGCTCCTTACACTCACAGAAGCGAACGGTTTGTGTCCTGGAACCATTTATTCACCCAGCCTGTGGTTCGGCGCCAGGCTGGCTCTGTTCACAGGAACACTTACTGCGAAGTCACAGCCGGTGCTCTTCTTTATGTCGTCAACAGTCAGGCCTTCCCAGAGCTCAATCAGTGTCAGCCCGTTCTTCTTATCCACGTCAAACACACCCTGTGGGAAATCAAGAAAATGACAAGGACCATTTCCATCGTGAAAACTGTCACACACAAAGAGACGGACTTTCAAGTTCCTAGAAGAGAAGTAAGATCAAGGATCAAAGACTGAAAACCAACAATGAAAAAAATGTCCACTATAACTGTTACAAATAATACCAACTCCTTAACCAGCCATTAGTTGGTGGCTACAGTTGGCATCTTCTAGCACTGTAATCAGTTTGGGGGTTATTTGTTTGTTGTTGTTGTTTGGTTGTTTGTTTGAGATAGGGTTTCTCTGTATAGTTTTGGTGCCTGCCCTGGATCTGTAGACCAGGCTGACCTCGAACTCACAGAGATCCACCTGGCTCTGCCTCCCGAGTGCTGGGATTAAAGGCGTGTGCCATCACCACCGCCCATCTGTTTGTTTGTTTTTAAGCTGTCTTCCATTTGTTAACTCTAACACATTGGGTGAAGGCCAGAGAGGTGACCAACGATCTGAAGAGGGAAAGGATTGAACAAAGTGGGAACGAGGCAGGGTGGAGTTGGAAAGAGAAAGGATGGGGATGATGGGGAAAGGCTGCTGGGTAAACGACTGGAGGAAACAAAAGAAGACACTAGAGTACCCAGGAGTAATTATGAAATAAAAGTTGCCCTGGCCCGGAAAGCCCAGCCAACTCCACTAAGTAGCTGTTCAAATTCTCAGTGGTAAAGCTCTTCTTCAACCTCTAAATTCCCAAGAAAACACATGGGTCTCAAGAGGAGGGCATGAGAACCCACAGCCTTTTGGTGAGCACATCAAATGGTAGTGGTAGTGTCTAAGACAGACAGGAATGCTCACCCCTGCCTGAACAATCCATCCCAACGTCATGGCCACAGTACCAACCGGTCATGGTACCACCATAGCATCACTTGACTTCAGTGGAAGGGGTCTACAAAGCATTCACTAGAGCTTCCTACTTGAGAATTCTTCCGGAGTCTTCTCAAATGACTTCTGGGACCTGCTTAGTTCTGGGGTACTTACTTCTTGGGGAAGATTGTCTGCTAGTAAAAAAAGCTTTCATTGGGAGACCCAGCTGCTTCTCTGGGGCTTCAAACCCTGCTCTACAGGTCTCTGTGCAGTAACATGACCCTCTGCCATCTCTCATAGGGAGTTTCCCTTCTCAGACTTAAAGGTTACATTTCCCAGGTTTTCTTCCATGAATTTAACTTAAATTTACCTATCATTTGTAGTCTTTGATCTTTATTTTTCAACTACCTTTCAAGTCAAACCCTAAATCGTCGTGTTTAAATACACTGTGAGCGAGTAGGCGACATGCAGAGAAGGAGCGCCGCGCCGGCTTTTGAGCTGGCCTGTCACACAGCTCTGCTGCATAACAGCTAAGCGGCCTGGGGAGCCTGTCTTTGCAACCACGGTCAGAGAGCACAGGAATGCCTCCCTGCGGCTGTGGTGCCAGATACAGACAGGAGAATAATACATTCTCGGGACCATGTCCGGGCCACAGTATAGGCGTGTTGCTATCCCTTAGCAGACTGCCTAAGCCAAGTCAAAGGCCTAAGAGAATTACTGTCTCCAGTCGGTTTAGAGTTTTTTTTCCAGAAGGAACATCGCAGGACAAAGGGATGCTTACTTCCCATGTTTGTTTGATAACATGGTTGATGTTACTGACATGATGACTGAAATTGAAGAGGAACTGGGATTCATTTGGTAGTCTAAGGGGCAAACAAAAATTTGATAAAAATAGAGAGTAAAACCTAAAAGTTGAATTGTTAACTGCTAATCAAAAATGATACTGAAACTACCTTGTCTTACAGATAAGTAAGTTAATTACTTTATTACTACCATAAAGGCTACATTATGGATCTGACAGTTATTATAGCCAGGTGCTGATGGGGAAGCTATCTTTTATAACCTGATCCATACAACAGGAAACAACTCTAATTACTTTCAAAGGGCAACCTAATGGAATTCTCCTTGGTGCTGATTATGGAATTCTGGTTCCTTAACTGCCATTGCTTTTAATGGTATTACATCCTCATCCTCTCATCCAGCAGCATCTATGAAGCACTGCATCCTCATCCTCTCATCCAGCAGCAGCATCTATGGAGCACTGCATCCTCATCCTCTCATCCAGCAGCAGCATGTATGGAGCACTGCATCCTCATCCTCTCATCCAGCAGCAGCATCTATGAAGCACTGCATCCTCATCCTCTCATCCAGCAGCAGCATCTATGGAGCACTGCATCCTCATCCTCTCATCCAGCAGCAGCATGTATGGAGCACTGCATCCTCATCCTCTCATCCAGCAGCAGCATCTATGAAGCACTGCATCCTCATCCTCTCATCCAGCAGCAGCATCTATGGAGCACTGCATCCTCATCCTCTCATCCAGCAGCAGTATCTTTGGAGCACTGCATCTTCATCCTCTCATCCAGCAGCAGCATCTATGGAGCACTGCATCCTCATCCTCTCATCCAGCAGCATCTATGGAGCACTGCATCCTCATCCTCTCATCCAGCAGCATCTATGGAGCACTGCATCCTCATCCTCTCATCCAGCAGCATCTATGGAGCACTGCATCCACTCATCCAGCATCTACAGAGCATCTGTTCTGTAGGACTCATGGAGGTAAACAGGCAGCTTCCTTCCCTGAGATGCCAAAGATTCAGATTAGCTGCCTTGACTTTCCTTTCTCACTGTAAGTCCATGTTCTGATTGTGGCCACACGCTAAGGATTCTCACTAGCTTATTCCAGTGCTGACTTCTCCTTGGAACCCTAGATCCAAATCTCCCATTGTCTCTTTTCAAAAACTCAGGAATGTAAAATGGAAGGTGTCAAACTAAACCTCTTTTTTCCCTGCCTCCCACTGCTCTTCCTCCTCCTGCGTTCTCGAGCTTTGCCAGGACACAGCAGCTCAGACATTCTCTCTTGCTAGAAAATGTAGGGCTCACCTGTCTTACCAGCTGTGCCCTACTCATCCAATTAGGCTGAGTCCCATCTCCTAAATCTCTCTGGACTATCCCTCTGGTTTGTGATTTGGGATCCTTTGCGTTTCTTACCTAGTCCATTGATGGGCCCTTTTAATTACATTTGTCTCTCCTCCTCCTCTGTCTTTTAGAAAAAACAAAAGTTACAGTGCTCTGACTAATGCAAAGTGGTTTCCTAATTAATAAGAGAACTGCTGAAGGGCTCCCCGTACCTCTCCTCATAAGAATCATATTTTTAGGAGAGCATCCACATCCTTCCCTGACCTGATCCCTCACAGTATTTTCTGCTGGAGTTCAGAATACAGCTGTCCCCTTGCTCTAAGCTGTCCCCTTTGCAGGTTCTTGAACAGGCTGGGCTTTCTTCACCCCTCTGAGACTTCTCATGGGTTTCTCCTTTGCCTGTGATGTCTTCTTTGATTTTCTTTTCGATCATAAAACTCCAATTTGTCTTTCAAGACTCACTGTTCCACTTATCAGTTTTCTCAGCGGGGTAAGTATGACCCCTCTATTTAATGAGAAGACTGGGTCCAGATCAGTTACCACGCGAGGTGTTGTGGGAGCAGTATTGAGGGAAATAGGCAGAGGTTTGAGGTCCTTTCAATACAGCTGTCAGTGCTAAGTTAGGATAAGCACGGGATTCAGGGAAGTACTCACAAGACATGCAGGGAGGGAGAAGAGATACTTGACAGAGAAACAGAAAGATGCATGCCTGAGACAAAAGACAAACAGGAAGCAGGGATGGATGGATGGATGGGTGAATGGGTGGATGGATGGATGGATGGATGGATGGATGGATAGATGGATGGACAGACAGACGGATGGATAGATAGAACATTCCAGGGAGTGGTAGGGAATGTGCAGGCCCAGAAGCACATGGTCCAGGGGAGAATGCAACAGAGTTCCTGGCATTTTTAATACGGCTAAGGCAGGAGAGTCTAAGTCAGAGAGACTTGACTATAAAAGGTGGCACTTGGGAAATGCTGTGTACGATGCCATCCAAAAGCAGTCCTTAGTTACTGCTGGGTTACCACATGAGTTCCTAACATGGCATCTGGTGTGTGCCACACCGTGACTTCTCTGGAGCTTGTTATTCCGGCTGCTGGAGATGCTGGATGCCTGCCGTCTCATCCTATGGAATGGGTCTTCTGATGAGGGACTGCAACCTCCCCTCCTTTTCGTAAGTCATTGCTAGAAACCGTCTGGCTCAGAGAAGGTCCTCCAAAGAAAAGTTTATCGGATGAATGAAACAACATGCAAGAACAGAGAAAGTAAGAATAGAAGGGGCTTGAAGTGTCATTCAGCTTTATCACCCATAAAGGTTATATCCTAGGTATCAACATGCTGGAGTGAATGGTAGGGACAGTGGTCCACTAATAGGATGCGATCACTGTGCACTAAGAGGATGAGAAGCCCCTTTGTGATGCAGGTGGAAACTGTAGCTAGGCTTCAAGGATGGGTGGAATGCAAGAGAGCAGAATGAGGAGTAGGAGGCTCTGTAGGTAGGAGACCTGGAAAGCCAAGGGCAGGGCAGCAGGGAGAGGCTTACTGGGGGTGGGGGATGATGCAGGGGTGGGGGATGGTGGGGGGTGGGGATTGGGTTGGAGAACAACAGTGCTAGAAGACTCCTGGTCAGGGCTACCCTTGTATTAAAGAAATCAGGATTGAGGACGACTCTGTCTTCACTGCAAAGCAATGGTTCTTCTCAACAGGCCCTGTCCATAGCTTAGAGGAGACTCAAGACATAACAATGACTGTGGTGCACTTGTTCTCCATACAGCACGTTTATGGAATTCCACACAATCTCAGGAATGCCCGACCAGCTGGAACCTTCCTTGAAAATGCAGCTTCTGGAAGTGTTGCATACTTAACCTACCATAGAGCACACTTTAGGGTGTTTCTTCCCATGTTGTAAAGAAGGCTAGTGAGACAGACACTGTGAGATACTACCGCCATACAACTCTGGTTAAAAAAGAAAGGCATCACTGAGAAGGAGGAAAAACTCAAACAGGCAATTCTGTCCTGTGGCTTCATCAAGAAAAACACCTTCCCCGATGACATGCGGGAATCACGCCATTCCCACTTCCTAAGTTCAAATCTGGGATAGGAATCTGGCTGTGGACAGCTATCACAACTACTTCTATGATACGAACAGTTTTAACTGTATAGTTGGCCAAAGTTTTCCATTTATGAAACAAAATACAGAGGCATAGAGGTGGTAGGTGTGTTCTGAAGTCCACTTCATAAAAAGATCAGAAGCCATGTAAAAAGCAGAATGTCTTGACCCATTGTAGGTCTATACTGTACCTCATGCCCAAGTAACTCAAACTCAATTGTGTGTGAATTTCCTAAAATCAAAACCCAACAGTGTATTTGTGTGATTTTGGCAGACAAGAAAGAAAGAGAAGAACACTCTGAACTTTATATAGATCATCCATCTTGACATCTTAAGAGTCCAAATTTAAGGCTCAAGAAAGCTCTTCTCTGATTAGAGCAAACTGTGAAAGCTACCCAGCGTACGAGTTCCCATTTGTGTGTGTAATTCCAGAGAGTTGTACATGAGCAAGTCTACATTTAGAGACATTAATTTTCCCATTCCATAATTTTAGATGATAGTTTTTAAAAAGCCTCAAATGTGTCTCTAAATAAAATAAGAAAGAAGGCAGCTGATGTGAGTAGAATCAAAAGAGGAAGGTACTTTACCTTTTCTGTAATAATGCGGTTGACACACTGCTTTCCCGTCAGTGGTAATGTACACTTCTCCATGATTTTATGTGCATTTCCCTGTTTTAAAGAACAACAAGAAAACATCAACAACAGTGTTTAGGGAGCAGGAAAACCAGGAACTATCAGAGACATCTACTTTTAAGCATAGACTGTTTTCAAACATATGCACAGTCAAGCTCTCCTCTTTCTCAAGGTACCTTCCATGCCTGGAATAACTTAGAGAGGGCCCCTACAACTAACCAAATGCTTAAGAGATTTATTGGGAAGCCCTGTTCCACATATTTGTACTCTTAAGCCTCAATTCCTGTACTACCTAATGTACAGTTCCAAGTCTCATATCCTCATTTTTCTCTTCCAAAGTATGGCCCTCTTAAAACATCTGTAATTATTTGCCAAGAGTAGGAAGTATGCATGGAAAATGAACCTGCAACCCAGCATCCCTCTTCTAAAACAGATTTAATATTATTTGCTAAAAGAGTAACAGATACACAGAAAATAGCAATGCCTTGCTTCTCTTTTCAATAGGAAAACACCTCAATTTTCTTCTATATTTTCATGCATTTTCTCCTACATTTAAAGCAGTATATTTAGCATGCCATTTATTCCTCGCTGTCAATTTTAGAGATTATCTACTGGTCTATTTTTGTGGTACATGAGCACCTAATTCTCTTACAAGTTCCATTTGCAGCCCCAAAGTCCCCATCATCATTTTCAGTCCTCCCAGTCACAATTTGTTGTTAATTTCAACCATCAGAACTAATTTTATTCTTACCTAATGCCCACGCAAAATAGACCACTGCTCAGCCAGGTGGACTCAGTATACTACGTTCACTCTCTCTTGTGACTTTTTCCCCTTGAGATTGAGCTCTAATTTGCTCATTAATAAAACACATGACCTGGCTTCAATGAACTTTTTCTTTTTGAGATTTCTTTTAGTCACAGTGCCCTTTCTTCAAACATAAAGCAAAAGAGGGATTGTGAACAAAAACCAGGTTTTACCCATTAACTCCCTTCCCCAGCCCCATCGTGACCCCAAATGTAGAAGTGGCTTCCCGGGTGCTTCTGTGGGGCCCAGCTGTAATATCAGCTTTGACCTCTCCCAGTTATGATTCAACTTCCTTTTAGCTATGGAGCACTAGGAGCATAAATGAATGGGTTGAAGGCTGGCCTAGCACACTGAGGGTCTTTTCTTAAAAACACCAAAATGTTTCAGCTTTCTTTTGGACCTAAACACCCCAAATACAATGATGTCACCACCATCATCAGCCATCTGCCTATTTTGCCTGCTTAAACATCCATCTATAAATTGGTTTAGAGATCTCCCCTGACTGGTATCAAACCAACCACATGTTCAGAGACAATGAATTTCAGACATCAGGGTCGAATTATGATTCTACTCTTTGTAGTAACTTGTCAACTTTGCAATGCACCTGTAATTAAGTACATGCAAGTCAGTGCAAGGCATAAAAGGTCTTCTAAAGTTTCTGAATGGATGAACATATGAATGAATGAATGAATGAATGAATGAATGAATGAATGAATGAATAGGGATGGACAACTTTTATAAATCCTGGATGGGTTGTTTTTTAAAAGACAAACTCTATAAGCTTAACTTAGTCAAAACTAGTGTTGACTACAGATTAAGTAGCTAGATATTACACCTTGAAGACTAAGTTGTTTCTAGATCTTGCTATGTAAGAAAATTTACAGATGTAGAATGAGAACCTCGTCCTCACGTCTCTTCTACTATCGCCTCCCTTGTGAGAGTTCACATTCTGCATGTCACAGAAGCTAAATTTAATAGCTGAAATTAATGATGAACATTGAACTTCTATAGTTGTCAGGTTTTCTTACATTTAATATAGCTCAAATAAGACATGTCACAATGAATCCCAAGCCTGACTTCAAACGAAGTGAATAGTTTGTAGGCCTCTGAGGAACACGTCCTGCGGGGAGCTCTCACTTGGTTCTCATGATTTGAGGAAGAGCTGCATTTGGTGATTTGGTGTGAAGGCTGCATCATGGATTGTAACGAATAAGCAACCCTGTTTTAGGGGAAATGATGAGTTTTAACTGACAACATTAATGGTGCCCTACCAACAGAGACCTTTCATATACTATTTTCTGCATAAATAATATAACGTAGATAGGAAAGGTGTGGACCTCTCATCAAAGAACTTTTGTACAAAGGCTGGACCTTCTCACATTATCTGTGTGAGGTCAGTGTGTCCATACTTTTCTTGCCCACCTTACTTCACAGTATTATTAAACTAAATATAGCCATCCAACATTTAGTAAGAATAAATGTTAACTGCAATTGCTTATACAACTTACAATTAAAATTCATATAATCTACCAATAAATTATTTATGAGCTTGTAAGTCCCTACATGAAGTCTGACATAGAAATAAGCCCCCCAAAATGGCCTAAATTAATTTCCTGAGACCCACAGGAAAAGCAGTACATATCTGGAGACAAACCATAAGCCTGGCCAAGGAAACCAGCCCCTGGTGTATTTGTGCAGTTAGAACAACATAGCTAGATGAATCCATTCACATTTAGCTCCAAGACATTGCAGACATCAAGGAGAGAGCAAAACAAAATGCAGAAAGATGAAACAACGTCACAGTTGCAATGCAACAATAGGTTAGCTCGCCAGCCAAACTATGACTGACTCCCACTTTAGCACGCTTTCCTAAGCACGCCCGGGCTGAGCATCGGTGCAGCATGACAGCTGCATACATTAGTGATTCACAGAGCAGGAACAATTGCTGGTTTTGAACGTTTAAAAATAAGTTCTAATAAAGACTGTCACTATCGTATGGCAGCATCCAAAACACTAGAGAAGTCCGAAGACCAGGACTCTCATTTAATAGGGACCTGAAGGCATTTATTTGGACCTTTAATCTCTCTGGGTTGTTAATCTCCTATTGCCTTGATCTGCTTTCTCGATCATGATAAGAACTAACTGAAATGTTGAAGGTGTACTGAACTCGGAGGGGTTAAATTGATGCTTAAAAATAAAAACAGGGTTTGGGCATGCATCCTCATCATTCTGCTTCTTTTTCATGTTCTCCAAAAGGCAGTTGAGAAAAGACAGAAGCATGGATACAAAGCATAAGAGTTAAAACGTCTGGAGCTAGATGAGTGGTCCATGCTTGCAGACCCAATGTCTCAGGAAACTGAAGCAAGAGAGTCACTGGAGCAAGGGATTCAGCACTGACCTGAACGACTCAGCAGGCCTCCAAAAAATGGTTCTGACTAACCCTGAGGGCTCCTGATTTCACTACACTTCATCGTAACTTTTACTAATTCCCAAACCTTATTGCTTCCAACTATTTCCCTGACAACTTTCTCCTCTTCCATACCTTAGGTCCTTCACAACTTTGTCAATGACTTGGGCCTCAGAACTTTCCAGTACTTGCTTCCCTGTGAGCTCTGCAATTCTTTAGATCTCTACATGACATCCAAGAACTACATTTTGCAGTAATGAATGACTCTGGTTAAACGATAATATCTCCTGCTATATCAAAACAGTACATTTCAGGGCATCAAAATGCACTTAATCTCATGGAACCAGCTCTTTTGGCATACAGCAGAATGTTCTAGGAACTGGTCATTCCCAGGCCACCAGCTACCGGGAAAATGAACCAAATTACATCCCATCATCTCAGATTCAAATGACCATAGCCTTTCTAGTTTTAAGAACAACTTCTCCAATATCCCTTCCATAGTGTCCACTCCAGTGTCCCGGGGCACCCCCAGTACGATGGCCCTCTTTGATGTTCTGTGCCTCCTTCTCCCCACTACCCATGATATGTTATTCATCTCCTATCAATTCCTAATAGCTTCTTAGCATGCTCAAAGCTAAAACCATTCATCTCTGCATCTACAGGAACGAGCAGAACACTAAGTAAACCACAGTGACCAATATACACTGTCTGGATATTACAATCTGATTCAGAGAACTCTGACAGAAATGGAGCTATCAAATACCATGTGGCTAAGTACCTGTGGACTGCCTGGGGTGTCTTTCTGGCTCTCAGAAGTACACTTGCACGCACAGTCCCAGTATCTCTGAGCTCAACAGAAGTTCATCTAACAGAAGCACTTGAAAGGGGATCACAAGACTTGGGGAGAGGAGGGCAAAGGGGGCAGAGCAAAGGCACATCAGGCCTGTAGTGTGAAACAGAACTTCAAAAGGAGAAATGAAGCTAGTTTCTGTGCCTTCCGCTTGCTTCTTCCTAGCCGCCAAGGCTTGTCGTAATCTACCTCAGAGGCTGAACTCTGCGCTCCATATTTAATATTAGAAAGTAAATATTCTCCGATATTTAATTTTTAGTACACGGTATCACAGAAGCCTGTCTGTCAGCATGCAGTGCCTTCTCCCTGGTCACCCCTCACCATGATGATGAAAGCAAGTAAATAATCTTCTACATGTACATGCACCTCCTTGGGGAATGCTGTGTTTGTTACCAACTACATGACTGTCAGGTCACTAGCATGAGCGATGTGGGGCATGATAAAAATGGATTGCTAAACAAGGAAAATTGGGTATACAGAGTACCACGCCAGGGTGAATTTTCTCTCACTGAGTTTATCCTCATGGGGCCTTTTGGCCTTTCCTTGTACCTGCTCAGTGGGTCCTAACAGTTTGCAGGGCACTGGTGGAGACTCTCAGTTGGCAGAGAACTGCTGCTGCTATGACCCATCTTTATACAGAGATGCAGTAACAGTTTGTGGCCACAGGGATACCAGAAGGGAGTACAGTTGGAGTTAAGAGAGAGAGAATGGTAGCAGTGAGGGAGGGGGGTGGAGTCAAACCATATACCATGGACGGCTAAGAGACATCAGTAAGAAACTGAAGTCTTGAGTCTAAGAGAGATGGGAAGTTACAGGAGGGTTTGGACTGAGAAAGAGGTGGCATGGGTGTGTGTGTGTGTGTGTGTGTGTGTGTGTGTGTGTGTGTGTGTGTGTATAATATATTATATTGTTATATTATAATATATATTATATGTTATATTATATTGTTATAATATTATAATATATTATCTATTAGAATATGTTATATTGTTATATAATATTATAATTACATATATATTATAATATAATGCATATGTTAAAGCCACTGTGTCCTGCTCCCACCTAACCCTTCCACCTTTGCTCTCTGACAAGGACTTAATCCCTTGACAAACACTGTCCTGGTCTCACACTGTCCTAATGTCCCTTCTATTATAACAGTGAGGTCTCTGTCAAACTCTGCCCCAGCCGTCAGATGTCCCTGGAAACGCTCCATGGGAAGAAGCTTGTTGTTGCCCCTCAAAATGAACTTTCCACTCAGCTGTACAGCCCATCTTCTAGCCTTCTATCATAAATACATAAGCAGACCAAGCTTTCTGAAGAAAGAACCACATCTCTTCCTTTTTATTTCCTCAGTCCCTATCATTAGTGCCCTCCACGGAGTAGTCCCTGATAAAGATTTGATGCCTGCATAAACAGGTGACCCAACAATCCACATAAGGCTTTCCTACCAAATTCCAAGGCAAAAACATCAAAGAACATTCCTTTGGCCATTCATAGAAAATGGTAGACATTCTACCCTCAGACCCGTCAAGTCTTATCCTATTCACCCAGAACTCTGTACAGGCAGTTGTAAGCCAAAAGTAAGACCAAAAGGGTAAGGCAGGAGAGTAGGATCACTCAAGGACAGGAGCCACACCATGGAGCAGAACTGAAATCCTGGAAACAAGGATGAGGCAGGGGGCTTGGGGGCAGGGCAGCTGTAAAAAGCAGGCAGGCTATGGTAACCCAGGCAGGGTTGACTGTATCAAGATGTTAAAGAGGAACTCCTTGGTCCAAGTACTTGATTACGAGGAGGACCTTTTGGACACTTCACCAGGGACCTAAATATGGGTAGGGAAAGGAAAATACAGAGCAAGAAGATTGTGGAGCAGTACAGATCCACGTTTATGGAGATGGGGTACAAACTGAATGGAACCATGGTGACGGTTCAGGCAGGGGTGAGGACCATAGTGATATTTCAGGTAGGGGTGAAGACCATGGTAACAGTTCAGATAGGGGTGGAGAGGTCAGCATTTCTCTAGCTGAGGCAGAAAGAGGATGAGACTGTTTAAGGGAAAGGGAGATAATTTCATTTTGGAGCATGTTATAGCTGAGTTGGCTCTGGAACATCCAGGGAGCATCCTCTAACAGGAATTAGAAATACAATTCTAGAGCTCACCAGAGAATTCCAGTTGGAGACAAAGGCTTTCAGGAACCACTGGGTGAAATACAATGATTGGTATAAAAAAAAATGTTTTAAATAATACCCAAGAATAGCATAGGGGATGTAAGGCTCAGAGGACCAGAGATGGAGCTCCATGTCTTGCTGGGAACTCACAAAGGAGAAGATTAGACATCTGTGGGCCCAAGGTGGCAGAGTAGCAATGTAACTCAGCCCAACTTTTAAGGCCTTTAGCAAATAGACAGAATGAAGACAAGGGCAGCATACCGTAACTGGATTTATCTTTAAAATTATAACTTAAACATTCCAGAAATCATAAATGTTCAAGTAGCACTGAGCCCAGCCTAGTGGCATACAGGAGAAGTTATAAAATGCCATCTGCCGCTGGGGTACTAAGTATCTAGTGAGGAAAGATCATAACACAGAATCCAAGGAAATAAAAACGGAGAGATTGCTTTCTCAGGTTTTCTTTCAAGGTCTCGATGGCTTTCTCACCAGAGCAAAAGGAGCTATGGTCAGGGAAAAGGGATGCCAAGGAGTTTCTCTGAAACCTGAAAAGACAAATCTGGGTCTGTGAGACCGTCTGTGAGAGTGAGATGGACACAGGCTGGCACAGATGGAATCAAACTGCCAGCCCCGGCACTTTCCGACAGTCGCCTGCCTACATTCTGGACTTACTCAGAGGGTCTCTGAGAAAGTGAGACTAAGTCTGTGCAATGTTAGGCACATCTCCAGCTGCTAAGGACCCAAACTCTTCCTGCTTCCCTTTCCAGTTGTAAGAGGCAGAGGAAGAACTAGGTCCAAAGATGAAAAAGAAGAAAGGCGTGCATGTAAGGAATTCTCCACAAGCTAATCTTTTAAAAAATATTAGCCGGGCGGTGGTGGTGCACGCCTTTAATCCCAGCACTTGGGAGGCAGAGCCAGGCGGATCTCTGTGAGTTCGAGGCCAGCCTGGGCTACCAAGTGAGTTCCAGGAAAGGCGCAAAGCTACACAGAGAAACCCTGTCTCGAAAAACCAAAAAAAAAAAAAAAAAATATTATACTTTCAAAAATGAAGAAAGATGGATGGACAACACAAAAGCACTAGCTATACAGTGAGATGCCATTATGTCTCAGCCTCAACCAAAACCACATTCCAGTCTGGTGTTTGCACCAACTGTTGGCTCCAGAAATTGCCAGAGGGCAAGGAGGCACGCAGGAGCAGTACCAGCAGGCAGCCAGTTTCGAAAAGTTTCCTTTGTTCTTATTAAAACAATAGAAACATGCTTTGAAGGTCAGCCAATGCACCTGTAATCCTACAGGCGAATAAGTAAGAGAAAAGATGAAAATCTGGTGGGCAGGTCCAGACACTTGTGGAAACAAAAGTACCACTCAGGAATACGAGATTACGTTTCTCTCTTGTGTTGGAATCCCTTTGTGAGCTCTGCACCCTGAATCGATAAACCTGTGCGTGGACGCTTAGTTCACTTGGCTGCCTGTGTGTTATCTAATACAGCAAGTGCCAGGCAGGCCTGAAAGGACAGGTGACTAACTGGAGGGGGCTATCAGGGATGGGAAACCATCGTAGAATATTATTTTAAGATGTGTTACCTTTGTTTATGTTGCATTTGTTTAACTCCGTGAACCTGTGTTGCTATGCCTGTCTAAAACACCTGATGGTCTAATAAAGAACTGAATGGCCAATAGCAAGGCAGGAGAAAGAATAGGTGGGGCTGGCAGACAGAGAGAATATACAGAAGGAGGAGGAGAGGAGGCAGCCAGAGAAGGAGGAGGACTCCAGGGGCCAGCAACCCAGCAACATAGCAAACCACAGAGTAAGAGTAAGATTTACAGAAGTAAGAGAATGGGAAAAGCTCAGAGGCAAAAGGTAGCTGGGATAATTTAAGGAAAGCTGGCAAGAAACAAGCCAAGCTAAGGCTGAACATTTATAATTAAGAATAAGCCTCTGTGTGTAATTTATTTCGGAGCTGGGTGGCAGCCCCCCCAAAAGAGCAAAAACAACAAACAAGAAACCCCCACCTGTCCCTTTTCAGCCTTTACCCAAGTAAAGGATTCAGGGAGGAAGTGGTAAGGTTCACATAGTGCCATTCACAGTGAGTTCAGAGTAGCAGCCCCAAGTAGAATCATACATCCTAGGACCACAGATGAAATATGAGGACAGGTGTTCTATTGATTAGTATTTGGAAGTTATCTAACTGTTGTGTGTGAGGAGTCCTTTATACTTATTTTAATCACACCTGTGTATGGTGGCTCATGCCTGTAGTCCCAATACTCTGAGGCAGGAGGAACTCCACGAGTTTGAGGTTAACTTTGGCTACAGGGTGAGTTCCAGGCAAGCATGGACTACAGAATGAAACTATCTAACAAATCAACCCCTTCCTCCAATTATCTGGAAAGAAAAATTAATCACAAGTAGATTTTTATGTTGCTTGTTCAAATGAAAGTATCTGCGGCAAACACTCCAATTCGAGTGTGAAACAACCCCATGTCTCACTGAGAACAGAAGGAGGAAGGGAGAGCATGTGATCTTGCATCTACGGCAAGCTTTAACAGGGATTCAGTCAGCCACAAGTTTGAAGTACCGTTTATTCTCCTCTATCAGAAATTCCAGCTGAGGAGAAGAAAAGACTTTGGTGAAGAAAAAAAGCGAGAGAGAAATAGAGAGTGAATTTGTTAAACACAGGCCTAATGTTTTGAAAATGAATACACAAAAATAATCCAAAACAAGCCAGACTCCATTGCCTAGGCGTCAACATTAAAGTAACAACCAAAGGGGAGCTGGATGGAATTTCCTCCAAAGAGACATTATGTTCCAGAGGAGACTTAGAAGCTTGGTGTTCTTCCGCCTCTGGAATGAACATTTTGGATGCTGTGCAAAGGCTTCTCACAGCAGTCACCTGTGTTGGTTCCCTTCCTATTCACGCACGTTCATGCCCATTCACGCCCCACTGCTCACTTCCCACTGTTTACCCAAACAACCTATGCAAATCCATTCTTAGGGCAGTGTCCACAAGGACAGCATTCACAGCAGCACACAGCACCAACAGAACTCCCCCGGCCAGCAAGTGAAGGGCAAATCTAGCCCCCATGCTCTTACACTGGGGGTGCATCACTAAATGAAGCCAGGCGCGCACACCACCGTTTCACTCAGATTCGTGAGCCTCACAGGATTAATAAAGCAAAATCTAAGGCCGTACCAAGGGAGGAACAAGACCACCCGATACCACCTTCACAAATCATCAGAGATCAGTGGGTTCTGGACAGCATCAAAGACATTAAGAAGTAAGCAACTTATAACAGTGGCTCCATTTGTTAGAAGACTGGGCTCTGCAGTGAAGGACTTGAAGCAAGTGACTTTACTACTCCAAAAGTTCTGCTTCCTGAACCAAAACACAAACAGAAGGGAAGTGGGGGAGGGGGAGGGGGGAGGGAGGCAGGGAAAAACTATTCTTAGAGGCCGGTGAGATGGCTCAGTGGGTAAAGATGCTTGATTTCAAGGCGCTTGCTTTCAAGGTTCACAGCCTGAACTTCATCACCAGAACCGGAACCAACTCCTGCACGTTGTCCTCTGACCTCTACACACATGTTGTGGCAAGTGGAGGCAGGGGTGCATGCATGTACACACAAACACGCAACGGATAAGAAAACAAATAAATGTAATAAAAAAAGAGAGAGAGAGACCTGTTATCCACTTCATGGGCATGCACACACACAAACACACCAGAATGGCTGGCATGCAGTGAAAGCTCACTAAATGTTAGCTGCTTTTATTTATTATAGGATGAAAGGGGGTGGAAGACTGAAAATGAACTCTCTTAGATCGGTGGTTTTGGCTTCCGTGGGGGGGGGGGTCATTGCCAAATCCAAGCTGTGATCACCTAGCATCTAGTAGGCACCCCATAACTCTGTGGTAATTTGTCAAAAATAATGCTGTTCAGAACGAGAACGTTTGCTATCACCACAGCACAGCCATCATTCTCTCATATGTTCTGGAAAGGACGCCACCGCCTTGGTAAGGCCAGACTGCCCAACTGAAAAGAACTGCTATTAAAAACCAACATGCTATTGGGCTTTTCATTCGAACACAGTGACGCCCAAAACGATAATCACCTTAAATCAGGAACCAATACATCTGCCCCAACATCTTTCCACTGACTTCAGAGGACAGCAAAGCCTTTACTTCAGATGCGCATGCGAGACAAATGTTCCAAGAACACCCTGATACCTGGAGGCCCTCAAAGTTGAACAAGCATCTGGCCAGGTAAGAAACTACTACCTTTCTGTGTTCCTTCCCACTGAAACCTAAGTGCCATCACCTTCAGTAAGCCAGAGAAAAACTAAAAACCACGGTCACACGACAGGGCACAGCGGGGCTCAAAGGCCTGTGAGTTTTTCAGAACTGTGAGGAAAGAGCATGTTACCTTTGCCGAATGCTCCATGGTGACCACCACTTTGGTCTTGGAACTGGACACTAAATCCATAGCTCCTCCCATTCCTTTCACCATTTTCCCCTGTAAAATAGAAACAGAAAGTGAGCAGTCACGTAACCGTTCACTTCCGTCACAAGAGGAAGGAAGAATACCGCCAACTTGCCGGAACAAGCCACTGTGGGAAACACTTCCTGACCATCACTACTCAGTCCTCGAAGCTTTGGAACCTAAAATTTGTGATTCCGTTAGCCTGTGGTGGAAGGATAAAGTTCAGAATAAATTTTAAAATGCCTTTACTATGGTCGTTGATGTTGTTGTTGTTGTTAATCGTATGCATGGGTGTGAACGGCGCGGAGGTAAACGTGACATGGCATGTACGTGCAAGTTAAAGAACAACTCTGTTAAGCGTGTTCTCTCCCTTCCACCTTTTGATGGGTTCTCAGGATCAAACTCAGCCCACCAGGCTTGTGCAGCAGGCACTTAACCTGCTGGGTCAACTCACCAGCCCCCAGGATGGATATTATTACCTCATTTAACTACTAAGTGCTACCAATACAATTTTGTGGACAATTTATTAGTAATAAGACAATCAGTGAATAAGAAACTAATGTAAGAACCTCTGTAGAATATTCTTGCAAAAATATTTGATTGAAGCCTGACACCTATGCCCCCCATTTCTTTCTTTTAAACAAGCAGTTGCTATTACTGATTTTTTTCCATTACAGACACTTTCTAAAGCACATCTGGATTTCCCATAAATTCACATTAGTAGGCTGAGGCAATAAAGACACTCTCTAGTAGTGACTAATCATGAAGGTGGTTCTGTCTGTCTATCTTTCTAGCTCTGGGCTTTCATCTTGAGCTTGGAAAAGAGAGAGAGAGAACAAAAGGAAAAAAAACACATTTCCAGTCAAGCAAAAGCAGAAACTAGACGCTGCATTCAGAACCATCCTGCCATCGCCGATCTATCCCTCCCCACCCCTTCAGCTCCATTCATTATTCATTTATCAACCGCCTTCTCTGTGCCATGCACAGGCAAAGATTCCCACTGCCTGCTCTGTCTCCTGGATACAGAGTTTTGGAAAACACAGGTGTTTCCAAAGATGATGAAATAAATCCTCCCACGGCTCAGTGAAGATACGACTTCTAATGTGGAAACGTTTTATTTATTTATTTTTAAGCTCAGTCCTGTTGCTCATTTGTCAGTAAATACTCTCCAATCATCTCAGAGCTCTAAGGAGATTAAGATGGGCACCTGGATTTAAAATAGGACCTCAAATCCAGGACTCGAGAGACATCTCTGAGGTAAACAGCAGGATGCCAGCATGAGTTAGATGAACAGCAAGTAGGAAAGGAGGAAGTGGCTGGGCGCTTTGTGGCTTAGAGCCTGCCACCAAAGAGATGGGGAGCAGCTGGCAACAGGAGAGGGGAGAGGTGTGTGGAGGACCCAGGATCAGGTGGCTTCAGACAGGGAAGTTGGAAACAACGCAAAATAGCCATGTGGAAATGTGCAATTTTAACTTCTCCAATCAATGCTGTGACCCTTAGTCAGGTGGAACTTTAACAGATTGGCCATCAGGTCATCACATTTCCACAGAAAAGACCAATGTCCTTACGGCTCGATAAATATGGGAAAGCCATAGCAGAAAACAGAAAAACCAGAAATCAAGGTAATGTGCTATAAATTCCTTGAATTAAAAAAAAAAAATCCTGGCTTAGAGTACACCACAGGCAAATTTTGAGACACGATGATTACAAAGATTTAAGAACTTATGACAGTCTCTAACAGGAAGCTTGCCCAATTTAACTAAATGTAATGTACATATTTGAAATCACTTCAATTAGTTAAAGACTTACAGAGAACCTCCTGAGTACAAAATACAGAGCTGGCAGATACATAGCATTTTAAACAATTCTAGAAAAGCCACCTGTTTGCTTCTATTAAAAAGAGCCCTCTCTCCACTCACTCGCTGTATATGAAGTCCTGCATCGCTCAGCTAAGTGATCTGATGTTCTCCAGCCCCCAAAGCACAGGCTGGAAATTTCACAGCACCATTCTTTTTTTTTTTTAATTAAGAATCTTTTTATTCATTTTACACACCAATCATAGGTCCCCCTCTTCCCTCCTTCTACCCCTCCAACCTACCCCTCATTCCCTCCTATAAGAAGGTAACGCCTCCCATGAGGAGTCAGCAGAGCCTGGTACACACAGCACCATTCTTAACATTGAAATGCCTGCTTCCAAAAGTGAAAAAATGCACAAGATTGAAACAGAACACCTGCATCTATTCTGTTAACCTCTGTGTGACACTGGCAAAATATCAAACCTCTCAGAATTTCAGTTAAGTACTTAGATGCCTAAAATAAGACTGTTTATCTCTGCCATAGAGCTGTGGTAAACCCTGCATAAGATAATGTATGCAAGTGTATGGTAAATAAAGTTTACAAAGGTACTCATGTAGATCTTCAGTCAGTCAATTCAATTTGTTGGGTACCTAGTGTAAGCTTGATACTACTCTAGAAATCTTCAAAAACAGGATTCTTTTCTTTGAAATGCTCATTGTCTAGTTAGAGAAGATGTAACCATGAGTCATTTTTAAAAAAGCTTTAGACGGAGAGCAAGCTTTCTTTCTCTGAAAGTGGCATTCCCCACGTCTCCCTCATCCCCAAGACGCAGCTGAGTGGCCTTTCACTTTGTCCTGTCCGTGTGTAATTCTATCATTACAGGGGTTTCCAGCTTTGTCCTTCCTGCCCCACTGGCTCCTTTCCTCCTAAACCATAAATAACTGGATGAGGGAATTAAAGGAGCACAGACATGTTCAAGTCATCGCAGAACATGGGGGGTGCACCTGGTAAGTGTGCCTGGACAAGGGATGGAAAGAAGGGGCAGCTTTCTTACTAAACTTACTCACCAGTTGAGGAAAGTAATACTGAAAAATAGTAGAGCAGTGCTCTCAAATCAAAGTGTTTCCAGTAGTAGCAGTAAAATGTTCAGGTATCTGGTTTTCTTCCCTTTTAGTATGCTCAACACATTGTAAAAGGAAAATAGAATGTTTCCTACCATCTAAACTCCCCAAAGATTTCTGAAACAGAATCAATTACTGAAGGAAGACAAGTGATTCTATCTAGACTGGCGTGAGAGAAAGAAAAACAGTTATCTAAGGCATACTCATCATTCCCTTTTAACCCCGTTTATCAGCCTTCATTTGAGACCCAACCACTTGCATTTCCCAGCTCTGCTACAGTTAAGAGTAGCAGTGAGCCTGCATTCCAGACAATGGAAAAAAAGAAAGGTGATATCGGTGACTTCTAGGTGCTGGCCCATAACAATCCCTGTATGTATGGACATGGAAAGGCAATGTGACAGAATATGGATGAGCTCTCTTCAACCTGGGCCCATGCTCGACTGTGTACAACAAAGCCCACTTACTCAGAACCCCATTCCACTATTCAACATCCAAGGAAAAGCAAATGTTTTGGGTGCCAAATCACTGGAACTGGAAGACTTATTTGACACAGCAGCTAGTTAGTATAACTAATTCAATGAAGTGGTGTCCAAGTATGTTGAATGGATAGCAAAGAACTCAAGGTAGATTGACTGTTAATTATATAATGGGGCAAATGCAAGGGGATTAGCAAGGCTCTTCAGAGGCAAGAGGAAGATGAGTCTTCCAGACACTAGGCTGAGTACCATAATTCACTGCTCTATCCAAAAGTCCGGCACATATTCTTAAGAAGGCACAATATTCTTTCTCAGTGAGTGAGTGAGTGAGTGAGTGAGAAGTGAATAGAATGGATTTGTCAAGAGAACAGCTGAAAAGGAATACAGGTTCTACTTCCACACTCATCTTCCTCCACCAACTCAATATCCTATTCAACAGGCAAAACAAAAAGCTGAAAAAACAAGCAAGGGAATTAAGTCACTAAAAATATAGCTTTAAATAACTCATGAGAGAAAGTTGACACTTGCAGAAAAGTAGGGCTGTAATGAAGAAGAGGTCTGGGGCATGAGCTGAGCACTGGGCAGAGCGACACCAAGCACAGCCTCTTTAAAACTCTTATCAGCAAACGCATATTTCTTGAATGGTGAACTTTAGATCTGCAATGTATCCCATCTAGCATAATGGGGAGATGATTGCTGGATGTTCGGCTTATAGCCATCTCATCATTTTTTTCATTTAAAGGCTGACCCTGATATCAAGCATGAAAAGAATGCAATAAAATGAGCTAGAAATGTGGTATTCTCCATTATGACAGAGTCACACAACACTTCTAAAATGACAATGTTCCAACTATGATCCTTAATCCCTAACTGTTCACCCAGGGTCTGTTATACAAGCATCATGGCAGAAATCAGAAATAAAAGACCATTATTTGCCTCTGTGTGTTTACATGGGTCTGAGTGGCTGCAGACTGGGTGGGACACAGGAAAACTTTCAGCTACTACTTATTATTTTCAATAAAAATCCAGGAGATAGACTTCAATTATAAATCAATATCTTCAATGTATTTCATCTGCTTTGTTTTTATTTACTAATGCTAGAATTTTTTTTTAAAAAAAGTAAAACTATTAAGGTATTAACATTAAAAATGTTAATGCATCAAACTACAAATATTCAGCTACATGCAAAAAGAAAAATAATAAACCAAGCTCTGAACATGATCATATAATTTTTGATGGTTTTTGCAAGGAGTTTTAGTATTTTGGAGAGTACTGCAAAATATGCTTTAAATAAAATTTAAAAAAAAAAACATGCTGAAAATTATTCATGACACCATCTTTTTCATTAGGCCAGAAATAGCAACGGATCAGTTCTAGATTTGTTACTTTTCAGTATTCTGGTCTGAAGTGAGAAACCATTGAATCATATATAGAAACAATTTATAGCATTTTTAAGTGGCGGCATGTGCCGCAGCAGGAAATGTGAACTCCCTGGAAGTCCAAGGGAAGGATGGCTGTGGGGCAATTTATTAATAAAGCTGGCACTTGCTGCTCAATATTAAACACCAGAACATGAAGTACCCACCTCAATCCAAATATAAGCCTCTTTATTTCTGTCTTCCCCATTATTAAACAATGCTCAAGGGAAGAAAAGTTCTCCTTCGCATGCTCCCAGCTAAACAGTAGGAGAGAGGCAAACTAAGATGATTAAATAATAACATTTGCTGAAACACAAAGAAAGCAGGCTATAACTGCTTTTCTTCACAGACGAGGAGGATTTTCAGTTTGCCTTAGTTGACAACAAAGTTATGGTAGAGTGCTTTCCTCCTTGCATTAGAGTTTTCAAAACCCTAGAAAGACAGTAACTTTCCTTTCACAGATTTCCTTCCATTTCCCAGGACAGGTGAATTGATCATGTAAATGAACTAGTGTGGGACTGGAAATATAATTATATTCTCTATTGCTAGGTAGGTAAAATTGCTTATGCACCATAAATATCAGTTATCCATCATAAAATGGCCTTTCCAGAAGCAAAATGTAATAAACTTGACATTTCATTTTAATAAGCACTTTTATTCTTGTTCTCGCAAGGACCTGTTTCATCAGTTACAACCCGCCCTGGGACTCCTCTGGATTTACTCCTCCGAGTTGAAACTTGGGTCCCTCCTGGCCTGTGCTTTACAAGTGAGAACTGGACTCAATGAGCTTTCTGGCAGTTGTCCGATTTGAGAGGCAACTTTGGAGTTTACATCCCCCAGGCATTTTACAGTGTGTTCCACCAACCACTTGAAACTATTCACTCAAAAGTTTCCATGGCACAAGCGTGGCCTGGTTCTTCAGTCACCTTTGAGAGCTCTGAGGTTCCTTAGCATCCTTTCCCCAAACCATCTTAGTAGGATGGTCAGATTTAAGAGTTCTCTCCTTGGCCAATAGCTCTTGCCTCTACTTTTTCTCCAAGAGTGACTTCATCGGCTCTCCTGAACATAAATTGCCTTTGCCTCTGCTGCTATTTCCAGTTTAGGTTCTCTGAGCTTCAGACTTCAATGTCTAAAATGCTTCAGAGGTCTCTGTGGCAGCCTGATGGCTGATTCCCCAGTTTTTCCCCTAATTCCTTGGCTCATGTGATAGATTTTTCCAGCCTTCATTAAAGTCATACAAGTAAGTTCTGGCCAATGAAAGTAATGTACAATATTTCAGGGCTGGACGATAAGACTTCCCAAGAATGATCCATGTTCCTGAACCTTCTACAAAGTACAAGTTGGAAATGGCCAAACCTGAATAGAGGGAATCCCAATCCTTGAATCATTGTGCATAAGCCAGTAGTTGGCAGTCACAGATACTCATTTTAATTCTACATGCATGAGAAATAGAACATGATTGTTTATAGTGTGTTAATTAACATATGCCTCGGCTCAGTGTGTTCTTAATGAAATTAGGTGTTTTCATTGAGGCAAATCTTGCTTACCTGTTAACTTCCTAGGTCATCCACCTCAGGATCCAAATCAGAAATGTTTTTGTCTCCTGCCTCTCCTTTATATCCCAACCAAATCAGTCATTCAATCACTGAGAACTCAAGCTTTCCCAACACTTCTTAAACTTGACCTTTTCTTGTCCAAGCCAATGTTCTCACAATTTCTCCCTGTCATCTGTGTCCAGCCTTGTGCCTCCCAAACATCCTAGCCAATGAAAATGGGAACTGATCTAAGTAGCTGACTACACTCATTCTCTGCTTTAACCCTCTAAGTGGCCACTCTGTACATCTGGGTAAAGTATAAGCAACTCAGTCTGAAATGCAAGCCAATGAAATCCTGACCCATGCCCTCCTCACTTCCTGATTTCCACATTCTTATCACCATGGCAGGAACCGTAAAGTGATCAGATAGTATGTATGGCTGTTCAGTGTACTTTCACAGTCAATCCTCAGGCAAGTGAAACCCAGCACGTCTTATATAGTCAGCCATGGTTATTCCTCCAGAAAGTCTTCTCCAGTTCCCATCTTACCTTACTAACAAGAAACGATGAGGGACTGACCACTCATGAGTACCTTCACAGAATCCATGAATACTGACATTTTAGAATTTATCACATTATTTGTAATAACATGGAGCTGGTGGTCCCTGGTGGGTAGTGACAAGGCCAAATAGACACAATTTAAGTCTTTCTTATGAGAGGGGCACTGTCTGGTCAGTAATCACACTCTTACAATTCAGCCACCTAAATGGGAAGCCTCCAAGTCCCCATTCAGCTAATATCATGTGCTAAATGCATCAGGGGCCTTGACACCTCATATAGAGAGGATACCATCAGCCACAGATGGAAAGCCTTATCTTGTTAGCTAGAACATAAGCCCCTTGTCTTCCTGTTCAGCTCAAGCCCAACAGTGACTGATAGGTTTCATAGTGGGTGTTTAAGCAAAATTGAATTTATATTTTAAAGTAAGCTCTGTTTATAAAATACAGAATTTGAGAAGGAAAGCTAAAGTATAACAAATTAAAATTTGGGGTTTTACCTACAGGGAAAAGAACAGCAAGGAGAAAAATCAAAATCCAAAGCCAGGCATGATAGCTTATGCCTGTAATCCCAGCACTTGGGAGGCTGGGGCAGGAGGATCATCGTAGCTCAAGGCCAGCCTCAAATATATAGTGAGTTTTCGACTAGCGTGGACTACAGCAAGAGATCCTATCTCAAAGAAACAAAACAAGCTAATAAAAAGCCCGAAGTATTAAAGATATGATAGGAGCTGGAGGAAAGACAGAGAAGGACAGGTACAGCGAGGGGAGAGCACTCACAGCTACCTCAGTGCCTAGCTGTTGGACTCCTCCGACTTCCTACGCAGAACAACTGCCAGTTTCTACAGCAAAGAGGAAAGGGAAATACGTGCCCAAGGATAGGTAAAAACAAGAACTTCTCAGGATGTATGCTCCTTAGTGCATTATAGAGGTGATTCAAATTACACATACACATACACACACACACACACACACACACACACACACACACACACACACACACACACCCCAAGCCGTCTGACCACCTGAATTTCCATCACTGTTATCTTACAGGTTTTAGTTTTCCCCAGACACAACCACAGTAGCTGGATCTGATGAAGACATCCAGGTTGTTTCTCATTGCTCCCTAGAGCATAGAGAGTAATAGGTAAAAACACGGATTAAGGGAAAGAACTGGACCCGTAAGAGGTAATGAAAACAAGATGTGAAACTGACCCTCACTTCAGGCACAACAAAGTTAATGTTCAACAGTTCCTTCAGTGAAAATGGAGGCAGAGACCAAGGCATAGCAGAGAATATGGTACTCTGAAATTGATCCCAATAAGGGACCATAACTCTTTTATATAATAACTCTTATATCCTCCTCAGGGTGAAGTGCTAAGCAAATGTTATTTCATAAAAATACAAAATATACTGAATTTGCTTATTTCTCAAAGGGGAAAAATGTCATGTGTAAGTTAACCACTGAAAAAGAACTGAAGAAACCTGATAACCCAAGCCGTGGTCATGAAGTCAGCCTCTACTTCTAATTTATTGGGCACCCTCTCCTATCTCTGGCCATACAGAATTCTCAGCTTTGAACACCTCAGAGTTCCTGAATGTCCTCCTTTGTTCCTGGGGTGGACTAAGACCAACAATGCAAATTCTAAAGTCTAAAAACTCACTATTTCCTTTCAAATATTCACAAACAGTAAACTTTATGTCCCCTCAAAGTACAAGGAATAAAATCTGCTATAATCGATAGAATTATAGAACAAGTACCATGTATCAACTTTAAAATATTCTTGATTACACAGAAAATTTTTCAACCACATGTAATTTCTAGTTTTGGGCCAAATTTCTGAAAATTTATTCTCTATAGAAACTGTTTATGTCACTTTATAACAGAAACTATGGAGGTAAAACCACATGTTTAAGATACTGTTTATGTCAAGTGAAACTGAATAAACAATTCCTACTGTAAATGAAAGATGACTTTTAAAATCATGATCAGAATCTTCATTGATTTACTATGGGATAATCCATAACAACCATCATGTAGGCTAGAACATGTCAAAAATGGAATAGGCTGGATTCCTAAAGAAATCAATTAACTTCATATATGAAAAGTGAGTTTTGTTCCTGCTATTAACCACAATGAATCTCTCATATCATAAAAGAGTAAATACCATTCAAGAGTGCTTCTAGAGCGTTCTCAAGAAACATCACTCCAACGAACAAAATCCCAATACATCTAACATTGACTGTCATCAATTATATCAAGGCCATTAAACATACCTGGCTATAGGGAGTTAATAAGTACTTCTTAAGTGAACTATGCAACAACATATCATCTCTTCCTAAGGTATAAGGGATGTGAGACCATGTTTCTTTTGCTGATGCCATTACAAAGAAAGCACATTATAGAGGTTAACTTCTTTGTCACCAAGTCAAAGATGAGTTGTCTGATCTATTTTCTGGACTAATAAAGTGGGCAGTCAGAAAAAAGCCTATTCCTTCTAGCTATGCTCAAAGCTGTACCTTCAGTTTTCATTGAGTCTAATCACAACACGGCAGAGATGAAAGTAAACATCACTTGAGCTGCCTTATGTCCACCTTCTTTGCTTGGCCACCTTCAAAGGCATTGGTGGGAGGAATCTGAGCAAGTGTTTCAGAATAGATGTATGAGGTGCTTCTATTTAGAATGATTAAGTGCTGTGATAATAGTCATTCATTAAACCGAAACAAAAATAGGTACCAGCACCACATTCAAAATCCCAAGGATTAATTTTTCTTTACATTGGATCACCAAGGAGGAATGTGCTAGAATCCTATGAAATCATCCACACATGACCAAGTATGATGTACAAACACATAGATTCTGTGTGTTGGGTTCAACTATACATTCTAATAGTTTGAGGGTGTAGGGGTTAAAAGGCCTCAGTCACCACCATACAGCTATTTCAAAGCTTATGCCACTTTTAGGAAGTTCCTGGATAATCCATAGGAAATAAGAGCTAAAACAAAAACATTTCTGTGGATGTGCATGTATGAGGATACATCAATTTTAACAACCCATTGCCATGAATATTAAATTATTGCTGTCTTTGCCATCTGAAATAGCCAGTCTCAGAAATTTTCCTTTCTGATTCCTCAAAGAGGATGTCAGAGCCTGAGCCATGGCAGAGGCACACTTGCCTCACCATCACCTCCCACCATCTGCAAAGCTCTGAAGAGCACATTACAGAATTATTGTAATTACACTGCCATTTCTGACAGCTGGATGGGACTTTTACAGTGAGAGGCATGATGACTGAAAGAACATTACTGAGGAATACAGTGAAGCTAGCAACAGCGTTTTTATCCACAGCAGAAAGGATTGAAAAATAGGGTAGAAGATAATTTAAAAGTTTTTTTTTTAAAGCCCACTAAGAGAAATTATGAAAGAGCATGTTGTAGACACTAAATGGCATTTCTCTATTAAGCATGTAAAAGTTTGGATGAAAGATGACACAATCATTTTGAATCTATTTTAATTATAAGTACTCTGTTTGTACCTCAGCTAATGCCCAGTCTGAGGATGGTGAAGAGCCAGCTGGGAGTGGCTGGTTATGGACATTAGTGGCAAACTGGTCTCGCTCTGGCTTAGTTAGAAAGCCTTATTTTTTTATTTCAGGTGCAACTCTCATGCTGTGAAGAGTGCTTCTGACATGAGAGGCAGGTCTAACTCTGGTGACTGAGAAAGCCCCGTTTCTGACACTTGGGGATCCACAGACCGACTCACAGTGTGAAGCCTGAGCTCCTGGAGTTCCACAGAAGAACCATGACCCTTCTGGAATACTAGGAATATGGGAGACCTGAGTCGATGTAGGAAGAGCCAGGGGTCCTGACATCACAAGCAATGGCCACTTTCAGAAATCAAGAGTTCACTTTCTCATTTGTAGACTTTGGAACCAAGAGTGCTGCTATAAACTAAAAACAGCTCTTCTTCAAACCACACAGAATGAGGTGCCAATAAGGATCTTTTCAAATACCAAGACTGGTTCAAGGGATTGCTTTGAAATTAGAGACACGAACATTCTTCAAGAAGGAGCTGTGTCTTGTTTTCATTTTTCTTTCTTTTCTTTTTTCCTCAGTGACTAACTAGGTTGAAAATGGAAAGATGTTTTCATTCTTCAAAACGCTTTAAGTGATGCAGTGGGGACCCATCCAGGTCTGTGGCCTGAAAGACCAGGAACAGTGACAACCTTACAGCAACAGGCACAGCCAGCACCCACACCTTGGTTTCCAAATGCCACCATTTCAATAAGAGAAACCAGACCACCTGAAGGAAGAATTACTCCGCAGTGAGATGAGCATCTTTTGTAGTGCCAGCACGTGAGGAAGCACTCAATGAAAACTGATAAACATGGGAGTGTCCCAACGAGATCTAAGTGTGAGCCAGCCAAAAGATCTCCCAGTGAGGATAGGTAGAACACTTAGAGCAAGATAATAAGTAGCACCATGTTGTACCACAGGAATCAAACCATGAATAAATACGAAAGGAGAAACATTTTCTCTCTAGAACAACTGTAAAAAAAAAAAGCACTTCCTGTTTACACTCAATACTTCTGACAACAAATGTGTAAAAATTTTCTTCATAGGAAAATACTCTCAATTCTCCTAACACCTGCTGTGTGCTCGCCAATTCAATACAATTCTGACTTTAAACATCTGGTGTTCATGTAGACACATAGGGAAAGAACTTAGTCCCACAAGAATGACCTTGTCACACCTCAAAAGACAATTGTAAATATTAACTCTCAACATTTCTGATCACCTATCTCCGAAGTCAGCAGCTCCCACAACCCCCTTTTGGGTTTAGCAATTGGCTAAAACAGGTCACTGAATCCTAGAAGGCATCAGACTTCCTGCTGTTGGTTACAAAAGACACACCCAAAGACCAACGACCAACTGAAAGATACCTAGAGCAAGGCACTACCCATGGAGTGCAGAGCCTCTGTGTCGGCTACACCACCTTCGTGACTGTGTTCTATACCCATAAGTCTCAGACCCCATCACCTACGGCTTTTGTAAAAGTCTCACCATGTAGGCATTGATTAAGTCATCAGCATTGGTAACTGAACTGGATCTCCAGCCCTAGTCTTCTCTCCATGGGGAATATAATGACAGGTCTATTGAACTGGTGTCCATCTAATCATGGCTCTGGAGACCCTGAGTCACCTAACTCAGGCATAGATAGAACGGACTTGCCATCCACAACTGATGCTCCCATCAGGAAATTCCAAGCAATTTAGAGAGTCAGGGTAGATGTGTGTTTTTCTTACTGGTACAGCTTCCCTTCAAAAGACAGCAACTCATCTCCACTGACCTTTGAAGGGGGCTAAATGCATTGAACTGCCCTCAGAGAATAAAGTAGTATTCTAAGGAAAAGGGAAAAGGAAAAATAATATTTAACTGTGAACAAACCTGGAAAACCAAGTGACAAAGAATAGAATGTGCCATGTGATGCCATTCGCTTCTAAGTCCAAGAAGGACATTTTTACCTATCCAGTATTGTTTCTTCTACCAGTTAAACTTATTTTTAACTGGTTAAAATCATCCAAGTAATATGGGCATGGTGGCACATGACTATAGTCTCAGCACTTGGGAGACAAGCAGCAGATGACTACAAGTCTGAGGTCAGCCTTGTCTACAAACTGAGTTCCAGACAAGCGAGGACTGTGCAGCAAGACCCTGTCACCAAACAAAACTTGTTGGAGAATATTATTTTAAGGCGTGTTACTTTTGTTTATGTTGCACCTGTTTAACTCTGTGAAGCTGTGTTACTGTGCCTGTGTAAAACACCTGATGGCCTAGTAAAGAACTGAACGGCCAATAGCAAGGCAGGAGAAAGGAGAGGTGGGGCTGGCAGGCAGAGAGAAGACAGAGAAGGAGAAATCTGGCTGGAAGGAATAGCCAGATAAAGAGGAGAACGTCAGGGGCCAGCCACCCAGCAAGCCATGGAATAAGAAATAATGAAAGGTATAGAGAAATAAAGAAAGGTAAAAGCCAGAAGGCAAAAGTTAGATGGAATAATTTTAAGTTAAGTAAAGCTGGCTAGCAACAAGCCAAGCAAAGGCCGGACACTCATAATTAAGAATAAGCCTCTGTGTGTAATTTATCTGGGAGCTGGGTGGCGGGCCCCCCAAAAGAGCAGAAACAAACAACAACAAAACTAAACACAATAAAGTTATACATATCAATGGAGGAACACAATATTTAAAAACATGTACGTATCATACAATGTTTAAGCCAGTTTGTGGTGGAATATTGTTTTTAATCTAGGAAATAAAGCTTGCCTGAAGATCAGATGACAGAGTGAGCCACAGAGTGAGCCATAGAGGTCAGGCAGTGGTGGCACACACCTTTAATCCTAACACTCGGGAGGCAGAGGCAGAGATTTGTCTGGATTTCTGTAAGTTCAAGGCCACACTAGGCTACACGAGATTAATCCAGTCTAAAAATAAAACAGAGCCAGGCAGTAACGGCACACGCCTTTAATTCCAGCACTTGGAAACTTAAAACAGGAAGTGATATGGCTGGGCAGAGAAAAGAATACAAGGCTGCTGAAGACAGAATTCGTGCTCTTTCAGGCTGAGGAGTTGGTGAGGTAAGAGGTAGCGGCTATGGCTTGCTCTGCATCTCCGATCTTTCAGCTTTCACCCTGACATCTGGCTCCTGATTTTTATTATAAGATCAATTAGGATTCATGCACCACCAGTTTAAGCATATCTGTCTTCTCAAACATTTATCTTTTTAAGACAAAACCTTTAAAAATCCTTTCTGTATATATAGTGTAATACTGCTGTACAGAGTCGTGGTTCCATGAATAGCAGAAGAACTTCTCATTCCAATCTAACTGTAATTTAGCACTCGTTAATCAAACTTTCCCTACCCCACCCTCTAAGAGAAAATCATCAGACAAAGCATTACTGGGGGACATTCGACAGGCCACCTGGTCGATACTTCTCAAGACCGGGCAAAGCCATGAAAAATGAGGAATGACAGAAACTGTCACAAACCAGATAACACTGGAGAATAATCGATGAAAATTCTGGGGCATTTACATCTCCTAATTAGTCTATTGAAACTGTGTAAGAAAAAAATACAATATACAACCCTAAACTGGATTTTGAACAGAAAGAAGACATTAATGGAGAGGGAAAACATGGACTCCACACCTAGACGATATTTATGTAACAGAAATGTGTCCATGTGCGTTTCTCAGTGCTGACAAACACGGCACAAGCCACGGTAGCACAGGATTACAATAATGGGAGACACTCTATTCTGTCTCGGATAATTTCCTGTGAATCTAGAGTTAGTTTAATTTTTTTAGTTTCTTAAAAAGTAAAGTTCCACTCATTATTTGCCCCTGTGGCTGTGTGTTTTTCCGTCACACTGAAAATAAAACAGAGATTGGGTGCTCAAATTTCCCCCTCTTGGAGGCTGTGTGTTTCTCCATCACACTGAAAATAAAACAGAGATTGGGTGCTCAAATTTCCCCCCACTGATGACTCCTCCGATGGCTTTAGAAAATCTGACTGCAAGAATAAGTAAATGTATGACAATCTATGCTTTCTTTTTTTTTTTTTTTTTTTGGTTTTTCGAGACAGGGTTTCTCTGTGTAGCTTTGCGCCTTTCCTGGAACTCACTTGGTAGTCCAGGCTGGCCTCGAACTCACAGAGATCCGCCTGGCTCTGCCTCCCGAGTGCTGGGATTAAAGGCGTGCGCCACCACCGCCCGGCTTTCTATTAAGATAAAGTTTGTTCTCTGGCAATAATTAGACTTTATTCCTTTGCAGAACCCAACATTTAACAATAGAGTGGCTACCACGATTTAAAAATAAACAGATAATTATGAGAACTGCATATATGGGCTCTAGGTCTGTTTGTTTTTTCTTTTCATTTTTGTAATAATAGATTTTGCCATCTAAACATTCTCCTTTTGATCAGCCTATCCCAATGCTAGGCATTTTAAATTTCTAAGAAAGCCTTTGTGAAACTAAACATAGTAAGTAATCAAGACCTTCTAACAAAAACCACAATATGATCAGTATTAAAAAATTATGAATTGGACCTTTGTTGTACAATGAACTGTATCTGGAAGTTTTCCTGTGTCCCAAACGGAACACAGGAAATCTTCCAACTAGAATGAACTGCTTCTCTCTTTTGTTATCATGATTTCTTTTTACTGTTGTGATTTATTTTGTTTGCATTGTACATCATTCAATAAACTTCATTTTATGAAGGTAATTCTTTATTAGGGAAGGAGGAAATGTTGTAATTATAATCATAAAAATGATAAATAATAGAACTTGTGGTACTTACATCCTTTATTAAAAACAAAAACATGGAAAAGTTAACTAAATTACCTAAAGTTATAAAACAAGTCAGAGAAAAAAAAAATGGGAGGAACTCTTTCCACATCCAGGGAGAAGTAATTGAATCCCCACAGAAGATGTTTCCTATCTTAAAGCACCCATTTGGTTGAACTTATTGCATTATTCTTCTTTCTTATTGTTTCTAACCTGTTGGATGGTGTTAATTAATTTAGTTAGGAGGCAGACAGTAAGCCTGGACATGTCCTATATAGCTTCAGTTTGGATAACTTCTAAAAATACAGATTCTTCAGGATGCAAATTACAAAACTTTCCAATATCCTTATAAACAAACCAACCTGAAATCTGTGACTTAGGGAAATTAAGTTTCCTCCAAAACAATCCTCATGAGCAGCAGTTATGTTCAGGGTGGTAACCTGTTAGCTGACAACATCTGTCAGCGCCAGAGTCCACTTCCAATAAAGTTTTGTTGAAAAGGAAAAAAAAAAAAAGACAAACATACAAATGTTGTCTTTTCAAGGTAGCTCCTTCTGTTTTACTTATGGATTCAGTTTTCAGTTTCTGATTACTTAGAAATGTTCTACATTGCAATAAGCCAAATGGACAAAGAAGAGCTAAAACATGTCAAAATCTAGTATGGCTCCTATGCTCTATGCACGTACGATTGTAACAAAAGCAGGAATCGGGTATTTCACCCAAAACTGTCTTTGGAAACTGGTGCTCAGAATTTCCCTTAGTCACTAATTTGGATAATCTAATATACATGATCTTATTCATTAATAGTTATCAATAGTTGAAGGGTTGTTAAAATGTTTCGAAGACTTGTTTGAGTTGCCAAGTGATAATATGAACAATACTGACTTCATTGGACACAACAATATTAAAAAAAAAAAACTGTATGCAGAAAATCCCTGCCATACTGGCATACTGTCTGATGGAGACAAATAGAGAATGTTAAAAAAAAAAGGTTTTTTGCCAGCCTGTAAAAAGGTCTGAAGACAGGATGAATGAGAGATGTTTTGAAAACTCATGCTCACTCATGCCTTATACACTTAATGTAACGTTCAAAAGGAAATCTTGATGGTTTAAAATTTTTATGTCATCATAGCATATGCTCAAATGAAGTAACTGCTATCTCCAATCCTGAAAAACAGCTGTGATCTGACCCAGCACTGCTCTTGGGGCCTGTGATCTGACTCAGCACTGCTCTTGGGGCCTGTGATCTGACTCAGCACTGCTCCTGGGGGCCATGATCTGACCCAGCACTGCTCTTGGGGGCTGTGATCTGACCCAGCACTGCTCTTGGGGGCTGTGATCTGACCCAGCACTGCTCCTGGGGGCCATGATCTAACCCAGCACTGCTCCTGGGGGCCATGATCTAACCCAGCACTGCTCCTGGGGGCCATGATCTAACCCAGCACTGCTCCTGGGGCCTGTGATCTAACCCAGCACTGCTCCTGGGGGCCGTGATCTAACCTAGCACTGCTCCTGGGGGCTGTGATCTGACCCAGCACTGCTCCTGGGGGCTATGATCTGACCCAGCACTGCTCCTGGGGGCCCTACTCATCCACGTTGTAGTGTGTGTATGACTGTGTGCTAGAAGCCCTTTAACAATGATCTGAACACAGCAGTATAAAATGGTAAAAAGCACAAGCATGTTGGAAGCAACCAATGAACCCTTTCTATAAATAATGCCTCATCTTTTCAGGTGTATAGTTTTCATTGTATTCCACAAGTTTAAATGTGAAGCTATTTTCAAGAGTTTTAAGTAATTTGCGATTTTAGTTACGATTGTTTGTTAACCAAAAGCCCATGAGGAAGGAATGTGTGATAGATGTTAGGGTTTTCTAACCTTCGATAGAAAAGTAAAACAATAATTGTAACATAAAGAGTGTGATTTTCACCTCTGGGTTGACTTTTAGAGACTGGCTTATATTGAAATGATTCCATATTGCCAAATCCTTGAATTACTATAGACTCAGCTATGGAATGTGGAAAATTTCTGATTCTCAAAATATTAGAAGTTTGAGCAGAACACCAAGGTTCTGACATTTTACCACATCTTAGTGACTTCTTCCTATCCATTCTGATTTTCTATTATATCAGAACCCCTTCAACTTAAATATATAAACTAACAGATTGATAAAGTTAAGATTTTAGAGTTAAGGTCTCTTAGGATTTATTAAATCTGAGACTTAATTTCACAGATTAGATTTGCCTATCTGATCGGGTACAATAGCCATTTGTGGTTGTACAAATCTGGATTATATAATACTAAAAATTCAGTTCTTCAGGTACATAGTCAAATTGCAAGCGCTCAGCAGCCCTGTGGCTAGTAACTACCATATTGGACAAAGGGCATGATGCATTTTCTCCACCAGTTAGGGGTTTGCACCATGCCACACTGGTATAAAGTCACAGTTTGTTTGCAGCAGAGTTAAAGCTGAAATTCAGGTCATAATTTCTATTTTGATCTGCTCCATACTAAGCCACTGTCTATGAGCACTAATGAGGGACGTGAATGTAGAAAACATCAAGCTAAGTCAAGTGTGAGCTTATCTCACTTTCCTGCACAGTTATTTTTAAAATTCCAGTCATGGACTTGACCATCAAGGAAATCTAATGAATTCCAAAAGATGACAAGAATAAGTCCCCAAATATTTGAAATTAGGAAGAAACCTTTTCTAAAAGAAAGCAAAACACATGAAAAATCACCCAGAAAGTAACCAAAATGAGAAGTTTATGTTAAGGCTTATGGAATATAATTAGTCACATTCAGGTCAACAGAGGAACCTTAAATGTATTTATAATTTATAATTAAAAACACGATAGATAAAGCAAAATTCAGTTTCCAAATCTAGAGCTAGTATGTTTCATATGAGATGAGGGAATTAACAATAATAAAAAAACAAAATTAACAACTCAGATGTTTCCTAGTTTTAAAGGCAGAAGATTTATACAATCTAAAGAAAAACCAGAGTATAATTATGAGTTAAAAACAATTTTACAAGTTTAATTAAAAGAGATACGATGAAAAACTAAAAGATAAAGAATAAATGACAGATACAATTGCTTTTGAGAAAGTTAAATTATGCAAGAATACCACACACTTTCAGAAAACTGAAAATCCAAAAGAAGTGGATGATTTCTGAAATATGCTTTAAGAAAGCATTCCAACAAAGGAATTAAAATGTGAGGTCATCAAGCATAAAAGTTCCTTTTATATTTTGAAAATCTGACTGTTGGAAGAGTAAGAATGGTTTAACATTATTGATCAAGTTAAATTATATTATCAAATCAATGGTGAAAAGTATGATCAAAAGATTAAAATGCGGGATAAAATCCAACTGCCATGCAGTTTTTAATTTGTCCAACAAAAGGACTAGGCATAAACTTTTAAAATAGTATAAAAGATATTTGCTTTAAAAATTAGGAACAAGACAAGGATGTCCACTCTCTCCACACCTATTCAATATAGTACTTGAAATCTTAGCTAGAACAGTAAGACAACTGAAGGAGATCAAAAAGATACAAATAGGAAAGGAAAAAGGCATAGTGTTCTTATTTGCAGATGATAGGATTTTATACACAAAAGACCCTAGACACACCAGCAGGGAACTTCTACAGCTGATAAACACTTTCAGCAAAGTAGCTGGACATAAAATTAAAACACAAAAATCAGTAGCCTTCCTATACACAAATGACAAATGGATTGAGAAAGAAGTCATGGAAACAGTACCTTGCACAATAGCTTCAAAAAAAAAAAAATATATATATATATATATATATTGGAATAACTATAACCAAGCAAGTAAAAGACTTGTATAATAAAAACTTTAAGTTAGGTGGGTAAGGAGATGAGGAGGATCTGAGAGGAACTGGGGAAGGGGAAAGAACATGATCAAAATATATTGCATGAAAAAATTCTTTTAAAAATTATTTTCTTAAATATTAAAAAGAAAAAATCAAGTATAATACTAAAAGTTAAAATTCTAAATTGTTTCATTAAAATAAAATCTTTAATCGTTATGAATCAATCATAATGTCTTAGAAATTGTTAAGTAAAGACAAGAAGATAACTGGCATGAGAAAACCCTACTTGAAGGTAACATTGTAGACTGATATAAAAAAATGTGCATTTTAAGTGAAGTGTAAGATCAATAGTAAATAATTTCCTTCTATATTATCAAGCCTTTTTGAAATTTAAATGCAATAACTAGCTCAGAATATTGACAAAGTCTACAAAATAATGCAATGCAATGCAATGAAATGAAAGTGTAACGAAAATAAAAGAATATATGAATAGATTGAACAGCCCTAGGTAATCTCTTGTATGTGACAATGGTGCCATGCTTCTGGTCAAAGACTATCACAAACTGTTCCTAGTGAACACATGTAATACTTGGTGCTCTGGAGGCACATGGACAGCACTACCCAACCCTCTTTCTTATCTTCATCCTAGAAACAACCCTCTGTAAGGTGGAAGGCCATATTGGTGCTGCTCACAGCTCTCTCATCACTGCTAATAAAATGCATAATACAAAAAGGGAAATGCTCCATGCCTGGAGATGGCTCAGAAGTTAAGAGCATTGGCTGCTCTGGAGTGGATCCAGATTTGATTTCCAGCACCTGAAACAACCCTCTGTAAGGTGGAAGGCCATATTGGTGCTGCTCACAGCTCTCTCATCACTGCTAATAAAATGCATAATACAAAAAGGGAAGTGCTCCATGCCTGGAGATGGCTCAGAAGTTAAGAGCATTGGCTGCTCTGGAGTGGATCCAGATTTGATTTCCAGCACCTGAAACAACCCTCTGTAAGGTGGAAGGCCATATTGGTGCTGCTCACAGCTCTCTCATCACTGCTAATAAAATGCATAATACAAAAAGGGAAGTGCTCCATGCCTGGAGATGGCTCAGAAGTTAAGAGCATTGGCTGCTCTGGAGTGGATCCAGATTTGATTTCCAGCACCTATGTGGCTACTAGCAACTCCCTATAACTATAGTTTCAGGGGATCTGATGTTCTCTTTTGCCTCTGCCAGCACCAGACACACACATGGTGCACAGACAACATCCAGGCCCATACTCATAAAGTAAATATAAGGTAATTTTTTTTTAGGATGCTCTAATGAAATCTACTGGATAAATGTTATTCTTTCCATCACACGTTAAAAATAAAGAGTTGCGGTCTAGAAAGGTTAAGTGACCTCAGAGATGGAGAGATACTTCCCAGCGTGCTTAAAAGAAGATGGAGGTTTCTATGCAGAGGGAGAACACATTGAATTCTTCCTCCCATAATGCTAAGTGCATCAGCATCAGACTCAGCCTGGAGAATGAGCTCAAGTACTGGAATAGCTAAGAAGTAGCTTTCAAACATGAGTCCAGTCACTTCATTACATTTGGGTTTTTCTGTTGTTCTGCAACTGCATATTAGAGAATGAATTTCTTAATTCCTTACTGGCAGGTGGGATAACAGGACCGTGATCTATAAAACAATCCTTCCCTGCAAAAAACAAATCTGAAAGGATTATTTCAGAGACAATGTGGAAATATTATAGATATGTGTTTCCACATATAAATACCACTGTATCTAAACTTCAAGTGTTGATCAAAATGGTCTCTAACCCCAAAGAATAAAGTAGGAAGTGACAATTTCATGAAGTGGAAATGTCAAATTCAGTGATTTCATAAAATTTGGTGTTCCACAGTCGTTAGCCTTTAGCTGCAGGGTCGCACTGCCATCAGCCCTGCGGTTTCATTGCGAAGTCATCTCAGCTGCACCGTTCATTGTCACATTACTAATAATGGGCGTCTAGAAGGTCTCATCTATCATTTCTAATGTTTCTTCTCCTTTTAAGTGGGTTGTTTAATGAGGAGGGGCTGCTGCTGCAGTCATGGAGATGCATCATTAGCCAAACATATTATCACAAACATCGCATCCATTGCTCGGTTTCTCTCTCCATAAAAAGAAGAGGGAGAGGGAGAAGGCAAGTGAATGTGAGAGAGAGATGGAGGGAGGGAGAGGAGAGAGGAGCAGACTTCCCTCTATGCAAGGAGTCTGCCTTCGAACACCAGAAGGGACACAAAGTATTTGAACAAATTCTTAAAAGTACTTCTAGAAGGGCTTTAACCTGAATAATACTGACTGTAAGTAACTAACATTTTTTTCAACATAATATTTTCCAACATACACAGATAAAATTATTTTTGAATAAACAAGCACAGTATCCAAGTAAAGAGCTATAATACGTAACTTAAAGGTCTGGCATGATGGCTCAATAGATAAAGTACTAATCATTAAAAATGTCAGGATTAGAGTTCAGACCTTCAGCATCCACTCAGGGCCATGTGAGTGTGGTATTCTGTCTGTAATCCCAGCCCTGGTGAGACAGAGACGGATAGGATACCCAAGGCATGCTGGCTAGCTAGACCAGTGGGAATGTCAAGCTCTGGTTTCAGTGAGAGACCCTGCCTCAGAAAGTAGAGTATGATCAAGGAAGAAACCCACCATCAGTCTTGGGCTGCTATACTCACACACTGTGTTGTGTGTGCTCTTGAAAATAACACAAACACCAAGTTTCTAAATGGCACAGAAAGTGCATATATATGTACAGTATTAATTTAGGTCTACGCTTCTCAAATGATGAAAAATAGGAGTGGAAAACTAGTATCCAAATGCCCATTTTTCCTCTGCCTTAACAATGTTCATGTCTTTGGTGCATCATGGGGCCTCTGTTTCTAGTACCGCTCACGTTAGGCAGCCCTGCACTGTGGGCAGCTATTTCATGCTTTCAACAACCAGCTCTCCTAGATGATCATCCACATCTGTGTTTCTTCTTAAGTCAATAATCTACGCCAGCTGTTTTCCAAAAATAGCCATTAGGAAGGCACCAGAGCAGATCCAAGTGTAGATTCCGTCAGCTGCACATCTTTCCATGTTTTCTTAGCTCATCTGGGGTTTCACCATCATCATGCTGATCAGGGAATAGGAAGGAGTGAACTACTGTGTTGTCAAATTTTCCCTTTTTGGATACTCAGAGCAAAATTGTTAAAAATCTTTGTACATGAGAGCAATGCTGCATACTAAGAAGATATTAAAGGATGAGACAAATAGCATCCACACCATTTTCTTGTCTTAAGGTCTCAGCATTTATTATATTCTGACACAGTAATGATTGATGCAGATGCATTGGTACTGAGAGCTCAAGACTTATACAGCCAATGAAAGATTATTACCCTTAGTGGAAAGATAAAGTCAATGAAAAATGATGTAATAAAGCTCAACTTTCTAGCTTCTTGACTGTCAGATTCTGTAATAAAAATGTATCTAAACTTTATAAATCAACATAAATCTTTGAGACAAACAGAAATAGATTGCTTACTAAAACTACACAGAGAGGGCAGAATACATCTTACCTAAAACCAACAAAAGGAAGAGGTGACCTGAAAGAATTTAAAGTTTGGCCCTTGAATATAAACTGAGGCTAAACAGGTTCTACTGGTTCCTGTGCCCATGTCTTGGATAAGTCAGTTCAGTTTTAAGCAGATAATCTCTATTTGATATTGTGTGGCATAGCATTAATGAAGATGGAAATAATAACCTCATTCATGGAAGGCATTAGTGCTTTCAAAATTTCCCATCACTCATTCCTAATGAAAACATGTGTTCCAGATCGTATCACTTGTAAAGGGGACATCTGAAGCTCAAACTGATCTCAAAACTAAACGTTATAGTCTTGACTACCACAAGTCATAGAGGATAACAATACGCACTGTGTGTTACATGCAAAGAGGTCACGAAGTGATTGTCAGTTCCCAAAACAAACAAACAAACAAAAAATGTCAAGTACAAATGATGCTGCCAACTTCCATTACCAAAAGCGTGGGACCAGACCAAAGAACACTTCCTATGCTTAGTTCCTCAGATCACCCAATGTCATTTCATGATGCTCCAGAGTTCCCCATCAACATCCCAACAGGCCCTTTCCTTTGGAACTCATGAACTCCAAGACTGTATGAAGAACATTATAAAGCAACACATTGAAAGTGATGTTTTAATCATTCATAGCAATCTGAGGAAGACATAAAAATATGACATACATTGGAAAGTTCTTTAAAATGGGAACCTATAATGTATAGTTTGAAGTAAAACAACAATAACAACAACAACTTCCAGTCTCACTGCATGTTAAAGCATAATGAAAACTAATGGCACATGTCTTGACTCTGTTTACAGATGCCCAAGTTCTCCTAAAGGCATCTCCTGCTGAACAGTCTCCACCCAGAAGTGCTGTGCATACCATTTTTCAAGCCACAGAGTGGACAAAAAGGAAGGGTCCCTGCTCCTCCTTACTGGAGCCAATGCTATTACTCCTTCCCTGTCAGGATCCCAACTTCTCTACTAGGATCATCTTCTTAGCTTGTCAAAATAATAGCCCATTTACTTGCCATGTACTGTGAGTCAAGCTCTGTGAAATTCACTCCGCATTTTCTTTTTCCTTTATATATATAGACCTATACAGCAGGTATCATTATGTCACTCCTATTTTACAGAAAAACAAAAGCAGGAAATTGATCAAGTTATAGTGACAATAGATTTCAACTAGGATTTATCTCACGGGTTTTTTTTTTCCCCTTAACTACTAAATTAGGAGAGCCAGACTCTAGTCTCAAACTCCCATTTTTGGATCAAAATGAAAATGCTTTAATGCAAAAATTTTAAGTCGTATGCCCAAGGTCATACCTTGACTAATGAAATTGCCCAAGGCTTGCTTTTCTAAGTTCCTTCTCCTACTTCACATTGTCTTCAAATTATAAAATTTGAAGACAGATAGACATTCTCATTTCCTACATGTGGGACTCCAGCTCCGATCTTCTCCCACCTTTCGAAGGGCTCTTGAGTGGAGGAGAGAGGAATGAGGAAATATTAGGTAGGCAGACCCAGATGACGAGGAGAAAGACAGAGACACGGGATAGCTCCTGGAGAGCCTTGGCTCAATACCCAGCCACCCAGTCTTTTATTCAAAAGGGCTTTTTATAATATGCCAAGGGGAGCAGCAAAAGGACTTTCCCCTTGTAAGATCAAAGCACACCATACAGCCAAGAATGGACCCTTTCAAACAACTGGTAAATATGTCCATGGCCAAATCATCACCTTATGCAGCCCTGTTGGGAAAAGCAAGCTCAGATTCTCTGATCCTGAGTAAGGACTCACTAAGAAGTCTCTGTAGGCCACCAGACCTACACAAATACACACCTTGTTACTTGCCAATGTAACTCACTGGATGACAGTTGGGACACCCTCCAAGATTTCTTTAGAACCTCCAAAAGCTACCATCACTAGTCCTACACCTGACTTAGAATAACTGATCTTTTTACAACTCGAATAACAATATAACCCACCATCTGCTAAGAATTCTTACTAAAGATGGAACCACAGTATTGTCCTATACATCTTAATGATGAATGGTGATAACTATTTAATGTGCTTATTTCCTAACTTAGTTGCATACTAGGATCACTTAGATTACTTTAAACCACCCCATTCCCAGGCTATGTCACAGATGAGTTAAATTTAAAAGACTGGCTGGAGGCAAATTGGCCTCAAATTTTTAAAGATTATTTTTATTTATGTGCAAGTCTGGGTGCATGTACGCCAGGTGTGTACATGTAACTGTGGAGGCCAGAGAGGGTGTTAGATCCACTGGAGCAGGAATTACAGGCGCCGGGCGGGCACCTGACCTAGGTGCTGGGAACCAAACTCAGGTCCTCTGGAAGAGCAGCAAGTGCTCTTAACCATAGAGCCATCTCTCCAGCCCAAACCTCAATATGCGTTAAATTTCATAACCAGAGCTTTAATCCTTATTAAACTTTAATGTTTCAGGTAGTAGTCGATCAACAAGGCTAACTTAACACAATTTCTAACATAGCTATGTAAACTGATCATGTTCAAATTTTTCTTTCAAATAAAACGAAGAGATATCAAAATAAACTATCATAGAACACCAACATTACTTACTTAAGAAGACTCCTTTTAGCTGGTGCTACAGAGAAACACACAGAAATCCTTACGCGCGTGCGCGCGCGCACACACACCCACACCCCCACACACACACCTGAGTCAGCAGCCACGGTGCACTCACACCCAGGGACACATGTCCACTGCTGTTCCCCTTAATGTAATCTCACAGTCACAGCCTTATCATGGCCAAAACCAAAGGAAGGAAATCCTGTAAGCCTTTTCCAAAGCTAACCCTGAGACTTCTTCCTTGGTTTGCATCATTAAATGACAACCAACCAGCTGCCTTTTACACGCATATTTCACTACCACAGGTTTGCAATTCCCCAACAGACAACAATGTGATTAAGGAGTCATGCAACCAATAGAGAAAGGATTTTTAATCACTGTACGTAAGAAAAATAGAATTAACATACAATCATTGAAATTGTTCCTTGTTCTTTCGAGTTATAAATCTTGCTTGTAATAAATGTTTGTCAGTTCTTATATTCACGAGGTTTTATGACCGGCCCAGTTTCTTAATCTTCTAACTCTGTTTCTCCAAGGAAAAGCCTTCTGCGACATTTCTGGTCACTAGTCCCAAAGACATAGTAAACACTAGGCACTTCTCAGGACCGCTAAATTAAATTTGGGCTAAGTATAGTGGCTCATATCTGTAGTCCCAGCACTTAGGAGGCTAGAGCCATGCTATGGATTCAGAGGCAGCCTGGGCTAAGAGTAAGATCTTGTCTCAAAAAAAAAAAAATCAATTCTACCAAGAAGAGAATATATTTATTCATTTCTGATAATTATATTATACTTTCATAGCAATTCAAGGGTTTTTCTTAGTGTTTTGAAAGTTTTCTAACCCAACATAATTCAGAAGAAGGAAAACTGTCTACTTACAGGTATCATCCAGTTGGCCAGGTCACCATATTTAGAAACCTGCATTGCTCCCAGCATTGTTAGATTGACATGTCCCCTGGCAAAGGAAAAAAAAAAAGTATAACGCAAACTTCACAGGCTTTATATCCCCTTTGCTTTAAAGCATCAGCAATTAAAATAATTTTATGCCCCAAAATGCATCTATTTTCCTACTCCCTGCAATTGATTTCTAAATAGATCAGAGCTCCACGCTGGTACAAAGAAGTAACCATTAAGAGTCCTTTAAAAAAATTATAGCTTATATTGTCTCCCGAAAACAAACTAAACACAGGTGTGCACAGTGAAGTTTGTTTCCTTCGGTGAGGGAGAATGTGACTTGTTTTGAAGACAACCCGTGGCTGGAAAGTGAGCCCACAGTTTGAAGGAAATGTTGGGAATACCTTATAATGTTATTTCAATCAAGCTGGCACAAAGATGCAGTCTCCACATAGGGGGTCTTTGCAAAGTAGTGGGGTGGATATTTCCATGCCCAACCCTCAGTGGGAACAATTTCACAGCTTTCTGCAGCTGAACAAACCGTGATCGTTTAATGGGACTGTGGGAAATGGGACTGTGCCTCAGAGTCTTGCTCACAAGCTCAGGAGATGACTCAGCCCACTCTACACCGTGTGAATATGAGGGGCTCCGTTATTACATACCCTCTAATCATTGCAAATGATTCATCGCTGGAGAAGAAAGAGGCTCCTGGGAGAACAGTAACCGTTTCCTTTCCTAAAGGCACACACAAAAGAAAGAAGGGATGGGGAGAGAACTATTAGATCTCTGCGATCATCATGATGGACCAAGAGGCCTGCACCATCTGTGCTTCTGAAAGACTCTATGGTCCAATCAAAACGCAGTTGTCCACCCTGAAAAGTGGTGTGTTTTGTCACTGACACTGGTTAGTTTTTGTCCCTGCAAAGTGGTAACAACCAGCATGTATGGGATTACCGCTTGGAAATTCTCTACAGGCAAAGCATCCTCTAATGTCTAAACAATGCCCTTCAGCTTTGTAGCTTTAGACGCTGACAATCTGCAGTTAAAGACTAGAGCTTGCCAAGGATCTAACACGCAACACAGTGGCTACAGGCAACAATACCACACTGCACATTTGAACCTCAGATGGCAGCTGTGAGGGGATGGATGGTCATTAACTTGATTATGTCAGTCATTTCGCTATGTACACACACATCAAATCAACACACCAAATGTTAAACATTGAATATACACTTCTTTCTTTTGCCAACTGTGTTGGCTAGTTCTATGTCAACTTGACACAAGCTAGAATCACTAGAAAGGAAGAAGCCTCAGTTGAGAAAAAGCCTCCCTAAGATCTGGCTGTAGGCAAACCTGTGGGGCATTTTCTTAATTAGTGATTGGTGGTTGGTGCCATACCTGGGCTGGTGGTTCTGGGTTCTATAAAAAAGCAGGCTGAAGCCGGGCGGTGGTGGCGCACGCCTTTAATCCCAGCACTCGGGAGGCAGAGCCAGGCGGATCTCTGTGAGTTCGAGGCCAGCCGGGCTACCAAGTGAGTTCCAGGAAAGGCGCAAAGCTACACAGAGAAACCCTGTCTCGAAAAACAAAAACAAAAACAAAACAAACAAAAAAAAAAAAGCAGGCTGAGCAAGCCATGGGGAGCAAGCCAGTAAGCAGCACTCCTCCATGGCCTCTGCATCAGCGCCAGCCAGGTTCCTGTCCTGCTTGAGTTCCTGTCCTGACTTCCTTTGATGATGAACTGTGATGGACATGCATAAGTCAGATAAACTCTCCCCTCCCCAAGTTGCTTTGGTCATGGTGTTTAATAACAGCAATAGTAACCCTAACTAAGACATAACTATACCTTAATAATTGTGGGAAGAAAATCTAAAATAAAAATAAATTAACAATATAAAAAGACCCACCTCACCATGCAAGTATATAACACATCCATCTTTATTCTCTAGCCCCTATAAGCTGTGAGCTTCTATCAGATCATACTTTCTTGAAATCAAAGAATACTTCTGAACACATTTAATACTAATTTCTAAGAGATTCTCTTAAGACTTCTAAAAATGACACATTGTTATAAAAGTTCAGAGCTGGAAAAAAAAAACTTCATATTAAGCTGGGTGTGGCACCCACCAATCCCACCACTTGGGAGCCTGAGGCAGAAGGATCACACAGTCTATATAGGGAATTCCACCTAACCAGGATTACAGACTGACTGAGACCCTGTTGCAAGAATTAAAGATAGCTATATAAATAAAATCTCCATGTTTATCCAGTTAGCACTCTAGCTAACAACTACCAGTACCTTGGTCAGACCCAAGCTGCCTGTCTTGGGGGATCTACTTTCTGTGTGTTCCAGAGCTCAGAACATCATATGGTCCCCCCTGAAAAAAAGTGCTTAAATGCCATCTGTCAACTGTCCCAGAACACTCCATCCTCTGCTCTGATGCATAAGGTATCGAAGAAGAGGAATAAAAGCTATGGTTGAGAGGTCAGAATGCAGGAAAAGCTCTCAGATGCCTCAGGACTAGAAGAGGTCTGTCCATCCCCAGCTATGTACCACAGCTACCCTGGCTGGCTTCTCAAGGACTGCTGAAAGCTAACTCTTTCATCAATATCCCCCACTTCAGCTCAAGTATGGGGGGGAAAGTAAGCCTATTTATATCATACTGAAATATTTATTGCCCGAGGGAGTTTGATTCTAAATAATGGAAACATTTTCTCATCTTCCAAAGTACCATAAACCTGAAACGCTTTGGGAAACACTTTCTAGTGTGGTTAGAAGTAGCTTTTAGACAGCACCAAAGACTTAGAGGATTAAGTGAGATAATGCATGTGAAGTCCTCCGTCGGGGCCGGGCACAGAGCAGAAGCTCCATGACAGCAACTGTCATTACTACCATTATTACTACTCTCTCCAAACCACTCAGAATAAGAGGCAGGGCGGCTTTCCCTCCAGGGATAACTGCATAACTACGCAGGATCACAAACTGGCTTGCTTCTACAGGGGGGGCTCCCAGCCAGTCTGCATGAGCCCTAAGCTTCAGGACATGCACACAACAGCTAGACCTTGTCCACACACTTCTCCGTCTGGCACATCAGATCCTCACCACTTTTGTGAGGTGAAAAGTCATGGAGGAAAACTGTAGAGAACATGGAAGAGACATAAACATACCAAGTCTTCTGTTTTCTGAGTGTTAAATCACAATGACTTCCAAAAGACAGACTCCATTGGTGATATACGGGGGGGGGGGGGGGGGGGGGGGTTGGTTGAAATTAATAATAATAATAATTATTATTATAGTTATTATTACTATTATTATTAGCATTTTGTAGGCAATGCTGAGACCAATGGGGAGCATTTTGGCTCTCTATGAGCTGCACAAAGCATAACTGTATTTAAAGCCCTGAGAGCAACCCTCACGGGAAAGTATCCAGGCTTCTTCCTAGGCACTCTTACAAATTATATTCTTCTGAAGCAGAGTCAACTGCTCATGATTTTATTTATTTACACTCTTTATTTCAAGTGTGTATATGTGTCTTCTAAGGCAGTGCTATACTCTTTTGAAGTAGTTACCTACCCACAATTTTATTTATTTATGTTACTTCTTTTGAGTGTAAATATGTGTATGTGTGTGAGGTCAGAGTATAATTCTCAGGACTCATTTCTCTCCTGCCACCTTGTGGGATCCAGGCATTGAACTCAGGTCAGGCCGGTACCTAAGCACCTCTCTACCCATGAGCCACTTCGCTAGCCTGACTTTTACTCATTCATAATTGCGTAAGCACTCCAACTGGCTATCCAATCCAAAGGTCAGCCCTGAAAACATACATATGAGCAGCATTATTCGGACTAAGCAGGTCGTATTTATAGGCTTAGGAATACACACACACACACACACACACACACACACACACACACACACACACCAATTGAAAGGTTTGAAGGGAGGAAAGAGAAGGGGTAAGTGATGATTACTGTCTCAAAAAATAAAAAAAAATAAAGCATACATGTTTATGGGTTTATACATAAGGCGACTTTTCAAATCAGAAGAAACATTTCTGCTTTTCCTCTAAAGCTGACCCTTTCTCAACTATGAAAACATGAGACCCCCTTTTAGCTTTTTGGAACACACACTAGATCACAGATAACTATGATTACCCTACCATGCAACAGCACATGAGAACTCCTAACTGTTATCTAATCATAACTTACTACTCACTGGTAAGACTTTCCTCGAACCTGCCTTCTGCCTGCTCTGGTAACCACTGTTCTAGTCTCAACTTCCATGAGACTGATTTTTTTTTTTGGTTCCACATATGACTAACAATACACATGACTTGTCTTTCTGTGCCTGATCCATTTTACTTAGCATAGTCCACATTGTCTCAAACACCAAAATATCATCTTTTTTTAACCATTTAATAGTATTCTCCTATGTGTTTTATTTACCCATTGATTAGTTGAAAAAAAAAACTCAGCCTGTTTCCATTTTATTAGCTGTGGCAAACAGTATTGCCATAAACACAGTATAGACAGATGTCTCTGTGATTTGCTGATTTTATTTCTTTTGGCAATATATCTCAAAGTAGAATTACTAGATTATATGATGGTTCTACTTTTGGGTGCCATCATTTTTTTTTCTTTTTTTCTTTTTTTTTTTTTTTTTGGTTTTTCGAGACAGGGTTTCTCTGTGTAGCTTTGCGCCTTTCCTGGAACTCACTTGGTAGCCCAGGCTGGCCTCGAACTCACAGAGATCCACCTGGCTCTGCCTCCCAAGTGCTGGGATTAAAGGCGTGTGCCACCACCGCCCGGCGGGTGCCATCATTTTTAAACATCCAATATCTAAATGAATCCAGTATCTAAATATACTATGTTGAATCCACAATTTTCTAATGCAACATCGAGGATTTGGTAAGTAACTATAACAATAAATCATGTAAAGAATAATAGCCTTGCCACCAATCCAAAACACTGTCCAGGCATCCAGCCCACATAGCAGTGATGACAGGCACTAGGTCAAGCTTCCTGCTACAGCTTTGTCCTGCTCCATTCTGGGACCTTCTCCAAACAACCACCCCACACAATAGATAGAACCCAACAAATGCTACTCTAAGCTTCTCTCCAGTGAATGGCAGTAAAGACAGAGACTCCTAGCTTCACACAGTGCAGAGAATAAGTGACAGCTGAGTGCTGAGCCCTAAACAAGCCATTTTTAACATCCCTTCTAAGGTTCCAATAATACTGCAGAAGAGGGGGCAGAAAGAATGTAAAAGCTGGATGACAGGAAGAAGGGCTGTGATAAAACAGCCTATAGATAAGACACGGCCATTGTGATCATGAACTCACAGTAACTGCAGGTTCCCATACTAACTCTGAACAAGGATGGCCCTGACAACAGTCAGGTACGAATAGAGCAGGGGCTCAGCAAGGCCAACCCTCATTACTGAGCTATTTGCCATTCATAGATTCAGGGAGAAAGACAGTCCCTGCCTTCAGCTGTATACCTACTGCTGACTCCAACAGGCTCCAACGGCTAGTCCCAACCCAATGGTCACACAGATGGCCTGGCTAAATTAAATGGATCATGAAGCGTAAGTCAGGAATCTGGGGTTGGGGGGAGCAGGCAATGAGGGGATGATAGGGATGAAAGAGATAAAAGGGATGCGAGAATAAAATCATCAGATGCATTAATACATGTGTGACAATATCAAACAAATAACTCTTTTCTGTATGTCTGTCTATATATATCTTTTCATACTATTTTGTCAAGAGAGTGCATTAATTTTATCCTTACCTACTTGTCCTTTGGTTCATAATTCAATAGTGAGTAAATAACTATTATGAACACTGAACAAAGCTACAAACGAAATTCAACTACCCTACACTATTGGTTCTCAAACGTGAATTTCCACCAGACTCACATGGAGGGCTTCTACATATGCAGGCTGCTACTGCCTCCAACCCTCCCAGTTTCTAATTCAGTATGTGGGTAGTAGGGGCTGAGATCTAAGAGTCACTGGTCATGCTGACACTATAGATATGGAGACTTAAAGAACCAATACCCTAAGAAAAAATAAGGAGCTTATAATCCAGCAAGAAAGAAAAATAGTCACAAGACAAAATGATGGGTACTTAGGAGAAAGACATTCAATATGTTTTAGGTTCCGGGGAGGGGACATTCTTGTCCTGTGGAAGGATTGGAAGTGGCCAAATGGGCCAAAATGTGAAGAACTCTTCTAATACATTCTGATGGTAAATTATGAGCTTAGAGACGGGGATATAAACAAAGAGGAAAATCTGGTGAGCACACAGTAAGCACAAAGGCTACCAGAATGAAGGGACGATCCTAAGCAGAGAGAACCCGATAGACATTCAGCATAGAGCTGCCTTACTTCAGTGTGCAGGCCTGTGATTCTCCAGAAGTGGTAGAGCCCTCAAAAGCAGGGTGACCTTTGGGGAGGCTGTTCTAGTCACAGGATGTTTGGTAATGTCTCTGGCCTCTACCTACTAGACGCCAGTAGTACTCGTTCCCAAAAGTAACAGTCAAAAAATGTCTTCAGGCACTGTCAGATGTTCTCAAGAGTCTGTTGACAACAGCCAGTGTGGCAGTTAGGAGGGGCTTTCAGAGGCCACAAGATGCACAAGATGATTCTTTCTAAAGCAATTTCCATGAGAGGTAAGTCATTAAAAGCATGACTTGTATATTGAAAGAAGAGAACAGCACTGATGGGGAAGCATGCATAGCGCACACTGGATGAAAAAGCAAACGCATGGGAATTATTAGAAACTTCACAATTACGCCAGGTTTGCACCCAGGGTTTCACTGCACCTGCCTGCTGCCATCTGCACCTCTCTAGAGCTGGCTTTTCAGCAGGTTTAATTCAGTGCATGGACAGAAAACCACATAGCAGTAACAAGAGACGGTGGGAGCTCAGATATTTTATCTTGGGCTCCTCACGGTTACAGTGGAATTTCAGAACTTGAAAATTGGTAGCTCCATGGGACTGAGCCTCTTTGAAGCTCCAAGGAGTAGGAAACCCCTCCCATCCAACACTGTGACTGAAAAGATTAGCTATTTTTCCAAGGAAAATAGGTCTTATAAACTCAAAGCCTGAGAGCTGGGAAATGGAATTATTCATTTTGCAAATAACCAACTAACACAATAAATTAATTAAAGCAAGCAGCAAATATTTTCACAGGCCAGTGAGCTATTGCTAAAGGTTAGAGTACAATTCGAGTACAGCGTTGTTAAATGTCACTGCATTAGCGCACTGGGACTTTCAGAGTTGAGTTAGCCAATTCAAATATTCAACCTCAATGTGTATCACTTCCCAAAACCCCAAGTACCAGACACCATTCAACTTGACAGCTGGACTTTATGTTCAGCTTGCATTACTTCTGAGAGTTACACATACTATTTTTGAATGCAAAGTAAGAACAATACTTCTGTGGGGGCAGAATGAATAGAAAGGCACTGAAAAATCCTCCTAGGACATAAATTATCTTAAGAACAGCTCCACGCCAAGGATGAGCCAAAAGCCAACAGAACAGCAATGTTACCTCAAGCAGTTGCCAAAAGGCCTGATCTGTTCACTCTCTCAGTTGCTAATATATTCGATGTCCCTGTCAATCAGCAGGCTGATAATGAAAGGCAAAGCATGTGACTCCAGGAGCAGAGGAAACTACAATGTGAGTCCCCAACTCAAAGAAACTCTCTACTTGTGTTCAGTTCACAACCTCGGCATGAAGTCAGTGGCCTGGTGCAGACTTAAGCAACTCCACCTTTAGAAGATGCTGGCTCATGCTAATAAGACCTACATTACAGAATGATAAGCATTACCTACAATCAAAACCCCAGTGCACCAGCCTGATACTATGCATCCACTACCACTTTCTCTATCCACAAAAACCTGACACATTTCCAACTTGGGGTTGGCCAATAGAAGGCTCAAGCAGAAGACCCCAGCAGATATCTTAGCCCACCAAGGTCACTGTAATTTGGTGATGGTCTTTTACCAAAATGTCATAGTTTCTCTTGGGTGGATCTCTCCTGCTACCAGCCTTTAAAAATAAAGTGGAATAGCTCTCTGTAGGACTTCCTCATCATTTGTGAGTTTCCTTCATGCTCTCCCAACCCTTGTAAATTGCCTTGTCTTGAACTCTTCTCAATACACCATGCAAGGGTGTGTTCTCTATTTACAGGCAGGACCCTGCCTAACCCATAAATGCCTCCATCTGTATTTCTTCCATTATCTCAGCTGAGATTGAATGAGAGAGATCTCAAAGACTAGACAGGTCATTTCCCTCCTTTGTCATAAATAGAGTAAATTCTCTCCAGGAGAAGACAAAGAATCAGGTTCAAATTGTTGCTGATATTTGACACAGGACTAAACTAGTAGCAACAGAAAAGGTTGAAAAAGCATGCAGTGAACTTACCCGCATTGATGAGGTCAGCATCAGCTTCATGTTGTAGTGGGTATGGCCCCTGTCAAATACAGCACACATCCAGTGAGCTAACAGAATCATGTTGCCCTCCCTCCCCCACATCACATTCCCAAACTGTCAATAGCTCCTCTGAAGATCTAGAGAGCTAACATCCAAAGACTGAGGCAAACTTCTCAAAAGTAACTCAGGGGTCTTCACAAATCTTTTTCTCATATTGATTATGACTGGGCAGGTGAGAAATAGTTCCTAAAATTACCAGTCTGCTTTAAGAAAAGTCATTCTTCAGTGCCTGCCATGTAGGTGTCAAGCATGGTTAGTCTTTTGACATTGTACCATAACAATGTTGTCTACCAACTTCATGCAAGAATCACACAAACTAGGTGTGTGCGTACCTCTGTGTGTGTGTGTGTGTGTGTGTGTGTGTGCGTGCTTTTTCTTTGTGTTTGTTTCATTTATTATTATTATTATTATTATTATTATTATTATTATTAATATTTGTTGGGTTTTTTCCTGTTGTTTTCTAAGGGGAGGGAGAAAGGTGGTGTGGAGTTGGAAGGGTGGGGAGGATCTGGAAGGAAAAGGGGGAGGGAGATCAGAATATGTTGCACGAAAGCCCCCATCCCAACCCAGAGGCTATCTCCAATTGACAACTGTTCACAAAGGAAAAATTAGCTTCTCTCCAACTGAGTCTAACCAGGTCAACTAACAGTACTTAAGCAAAGGGCCCATGCCCAGCAGTAGAATGTCAAGAGAAAATGAACTCAATGGTATTTTTGGAGGGTTTTCATCTCATAACCCTTTTTCTGGGCTTGTTTGTATATTATGGTTTCTGATTTTGTGTTTTCACGGGATCTCTGTGTGAGAGAGTGAGTGTGTGTGTGTCTACATCTGTATGTGTTTCTTGTGCTTTTTCTTCTACTCTTTTTCTGTTTGTTTGGTCCTATTCTGGTTGGGGGGGTTGTTTGTTTTCTTTTTTTAGTTGCCTGTTTGTTCTCTAATGAGAAAAGGAGAGAGGGGTGAATTTGTGTGCGTGGGGAGGTAGGGAAGATCTAGGAAGATTTAGGGAAAGGGAAATCATGATCTGAATATACTGTATAAAAATCTATTCTCAGTAAAAATTAAAATTATTTTAAAAAGTATATGTTGCATAAAAATGTATTCTCAATAATAAAAAAGAAAAACAATAACAAAATAATCTCCTGTTTTCAGTTTGTAATCTTTGTTGGGTTGAATACCTAGTTTGGTCCACATGGAGCCTGTATGCTCCAGTTAAACCTACCTGCAACCCTTTCTGGTAGGACAGTGAACACCACCTACACTTGTGTTATTTGGCTACAAAGACTTAGAACAGCAGTTCTTTTGTTTTGGTATACAACACTTTGGAAGTCTGAATTTGAGGCTCTAATTTTACCTCTCCCTGTATCTACATATGGGTATCCTTATGTTCCCTTCGCTCCATTCTTCTCAGTAAGATATTTTAAAAATATAATTGTGTATGTTTGTATATGTATATATATATATATATATATATATATATATATATATATGCATGCATGCACATACAAACGTATTTATGTGTAGGTTTTGGTGGAGATCAAAATGAAGACTTCACATGTTATGCACATGTTTTCTACTACATTTGAGGTATACCCTTGAGCTAATTTTGTACTTGTTTTTACAAAGTGAAATGAATGGAGCCAAGCACTTTTATATAATGACATACACTAACAGAAAGAAAGAAAAGGGAAAAGAAAAGATGTATGAGTTAAGACTGAGTGAATACTGGCTATGCATTTTTAATACACTCCCCGAGAAGGACTGAAAGCTATCCTATAAATAAACTGAGTTGACACCTCATATTTTAGGCTTCTGCCCATTTCCCTTGCAATGCCCAATGTGGATAGTTCACATAAACTTACTTATTCTGTCTTCAAAATGAAAAGCTGACCACTCTAGACAACCTCAAGGGTTCCTCTAAAGTGTGAGTCTTTGACTTCACTAGGAATCTGCCTCTATCAGACAGACACACAGCATTTTTGTGTCCCTGAAAATAGTCAGGAGATGACTCAGCCAATCAGTAGCTACTATGTACCTGTGATCATCACACATATTAACCATACATGATATATATGTATAATACATATTATATATATATATATATATATATATAAAATTTTATCACAGTAATAGTAGAAGTCTAATGAGAAGTAATAAAACACTGGAAAATTATACTGAGTAAACTACAAATATCATTTGCTATAGTTCATAGTTAAAGAAAAGTTGAACTGTCATCTTACCAAACCCAAGACTCCATTCTCACTTTGAAGATGAACAGTCATATTTGGACTGATGAAGTTGCTGGCCAGAAGAGGTATTCCTATACCCAAGTTAGCTGGGAGAAAGATGTTAAGGCACAACACAGCAAAAGCAGAGATGGTGCTGTAAGTCTTCACACATATAAATCAGAACAAGAATCTTCTTTAGAGGTAAATGGTTACTAATATAATAACTGAATGTATTCTCTGGGCACTCATTGATAATCCTCCAGAAAGAAAAATCTCTAATTAGTCCCTGTCTTCTCAATAACATTAATATGCTTTATCACACAGATCAAAGGAGTAGCTTCAGAAGATAACCAAGATCATTTGAACAGTTTTTTTACAACATACTTTATTTTTACTAATGCGTTCGGCAAGCTTGGATTAATACATTCAGGACTGACATTAAGAATGGTTTTGCCGGGCGGTGGTGGCGCACGCCTTTAATCCCAGCACTCGGGAGGCAGAGGCAGGCGGATCTCTGTGAGTTCGAGGCCAGCCTGGTCTCCAAAGCGAGTTCCAGGAAAGGCGCAAAGCTACACAGAGAAACCCTGTCTCGAAAAACCAAAAAAAAAAAAAAAAAAAAAAAGAATGGTTTGGCCTTTATTTAAAACCTATTTTCACTATACAAACCCTCACTAAAAATAAAGATGATTTAAAATTCCAAAAAGACAGCATCATTTTTTAAATTTAAAGAAAAGAATTCTGATCAGACCAAATTGCCATTTAAAGTCCATCTGTTCTGATGGCTGTAGTAACACTTATTGGTAAGCATATCTGAGACAAAATCAGGAAAGTGGACAGGATGCATTTCAGCAAACACTCTGAGGGAATAGGTACCGTGAAGGTCCAAGAACAGGAGGGTCCCTTGTCCCTTACATGATCTCAGTAGGTCAATGCTGATTTGTTCTCCATGGTGTGAGACTAATCCTGTTTTCAACATGGGCAGAAGAAGCAGATCAGAGATCTTTTCTCCATTGTTCTACATGATCACTTCTCAGAAGACCTCACCAGAACTAACTTAAAAGAAAAAAAAATAGTACTCTGAATCACAGCCAGAGAGAAGGGGGGGGGGGGGGGCCGACATTTACGTAGTTTACATATAACATCAAATTACCAATTACTAAGGCCAAAAGGATAATGCAATGGCCCAGGTCACTTCTTGTGGATACAGGAAGTCTGTGAAACTACACTGACAGCTCCTTGGTTCACAGAGACAGACCATTAAGATGAAATGAGTTACATACATTTGTCGTGGGCAATACAGCAACAGTGAATAAAGAACTGCACTGAGGAGCCATCATCATATGGAACGAGTATCGCAGTCTGTGCTTACATATTAATGGTGGGTCAGCTGAGAAAAGCCCGGTGGCTGATACCCACTCAGTCCAGGCTGACTCCCTCCCTTGCCCATGCAGAAGACAGACGACGACCAACATGATACTCTCTCTTGCCCTGTGTGAATTCTCACCACAGCGCAAGTGCAAATTGAAAAAAAAAAAATCAAGAAATAAAGAGGGGTAGAGGTGAAAATAAAAGAGGAATGGAAAACTCTCTCAGTCAAGAGACAGCGGAAATGACTGCAACTCATAGGGAAGGAAAGCTCGTAGAATGGACAGTTTCTAGAAATTTCTATCTGCCTCAGGTCTATACATACAGCTTCACTGGAGTCAAAAGTCCATAAATATTTATCTTGTTATATACTATGTGCAATACAGTTCCACATCTAGTATATTGAAAATTATCAAAATGGTGAACACATACTGAAAATAAGCAAAATGGTAAATAATGAAACTGTTATTTAAGTGCATTCAAACTTCGGGCACTAATTGTACAGAATCATGTCCGCTCTGGTATTTTTTTTCTTTTGCCAAAGATAAAAGGTGGGAAGTACAGAATTTGAATCATTCATTGAGTACCTTTACAAAATACCAGACAAAAGAGTGCATTCATAGGATCTTTTTCAAAGGAAGCAGCGGCTTGGTAAGCAGTGGGAGTTGATGGCTCATGGAGTAATCAAATGTCAGGACACCAGGAAAATAAATAGTGCTAATGACAACATTCTAAGATTTACAGCCCTCACCTTGAGTAGTGAATGGCTCCTCCTCAAACTTCTGGCTAAATACCAAACTGTCCAAAAAAATGTAGTGTACATTCCACAATTTAAGTGTATTTTAGTTGCCATCAAGAAGGCAAACAGATCACAAACATCAACTTCCCATATCTTGCTACCTCTGGATTACAAATCCCATTTTGTAAAGTCTGACGACTTTTAAAGTCAAAGAACTAGACAAGAATCATGACTCACAGGCCTAGCAGCCTGTTGATCATAGACGATCAAGGCCTGCATATTTGGAGGAGCTCAGGCTGATAAAGGATACCGTACATGCCATCCTCAAACTCCAAAGCAGCTCTCTTGATGATCCGCTCCCTGACATCTTCTCCAGGCTTACCAGGTTTGGCTTTTCCAGCTCCCTCCTTTCGGAGCGATAAACGCTTCAAAGTAAGTAGAAACAAATGATTCCCATTTAAGATCTGCTTTCAAATTTCTCATTGCTTCAATATAAAAATTTGCAGGAAAAAAATATAGCACTTATTCCCAGTAGGAGGTAAGTCTACAATATAATGGAACATTTTTTTTTAAAGAATGCACGAGTGATATTTCATGACAAAGATCATTCTTTAGGAAGTAAATAAAGCAGGTCAGATTTCTTTGAAAGGGAAGACAGACCTGCTCGCACTGTGAAGCAAACAATCCCCTGTCATTGCCGTTTTGACTAGTGCACTGTTCTACCTACGACTTGACAGCTGAATTCTCCTTAGGTGTTCAGAAACTGAGCCTGAATAAAAGAAAAGACACGGGCCCTGGACATCTGTTTCCTGGGGCTGTCAGAATGTGTTTACCAGGTGGTGCTGAGGCCAGCTGCCTATTTCCACCTGCAGAGTCTAGATGGGTTCTGCCACGTGTGCATCACAGGATAAGGGAAACAGCCAGAAAACGGTTTCCATCACTAAGTCTCCTTCAAACAGACTGGTCTGTTTGTAAATCTCCTATCCTAGAACCTGATAGCACGCGACATGATTGCATATCGCCTTTTGCTCTGATTCCTAATATCCCCTGTTATATATTTATTGTGGTGCTATTCCCTAGAAACTTTTGAATCTTGATATCAACTGAGACCTGGTAGTTCAGTCATTGTGGAAAAGCCCCAGTGTGCCTAGTACCCAACCCCTGGACACCTTCACACCCATCAGATGCCCATTGCTCAAAGCTAGTTAAAAATTAATTCTTTCTTTATTCCATGAAAGTATAGAACTATTCCAAAACAGACAGATACTTCTGAGCAAGCATTAAGACTTCAGACCTAATTCACTTCTACCCTCTAGGATAGCTATCCAAAATCAGGGATCATAAACTGCAACCATTAGAGAATCCTGGCAGATATGACAGCCTTCAAAATCACAAGATGTAGAGACACTGTTATGCTGGGCAGAAGCACAATCGGTACCCAGTTCCTCTCCAATGGACACACCACAAGTGTCTACTTGAGACTCAGAGTAACAGTGTTCTGCTCTAACCTTCTATCACTTGGAATGGCCTAAGAGACATGTGTCTCTGGTAACTAGATCCAAATATAAAAAGCTCTGCAAATTACCTCAATTCTTTTCTCATATTTTTCTCCCTTTATAAGGCGGTGTACATAAATCTTCGGAATGTGGATATCTTCTGGGGCAAATGATCCAATGTCTACAATTTCTTCAACCTAGAGAAAAAGAAAAAAAAAGTTAAGACAGTCATAGCTTAAAATGAACATGTTTATGTTTTTAAAAGTAAAACATATACAAATTCATGCCCCACTTGTGAATACAGTATAAATAATATGCCCATGTATCTATATAAAGGCATGCAATATATACCACACCTTTTAAACCCACACCTGACAAGAACCCCAAATCCATATGTATGAATGCAAAATTCAGGACATAAAGTGACAGATCTCAGCCTTTTCCAAAAGAATTTTGGTTACAAATTCATCCAATTTATCAGGGCAGCTGCTTGGACTTTCATAAATTGCAGCTCTGCAATGCAGAGCTCAAAAGCACACTCCTTAAAATTAGTGAGAGATTTATCACATCAAAGACAAAAATCTGTAACAACATCTGTGTGGTCAATTGAGGAGGTTTTTAAATATAGATGCGAATGCCATTCACGGCCATTTTTCATTTTTCCTGTTGTTCACTTCAGAATCGTGACAAACTGTCATTGAAATAATTTTACTCAAAGATGGATAATTGATTTTAATATGGAAATTTCAAAATGGAATTATTAAGTAATAACTAGAAATAGTCAAATTAATTCTAATCAGAGTCATTCACAGGCATTTTGAAATAATATAAAATGTCCCCAAGTTAATCTGCTATTTTGGGATTCCTTTTTTTTTTTACTGCAAGATAAATGAACTAAGAATGACAAGGAGTCAAGGAAAAACTAATCTCAACATTGAATTCTGGTTAAAGCTAATTTTGGTTAAAGAATTAGCTTTCTCATGACAAACGTATAATCGGCTTAATGGATTTCGCACTCGCTATGGCTCAACTCTTGGATGCTCCCGTGGTCTATGTGAAAAGATTTGGAGCATCCTCAGGTCGCTTAGGGGAGGTTAACTCTTATGGAACTGTATCCCCTTCATCTGCGCACTATGCTCTCTGACCACAGTGAGGTACGCAGGTTGTTCCATCACACATCCCCCCACGACTACCATCTACCACCCACCAGAGGTCCAAGGGCAGTGGGCCTGTCTGATCATGAAAGAGCAATTCAAAGCCATAAGCCCAAAACAATCCTTTCCTCTTCATGACATAATTACCAAATCTTTTATTATAGTGACAGAAATCTAATACAATGCCTAAGGCAAATAATTATTTGCTTAAATGAGCTGACTTATTTAAAGGAGAGTTACTCTGAACTTGACATCTAAAATATTAAAAAAACTATCCAGAAGTCTGTGGAGTTCAGTCCTCACTATGTTATTCTGCCATGCTATCTCTCACCAGGTTCCTGCCACAGAGAAGGAACAGATTAAAGGAGATATTCAGTTATTACACAATGCCCCCAGGCAGAAGACCAGGACACAAGGTGAGAACTATTTTTCTGATAAGAAAGATCTGGGCAAAAACTAAAATGTCAGGGAAGAATCATGTGGCGTCCACATTGAGTTAGTGTGTGGAGATGGACTTGGGAACAAGCAAGAAGGAGAAAGGACCGCAGGGGCGTGTCCTTCTATAGGGCAAGACAAGAGGACTTCCTGTCTTAGACTCTTGTCTTCCCCGCTGAACCTTTCTGATACTCCCACGGCATATTCGTATTCATTATCATTCATAATCTCCCTCTCTCTCTCTCCTTTCCTCCTTCTCCCTCTCTCTACCCCCTTCTCTCTTCTTCTCTGTGGATGTGGTATATATACATGTTTATAAGGGTGTATGCATGTACATGTGCAGGTGCACATACATGCATGTGTATGTGGAGGCCAGAAACTGACAATCTTCCCCTTTTATTTGTTTTAGACAAGATTCTTCACTGAACCTGTAACTCATCACTTTGACTAATCCCACTGGCCCAGGAGCTCCAGGGACCCAGGGGGTACACATGTGGGCTGCCATGCTTGACTTTATTACTTCCCAGGGATCCAAACTCAGGCCCTCGTGTTATATAGCGAGCACTTGACTCACTTAGCCATCTGCCCAGTCCCTGTCCTGACATTTTTTTCTATAGAGTGGGGATTGGGTTAAAAAGACCTGGAAGTAGTTCTGAGCAGTTAAGCATTGTTGCTATGTCTGAACCAGATTCCAACTTTGAGTCTTTACTGCTCATTCATAACTTTACATTGTTCTATTTAAGCCTTCGATGAAGTTCTTGACTTTAAAAATGTGTTTCTATTATACTGAGGATATATATGAAGGCTTATTATTCAAGAAACTATATTGTAAAGTCAGAAACAACATCAATGTTCAACAATAGGGAATTGATAGAAATGAATACCATGTGTCCTAACACAATGAACCAATATTACGCTTTTGTAATACTGGATAGCGTCTCACAATTTAATGTTTCATAAAAATACAAGACATTTTTTACAAGCAAATATATATTCATCAATGCAACTACATTATTTTCCTTTTTTCTTTCTTGATAAACATATTAATTACAAAAATGGTAGATATTTGGACACTCGCATATTGTACTAATCAATCCAGGGTAATTAGCATTTCCTCTCAGCACAATTATGTTTAGACCTAGGAAAAGCAGAAGCACAATGAAGTGCTAATAATACCTCTCTGGGTAGCTGTACCACTTATTTCTCTGGGAGGGGCTGCTTGCAGAGGCCAGAGGACAACCTGGCCTCTGGCCATTCCTCAGGCACCTCCCACCTTGTTTTTTTCAGTCTCTCACTGACCTGGAACTGACCAAGTAGCTAGACTAGCAGGCCAACAGCTCCAGGAATTGGCTTGTCTTTGCCTCCCAGGGTTGGGATTACAAGCATTCATCTTGCCCGGGGGTTTCTAAATATAGGTTGTGGGTTGTGGGAACTGAGCTCAGGTCCTCACACTTACAAGCAGGCACTTTCCTGACCGGCATGTGTCTCCAGCTCTGTGAAAGATAATTTTGTTTCCTTTAAGGAGGAAACCTAAACAAGTTTGGGGATTTGGGTAGAGTGCCCAGGGCCTCACAAATGCTAAGCCCACACTCTGCCACTGAATTCCATCCCCAGATCCTCATAAATGTCATGTATTCAAAAGGCACAAGAGATACTGAATAGATGGCTTCCCAAACCAGGAAATATAAAGAATGGAGCATGTGAGAGAATTCACAGACATATACCTAACGAACAGGGCATGGTAATAAAAAAATAGAAAAGCTGTAAAAAGCAATTACAACACTAGGAAATAAATACAGGACCCTTTTCCCTATTATCTTGATGACCATAATGTGAATTCTTTCCCATGTCTAACATTACTCCAGTCGGTCTGGCCTCCAGAGCACTTGCTGGAATTACAATAGCGGCTTCCTAATGTGGATACCCGAAGTACTCTTTAGCAAGATCAAGGAAAACAATGATGAGGGGAAAAAGAGGGAGTGGTCCTTACTCAAACTGGAAACCTCAAGAGTAAACAAAAACTATTGACTTTTCTGTTTCCACCAAGTAATTTCTTCAAAACTTACGAAATCGAGACAAAGTTTCATGACTAAGGGCAATTATAACTTTCACAACAAAACACAATAAACGCGCCCTAGTTTAAAAATTTTAAAAAGCAAAAATTCAGTTAAACATAATCAGCTCCACACTTCATAGTGTGAATTTCCGTATTGTAGAAAATGCATGCGCAGCATTTGTCAAAACAATACCAACACACGACTGTGCTGAACACTTCTAGGCAAACAAACTAGGCTTTCTGGGTGTTGGCTAGCAGAGCTGGTAGCAAATATTTGAAGTACAAACCAAAGGGAGAAAATCTGTTTTCAGACAATCTATGAGGATTCAATGACAACTAAGCAGCAGAGGCCGAAATATCCGTGTGGTGTCTGTGCACAGGGTTGAAGATCATCCCCATCTTCTGTGATCTTGAGACACATCCAGAAAGAGCCAACAAGGTGATTAAAAGTCCAAGGTGATCAAGTTATAACACGGGCAAGAAAGGAAATCTGACAACAATGAAGTGAGCTCCACCTAGACTCTCAGTAAAGATAGCAGAAGACGCCCCCTGACAGGACCAGAGCAAAATCAAAGGTCGGGGTGGAGTGGGGATGGGGAAACCGGCAAATGTAAGCATCCTTGGAGAAGCTCAAGATCGAAGAACAGCAGCTAAGAACAACCCGGCCTTCTCGCTAGCACTATGAATAGTTCGCACACAGCACCATCTGGTACAGCTCAGAATCCAGACACTTGAGGTTGCTCTAATTAGTACCTGTCTGCTTTCAGTCATTAGCAGGAAACTCGAGGCTAGGAAATGCTAATCGTTATTGATCCGAACTTTGTTTTTAAAGGTTTACTCTCTCTCCCTTGCACTGCCCCTACTGTTTCAGTCTGAAATTGTAGTTTAAAGCCCTGAGGGGGGAAAAAAAGTAGTCATCCCTGGTGACAACGTATTTCTCTCCACTTGGACAACATCTCAGGGAGAACAGAGCAGCTGTGAGGAAACACTTGAAGTGGTAACCTCAGTTTGCTACATCCACAAATACGGGCCTGGTCCTAGAATCTGTTAGTGAAAATGGCTACAGGGCGGCAGCCCGAGGTGGTGCAAAGTGAGGGCCCTGAGGCGGCAAGGAAAAGGCTCCCGTCCGCACTTCCGCTGTCATGGAAGGCTACCGAGAACACTCTTCGCGTGCCAGGAAAATGGTCCACGTCTGAAGGAGAGGTGCTTTGGATGACAGTTCCACCCAGAGAAGGAGACGAGGAAGAGGAAGGAAGGAGAAATATTTATCTTTTGGAAAAATGCAAAGGGGTAAAAGAAATCCAACAGAGGATGACTCCCTGCTGCAGCCTCGGGCTAAGACAGAATATGGCCAGTTAAAACATATGGGAAAATAACATGGAGCTTAAAAGACCAAGAACAAAAACGCACATGGACATCTAAACAAAACCAAAGGTCATGAATCTAGGACAGGGACTGACAGGAATGGAGGTGGGGTCGGTGGGAACGGGAGGGAGGTAAGAGACAGGAGTGGGAGGAGGGGAGAAATAAGAATACTATACATATATATCTATATATTACTATATATATGTACATATATATATAATTATCAGAAGACAAAATCAATCATTAAAAACAAACATGAGAAACAATGGATTTCGGGGCCCTTCCTGCACATCTCCCTACAGTCTGACCTCCAGCCAGTCCCTTGACCTCTGTTCCTCAGTGTCCTCATTTCAATGTGGACTTCTAAAAGAGGGGGTGCAGCGTAGAATCACGGACAGCCTTTGCTGTCACCGAAGGGGCCACTGCTCACCAGCAGGCTGCTGTATTTTTGAGTCTCACCGAAGGATGTTGGCGTATTTTCAAAAAGTGTAAAGGAGGAAAGAAAAGGGGGTGCCTAGGAAAATTCCACCAGGATTCAGTAGCAATAATAGTTGTGATTCGCTTAACCATTGCATTTTCTTTTAGATCCTAGGTACTGTTAGCTCTAATGGCAAGTTCTTGGATTTTTACTTAACATCTATAGCTCGGTCATGTTTGTCCTTACAACATCATTCTCTACTCACACTCTACCTCCACTGAACAGCTTTTCCTTCTTGTAGCCTACTAGGAACTGGTGCTACCTCACACACTCTCTAGGTATTGTAAGCTGTATTACTTCACATCTGGAACAAAATAAGTAAAAGTGAGAGTATGCTTATCACATTGGAGAATGATACAAAGACAGAAAGAATAGCCAATAAAAATGGTGTCTACTGGTTTCGAAAATAAGAATAAGAATAAGGTTAGGCCATCTGGATAAGTGAGACAGTTGTTTGGCTTGAACTATTTGGGGGGGCCCCCAGGCAGTGGGACCAGGACCTGTCCCTGGTGCATGAGCTGACTTTTTGGAACCTGGTGCCTATGGTAAGACACTTTGCGCAGCCTTGGTGCAGGGAGAAGGGGCTTGGATCTGCCTCAACGGAGTCTATAGGGCTCTGCTGACTCCCCATGGGAGACCTTGCCTTGGAGGAGGTAGGAATGGGGGGTGGGTTGGGTGGGAAGGCTGGCAGGGTGGCAACAGGGAGGACAGGGGAATCTGTGATTGATATGTAAAATGAATAGAAAATCTCAATAAAAAAAAAGAATAAGGTTGAGGAAGTTCACAGGAATTAAAGCTAATACCATAAAATGATGCCTGTGCTTCCTATTCTTAAAATAATAACAGTGTTTGTTGAAAACATAACAAAAGGGCTTAGTGAACCACCAGCATAAAGACAGCAAAGACATCACCATCCAAAAGTACAGATGCTTTCTCTCCACTTGCTAGCCAACCTCAGAGTTTGGGTGGCCACCTTCAGCTTAATGTTTCTCATTACCGAGCAAAAGCAACCCTTCCTCCCACATACGGGTTGTTTCAGAATGTGGGCTGTGCGTGAACATGACTGCAGCAGTTGGAGCCCCTTTTAGAGCTTTGGTTAAAATAATTCTGCGACAACTGTGCCGTACAGCATAATCAGTAGGACCTATTAACCCAAAAAGGTAGGAATATGAGCATGAAACATCCCAATAGCTTTTTTTTTGTAATTTGGAATTACTGGTTTTTTTAATGCAAAAGTAGTTTAAAAACATTCTTTTTCATCTTCGCCATCTCTAATAACAAGTCCAAACAGCCTAGCTTGGCCTATTCTGGTATTCTGCTTATAATTTGTCTGACAAAAAAAAAAAAAAAAAAAAAAGCCAGTCTTCACTGAATGCATAATTTTATAATGTATGCTTTCATAACATGTAAACCACATTCCCAATGTCCATGCTTTACTTGACACTTTTTTTCTAAATGAAAACTTCATTAAGTCTTTAACAAATCCAGAGAAATCATTAAATGGAATACATCTAGCCAAAAGAATAAAATATTTCTAACATTTTCATTCAGAGCACTCGTTGATAATAGTAAGAAGAAATTACACCATTATCACACACTCCAGGAAAATCAGGGAGGCACGGTGTAATTAATAGAATGAAAAGAAGAAGTTCTCTGTGAGAAGAGTTACAGAAAACGGGAAGATTAAAACCTGTGGAGATTTACAGCCCCAAACTCATGGTGTTGACAAATTAAACTTTAAAGGTTAACGCCAAACCTTTCCAAGGTTATTCTCCAAGACGTTCCCTTTCATTTGGGGCTGTTAATCATCCTTGGAGCTCTTTATAACCTAAGAACACAAAGGAGCACATAAACTACTCCGTGGAATTGGGTTAAATGCTAACATTTCCAGGACACAGTTGATGTTGCTAACTCTAAAGGAGACTGTGACTGGAATTCCATTTGCCAATGACTCAATAATCCCCGAACTGGACGTCATTTAGTGCTCTCAGGACAGCAGAGCTTTCCTCACCACCTTCCTCTTTCACATAGTCTCCACTCTGGTTCCTACAGAGCAGAAAATATAAAGTGCAGTTCTGTTCATTTCAGTTCGAAAATTAAAATGTTGTATTTGGTTTTCCTGACTAAGTGTGAGGGGGCCACAAAATGCAAAAGTCAACACACCTCAGAACAAAATGCCTCTTTTCTTCCCTGTAGGTCGGTTTCTAAAACTCTATCATTGAGCCCCACAGAAATCGAAACACATCCATCACATTCTCCTCTACAAGGTGAGCATCAAGATCAAAATGTCTAGCCAGTAGTATAAACCAAAGGGCCGGACAATGAGCTTTTCCAGCAAACATCGTTTGGGGCCAGATTTTCACAATAAGCAATCACAACACACAGACATCACCAAAGAAAGCAAGGTCTACTCAGCGTCTACTTGACATGTGGAGCTCATCCCTGAAACTCAGTGGGTATGTAAGTTAATCATGTTAACTTACATAATGTTAGTTAATGAGATAGCCCTTTACATATCTCATTAACTAACATTATGGCTTGCTCTATTTTAGCCGAATAATAAAGATCTCCTAAGCGAGATACACTATCTCTTCCATCAGCTAGAACCAAACACAACCAATTACAATATTCCTCCCTTCCCTTTCTTCCCTCCAGTTCCCCCACTAAAGAAAAGTAGATGTGGCTGGCTGAACATAAGTAAATCCGGTGTGGTGGGACCCACATGTAATCCCAGCACTTGAGAGGCTGAGATAAAAGGACTGACAGAAGGTGGCGGCCTGCTGAGCTACACTGGGTATCCCAGGCTAGCCTGAAAACCAACCAACCAACCAACCAACAACAAAAGTAAATGGTGTTAATACGTTGTAAGAGAGACCTTTGTGCACGTGATCCTTACACCATGCATTGTAATGACTTCTATGATTTAAAAAAAAAAATAAGACAACAGACTGCTACAAAGAGAATGCAGATGTGGAGTCAAATGTTAAATTCCTGCCTTGAGACCATCTAAGATGGTGTTCTTATGTAACTCACCAAAGGCCAATTTCTAAAATGTGAAAGTCAAAGTATAAATGATGCCCAATAATCTTTCCAACCCTCCCAGGTTGTCCGTTTGCCTTATTTCTGGAATATTCTATAAACAAGTCCATAAAGGATACACATTATTGGACAGTGTCTTTTTTATTATTCTGGGTCATTGATATGCTGGATCAAAATCTGTTCCCTATTACTGGGCACATGCTGCTAAATGCCACACATGATTTTAATTCTGTGTCACACAGTTTATCTCCCTCCACTCTTAGTACTTGGCACACCAATTTTCTCCTGACTAACAAGGCTGTTGCACTCACAAGAGCAGATTACATGCCACCAATCTATAGCCCTTTACATATCTCATTAACTAACATTATGGCTTGCTCTATTTTAGCCGAATAATAAAGGTCTCCTAAGCGAGATACACTATCTCTTCCAGGCAGCATTAAAAGGCACACTTGAAGATAAAATGATCCCAGAAAAGTCAGAGGAAGCCGGTCACAGTAATAAGGAAGGGAATTTCAGAACAATGGGGAGCATATTACTACATCTCAGCTCCGGATCTGACAATGGCCTGAAATATAAAGCCACCAGAAAGAATTCCTGAGAAAAACACATTTTTTCCTTTCTTACACCAAGGCATGATAATGATATGAATCAAGCAGAATGGGCAGAGTATTTCTAAGCTTGGGAAATGATGCTTATATTGCAAAATGTCTGGCTCAGAGACTTCAATATCACTTAATGAGCATCTATTATGTGCACGCATCATGCCCCATGCTGGCAACACAAAGGTAAGTCATGACAAGGTCATAGGAGATACTCAAGATTTTCATGGAGAAGATCAAATAATCACAGCAATAAATGGCAATAAATGCCATGATAGAGGAGAGCCCCACGGAGAGGACAGAAAGGGCGCCATGAAAAGGACAGAGAAGACATTCTAGGCATCAGGACTGTCAGGGCTAAGGCATGGAGTCCCAAACAGTTGGAAGCTATTTGTGAAATGTGGAAAGATATTATTTGAGAAAGCTCGGGATACATAGAAATGGAAGGGGGTCAGAAAAAAAGGTTCAGAATGTTTAATTATATGCAATAATGAACCTAATTTTAGAAAGAGTATCAAAAGTAACAAGTGCTCACTTGAACAACAACAAAAAAGGTAATTTTCTTCATTCTTGAAAAAATTCACAAGTTCCTTTAGCTAATGCCACTAGAGCAGTTTCTTTTGATTATTGTGGCTTCTCTCCAAGAAGAAATTTTTAAAATTGTAGCAATTAACTGCCTTTACTCTTATCAATTTTTGGCTATACACCTGGACTCTTCTAGAGCACTAGTAACAGGCCACTGATATATTTGAATATATTCTAATTTTAGTAGAAAAACTAAACTCAAACTACAAGAGTGATGTAAGGAAAATGGGCTCCTAAGACTTACAACCACTAACATTGAAGAGCTTCCTGAGGAAAGGTTTTTTTTTTTCCTCTCACATATTTCATGCTAAAGTCATTTATGAATGTCATGACTGTAAAACGCTTTCTTCATTCAGAGATATTCATGAACAATAACAACACACCCTGGAGATGAGTCCCTTAAAAAAGCAGTTAATTTAAAATACTAAAAACAATGTTGCATAAGCCCTAACTATTGCTTCAGTATTTGTAGAGTCAATCTATATTTGAAGTGAGAAAAAAAATAACATTTTTGACAAGGTCTCTGGAAGGAGTGAGGAAAGCCAGTATTATTTTTAGTGGGAGTGACTTTAAAATCCCAAGCTAAAGTCTTAACACAAACATGGGATGAATTGATAAGTAGGCCAGAAGTTGTTAGTTAACTAAAAGAGGAAATGAAATTTTTATCCCTTTTGCAGCAAGACAGTTTTGTAAGAGCCTACTTGGTTGATGTCAGTCACACTACACTTATTTAATAACCATTTCAGTGGATATAATAGGTACAGATTACAAAACCATTATGTCATGTTAAAAATAACACCCTCTGGCCCATCTTTTCTTTGTGTGAACAGAATCTACATTCTCACTTACAACCAGATGATTGCGTGAGAAATTATGACTATGAGATTTCAAGAGCTGGCTCAAAATGAGGGCTCAAGAAAGCATTTGACTGGCGTTTTATTTAGGGAACAGGCTCTGTAGGAACAGCTGCTGGCCATGGCCACCATTCTCCACATTTACTTCAGTAACTGTGGGCACTGCTGTAGGCTCACAATGCTCTTCCTCCTCCAATATGCTACCTACCTGCAGACAGCAAAATTCTTGTTAGGGTCATGCAGACAGGAAGATTCTCCGGGTTGCTAAGTTCAAACTCCAAGTGTCTTGGACTGTGATAGCCCATAAAGATTTCCTAGTGAGATCGGAGCTTGCTTTACACAGCAGGGCTGCATTAGGGGATGGCTGGACCACATGCAACGTCACCAGGTGTTTGTGATGGTCTGCACTTGGCTGTGCTGCGGGGAGGTCTTTTGCTCTACCCCTTGGCATTTCTTTAAAAAGCCCTTTAATAGAGACAGAAGGGCCGATGGATTAGGATCCAGGCCCTCCCGAGCTATCCTATATTGTCTAACTGTATCTCTCTCTATACTTCTATATACAAATTTCTCACTTCTCCCTCCTCAAGAGTACCCTGTGGGAAAAAGGAGCATGTCTCCCTCAATGGACATGTGTGCCAACCACACTCCAGAACCTTATCATTCTCCCTCTGAAACAATTCCTCATCTAAGTGGGATACTCAAGATCATTTGGTCCTAGCTACAGAGATTTCATAGTGATGTAAGCTGATATGGAAGCTATTAGGAGTAGGCTCCTATCCAGGCTGCATCTTGAGTACTACACTATTGTACTGCCAAGGGGCAATAGTGGTATGTCTGTTGCAGGAGGAATGGGGATAACCAACCGCTTTCTCATTGGGGCATGCTCTACAGGAGGAAATTCGCAGTATAGAATAAACCTGGTCAAAAGCCCATGGCTAGGGAGGTCATGGGCAATAGGAGGAACTTATTATTGTTTTGCCAAATGGTCGTATTATTAAACTTCCTTCTAAATCTTTATGCTTAGACCATACATTATGTAGCTCTTGGCATTGGTCAGAGAAGCTTGTTCCAGTGGACAACAGTCAATGCAGAACTCTAAGCTAGGCAATGCACTAAGGACAAGTAATGGTGAGTGCTTGGCAAGAGAGGGGACATTTATATGTCCCTTTGCCCACAAAGGTTCAGGGAAGATCACAGAAAAAAGAAAAACAGAAAGGAAGAGGATGGGAAGGAGAGCTGTGAAATACAGTCTTCCAGACCTGACATGGCTGGGGTTGCCTGCACAAGAGCAAGCCAGATAGTAGTACTCTAGACATAAATTCACGAGAGACATAAAAAACAAGCAAGCAAGCAAGCATGACTGATCATCACCTTTGCTTGTCATCAAAGGTACAAAGTTAAAGCTACAAGACAGTGTTTTTACCTAACAATTTATCAAAAGCATGTTTAAAGTATTATATTCATGTTGTCAAGAAGAGCTCAAAATTATACTTTTACATGTCACTGAGGGTATTGCTTTTATAGATAAAAATTAGCAGCATATATTTGCCAGAACTTTTAAAACTGTACACATACACACACACACAAAAAAAAAAAAAAAAAAAAAAAAAACCATGGTGGAGGAGAGGGGTGATCAAAGGGGATATGATCAAAGAAAGGTATCTAATAAAGCATCAGAAAAAAATAGTGAAGATGAAAATATGAAAATAAAACAATAAGTTTGTTAATATAAAGTTTACTGTAACACTGTATCTTTCTTTGGGGAAATTTTTGGAAACTTTGCAAAATGCATTTAATGTTTTATACGCTGAAAAACATATATATCCAAAAGTGTTAATTTTATGAAAAAGAAAATAAAGATGTGTCTAAAGAGGAACTAACAAAATTCAGCCAAGACACAGCTGACCTCACTTTCCCCTACAGGTTCCCTGGCTTCAGACAATAAAATTCTCCACACTAATTCTGTTCCATCCTCATCCAATGTCTTTGGACCTTTGAGCCATGAGAAACTGTGTAAATTATCTAGTGAACCACCTTAACTTCCACCATATGCAAACACTTACAGCAATAAGACCAAAACACAAAGAGGGCTCCTGCAGGGTTAGTGTCCCAAACTCTCAACCCAGAACAGCTATTGATCCTATGGCAGGTGCGACCATTACCATGTCTTAAGCTCAGCCTGCTTTCTTACAGAACCCAGGACCACTAGCCCAGGGATGGCACCACCCACAATGGGCTCGGCCCTCCCCCGTCAATCACAGGCCTGCCTACAACCCAATCTTATGGAGGCATTTTCTTGAGTTTCCCTCCTCTCAGATGACTTTAGCTTGTGTCACGTTGATATAAAACTATCTAGCACACTATCCAATTACTAACTTCAAGTTTTCAGGTCAGTCCTATCTTCTACTGTAATGGTCTATGGTCCAAGACAGTGAATATGTCTCTTTTAGAGACGGAAATGCCTTAAAGCAGAATGTTCACACTTCTTCCCACCCCTGACAGGTCACCTGAGATCAGGTCTGACTATGAAGAGAATAATGGACATGTATCAAAACAGTTACTTTTCCCTCTCTTCACAGAAGCACAAGGAGGGATCCAAGAGTTCAAACTATAGAAATGGATGGTCTCTTCTAAAAATGGAGCACCCTGGTGTTTGTAGCTCTTGACTTCTTGACATGACCCTCCAACATCACTGCGGCTGACTTCTCCCATCCCAAGGGTGGTTTCCATGGAGGCTTCAGTTCAGGACCCTGGTTCTGTTTGTCACCTCATTTGAGAGCAGTGGTTTGTCCTGTGAGTTCAACCCTCTGAAGGATTAACAATGAATTGATGATTATTCTTTTTTCAACTGTTTCTTCTAGTGACTATGGGGAATGTTCACCTCCAAGTTCTTTGGATGCTGGACCTTAAAGTCGAAGTGCTTGTTTTTAAAGAGCAATCATAACCAAAAGTTGCTACACAGAGTGCTGAAACTTCCATCTTGAATGTAAACAACTGTTTAAATGTTATATACTTCATTTTTTACAGGAGGGAAAAAAATCTATCTTCCCAAGCAAAAAGGCTTTCATCTCACAGCTTTTAGATTATATTGCTTAAGGTGTTTTAAAAGTTAACATAACTGGGTGACTTTTAATTTTGTGTTTATGAAAGCATCAACATTGTCCCTGAGGTGCATTTAGTTAACTAAAAAATTCAGTTAGGAAAAGCTCTATGACTCTGCTAATAAGGAAGGAAATGATACAAAAGTGTTAAAACCATGAAGTGTAACGAGGTAAAAATCTTCATCAGAAAACATGCTCGCCATCCCATCCTCTGCTTGTGCTTAGCAACAGAAGCTTTGGAAAAAAAGCAAAATAAAACAAAAAAGAAAAAATATGAAATACAAAAGCATGTGAATATGTGAACACTCCCTCCCACTGGCTTATTTTGTTTTTATTTTAAAGCTTTTCTTTATTCCCATTTCTTCCTCCTATAAAATAAGAGTTAATAAAATGTACCTGGGTAGGTTATTTTTAAAAATGACTTCAAGTGCTCTGCCCTAAAGTGCACGGTATAAACAGTCTCGTTGATGCTTGGTTTGCAGTTGGTACTTTCATTGCTATTAGGCTATAACTCCTTAACTTGCTATTGCCACTGTTGAAAATTCTTCAGTTACAGTGTCTACGACACTGTGCAGAGCAGGATACACGTTAGCTGAATACATTATACTTCCAGCTTTACTGACCTCCCTACACTATTGAGATAAATTTCCCAATGAAAACATTCCATTCCATTATGCTACCTCCTTTAAAACCTTGGTCTCCATCAATTATTACATAAAATGTTACCTTGTACATTAAAAGTATGAACCAACAAAGGAGAAAAATAAACAGCTTTGAATACAAACATTTAGATGTCCAAAGCACTGTGATTAAAAAAAAAAAAAAAAAAATCCATAAGTTGTTAGCCAATGGGATCCAATAGGCCCCCTCACCCCAAAACTGTGCAGGCTATTACCATTGCTTTTCGTCCCTCTGCAGAGCTTGATGACAAGGTCCTGTTGCTGTCGACATCACATACTTGAGTCACAAGACATGAAGAAAACAGGCTGCTACTGACCTGGCAGCTTCATCCCCGCTAGCTAGCTTCCGCGGCGCTCAACGGTGTTAATGTGCACACCAACCAGCCAAAAAGGAACCAACGGTCTCACCCAGCTGTGCCCTCTGCAAGCTACAGGAACCCTGACTGAGAAGACAGGCCCACTGGTGTAATGAGAGATGATAGAGGAGGAATCATCTAGTTTCTGATTTGATTTGAGGCCTGCTCCACAATACGAAACTCATGCCTGGTACAGTTAACTGGGCCAAAAACCCACTGGCTGGCTAGGTCAGGGACCCTAGGGGAGAACCTAATCTCTTATTCTGCCAAAGGGACATAAGTAATAAACCATTCCCTACGTTCTTATTTTTATTCCCGTAAGTGCAGCTTTCAACCCCCACCAGAAAAGCTTTAACTGGTCAGCTCTGAGAGAATAAGAAGCTGTAGCATGCCGGGCGGTGGTGGCGCACGCCTTTAATCCCAGCACTCGGGAGGCAGAGCCAGGTGGATCTCTGTGAGTTCGAGGCCAGCCTGGGCTACCAAGTGAGTTCCAGGAAAAGGCGCAAAGCTACACAGAGAAACCCTGTCTCGAAAAACCAAAAAAAAAAAAAAAAGAAGCTGTAGCGTGATCCACTCTGAATGAGACGTCTGTGGCACAGCCTTCTCCCCAGGGCTCACGGATCATTAAGGGAGAGGTGTGGGGAGGCTGTGGGGCAAGAGTAATAGACGTCCACAGTAAAACAGTATTTGCTAAACCTAGACCTAACAAGCCTGTTGCACACACATGAACTCACGGTGGCGGTGACTGCATGTATGAGACCTATACAACACCAAGACAGACCAAATTCCAACATGGACGGGGAGGGGCTCAAAAAAGTCCTACCCCTAGCTGGGGACCCCTATTGGCTTTAGATGGCTGCTGGAGAACAAAGAGTTTTCTTGGGTGATGTGGGCCAAGAAACTCCCCATTCTCTAGTAGGGACCTCTACGCCCATGCACACACAGGCAGCAGTAGGTGGGCTCAGTGAATTAAACACACACACACACACACACACACACACACACACACACACAGATTACATGACATTGGGAAGGAAAAGAGATGGGGCGGATAGAAAAGGAGCTGAAATAGAGGAATATCAGGGAATATTGTTGATCAAAACACACAAGATGCATTATGAAATTCTCAATACAATGGTTGTTTAAACCCTATAAGTGGCTTGGCAGTTAAGAATGCTGTTCTCCCAGAGGACCTAGGTTCAATACCCCAGCACCCATATGGCAGTTCACAAGCATCTCTAACTCCAGTTTCTGGCCTCTGTAGGCACTGAATGCATGTGATGCACAGACATACATGAAGGCAAAACACCCATACACATAAAATAAAAGTAAAGGTTAAAACATTTTAAAACCCTGGCCAAGCAAGGTAATACATGCCTTTAATCCCTACACTCAGGAGATAGAGGCAGGAATATCTCTGTGAGTTTAAGATCGACTTGATCAACAAGGTGGGTTCCAGGACAGCCAGGGCTATAGATAGAGATCCTGTCTCAAACAACAAAAAATAAATAAAATTAAAAAACGTAAAAATCTATTTAAAAAAACAGCACCTAAAATATTCCTTTGTGTAGTAGTGCCTGGGGTTACAGAATTCCCTTGAGGCTTCTATTTAATGCTTCCTTTACTTTGAAAGACTTTAATTCAACTTCTGAAAACCCAGTTCTCAAAATGGATGTGTTTCATAAATTCTTCAAGTTGAGAGAAATTTGCATTAAACTCAAATCTTTCAAGGTCTTTAAACAGATTTAATCCTGCGGCTTTTTAGACAACCTATATATTCCTCTGAATTTGGTAATGGTGAATATTTCTTCCCCAGCTTTTGGTTGGGCCCGCAAAACTTTTCCAAAATTTAAAGTGTAATTATAAACCGAATGGAATACTTTCTAAACTGAACAGGATATTTTCATAATGCAAAGCAAACCTACATGCCTTTCCCCACATATTAAGGGAACTAAAGCAGACACTTAGATGACCCAGTCTATTTTCAAAGAAAACACAATGCAAGTTAGGGATTCATCACATTCCCATCTCTCTTCTCTCTTACATGCTATAGATTTAGGATGGGCTTAGTTACTATGATCACTGAAGTTCAAAAGCTTCAGAATGCCCACTTTGGCCTCTGTTTCTTTATGGGAAGAACCACAAGGGAGGAAGCCATTACATTCTAACAGTTAATCATTCTTGATTTCTAACCTTTCATTATTTCTCCCAAATGTTGGACTATTTCATTAAAAAGCAAAACAAACTACTGTGTCACGGGTCTGTGAAAATCCAACAAGGCAAGGCTTTCACAAGGAGATAGAGAGGGTAAAGCTGCTTCCTTGCAGGTAACAGCTGTCTGAAACAAAGGGCTCCATCCCATGGAAATAAATAAATAAACCAGAGGTTCATTAGTTCTGAACCTCTGGTCCCACTGATGTGTGCAGGCAGTTGAGTCCCATCATTGAACATGAGACATTAGTGAGTATATGAGGCCTTCTTCATGCATTTGGTTCTCTGGCCCAAAAAGGGATAGCAGATGTTACTTTCTTTCAAAAATTAGGGTGTATACTCAGTAAGAGCAAGTTTTACCAGAGAATAATCCTCCAATTTCATCCCAAACTAGATTTAAATCTTCTAAACCATGGTGCACACAGTTAACTACAGCCTCACATTCTTCAAGACGCCAGAAACACTCCTCATAAAGACATCCTAGATTTGGCTTGATGCAGGGTATAAATATATTTGGGTTGATGTTGGTAAGCTTTAAATATTAACTGTGTTACTGGAGATAATTTAGGATAGAGTTTTGACCATGTTCTAAGACTTTAGAAAGCAGAGGCAATGTGGGAATTTTATTCCCCTAAACCAAACCTGGAAGACAGGGAAAACAGAAGGAATGCCCTGTCAGCAACTACCCACAATACCATTTAACAGTGGTCATCACCAGTCAGTAAGAACAGTGGTCCTAGGAAGGACCAAGTTGGGGGAAACATGTTAATACATGAATACCCAACCAATCAATGAGTAGGACCCAACTCCAGTTAGACAGCTATAGGTTACCCCAGAAACAAAAGTGTCACTATTCCACCATGGTGGTTTCTTTGCCAGGCCAGTCATTTTGAGGGGTTGTAAGCAACGAGTAGGTGTAGTAATTGCTCTCTCCCTTGGTAGCTTACGTAGCAACTCAGACACTATGAGAGCCGGACCTCAGGGAGGAGGCTTCCAGGTCGGTTCCAGCTAACTTCCTTGAAGCCCTGTGTCTTCATTATGTGTCTTCATAAGGGGTCTTACCTTCAAGTTCAGGAAGGCAACAAGGGATAATGGCAACAGCCTATATGGTTTGGGGACTCTCCTGGATACCAATAACCTGAAGGGAAGTTTCCTAGGTCTGGCACTGAGGTTCTTCTCAGATAGTCTCTGGCTCTTGGAAGGAGCATCATCATCCTATATGGCATAACTACACAACATACACATGCATGCAAACACATACATACACACAAACACACACACACACACAAGGAGTTGGAAGGGTGGAAATGATATAAATATTGTACTCATTTATGAAATTCTCAAAAAAATTAAATATTAAAAATGTGAATGCATCCTACGACAAAAAGGAGGAACTAAGTGAATCCAGCTATAAACTAGCTGATGTTTGTCAAGAGAATTGGTCCAAGCCTTTTCTATTATTTAAAAGGGAAGCATGTTACTGTACCCTGGTTAACTTCCTGATAAGAGGCTTTCCTATGCCACCAAATAAGAAGGAATACCCAAATACATTTAACAGGCATGTTTCTAACTAAAAGGAAAACGGGCATCCAAATGTCACAGTTTGAAAACCACAGTCCAAGGTCTCACTACACCATCCATCGCTCTTCCCTCTGACTACGATGTCAGGTGAAAACTTGTCCGTGGGGGCCTTTGAAAACTGCAAACACACAAGCAGATGGCAATCATGAATGGTTGACATAGTTCCTGAAAATGCTGCAACCATAAGTCACTGTAGCGCCACGTGGAGCCTGTCAGGGTGGGAAAGTCCTCAGCCCGAATCCCAGGGTTTCTATTCTCATGGCTATCCATCTGTGTGCATAAGAACTGGCCTACAAATATGAAGTCAGCCAAGCAGAAAAAAAGGTAGACACTTCTAGGAGAATGGGTCTACCAGCATCTAATTTAATCTCAGTTAAGTCAGATTTAATGACAGAGGTATTAAGAATATAAAGAGACTGTGACAACCACAGCTGGATAAGCAAGGTACTGTACATAACCATCCTCTCCTGAGGGGTGCCCCCAAACAAGCCTACAAATCTTGCAGTCATTCACATACTGGTTTCTCGTCAAATTGGCTATCATTATTTTTTCTCAATTCTAAGTTCATCAGCTTTGAAAGGCATAATACGGATGTTTAATATATTCAGATTGCAAAATGGACAGTAAGTTGTAAATAAGAGTCTTCAAATATTTTGATGTCAACAGTTACTGTCTTTTGTGATCCCCTGGGGGCTACACACTACTATCGTGACCGTGAAGTTTTCTTTCTCTTTCTCAAATAACCCTCTAAAACTGAAGAAGCACTTTTGGATCTTAGGTAGTACAAAAATAGGCCACATAAGGTTTACATAAGGTTGTTTTAAATCATAATAATTACACCATATAGAAAATAGTACAGAGAAAAATATAGCTATATACAATATGATTCAGCCATTCCTTTAAAGCAAATCACAGCTCAACAAGCTTTGTTCCTCTGATCTACTAAAGGAGTTACTAAAATAGGAACGCCGTATACTAAAGAAAGGTAAGGGCTACATTCTGACCACTGTTCATAAGATAAAGAATTCTGCCCCCCTTCTCCACATGGTCAAAGACAAAAGATGCTTGTTAAGAACCAATGAAGCAGCATATTTATATTAATAACATTTAAATACCTAGATTTATATGTACAAGTCCCTAAGAGAGAAATTTGTAAAGCCTAGAAAATTATAAATAGTTACAAAGTAAAAAGCTGAAAATAGCTAGAATAACTTCACCAATCCATCAAAAAACAATATATCATTAAAATGACTTTGTCTTTCAGGGACTCTGAACTAACAAAAAGAAACTGAACCAAACTTTTGTGAGGATAATGGCACACAAATCACTTGCTGTAATGCGTGTTTCTACCCCACAATGCAACCACGTCCATTGTGCCTGAGATAATGGAACGCTCTCACAAAGTTACTGCATTGTTACCAAGCAACAAGAAATAAAATGTCAAGATTAGCACTTCGTTTAATATATCTTTATCATCAATGAACCTCATTTCTATTCTGCTATTCTCCATGCAAATGGACATTAGGCTAAGACTTATATTTAGTAATCTAACGAGTCACTAAAAAGGAAAAGAAGGAACTAGCAGGCATCTACCAAGTCTATATTTTACATTTATTAATATTACAGTAATTTTATTATTGAGGTTATTTTACCAAGCAGATAACTAGAATATGTCTTCATTAGATACATCTCCATTAGTCTCCAAACTTTTTTTAAAGCAAGCCAACACATCATGAAAATTCAAGGAAATGAACAGTCTTTAAATATTTCAATACCCTAAAACAAACAGCTCATTTAGTGTAGTTATGTTAGGATATTAGCAGACTTTCTGTCAAAGCATTCTACACCTGGCCAAATTTGAAGCACAGAATTTATAGATACTTCTTTTAGAGCGGCTTCATAAGTGAAAATGAAAATAAAGCATAAATAACTGAAAAATTATGAAGAAAATAAATGCGAGTTGAAGATGTTATATAATTTCATGGGTCTAAAAGCAAAACAAACTCTATGCATGATTTCCATCACCCCCACATCCATGCCAAAAGAACCAAGGATGCCAACGACATTCTGCCTTCAGACCGAAGGTTGTCAAGGAGCACGGGGTTGTTTGATGACAAAAGGGTTCTTTCCCTGTTTTTGTCACAGCAAACAGCCCTCTTTCTGTTTTCTTCTTCATGTTTGTTCAACACAGCCAGTCCAAAAAAAAAAAAGTGGATTCAAGAGGATCAGGATCTATTATTTCAGTTCTTTTCTTTTTTCTTTCTTTTGTTTTTGAAACAGGGTCTTACTGTGTCATCCAGGTTAGCCCTGAACTCACTGTGTTGTCCAGGCTGGCCTCAAACTGGCAAGCCTCCTACACCTACCTCTTGCGTGCCAGGATTAACAACTGTGTGCCACCATGTCTAGAAGAGTAAACTGTTTCTTTATTGGCCTCACTCTTCTCACTGACTCACTGAAACAGAGAGCTCTGTTGGGTCAATACTAAAGTGCACTGAAGGGCATTCACATACTGAATGTCATTTTGGCACTTCAGCCAAGTTCTCACAAATACTGTGTCTCCACATGTTGGTCATAGATGTTTGTGTAAGTGAATTCTGCACAGGTGTGAGCAACTGTTGTCTGTGTGTAGTATGAATATTTGAAAGTGAATTTTTCTGTCTGGAAAAATTCCTCAGCATGGTTGAAAGGATTTGTCCTATGGGGATAGAAGCTTTACCTTTTGTTGTCGTTGGTCTGTTTATACCATTTTTGTCCTTTTCTGGTCCACTAAAGGCAGTCTGAATCCCACTGCTTTTGTAACCCCTGCATCAAGTCCTTAGTAATCTCAAGACCTAAAGTAAAAGACATTTGGATGGAGAGATAGCTCAGCAGTCAAGAATACTGCCTCCTCTTCCAGAGAACATGGGTTCAAAGCCCAGCACCCACATGGCAGCTTACAGCCATCTATAACTCCAGTTCCAAGGGATCAGATTCCTCTTTGGCCTCTGAAGATACCAGGCACACAAGTAGTACACAAATATACGCATAGGCAAAACATCCACGTGCATAAAATTGAAATAAATAAATAAATAAAAAGGAATTTGAGAGAAAAGGAAAAATGTTTGCCCCCGAGGCATTTCCATTTTCTCTAAAGCAAGCGGGAACATGGTCAGTCTCTAAATGCAGATTCATTAATTGGTGTATTTCATGAGGATTACAGATCCACACTATCCACTAAAGTCATTCAGCCACCTGGTTAAAAGCCACCATGTTCCCACATTCTATCATAAAGGGGAATAAGAACCAGTTTGATCGCTTCTGTTAAGACAGTTCACGAGGCTTTATTAACACAAAGTTCTCTTAACAGAGCAAGAAAGGTGTCACAAACCCTACGATGTTCCCATCTCAAAATCACATTCTTCACTCACCTCAGTCTCACTGTCAGACTTAGGCAGTATTCTGCTGTCTGTTATTGTAACAAAGGACTGGGACCGTGTACATTATAGACAAAAACAATGTGTTCAGTTCATCAGTTTAGAGACTGGAAGTCTTCGTGACTGCCTCGGCTGAGGGTTCCCAAGACTATAATGAACATAGAGAGAAAGCAAGATGGCAGCCTTGAACAATCCACACTCTAGAGACTAACTCACTCCAGAAGACTCGTGTCAATGCCTCTTAAGGGAAACGCCCCCATTACCTAATTACCTTCCATTAACTAGCCCTTAGTGGACCTCATAATGAGGAGCAGCTTTCAGAATAGGAGCCTAGGTGGGTCAAATCACATCCAAACCATAGGAAGGCCTAATCATTTCATGGAACTATTATAAAATGTGCTAGAAATAAAAATTACATTTCACCTAGCTCTGAAGAAGATACCATCATTAGCCTCTCATAAAAGTTATGCTCACATAGGACTGTAGCCTACCACCATGCCCAGAAGAGAAGAGAATCTGCATCCTCATGTTATAAACCCACAAAGCATTCCCCCTTCTCACAGCTCTGTACATGCTACTCCTACCATGCTCCCTAAGAAGCGCTGCCCCCTCGGTTAACTGAAAATCCAGCTTCCTTAATTTCTTGAGTTGTTTACTAAGGTATCATTGCAGCAAGGCTTTTCACTGAATACCTTGATGACAAGTTCTGTTTCTTTCCTTAACATTTCATACTCCTTAGTATTTAACATATGATTATATGTTATCCGTTGCACTTATTTATTCTACCTATTGCCCATCTGGATCAGAAGGAAAGTCCCCCAAGGGTAGAGAGCTCTCTCCCCATCGTGGTCTCCCCCAGATGAATTTGCAGCACCCAGAGAAGTGCCAGCAAGGTTAGAACTTCTGTGCATGAGAGAACTCACATTAAGACATCACGGAGTCAGGATGTCCAGCACTTGTTTCAAGGTAAAAATGGATTGAAAAGGATGGGGATGCAGATGGGGCAGGAAGGATGATGGGCAGTGACTGCAGCAGTGTTGGGCTCGGAAGGGTTCATCACACCCTCTGCATTCAGAGCCCTTCGTGAAACTACGCATCTTGGGCATAACTTTGCAATGTCATTTACACTGCAATCTTCATCTTCATGGGACATACTCTGTAACCAGACACAACACATGCCAGCCTGGTGGGTGGCAGATGGCCTCCTAATCTTTTCCTCAAGTCCTCAAGTCACCCTCCCAAAAAGAGAAGGCTTTGCCTGTCACTGGTACAGAACATGAAGTCACAGTTTCCAAAGCTTTGCTCTTGAAGATATAACAAAAAGAAACCTTATATTTTCATTTTGGAAAACAGATTTTTATACCTCCTTATGACACAGATTTTTAAAAGAGGGGGACTAAAACTGCAAAATTATCATGATAGTAGTTGGAGGGAAGGAGACAGGCTCTTATCTTCAAATAGATAATTTGCAGGTCTTCAATCTTTGTAAGCCATGCAGGTGGCTTGTCCATATTTATGTGCATCTATTATCTTGTTATGCAAACAATTTTTTTCATATTCAGTTGTGTCAATATATCATAACATAAATACTATGCAATAGAAATGAGTTTAAGTTGTGAAAATGAATATACTTATTGTAATGAAATTAACCAAAATAATTGAAAGGGCATTGTGTAAATCTTTGCTTTATAAAATCAAACTCAGCACAGGCTGATGGCATTGACACATATACTATGCATGCACACGCACACACACACACACACACACACACACACACACAGCACAGCACAGGCTGATGGTGCACACACACACAGAGAGAGCACAGGCTGATGGCATTGACACAAATACATGTATGCACACACACACACATACACACACACAGGCACACATACACAGAGTACAGGCCGATAGCACACACACACACACACACACACACACACACACACACACACACACACCAAAATAAATAGATAAAGAAAAACCAGCCAGGTTATTTCAGTACCAGGCAGCACTGGCAGCCTTGGGTGGCTGAGTCAGACGACCTTTTACGACAACACGTGCACGCAGCTGCATTATCAATGGTCTCCTGAGTGAAGCACTCTCAGCTCTCCTCCAGATTTATGTTAAAGCATGGAAAAAAAAAAACAGAGAAAAGGCCAGGACTGAGCCTGCACACACAGGAGATTGGGAGAAGGTGTTGCAGGGAGTTGGGAGGTTGATGAGAGTTCTCCTGAGACACACCCAAATGAGCTAGCCTAGGACACTAGACAGCCTTCACTGATCCTCATTACACACATGTGCAACACCCAGGAGTCACTCTGGGCTGGTTTTACTCAGAAACTTGTGAAGATCATCAGCAAAGACTTCTCCCCCTTAGAGAGAGGGAAGTCCAGAAATAACAGTCTGGGCTAAAAAGAGAAACATCTTTCTGGCTCGTGTGCCAACAAGTGTACCCACTTTTACTGTTTTTCTCAAATAATCACCCAGTTTTTTCACAGGGGCAGACAGACACTAACTGAGGGGGCTACAGCTTCACGGGGAAATACTCAAATGGCTGCTCCCTTCCAGAAAGATATGTGTGATGATATTCACACATCACTGCTCACCTCTCTGTTTTTATACGTTGTAAGTTTATATAGAACGCGTCAGAAAGAGAAAACATATCCTCAAATGCAACACTGTTATTTATACATGGTAGAAATAATTAATATCAAAGGCGATTTGATTTTCTTTTTCATATACAGGCTGGTTTATTTTCTGACATAAAATATTTATCATAAATGAACTACTATAAAATTGAATAACACCCGTTGGTGCATGATTTACAGAATTCAAACACTTGGTCATGGAGGCAGGAAGGTCATGTGTTCAAAGATGGTTTAGTCTATAAACACAGCTAAGACAATTACCTTTGTCTTTGCTATCTGAAATACAGGATCCACCATGGCAATACTTCCCACCGTGTAAGATACTGTTTGCAGTACTAGGTGACCTCTAATCACCAGATTTGGGGATAATGTGTAAAAAAAAAAAACACTCAATAGAATGAGCAGAATCCAAGAGAAACACTGAGTGAATTCAGAGTGAATTCCTACGGCTCACAGGATGACAGTTTTCTAAGTCATCTTTAGGGTAGATGGTACAGGTGGTAAAGAAAGCTACAGATAGATAGACTGAACAACAACAAAACAAACAAAAAACTCTACATTCAGTGCTTGATGCTGATAGCACTGAAATGACCTACACTCCTGGAGGTTCGGAGTCATTCAGGAGTTTGAAACTTGATCCATTTATGGGGACTTGAAGTATTTACAAAACATAACAGCAAAGAGCAAATGCTGCCATTCTATTGTGTGGCTCCACTTAGTGGCATAATGAAAAATAACGATGCACACAAAGAGTGTGCAGCAACTGGCACATAATAAATTTTAATTACCATCGTGGTCAACATTTAACGTCCAGAATAACGGGCAGAATTTAATGATCTTTCAAGTTTCTTTTCAACGCCACACTTTTGATGAATTCCTGAGCATCCCTCTCATGCAGACTACTGCAAAGCACAGTCACACGGGGCTGGAAGAGAGAGATACAATCTGAAGGGCAAGGAGGTAGACAATGGACTTAGAACACAGAAGGGATTGAGAAAGCCCAGCTCCAGGGTTCTCGCTAGGCATGGAGTAAAACAAACATCAGAAAGGTACAATAAAATTTCACATCCAAAATGTAAAGATTTCAAACTAAAAAGGTTCAAGTCCAAACTGTTTTCTACTTTTGAGAACACAGTTTTAAGTTAATCTAAGTGTATGTGGACCCTTTATATATAAGAGAGAGAGCATACAGAGGAGGTAGGCTTAAAATACTCCTATTGGCTCAAGATGTTCTGCTTAAACGCCTAAGACAGAATGGTATATGAATTGAATCATGATTCCTTTTATTAAAAGATTGATTGATTTCCTTACTTATTTACATGGTGTTGTCTGCACATATGTACACAAGAAGGCACTGAATCCCATGGGACTATGGTTATAGATAGACATCAGTTATAGACAGTTGTGAGCCACCATATGGGTGCTGGGAATTGAACTCAGGACTTCTGACAGAGCAGTTAGTGCTCTGAGCCACTGAACCACCTCTCCAAGACCACATCTTGATTCAGCTTTTAATTCAGCTTTCTTTAAGAAACCTTCCCTTGATGACCATGATATAGATAAACACAGGAGTGGCCAGACACAAGAAACCAGTGGGCCTTTATACAGTGACTAGCACAGCCTAAAAATGGAATTAATGCTGCATTTAGGTTTTTTGGTGGTTTTGGTTTTTTTGTTTGTTAGTTGGTTGGTTGGTGGTTGGTTTTTGGTTTTTCAAGACAAGGTCTCTCTGTGTAGCCCTGGCTGTCCTGGAACTCACTCTATAGATCAGGTTGGCCTCGAACTCACAGAGATCTGCCAACCTCTGCCTCCTGAGCGCTAGGATTAAGGGCGTGCGCCACCACTGCCTGGCTGCTTTCTGCATTTAGTTTTAATTAATGCAAATACGAAAGCCACAGAGAGCTGGTGGCCAGCCCACCACATAGTGCCATCAGTTGGGAGTGGCTGCCCCACAGCACCAACATCATCAGGATCCTAACGCGGTTCTGGGTCGGCCAGCATAGACGGCTCTGACAGAGTGGAGATTCCTGTTCTGGATCAGGGAGGGACGGACTATCCGCAGGCTTGGTTCAACAACTTTCTCTCTTCTTACAACCAAAGAGACCCTCTCTTGCTACCTACATTGTCTCTTGGACATCAAAAAGTTCATTTTTGCTCCTATAAGAAGTAAGTGTTGCTGAAAAGAATCAGATTATAGTAGGATAAAAAATTAAAAGAGAATTCCCCCCAAGATAATGCCAGCTTCTCGTAGCTCTGTAGAAGTGGGTGAAGCCCAATGTTAAGCTATTCATTATGTTAAGAGCTATGTTGGTAGGCCTCTGTGCTGGCTGGTTTTTGTCAACTTGACACAAACCTAGACATATCTGGGAAAAGGGAATCTTTTTTAAAAATTATTACTAGTTTAAGCATATAAGTGGTTATGCCTATATGTATGTGTACCATATGTGTGCTTGGCACCTGCAGGCTAAAAGCAGGCATTGGATCCCCTGGAAGTGGAGTTACAGACCATTGTGGGTCATCCTATGGCTCCTAAGAATCGAACCCTGGTCCTCTGGAAGAACAGCCAGTGTTCTTAACTCCAGCATCTGAAGAGGGAATCTTAGGCAAATCTGTGGGGTATTATCTTCATTAATGATTGATTGAGGGCCCATCTTAGACAAGTGGTCCTGAGTTGTGTAAGAAAGCAAGAGGAACAAACCATGGGGAGCACAAGCCAACAAACACTATTCCTCCATGGCCTGTGCTTCAGTTCCTGCCTCTGGGTTCCTGTCTCAAGTTCCTGTCCTGCCTTCTATGGGTGATGGGAGACAAGCTATAAGATGAAATAAACCCTCTTTCATCCTCAAGCTGCTTTTGGTCATGGTGTTTTATCACAGCACTGAAAACCCTAACTTCAGTAATGCTACAGATGTGTGCCACAGTCTTGTCATTAAGATGATTCAACAAATAAGAAACAAGATACATGGACAAGGTAAGCCGCATGATCCATTTTTCGGATGCACACAATATACCAAAACCACTGAAAAATAAAAGTGGATGGAAAATGACACATTTCCCCATCACTTGGGGACACACGGTGCTTCTCTTTCTCTGAGAAAGTATTCCTGAAGTAACATCTTAGCCAACTGTGGATGAATTCAACTGTCACATAAAAGATGTCACACAGCATGACCATCAGGTGAAAAATTAGGAACATATATTCACACTTCCATGTCCCAAAATAGGTTCCTATAAAGGTCTCCCTAAGGAAGGCTATGCCAAACTTCCACAAACAGTTGGTTCAAAGTGATGCTCAAAGCCAAGTTGAGAATCATTTTGAAGTCTTCTTTGGAGTTCACATATGTATACCCCAAATGGCAGGAGGCTGGTATAAGCAACTATTTCGATTCCAGGTCCTTAGTCTAAAAAGGCTCTGGAATGGTCCAAGCCTCTTTCAAATGCTACAACACCCAAAGATGTCAGTCAATGCCTTGATCCAACTGCTCTGAGTGAACATATTACAGTAGTTATTTGTATAACCCTCCTTTTAAAGAATTCCCATCATCCAACTCAGTAAGCCAATCAGTTCAAGTGATTTCCTACTTGACCGGAATGTCATATACAGTTGTGCATCCCATATGACTACATATGGAACTATAGTGGTCCTGTAATATCATACAACTAAGTGATATTGTACCTAACTTGGTTGGCATAAGTCATTCAATGATATTTGTAAAGCAGCAAAATTATTTCTCAGACAATTTTTTGTCCTTAAGCAGTACGACATGACTATCCACCAATTCATCTTGGGATTTTCATCTTATTTTGTTCAAAGACCAAATGACTTTTATAAGCCAGATAAATTTCCAAAGACAACAGAGCATTCTAGTCAGCACAGATGACCAGAAAGTTGTCAACTATTACATATCTAAATTATATATAGTTAAAGAGAATCTCTCCATATTAAAACAAAACAACTCTCCTTGTTTGTCCTCCTGAAATCTAATGCCAAAAAAAGAAAAAAGAAAAATTAACACCATGAATTCACAAGCCTGTTTTCTTACCTCCACCACGGTGGTTCCCGCAGCTTTGCACATTGGCAAGTTGAAGTTTCTTGCACTTTTCCTATATCAGACAAGGAAGAGAAGAGGGAGAAAGATCAAAGACAACTTGAAAATGCAGACCAAGAGCGTTTCTACCATGAATCTATGGATCTAAGAGTGCATGACTTATAACTGTCTTTAAACTTAGAAGCTCTCATGGCCATTTCATTTGATTTATGTGGTTTTTAGAGTAGGTGGAAGGAAAGGCTGTTTTTCATGTTCAATCAATAGCTTTTATACACAGAAAAACCAAACAGATATTCATAAATATCTGAAATTAAATTCTCCTAATCTTTTAACCAAGACTAAACTTTGCTACCATAGTTACATATTTCACTGAGAAACTTTTAAAAAGTAGGAAGAGAAAGAGTCAGGAATGCAGCTTGGTGGTAAAGCACTTACTCCGTGTGCACCAGGCCCTGGGCTCCAACTCCAGCATCACAAAGGAAGAGAGAAAGGGGGTAAAGTACTAAGTGCTTCATGGGAGAAGGTACAGTCTTTCCTACTAAATATTCCCTACTAAACAAAGAGAAGCCTCTGCTAGCTGACAGGATACGAAACACTCACAGATGTGTGAGTCCTTCTAAGGATTATTTGGGAGAACAATTTTGTGATGTATGGACCAGCTGTCCCAGTGACTGTGAATGAAATTTGTATTCTGAGAATCTGGACCACTTGACCACTGAGCTGATAGCTTTCGCTTTAGACCACCACTCAGTGACCATCGGCACCTACATACGGTCGGAGCTTACAGGCCCAAGGAAAGTCTTCAGAGACCATAGCCAGGAATCGGAGCCCAGGAAGAATTTCTACAAATATTTTAAGTAATTGATACTTGTTATATAACTTCATTCATCTTTTTTATAAAGCATCAGAACTTTACAAACATCACATCAATGGTCAAAGAAAGCAGGCAGCATATCAGTCTGCCTAGAATTTCCAAAAGTAGTTGCATGTCAAAAGCCTACAGTTCAAGAAATCAGAGCATTATTATCACATTGTTCTTCAGAAATAAATAAAAACAATGCAAGTGCTGCTGAGAATTTGACTGTGATTGAGGCCAAACTACATTTGTTAAGAAAAGTATTTTTTTTAAAAATCCTTCATTAAAAACAGCAAATAAAAAAATGATGAAGAAAATTATTTTTATAACCAAATAGGTCATGTAGCTCACCTCTTACATATTTAGCCCAAGCAGCCCAACTTTTAAAACACAACTATCTAATCTACAAATCCAAGACATTAAACACTTATAATTACTTAGAGTTTAGTATGCAGAGGTTACTCAAAAGACAGGAAAAATCGCGTAGGCCTGTGGCTACTCAGATAATGAAAACAGGAAGAGCTCAGCATTTGTGAAGATAATTAGCTCTTCAGATAGAACATTTAGAAGGCTTTCCTGGGAGACATTAGCTACACAAGAAAAGAACTCACCTAAACTATTATTAGCAATTTTCCCCAAAATATCAGAGCAATTTTGACATGTTAAGTAAAAGATAACATTAAAACAAAAAAATACATGTTGGCTGCTGTCATGTTTACCGAGAAAATAATCACTCTTAGCAATAAAAATACAGATGGAAAAAAATAATTGCATGTATCTGTAAACAAGAGTATATAAATCCACTTCTTTTTAAACAGGGTCTCATATAACCCAAGCTAGCCTCACACTCATCATGTGGTGAGGATGACTTTGAACTTCCGTTTCCGCCTACCTCCACCTCCCAAATGCGCTGGGAATGCCATACCGTAGAATCAAACCCAAGGCTTGAGGCATGCTAAGCAAGCACTCTACCAACTCGGCCAACAGGAACAGACCTACACATACAGCATATCGGCAGGACCACTGGGACTGCATGCACTTCTGGACACAAGTCCATACACAGGTGTGCACTACTCTAAGCCCTTTGAAAAGGGTCAGAATATCACAGCAACCCTCTGTGATATTCACTTCTGCTGTCCTGATTTAGAAAACACAGAGCTGGTGACATCCATTACGTTAATTTTGTTTAACTGCTAAGGATGGAACACAGGACCTTAAGCAAGCACATCACCTGAGTTATAGCTTCCTTTTTACCCAAGGTAGGAGGTGAGGGTGGGAACTCAACCTGCAAGACACAGGCTGGAATGCCTACAGTAGTTTGTTTTTGTTTTGTTTTTTAACTCCCACAATACCTGAAAATCACGTTTCCTGCCCGGTCCGCTTTCCAGGCTTTCACCAAAGCAAAATCTCCCGTGATGGCTTCCTCCAAAATAAAGTGCTGTCCGTTAAACTCCCTCACCTGCAGGAGACAAGGACTGACTGTCAGATTGTGTGCAGGGCTTGTGTAATTGTACTATGCACTGTGCTCTGAAGAGGCACCCACCAGGAACGTAAGTCTAGCGAACGAGGCTTTCTTGGGGAGAGGAACCTCAAGAGACTTCCTCAGTAGCATGGGGCCTTCTCAAAATAGTCCAGGGAGGCTTCAAGAAGAGAGTGTGCACAGGTCCCATGTCGAGTGCAAATTCAGCATATTCAAGGAACTAAAACCTCTACACGTCTAAATGGTAAAGAGTTTCACTACCCATTTGACTGTGTGCCTTGGTTACATTTGGGGCATAGAATATAGCCCCTCTTTCCTTCTACCCCCCAAAATAAAAATATGCACATTACACAAAATGGCTTATCTATTGTTTCTCATTCATCTGTGATCTATAATTACTGTTGAGATAATCGATGATCACAGGAAAAAAAAGTAAACAAATTGAAAAAGAGCTGGCATTCTCCCGTCTGTATGGGCACGATGCAGGCTTCCTTCTATTAACATCTTCTTTTAACTTCTTTGATAGATTTTCTTCACATAAAATCTCAGTGGTTTTTGCATTTACTCATAGGAACGTCTTCCTTTTATTTTGCTACTATGAATGTTGGTTTTAATGTTTTGCACATCTTCAGTCATTACTGATATAACACAATGCTTTTGACTTTTTTTAAATGTTTACTGACTTTTGGGAGAGAACATAAAATAAAACTCTCCTTTGGCATTATGTTCTTCCTATCTTTTCCCCCTTGGAAATTTGCCTCTGGGAATTAAACAGAGAATTCAAACAACCCCACTGAGGGCTGGATCCCTCCTACACAAACGGCAGCCCTGTGACCACAGAACTCCAATGGCATTCCCACTGCGCCCTCTAGTGGAAAAAGGCTGGATGCATTTTCTAGAAGGTTCCAACACAAAGTTGGGGTTCAGTTACTTTCTGCTCTGTTTTATTTGGGGAGGGGATGCTGGGAACTGAAGCTGAGGTCTCATGCACATCACCATGTGCTCAGTAATGTTCTAACCTTACTTTTGTTTGTTTGTTTGTTTGTTCCCAAGACAGTGTTTCTCTGTGTAGCCCTGGCTGTCCTGGAACTCACTCTGTAGACCAGGCTGGTCTCGAACTCAGAGATCCAACGGCCTCTGCCTCCTGAGTGCTTGGATTAAAGGGATGTGCCACCACAACCAGCTCCAACCTTACTTTTAAAGTTAAGAGTTTCCGACAGATTGTTTCTTAAAGGAAAGTTTCTCCAAAGATACCCCATTTTCTTGCTAGAAAATATGAACTAGGAAAACCACTGATGAAGACTGGACTAATATGAAATCATATGAGATGAGTTGCACATCAACACACAAAGTTCTTCTAAAGGTGTGTGTCTTTCAAAAGTCATCACTATGAACATCACATGCCTGTAATCCCAAGAGGACTGCTGGGAAGAGAAGAGAAACCTGGCCTAGAGAGCTTCAAAAACTCCAGAACAAAACTTTCACAAAAGAAAGCAAATCCACCGGTGATGATGGTTGAGACATAAAATCACAAGTGTTTTCTAAATGTTCCCTAGTGTGACCAGTTCTGAACTTCGAAGAGGGAAACAACTAGCTTTGCCGGGCTTACAACTGTGCTCACTTCAGATGGTGCATTTGGCTTCCACTCCATCATTAGGTTCTTCTTGAATCTATTCCAGTCAGATTTTGCCAGGGACCTCCCTTTCTGCACACTACTGTGCAATTCTAGTCCTTACCCTTCCTTTGGCCTGGCTGCTCCCTCTTTTACCTTTCAGATCACCAGGCTCCCCTGGGTTTCCTCCTGGCCTCCCTTCCTATTTTCCACTGTAGCTCTTCTTCTTCTGCCTGGCCATTAACTGTTACAGAGGGGCTCGCTATCTGCACAGTGGCCCAGAACACTGTCTAGTCCTAAGGGTTTGAATGCCCGCATACCATGCCTCCTGTTTTGTAAATTTTCTGACCAGAGTCACCAAGCACTTCCTCTTGAGACTCCTGAACTTCTTAAGGACATTTCTTCCCCAACAGACAGAGATCTTTGATTGCCACATGTCACAAGTCTTGCCCATCTTAATAAACAGCCATCTTGATTCCTGTCTTCTATGTCACATGCAGTGGCTCCATCACCAACATCTGACCTAATTCTAATCACTTTGCACAAACTCCATTTTACCGCTTATCTTAGCCAATGTCTGCTTTCACCAGGATCAATGCAAGGCCTCTTGTAGTAGGACAGGCCCACAGGGTCAAGGAAATTGGCTCAGACCAGTTGCCAAGGCATGCACATAATGTACTTCTTTATGAGTCAACCTGGAGTCTGCCTGATGGCCTAGCAACAGGTGCTGTCAGAGTTCCTGATCACTTTCAGAGTTCCTGATCATGCCCAGCCAATGAGGGACAACCACACAATACCACCAGATTGGGACATAGCTTGGGTGCTGGGAGGAGGGTATATAAGACCTTCCCCATTATTAAATATTAAATAAAGGAGTTTGTTGTTTGCCTTCAACTGACTCCAAGTGTCTGTGTGATTGACGCTGTGCCTTCTCACCCACTCCCCCAACGGAGCGGTTAGGATCCAGCAACACCCTCTCTAACTTGGGCTTCTACAAAACAACAAAACCATAACACTTACCACCCAACAGATAGAGTAATCTTTATAAGATGACTTAGAACACAGCACACTTATACTCCCACTCAAATCCTCCATTAGCTTCTTACCACACTGAGTGAACTCTAAGCTATGTGAGCAGACAGCAGGCAGACTAGAGACAGAGGACAGAGACTAAGGGAGGCAGGGATAGAGGGAGAGAGACAGACAAACAGAATCAGAGAGAGACTGAATTTTATATAAAGGTACTAGATTCACACACCAGGATCTACGCATAAATGAAAAGTCAGAAAAGAGTCTAGCCTTCCACATTCTCTTGGGGCATGTTAAAGTTACACTTTATGTGTAACTTTCAAAATGTGAACCCAATTTTTCGGGGTACTTTTATCATATGCTCCTAAGACTCACTTTTGTTAGGTTCCTGGTTATCAAGAAACTTTTTAACCTAATTCGGCAATGGAAAAGCAAGACCAAATATAAAAAATACTAGACTAAAAGTGACCTGAATCAAATACAAGTCACTCCCAGCCAAGGGGCAAGGCTCCAGATGGTCAGACATAGGCATGATCATCGACTCCTTGTCTCCCCAGAACAGCAACAGAACCAGCAGTACTACATTCCCAATACCGGTGGGGCAATCCTTCCTGGACTAGTTCACCTCCCTAGAGGTGCAGCCCAGCACTGCTACAACCACCACTAGCAACTATCTTCCCTGAGCCATAAGGACAATGAGAATGGAAAGACATTCATTTTTAAGGTCAGAAAAATGTATTGGCCTATATATCTTTTCAAATTACTTCAAATCTAACTATGTCAAATACTCTATCTTGAGGTCTACTGTTGTCTGATAGGAGTAAAGTTGCTCGCTCTAAAGTACCCCTTCCTACTCGGCAGTTTAGATAAACACAAGCCAGTCAGTGAAAAGCTTGGCCTATGTCTAAGATGCAAAATATGGAAGTGATTGTATGAACTCTCTATTCCATTACAGAATTGTAACTGTGCCCCATTCTATAAGATTTCAGATAAACTCAAGATTTCCTTTGTTACTGTATTTTCCTTCCATCATGTTAGGAAGAACCTGAGCACAAGAGGGTAATACGAAACACCGTAAGCAACTTCTGTGGGGTTTTTGTTTGGTTTTGTTTTTAGTGGAAGCATAATCATCAATGGTGAATGTTCTCACTTTTGTTAGAACCCTTTCAGAAAGTCAGTTAACTAGCCCTTGTTATCATATAATGTATAGTAACTATGGCTTCTTTTATTCCAATTTATTCTAATTTCCCTCTGTGGTTTTTAAGTATGAACAGATCCCCAGGTTTAGCTACAAGTCTTGCCTTTTTTAAAATGAATGACCGTGTATCTCGCTGAGGTAACTATCAGATGAGTCCCCACAGAATCATGAGGAAAGTGGTCTCCCGGCGGCACATGGGTGAGGAGTTTCTTACCTCTCGCGGCTTGCTGGCAATGGCAACACTGCCATCCTTGTTGTATTTTATGGGCGATCCTCCTTCTTGTACCAGCGTCCCATACCCGGTGCTGGTGTAGAAGGCAGGGACTCCAGCCCCGCCTGCGCGGATCCTCTCTGCCAGTGTGCCCTACGAATAAGTAACCAGCAGCCGTGAGAAGTCCACAAAGAGCACTTGGGATGGGGAGTACAGACACTGTTAGATACGGTTCCTATTTTCTAGAGGCTCACCATCCTGCAAAGCATGTGGAGATGTATGCACTCATAAATCCCCAAGCTGAGGCATCAATTAAAAGACAATAACCATTCCATTCTCAGTCCACATTCAAACATAACTGTCCATTTCTCTAGTCCCTCTTTCAGTTTCTAGACTCCACCCCCACTGGTCTCTTGACATCATATTCTACAAATGTCTACTTTAATATTTTGAAATCAAATTTACAATTTAATTACGTAAATGTAGCTAGTCGTATATTTTTAAATGTTAAATTTTGTTTTACTGTGTATCATGTGTAATTGTAAACTAAATATTTTTACCCATTAATAGCAACAGGTATGCCAGGCAGGGTGAATAATATTTGTAATTTTAGCACCTGGGAGGCTTGAGGCAAGAAGACTGCTATGAATTTGAGGTCTACATTGAGCTACCTAACAAGCACCAGGCCAAACGGGGTGATGTAACAGGACCCCGTCTGGAAAAAAAAAAAAAAGCTCAAATTTACTTTAGAATTTATTTTAAATCACTTTCATAAATGTTTTATTTAAGCAAGGAAAACTGAAGCGAAACCTGGCATATGGGGAAACTGGTTTTTAAAAGCTGGGAGTGAAACAGCAAGATGGCTCACCAGGTAAACGTGTTTGCGACATGTGGTGGTGGTTTAAATGAGAATGGCCCCCATAGACTCATATACTTGGATTCCAGTTGGTGGAACTATTTGGGAAGGACTAGGAGGTGTGGCCTTGTTGGAGGAGGTGTATTATTGGGGTCAGGCACTGAGGTTTCAAAGGCCCAGCCATTCCCAGTGAGCTCTCTCTGCCTCCTACTTGAGGATAAGGATATAAGCTCTCAGATCCTGCTCTGGCACTATCTTCCTGTCTGCCTGCTGCCATGCTCCCAGCCATGATGGTCATGGACTCTGGCCCTCTGCAACCATGCAACCCAAATTAAACACTTCCTTTCTGTAAGTTGCCTTGGTCCTAGTATTTTGTCACAGCAATTGAAAAGTGACTAAGACACCACAGGAGGCTAACGACCTGAGTTCAATCCCCGGAACCCACATTACAGAGAGAGGGTGGGAAACAACTCTTGAAAGTGTCCTCTGACCTCAACTGGTGCACCATGGCATGCAAATGCCTACACACACACACACACATACAACAATGATGATGATGATGATGATGATGATGATGATGAATGATGATAATGATAATGTCAAATTTAAATATATATTTAAAAATCTGTAAAAATCTAGGAGTACTTCAAGTTTGGTATAGGTGAAGGCTCTTTGTGTCTCCTTCAGATGGACTCCCTTCCCTCTCCCAGAGACAGATGATTTCAAACTTCAGTTCGCTGGGTCTCTCCCATCCCCAGCTGACTTTCCACTAATTCTGGCTTTAAATGTGTCCTGACTCTCCCTCTCTCCCATACTGAAACCCCTTCTGGGGTGCTAGTACACCATGCTTACTAGACAGTCAACTAGCCAATCAGAAGCCAGAATCAACATAGTTATCAATGGCACTGTTTACACTACCCCAGCTGGAGAACTCAGTACTAACTGGGGCCTTTGAATGTGGAACAAAGAGACTAACAGTTAGGATCTCAGATACCTGGCCACCTGAGTATGTGGGGTATTCTGAAGAAAAGGGGACATGAGCCACATGAGCCAAATTCCTCAGCTAACTGCTCTCTGTTCCACCTAACAGACAAATGGCCCTACTTTGCACTGTATTTTAAGCCAATAACATTCAAAAAATTAAATCATTAAAATAGTCACAATAACACCCTCTCATTTTAAAACATTTTTTGTTCACCCTTCCCAAAGACCCTTCTCCATTTCTCTGCCCACTGGCCAAAAACCTGAAAGGAGAATATTTATGAAGAGCGGAGCCCTTCAGGTATCATCATCCCTACCCAAAAGGAGTGTCAGTCTCTACCACTTATCAGCGTTCCTCCCATCCCAGCTCTGAAGCTGCACAGGAAGATGTGAGAAGAATGGGGTGCCACGTGGTTGAGGAAAGACACACTAACTTCTTTTAGTTTAAAGGGAAAAAAATCAGCAAGTGTTAAGGAAGTTCCTCTCCCATGTATGTGTCCTCTGGCAAAACAGAGACAATGCATAAGAGTAAAGAGTCATCTTCAATAACTACACAATGGGGCTAACTAACAATGCAAAAGCTGTATGGGATGGTCTGGACTGCGTGTCCCTTAAATACTGAAGTTGACACACTAACCTCCAATGTGACAGGGGTACAAGGAAATATTTAAGATGGAAATAACCCATAAATATAGGTCCTGCTCTAGTAGGATCAGTGAAAAGACACCAGAGACCTCACTTTGCTCATCCCTGTTCCCCAAGAGGACAGAGCAGGACATCAGCCATCAGAAGCCAGGAAAAGACTCACTAGGAACTAGACTGGCTAGCTCCTAATCTTGGACTTACCAACTATTTTTCACTGTGAGAAACAAATTTCTGTTGTTTGAGCTACCCAGTCTATGGAGGGATTTTAGTTCGTTGTTTGTTTTATAGAAACCCATGGAGACTAGAAATGTATGCATTTATTCATTCACAAAACTTTAAATGAAAGTTGAGTCATACTGAACATAGCGCAGTGCTTTAACAAGTAGAGGTAACAGTGCTCTAGGTGGCCAGGTGTGACTAAGATACTGTAAAGCCTCAGTCAGAAAGGACAGTCCCTTGGGCATGCCTTCTCTAGACTAACACAGGCCTGATCATTCTTTTTTTTTTTTTTTTTTTTAAATAAAATCTGGCTACATTCCATGCTTATTAACTTGGCGAAATACTAAAGTAGCATTCCTCTAAGGCACAATGGTGCACTCAGTTCCAGAGCAAAGGCGGAGTGTGTTGAAGGGCACGCAGAGCCTTGCTTTCCCCGAAGGGCTTCAAATGCTGCCTTCGATGGTTTAGCAGAGGCGGAAGACAAGCACAAACTTGCTGCAGGAATTGCACCAATGGCTGGCCCTGTCACACTATCAGTCCCCTAAAACGCTGGGCTCTGAGCCCAGCACTCCTCTGTGAAGCACCGTCACCCTCCAACAGGCTTCACTCTCGTGACATGAGTCAGCAAGACTGGACCATTCAGAAATTTCCAGCCCTGAGAGTCATACAAACTGACTTTTAGGACCACCTCAGACATTTCAGCAAGTCCTTTTGTTGCTTCTGGCACTATGTACATTGTAGTGTTAAAACTATCCAGTAGTGCAGATATTTTCAACTTAGAAATACCTAATCTTCCGTAGTCAAAAACATTAATCCTCTAGAATCAACAGGAGCAACCCAAACACAAAATCCCTTGGTTTGACGAAACAGCATCTCTCTGTCGGAACAACAACAGAATTTCAGGAAGGAGAAAGGGAACTTTCCTACAAACTGGTCCTGTAAGACAAAACAGAGGGTTCTCCTCACCTGGGGTGTTAGCTCCACTTCTAATTCACCAGATAAGTACTGTCGCTCAAACTCTGCATTTTCTCCCACGTAGGACGAAATCATGCGTTTTATCTGCTTGGATCGAAGTAAAAGACCCAGGCCAAAGTTGTCAACCCTAGACAGAAAGGAAAGGAGTTGGTAATCATGAGACCATCTACAGAACACTGTTAGCACACATTCTTTTTTTTTTAAAGGTGAAACTTGAATAATTTAGAGGGAAAGAAATTTCTTCTTCTAAAGAATTTCTATCCACATTTCCTTCTACCCCGCACCACTCCAAGAACTTACAAGGTGGCCTGTCTTTTATTTTACAGGTAGGGAAAGTAAAGCTTAAAAGGTTGACATGAATCCCAGCACCTGGGAGGCAGAGGCAGGTGGAGCTCTGGGTTTGAGACCAGCCTGGTCTACATAGTGCGTTCCAGGTCAGGCAGGACTACACATCGAGATCTATCTCAAATTCCCCCAAGATCTCAGAGAGTAAGGGACACAGCTAGTAAAGTTCCAATCCACGTTCATCCTGTAGTTCTAGTCCACACATTTTTGTTCTTTTTACTACTGCAAAGTGATCTTGGGATAGATTCTAAGCACAGATGGCCTGGTGCTTTGGAGCACCCCCAAGCACTCCAGTGCAGAGTCTCTCTGTGTTCAAATGGAAAGGACCATTCCTGTATTAAAATAAAGGTGAGCGCACTCATTGAAATGTGAACCCACATTATACATAAGTCTAAGAACATTGTTCCTGTATCATAGACATTTCACGTATTTAGATACTTGAGTGTTCTTAATCCCCTTAAATAAAATGACTGCAGGTAGCAAAATGAATCTATATTTGTTACAATATACATATTTTGGCTTAATAATTCCTCTATTTTAAAATGAGGACTCAGTTTATTCTTGGATATGATGCAAGGACTATCAATTTTTTTCTAGATAAAAATCCCCAGGTGTGTACACTTCTTCTTTATTTCTATCACATTTTCAAAGAAAAATGCACCTATATTTTTAAGCACTATTCATAGATTAACTACTGAATGGAAGCTTATCCCTTGTCCATCGGCTTATCCCTCCCTGCTCAAAGGTTTTGGAAGTTCTTTACCCAACTAGAGGAAAAAAAATCAAACTTTCTTTGTAGGTTGGTTTGTCTGTCTGGGACAGTCTCATTATGTAATCTAAGTTGGTTTGGAACTCAAGATCCCCCTGCCTCAACTTTCCAAGTGCTGGGATACAGGCCTGGCTTTATAAAACTATTTTCTTGTTGTTTTGTTGTTGTTTTTCGAGACAGGGTTTCTCTGTGTTACAGTCTGGCTGTCCTGAAGCTTGCTCTTTAGAACAGGCTTGTAGCTAAAGCTTTCCTGGTCCCACCCGGCTCCTGCAGTCCCTCACTCCTGCAGCCACTCAGACCCAAATGAACATACAGAGGCATAATATTATTTATAACTGCTTGGCCATTAGCTCAAGCTAACTACTGACTAGCTCTTACACTTAAACTCAGCCCATTTTTGTTAATCTATATGTTGCCACATGCTCTGTGGCTTTACCTGTATGCCATTACTTGCTGCTCCCTGGATGGCGGGCTGGCGTCTCCTGACCCAGCCTTCCTCTGCCTAGAATTCTCCTTGTCTGCTTATCCCCCCTATACTTCCTGCCTGGCTACTGGCCAATCAGCATTTTATTTATCAACCAATTAGAGCAACATATATTCACAGCATACAGAAAGACATCCACAGCTCTAGACTGGCCTCAAACTCAGAGATCTGCCTCCCTCTGCCTCCCAAGTGCTGGGATTAAAGACATTTGCCACCACTACTGAGCTTATAAAGCCACGTTTAAGGATGAAATATTTTTAGGGGTCACAATGAGACAACACAATAAACACCAAGGAATAATTATACAAAAAGGAAAAACCATGCCAGTTGTCAAGGACATGAAACACCAGAATTTTCTTGTGTGCTAAGATGAATGTATACTAATCACTTTAGGGAGTGAAAAAAAAAATAAGAAAGCTGTGAGCATAACCTATTAACATTGAAGAAAATCCACGTGCTGAGTCAGCAATTCCACTCTTGGGTCTTCACCAAACAGGAATTCATGTTCACCAAAAGACATATATAATATACTCATCAATAGCATTATGACAAAAAAAAAATGAGAGCCTCTCAAATGCCTATCCTCAGAATAGATAAGTTAGAGTTTATCCAGACAACGTAATAAGATTCAGCAATGAGACTGCATGATAGACAACCACTAGACACCATGAACAAATTCCAGACAGAATGTTAAATGAAAGAAGCTATACACAAAAGTGTACACGTTGAATCAGTCCTTTTACAAGCGCTTCAGACTTTGACAGGACTGAGGAATGAAGTTCAAAGTGTCCATAATGTAGATCAGGCAGGGAGATAAGAGTAGTAACTGGGGGGGATGTGGGGGCCCATAGAGGCTCCCTAGTAAGGCCTTACTTAAGGTCAGAAAGTCTGAGCTTGCTTTGCCCAGCAGGGCTGCATAATGGGATGATTTGATCACGAGCATGGTTATCGGATGTTTTGAAGGGTCTACACTTGGTCGTACATTGTGCTTTGATCTTGAAGGAAGGCTTTTGCTACTCCTCTTGGTAGTGTATAAAAATCCCATTAGAAATAAACTTGGGGTGCCTGGGTATTGATCCAGGGCCCTCCTAAAGTTATCCTGTGTCTCTGTCTTTCTCGTCGTCATTGTCTCCTTCTATATTTCTATCTTAATACTTCTTTATTCCTCTCTCCTCCCTCCAAGAACACTTCGACAGGTCAGAGCTGGCCTCCATCAGAAGCATTGTGAAGGGAGCTTTCTGGAGATCTGGTCCTGTCCCATGTCTTTCCAAGGGTGTTGGTTACATGGCTGTGCAGTTTGTAAAACCCTATCTGTACATCTGTGTATGGTCAGTTTTCTACATCTCTCTAATATTATGTATCAATAGGTTTTTAAAAGATAAAACCACAATAAGAACAACCCTGAAATCCTCTTAGATACAGGAGCCTGTATTTCCTCCCTACTGATCACTCTCGTGTTCCGAGGGCCCCTCCCATACACAACTTGTGTTGTCTGCATGGCTCATTCATCCAGCAATCCCATACCAAATGCTTACTCTACCCTAGAGATGGGATGTCAGCTTCTGGGCTACAGCCGTGAGAAGGTGGTGTCTATGTAATACGTGATGAGAACCAGAAGATCAAGGACCTGACTGTTGACAGAGAAAGAGGGAAGAGAGTCCAGGTGAGGGGAAAAGGTCGCACAGAAGGTGAAAAATAGACGGAAGCAAAAGAAAACAGCATCTGAGAACACAGTAGGAGATGGAGATCCTGAGGCTAGAGGCATCTTCCTCAATGCTCAGCGTGAACGGGATGTGCACGGGAGGCCGAAGTGGGAGGCGGGCCTTGAAGGACTTCATCCTGAAGGACAGGAGATGCTTCCGCTGAAAGGTGAAGTCAGGAAGGGACATCAATGAAAAGGCTTGGCACAGTCCAAACCACGGTGAGCATCTGAACCAAAGAGGAAGCCACAGGAATGTAGAAGAGGGGGTACATCAAGAGGCACTGGGGAGATGGTTCATCCTTAAGACGTGTCGCCGTGGTGTAGACCTGGACCCGCTGCAGAATTCTAGCTTTGACAATGGAACCTAACGGAAGAGTGAGCTGGGGGAAATGAATCCAACAGTCAGTAGAGGCATCCCACGTGTTTTGACAAGTGAAGGTGTTAAGTATGGCAGCCTGTGGGACAAACCATTAACATTTCCTGCAACAACCACCTGCCTACTCTCTGTTACCAAGCTTACCGGTGCCCATTCCGGCTCACATGGTTTCATCCTAATTTGAAGTCTCTTACCTCCCCTTCCCACAGCATCCTGCACACCATATCCCTCAAGGTGTATCGATAAGAAGGAACTGTTAATCATTCAGTAATCTTTGCTTCCTACCCACCAGAGGCGTAAAAATATCTATATCATTTATATTTAGTATCTGTGCTGGTTTGAAAGAAAATTGTGCCCCCCAAAGGGAGTGGCACTATTAGGAGGTGTGGTTTTGTTAAAGTAGGTGTGTGGGGGAAGTGTGTCACCGAGGAGGCAGGCTTTGAGGTCTCTTTTGCTCAAGCTTCCCTCTACTTCCTGTTGCCTGTAAGATGTCACACTATCAGCTCCGGCACCCTGTCTGCCTGCACACCTCCATGTCCCACCATGATAATAATAAACTGAACCTCTGAAACTGGAAGCTGCCGCCTCAATTAAATATTTTCCTTTGTAAGACTTGCCATGGTCATGGTGTCTCTTCAGAGCAATAGAAACCCTAACTAAGACAGTATTCTTTTTTCCAAAAGAAAATTAAAGGCTAAGTAACATGTACTTTTCCCGCCTGGTGCAGTCTCCAACTAATGGGCTCCAATGAAGTTTGTGAGTGAGATCACACACAAGATCGACTTCGCCTCGCTTAGGACAAAGCAGGAAGTTGGCAGGTCTGTGGCTTCTCATCTATCCAGTCTTCAGCTAAGTATGGAACACAGTAAGTGAACCACTGCCCAGACGGTATCCTACTTTGAAAACTAAAGTTAAAGGGGAAACAGCCTCACAGGTTAATAATATAGTTGTCCACTAGAGGTCTCCGGATTACCAAAGATGATGTCTTTCTAGGGAGACATGCTTTCTAGTCTTTTTTCCTTCCTGTTTTCTTTCTCCTCCGTCCTCCTCCTCCTCCTCCTCCTCCTCCTCCTCCTCCTCCTCCCCCTCCTCCTCCTCCCCCCCTCCTCCTCCTCCTCCCCCTCCTCCTCCTCCCCCTCCTCCTCCTCCTCCTCCTCCCCCTCCTCCTCCTTCTCCTCCTCCTCCTCCCCCTCCTCCTCTTTTTCCCACATTGGTCTGTTGCTAACCTGCCCCTAAGGCCCAGGCCCCACTGCAGACTAGCAATTCTCCTCCAAACTCAGCTTCTCTTTTAGCCTGCCCCAGCATGCCTGAGAGCAGCTCCCTCCTCAGAGATGAAGAGGACACAACTAGGAACATGACCTTTCACTCTCTCCCTACCAAGTCTATCAAGACATGCTGACTCCACAACCTGTTTAAGAACCAAATCATTCCCCACTCCTTCCTCTGCCCTGAACCACCATCTTTACCTGGGCACCAGAGGACCTTCATCTGCTTCTGCTTCTGTCCCTATGATGCAACTTGAAATAACACCTTGTAAAACATAGAAGTGGAACAGGGCCCCGCTCTGCCCAAAGCCCTGCAGAGGTATTATTTATTCAGAATAAAGCAAAGAGCTCTAGAGCTGCCTGCAAGGCCCACTATTTGAGTGCCTTTCATGTCTCTGGGCTCTTCTAGGCTCTTTGCTCACTTCTCTACCTCTGCAGTGCCCTCCTGGCTACCCTAGTCATGCCAGGAATGTTTCCCTAAGGGCCTTTGCTCTGGCTTTCAGCTGTCTTTGAAATTCTTTTCTGCATGACTCCTCGCCCAGCTCACTTCCTTCATGTGGGCTCAGATGTTACCTCTGTGCCACCCTGACCACCACATTGACTACTGACAGCTGCCTCTCTATGGGGCGGGGGGGGGGGGGGGGTGGTGGGGGGGGGGGGGGGTGGGGGGGGGGGGGGTGTCCAAATCCTCTTGCTTGTTTGTTTTTTTTTCCCATGTTACAAAACTTCCTAATGTGTCAGAAAATATACCCATTTTTTTGCTGTGGAACAATCTTTTTCTACACTATGAATATGTATTACTCTCATTGGCTAATAAAGAACTGATTGGCTGATAGCTGGGCAGGAGGAGACTGAGCGCCAGAGCCAGAGTAGGAGAATGCTGGGAAGAGGAGGGGTGGAGTAAGAAGGTTCCCCACAAATGCAGAGAAGCAAGGTGAGAAAAGGTACCAAGCCATGGGACTAAACATAGATAAGAATTATGGGTTAATTTAAGTGTAAGAGTTAGCTAGTAAAAAGCCTGAGCTATCAACCAAGTATTTGTAAGTAATAGTAAGCCTCTGAGTCGGTTATTTGGGACCAGGCAAAAAAAGTCCAATTACACACTTTTATGTATACCTATTATCTGACTTTCCAAAATAGAACAGAAGGTCTGTGACAAGGGCTCTTAACTTGCTGTCGTTTTTGGTGGTGGTGGTGGTGGTGGTGGTGGTGGTGGTGGTGGTGGTGGTGGTAATGGTGGTTTTTGGGGGGGGGGTTCTTTGTTTTTTTTTTTCTTTCACTTCTGCATCCCAAGCACCTGTCAGCTGTATAGCACATAAAGGGGACTGCAGAAATACTTGGTGAGCACTTGCTAAGAGAATTTACTGCTGAATTCCATTTGCCCCTCCCAGCCAGAACTTCTCTAACAGGAATGAACTATTCTAGGTTCATTTCTATTGCTGTGATTAAATTGCTCTACAGAAAAAAAAAAAAAAAACTGGGGGGGTGGGGACAGAAAGCATTTATTTAGCTTATAACTCCAGGTTATGGTCCATTACTGCAGGAAATACAAGACAGGAAACGGAAGCCTCATATCCACAAATCCACAGCTAAGCGCAGAAGGGAATAAACACACCGATCCTTGCTCCCTCTCAGCTAGCTTTCTTCTCGTTAATACACTTCAGGACCCCTTGCCTAGGAAATGGTACCACCACCAGGGGCTGTGTCTTCATCCAATCAAAACAATCCCTCAAAGATACGCCCATAAGCCAAACTGATCTAGATAATTCCTCGTGAACATTCTCTCACCAGGCAGGCTGAGCAGTGGTGGCCCACACCTTTAATCCCAGCCAGCACTGGGGAGGCGAAGGTGAGCGGATCTGAGTTTGAGGCCAGCCTGAGTTCCAGGACAGCCAGGACTATATAGCGAAACCCTGTCTCTAAGAAAAAAAAATAAAAAATAAAGGAGATTCTAGGTGGTGTCAGGTTGACAGTGGCCGTCAAATCTGACCAGCCCAATCATTCATTAGTTCCTACTCGTCCCTCTGGATCCACTGTTAGCTTTCAGTCTGTTTGGTATCCAGCCTATGCCTTGAACCAAAGAGCTCTCCTGCCACCGCCTTCTGCTCGGGCTGAACCAAAGGGGAGGTACGATCAGGGAGCATGAGGTACAAATAACAGTGATGTCAGGGTCTGCAGTCCTCGGGCTCTCTTCCCTTCTATATGCAAAACTTGTAAATACTGTTTCGTTCTCTTAAGGCCTCCCATGTGAGGGCCCGTGACAACAGCACCCCCCTGTTTTTATCTCCAGGGTATTTAACAGTCATGCTGCTTTCCTTCAACTATAATCAATCCTTTGTTGTTGTTGTTTTGTTTTGTTTTGTTTTTCGAGACAGGGTTTCTCTGTGGAGCTTTGCACCTTTCCTGGATCTTGCTCTGTAGACCAGGCTGGCCTCGAACTCACAGAGATCCACCTGGCTCTGCCTCCCGAGTGCTGGGATTAAAGGCGTGCGCCGCCGCCGCCACTGCCACCACCACCACCACCCGGCTAATCAATCTTTTTAAAGGAATCCCTTTGGTAAAGTCCTCAATTACCAGTGATAATATCCATAGCTATGACTAATAAAATCATAATCATGAAATAATCCATGAAGGTGGATATAGACCGTTTGTTTTTTGTAGTTTTAAATGTCTGAAGCTACCTCCAAGCCTTCCGAGTCCACTCCAAAACCCAGAACATAGTTGGTCATTCATTGACTTGGAGATTTTTCTGAGCACTCTTTCATACCTCTCTGTTTATTTTTGCCACACATTACACATTTTAACTTGGCCCTATTTAGAGATGACCTTCTGTATTTGTTGATCTTGGCTCTGGGGCTGACTCTGTATTTGGCCTTTGTTTTAGACTAGTCATCTCCTGGCATAGCAACCAGGCAATACCTAAGATTCTCAACAACTGGGCCAGACAAAGAGGTAGCTCTTAGGCCTTGAAAAAATCTACTAGATAGATAGTTTACTGTAAGAGTGTTTCTTTCTATAGTGTCTCTCATTCACAAACTCATCAAATACATTTGCTGATATAATAGTATCATCACTGATGATAAAAGATGAGTTCACTACATCTCTAACATCGAAGAGCTCACAAAACAAAGATTGAAGATGTGTACCGTTGGCAAATAGGGAACATGCTATTTCTAATAGAGAAGTGAGTATGAAGGACCCTCCACGCTCCTAGACACTGAAGGTGACAATGACAGACTTTCCACCAGATGGCACTGCTTACCGTCAGAAGCCAACATTTCTCTAGGATACCTGAAGAAAAAAAACTCTGGGTTTCATAGGCTGTCAGACATTTCAGTGGTTAAAGAACTCTAAAGCCAAAAGTCTATAGAGATGTGTTAACGTAAACCAAAATGGAGATTACACAAAGGGCATCCATCTTCTGAAAATATTTCATTTCTGCATCTGAAATGTAAATTCTTGAAGGCAGGAGTGGTGGCACACGCCTTTGATCCCAGCACTCGGGAGGCAGAGGCAGGTGGATCTCTTGAGTTCAACGCCAGCCTGGTCTACAGAGCGAGTTCTAGGACAGTCAGGACTACATGGAGAAACCCTGTCTCAAACAGAAGAAAAAAAAAAAAGAACTTGTAAATTTTGGATTGTAAGCCTAGCCTTTGACAGCTGAGCCATCTCTCCCCCTCACCAGCCTTAGCACTCAGGAAAGCAGGCCATGCTCCTCACCTGGGCAGCACAGCAGAGCTGACCCTATTGACAAGGATACAGGTGAACTGGCCCGAGAATGTGATTATGGGAAATTTGGCCTACCCCTCATCTGCCATATGGTGGTGTGAGCAGGGGAGAGATGTCCCCACAACCCCCACTGCCTGTGACAGGTTGGGGAGCTGACGCTGAGGTCACGAGAACAGGAGAGCTGTCCCTGCCCCTCATGCAGCATTCGGGTGAGTGGCTCCTGTACCTCACCTGGGCAACACAGTAGAAACTGGCCCTGAAGGTCTAGGTGTGAGAGTGCCAACTCTGAGGGTATGAAAGCAGAACTAGCCCCACCCCTTGCTCTTTGCTGCAAGGGGTGAACTGGGGTGGGGGGGGAGGATGCTAGAGAGCTCACCATGGTGATGAGGACAGGGGAGAACTGGCGGGCTGACCAACCCTGTAACTACTCAGCCCAGAACCAGGGTTATGAGTTGGTCCACCCCAACATCCTCACCATCCGTGATCTGCTGGAGCACGTGAAGGGACCAGTCCTGCAGATCCAAAGCTGCAGGATCTTCACGACACAGGGCAACAACAGGATATCCAAGAGGAGTCCCAGTGAGGGTCCAGTATCGATAGTGCAGCAGAAACTAGAGGCCTCGAACCAGACCAATGACTGTCTGCAATGAACACTTGCAAGTAAAGACATATGCTGTGGGATGGTCTGTATGTCAAATGTGTTGCTGATTGGTCAATGAATAAATCACTGATTGGCAGTGGCCAGGCAGGAAGTATAGGCGGGACTAACAGAGAGGAAAATTGAGAGAACAGGAAGCTGGGGAGGGAGACACTGCGAGCCGCCATCAGGACAAGGAAGATGTAAAGTACCGGTAAGCCACAAGCCACGTGGCAAGGTATAGATTAATAGAAATGGATTAATTTAAGCTGTAAGAACAGTTAGCAAGAAGCCTGCCACGGCCATACAGTTTGTAACCAATATAAGTCTCTGTGTTTACTTGATCGGGTTTGAGCGGCTTGGGACTGGCGGGTGAGAGAGATTTGCCCTGACTGTGGGCCAGGCAGAAAAACTCTAGCAACAGACATATGGACAAAAGGACATACTGTGTGACTCACTGTGTCACACTACAGCTTCCATGAGATTTTTTTTTCCTTTTTTTCTTTTAAATTTTATTTTATTTGGGGAGGGGTTGCAAGGGCAGAGGGCAGATACGAAGGGACAGGGAAGTAAATGGGCTCTAGATGGGAAAGACACAAAGAATAAATAAAAAGAAGGTTTAAAAAACTTAATCAAAAAGGAGGCAACAATAACAACAAAAAAACTCTTGAATATCTATTTTCTAAAATCTCACTAATTGACTAATTATTTTTAAAACATTGAGTATTGGGGAAACTTTATTTCCTTTGCTTTCATTTAGGAACATGTTTTAATCTCCATCATACAATTTATAACTACTCTAGTAATAGCAAAAGTACAAAAATAAAAGAAAATGCTGTATTTGGATGTAAGGTTCAGTCATCCCACGGTACAAAGAAAACCTTTCATGAACTAAGCACATAAATGTAAGTACACATCTCAGGACATCATTAGCCCTTTCCAAGCAAAATAACCAAACCCTACAGAATGCGCACAGTCAAGACAACGGGGCCAGTATCTGCTCAGTAAGGTCACCAGAGCTATGCTGTAGAAATAAAAAAGGAATACGACAGAGCACACAGTCCACTTGCATTTAACTCCAGGTTTGAAGACACTGGCCCACAACTAGAATTTTTATTTCAAGTGAGGGACTACTTACTGCACCCTGAAAATTATCCTGTACCTGATTAGTATGATGTACAAGAAATCAGAAGTACACATGCTTAAGTATCATCTAACAGTATCAAACCTTCCACATATAAGCAGGAAGTTATTTATATCCCATTCATTCACATCTATAACCCAAAATAATTCTGTCAGGAAGAAAGTAGCATGTATATCATAATACATCCATTTTTCTATTAGCTCTGTAGTTAAATGATTGACATATAATTTATTGTGAAACTTTTGGGCCGTACCAGTTTATAAAAAAAAAAAAAAAAAATCAACGAATTCTCAGCTTTTTCAACCTTTTAATCAACAATATCAAATATTCAGAAGTGTGGTCCTAAAGCAGTCTCATCAAGACTGTTAGCCTTTATCTCATCAAGGCTAACAGTAAATACCTCATACAAAAGTATTATGTAGCAATTTCCTCTGAACTGAAATACTTACTCCATGCTTGAAGGAAGCTCATTAAAATGCAGGAAGTTTTAAAGAGAGACTGTTAAGACTCAGGAAATAGACAAACAAACAAACATAACAAAACAAAACAAAAAACAAAAACTCACAAGTCTCTGGGAGTTCCTGAAACTGACCAGATTCACAAGGCCCCTCCCACCCCAAGGTTACGTAAGTAGTAAGGACAGCTGAGAAGACTCTCCAACCTGTCAGGCCCCAGGGCTTCAACTTTCATGCTGGCATGGGCTTTTGTTGATACAGCTGCCTTTGAATGGTCTACGCTCTGGTAAGTAACCCCTACCCATATTCCTGGAGGTAACTCCAATAAATTCACTGGTTCATGATATCGGTGGTATCATTACTTTGGTCTATCTTCAGTTCCCTATCCAACGTGAAGAGGATTTGTTCACACCTCCCCATGAAAAGTGTCACACAGCACAAGGTAAGTGTTCTGAGAGACGTCGACAGATCCTTACATAAAATGTGCTCTTGTCATCACTCACTTCCAAGATAATCTGCCCTGTTTATTCCCAAAACCTTTATAATAATAAGTCAACCTGCTAATTCAAAACACCTTAAGACTGCTAAAGTCTTTCATCCATTTGTTGAAAGGGTGCTAATGACTTACTGTTTTGCATACAAACAGCTTTTCCTGACATCACTAAATGTACCAACATATGCATGCCTTTTTGAAACCATAGATTATTATGACCATTTTGATTTACAGCCCTACTGCTAAGTTGATAGCATGTCCTTCACATCCCATCAAGACCAGCAACATTTTTTACAATCAACTTATTTTATACAGCATCTGGAGTCATGATATAACCAAAAGAAAGAACCTAAAACAGATTTCAAATTGATGTCTGCCTTGCTTTATACATGATGGCCTATAATAACAAAGAGCATGAGGGACCATCCTTAAATTTTTTTATTCTGACTTTTTTTACATTTATTTTACATTTTTTTAAAAAATGAAAGTATATCAGATATAAGCCATTAGTTTACATATTTATTTATGAAAAAGCAAAGCTTATTTACTTATGATTATGAAACATGGCATCAAAGTATAACTTTGTTGGGCCTGATAGCACAAGCCTGCAACTCCACCTACTTCAGAGGTTGAGTCGGAAAATTCATTAGTTCAAGATCTCATTAATTCAAGAGTTCCTTAGGTTACAGAGAAAGCCCAGGGCGAGGCTGGGCAATTTAGTAAGAATTTGTATCAAAATCAAAAGGGAAGAAAGAAAGGAGGCTGGGGATAAAGGGCCCAGAGGTAGACCACCTGCCTGGCATGCCCAGAGTTCTAAGTTCAATCACAGTGCTACAAGTTAAGAAACAAAAACAAAAACATTAACTTCCATTCTTGGCCTTGCTATCCACTTTTCTGTTTTGTGAGAGGACTCTCACTGCTTGGCAACAGATCATGCTGGTATTGAATTTATTATCCTCCCCAGTCTACTTAGTGATGGGATTATAATCATGTGCTACCATCTCCAGCTAGCCGCTGTCTTGACTGAATATATTACTCTTATAAGTGGAGGCAAATTTAATTTCACTGATAGACTTTTTATATGTTTTGATAATTTCATATAGGAATGCACTATTTACTATTTCTACCAGCACTCCCATTCAGTTTCTCCCCTTTCCCTCACCCTACTCCCTCTTGGATTTATGACTGTTTCTTCTCTAACTGTTATAGATTCAAAGAGAGAGAGAGAGAGAGAGAGAGAGAGAGAGAAATCCAGAGTTCATTTGGTGTTTCTCGGGTATACATGTGTTTAGGGCTGACCCCTCGACACTGCATTATATATCAGGGGTCTCATCCCTGATTGCTGATAAACTTTTTAGGTAACATTTTAAAACTGGCATTTCTTTCTAGCTAATCGTTTCAGAAATCTACTCACCCTGCATTGTTGCTGACTGCAGTTAGATCTTTCACTCCAGTCTTCAATAAAGCTCCTATAAGATTTTCTGGAATTCCACACAGCCCAAAACCTACAAAACCCAAAAGGGAAACAATTACCTGTGCAAAGGTAATGTTCTTTCACGAAACCTACATTATTATTCTCAATAGAACAGAAAAGGCACAAAGCATCTTGTTAAACGTAATAAGCAAAATACACAACTATACCTTATCAACTCAATACAGAGCCATCAGTCAGATTACTGGATCTCTGTGTTTCAAACCATTATATGTCACCAGACACCACTGTCAAGGCTTTGAATAAGTTAAGACCAAATGTAACCACTTAGATATGGAATGTGTACTATTGCCCCTCTTCATGATATAACCCATATCCAGCTATTTATTTCAATATACATTTTATACATCTAGGTAGTATATTTTACAGAACTAGAACCCTAAGCTAATAACTTTCATTTCTTACATCTTTAAGATTCTTCCAAGAATGTAGGATTTAAGTGGACACTCAATAACTCCCCAGTGTGAATGAATGAATAAAGAACTGCCCCAAAATAAGTCTTGATTGCATATATAGGAATCAGGAAGTTAAACGTAATTAAATCTGAGGCAGAGATTAAAAAAGACATCCCAAAGAAGTAGCAGAAACAGAATACGGGGACTTAACAGAAAGACTCTGCTCTTTTGCTCAACAAATAAGGAGCAATAAAGACGGACCGGAGCGGTGGTTCTCAGCCTTCCTAATGCCGAGACCCTTTAACACAACGCCTCATGTTGTGCTGACCCCCAAGCATGAAATTATTTCATTGCTACTGCTATGAACCGTAATGTCATTATCTGTGTTTTCCAGAACGAAAGAGCCATTCAGCCCCCACAAAGGGGTCACAACCCACAAGTGGAAAGCCACTGAGCTAGGGTACCTAACAGGATGAGGCACGTGTTTCAAGTTCACCAGGATTCCCAAGGATTTAGGGATCCACGACAGCTCCTGATAAGACACTAGCACACGAAACCTCTGGCTTTTCAATTATAATCAGAAGAAAACGGAAAGGAAAGGGCACAGTAGTAAAGTGCTGATCTTCCAGGGAGAGACTGTCACGGAGTGGCAGGGGTCATGGCGCGTTGTAAGTAAGACAGTAAATGAGGAAGGGCTCAATGATAGAATAACTGGCATTTAGAATCTATATAGCTTTGTCATATCATTTTCCTAAAAACCTAAGAACATTACCATCGAAAGGAAAACAGTTCCTTTACTTACCACCAACCAGCAAGGTGGCACCATTAGGGATATCTTGTACGGCTTCCACTGGATCTGTGTAAAATTTGGTGTGGTGACGAGTACTGACAGAAAAGTAGCAGACACACCCCTGGAACATTAAAAACATTTCCAGTGAACAATCATCTGCAGCTTCACTTTACACAAATAGCAAATGATTCCATATATACGTAGATGTGTGTGTGTGTGTGTGTGTGTGTGTGTGTGTGTGTGTGTGTGTGTGTGTATAGTGGTAAGTTCGTTGTCCCTTTTAACACTTGGTATTTTTAATTGACAAAAACAGTATGTTTACAGTATATACCATCACATTCTGATACATCTATACATTGCAAAATGCCTAACTGGAGCTACCTGGCACAGCGTCACTTTTTGCACGTCACTTTTTTTTGTGGTAAGAACAATTCACAACTACTCAGAGTTTTCAAGTAGAGTTACTGCTCCTGCTCATCACCAGGCCATCTATTCCTAAGTTTATTTCTCCTGTCTAACTGAAATGTTGTGTTCTTTGACCAATATCTTCCCAACTCCTTCAACTTCTAACATCTAGGATGTCATTTGACTCTGTCTCTCGGGTACAATGGTTTATCTTTGCCAGGATGGGCATGCTCTACTGACAGGTTCTCACCAGGGTCCCTTGTGATCTATATCTTCTATTATGGGGGGGGGGGGGCAGCTGTGTCACTTGCAACCACCACCCAAAAGAATAAAAGTAGATAACTCACATCGTATGCTGGGATGCAGATTTACGATATCAGTGTCATCAGTCACCCATTTCTCATAGTAACCTAGCTTTCCAGTCAGTCGACAAGTACTGAGAACCTACCTGCGCCAAGTTCTATGCCATCTGTCGAATCTCTATAACGGTCTGAGTACCGCTCTCTGGGGAATCAAGTACAGTGTGGTCAGTTCCAAGTGCTAGGAGAACTCTAGAGCCGCGTGAGGAGCAGCACACCAGAGGACTCACTTCCCTGTGCCGCTACCACAGAAGCTGAAGGCAAAGCAGCAGACTATGACCACTACAGAGAGGCCTTGGTGCGCCACACCGGAGAACTACCAGGGCACATACGATCTGGAGATGGTCTGTCACCTCCACAGCCCATGTCAGAACTGGGTCCCCGGGTCAACGGTGTTGAGAAGCGGTAGAACTTTCAGGAGGTGTGGGAGCCTGCACAAAGGTATGAAGGCTACTGGGCTCGTTCTTGTAGGAGCGAGCAAGTCCTTGCTCTGGCTGCACTCCCTGAATTGCTGACTGCCAAAGCTAGGCTTTTTCTAAAGTGAGGCTGCCTGTCCTTCACACCTGCTCATCCCTCTCTACTCCTCTGCCACATCATAAAGCAGTGCAATGCTCTCATCAGATGCAGTCACCAAACTGTGGGCTTTTGGTCTCCATCTAACTACGAGCTACCTAAACTTCTTTTATAACTACCCAGTGTTTGTTGTAGCAAGTGAGATGGGCCTAAATGAGTCATCCAGTGAGCATTCATAAAACCAGTTGTAAGTTATTGCCCTGTCTATTCCATCCACAATATGGGCAAGCGAAAAGGAGGAAATGGATTCTACGGTAACTAATGGCCCATATTAACAGTCCTTCCCTTTACTTCCATTATATATTTAACCTGAAGAAAGAGGAAGTGGAGAGAATGACAGCTGAACCCTGATATCCTGCCACTTTAACAAGCCCAGCTATAAAGTCACACCCACTTGACTACCCAGCAGAAATTCAGACAGCCACAACCTGAGGTGGTCAAGAACTGTCTTTCTTTCTTTCCTGTAAAAACTGTTCTCATTTTTCAAAGTACCTGTCAGTTAGCACAAAAGACTATTTAAGGGGTAAACACTGAGGGAGTCTAATGAGTGATTAAAAAAAAAAAAAGGTTGAGGTTACACACATGATCACAGGACTTTTGTCCCTTTAAGTTTCTATTTTGGTCAAGGTCAGGTCAGGAGTTTGCACACTGCCCAAAGCCTGGGACATAAGTAGAGGGAGGGACAAGGACTCTGAAAGGGCTTAACCACAAAGAAGTTTCTTTTCTTCCTGTCCTCAACTAGTAAGGACTCACTTGCTTCTTTTTTTAAACACACACACACACACACACACACACACACACACACACACACACACACACACACACCAGGTGACGAGTAGAGCTAGTTTTGGTCTCAGAAATAAAAAACATATAATAGATTGAATATAGACATGCTGGTCCTGTGATTCCAGCCAGCACCGGGGAGGCTGAGACAGAATGACTGCTAGCCAGAGCTACATAGCAAGTCCCAGGTTAGCCTGGGAAACAGCATGAGATTCAGTCTTAAAATAACAAGACCAGAGGGCTGGAGAGATGGCTTAATGGGTAAGAGCATCTACTGCTCTTGCCAAGAACCAATGTTGAGCAGCTCACAATTGCCTGGAACTCCAGCTGCAGAGGATCTGATGCTTCCAGCCTGTGTTAGCATAAACACACACACACACACACACACACACACACACACACACACACACACACACACACACACACACACATCTTTGACTGGTCTCAGGTTTTGGCTTCCTGTCACACAGTCCTTCCACCACAGTGTGCTCTTGCATGTTTTCTGAAAGTCCTCTATTGTTCTACCTGTCATTTACACACAACAAATCTTTATGAGAGTCCTGCTCTGTAATGTGTGACTCTGCTGTCATTAGCTCTGCCTCGGAATAAAGAGTCCAGGCCTCAGCAGGATACATACGGAAGAAAATCAAAGAATTCATCTACACCCAGACAGGCTGAAAGGTGAGGTCACCTTGAACTGCTTCTCTGTGGAATTCCACAGAGAGTATGCTGGAAGCAGAATCCGTTCCCCCATGGACCCAGAGAGCCTTCGAAGATTCAGAAGCAGCCCAGAGTCACACACTTAGCAAGAATCCCACCCCTTTGGAGTAGCTGATAATTAGTGTCGTCATAGCACTAATTAGCAGTCAGCACTATTTACCCTGCAGCTTGTCCCAGTCTGAACTTCCCCCCTTCTTGAAAATAAAAAAGAAAGAAAAAAGAAAAGAAAGGACAAAAAAAGAAAAGAAACCCATCAGAAATATTTTAGAAAAGGAGGAAATTGTGCTGGAGATGTAGTTCAGTAGCAGAATGCTTGCCTAATAGGCAAAAGGCCCTGGGTTCAAACCGATGTGGGAGGTTGTTATAAATGTACCCACACAACCAAAATTCAAAAACCGCAAGGTATGCTGGAGAGAAGTAAGCTCAGTTCTCTGCACCCACATCAGACCGTCAGGTGGCACTCACAACTGTCTGCAACTGCAGTTCTGAGGATCCAAAGGCTGCAACTGTAGTTCCCCAGGGATACAATGACGTCCAGCCTCAGCAGGCACACATGCATGCGAGTGGTGCGTATACACTCATGAGGTCATACACACACAGACAGAAATAAAAGTAAAGTGATATATTTCCAGGGAATGTAAAATTGAGCTTAAGATAATGAAGAACTTCATAGCCCTTGATTTTTTTCATTATTCAAACATGTTAATATTTGTTAATGTATGCTTTATTGGCATTTGATATTTATGTACTATGTACTGAGAAACAAACTTTTTGTAAAACATGTTTCGGTATCAGAAAATTAGCCACCTACTTTGGGAGATAGTATGATGTAACACGCCATATACTCCTACGGTCAAAAGTACCCTCGTGTCAAACCTCAGCTTAGCCAGGACTGAATGGATGTGCCAGGACTTAACCACTGACGACGTCTTTGTAGAGAGGTGCTATTTGGTCAAAGCCCAGTGAGGTGCTTGCACAGTGCCTAAAGATGACCATTGTGGACCGTCTCCCAAAGATACAGTTAGAAAAGAAGCTCTATGCCAGACTACAAGGAAATTCCTAGGGGATGTCATCCTCCTTTGGGAAATGACACCTTTTTACCATCCCCAGCTAAGACAGTCAAAGCAAGCTGTCATTTATTGGAGTCTAATTTTTAACCTCACCACTCCCTGCCTGCCCTCCCCCACCCATCAATGATTTCATACAGAAAATTGGTAATGTGACCTTCACCACTGCAAATTCATCCATATGATATTTCTTTACGATTTCTGAAGCCTAGGTCTTAGCTTTATGATTACTTTTTCCCTCCTTCATGTGTCCAGTCCTGTCATTCTTTCTTCTTGACAATATCTCACTGTGTGGGTCTGGCTAGTCTCAAAGTCCTGGCCTTGAGCAATCCTCCTGCCTCAATTCCAAGCAGCCGGGACTACAAACACACACCACTATCCAGCCATATGGGCATGCCATTTGCAATCCAGTTTGCCAGTCTGCAAACTCGGAGGCAGTTGGCAAGCCAGGAATTGAGACAGACGGCGGGGCAATGAGGAAGCCCAATGCCCGTGGCTAACTGTACCACCGAGGGTCTTCAAAACCCAAAGCCCAGAAAGTACCTTAGGGGCCGCACAGGAAGCTTTTGCCTTTGCTCGCTTAATCAGTTCTCCCCTGCTCCTCTACTTACACTGTGTCTCTGCGAGTCAAGACAAACCCATGTTACTGGCAGTAATTCCTAAGACGAGGCAATTGGGGAAAAGTGTATCTCTGCTAACATCTACCTTTTCTCCTCAGACAGGCAAGTTTAAAGACACTCTATTTAAACCACTCCCAATTAACCTTCTCCTTCTAATATATTCTCTACTTTAAATGGTGTTTTGAAAAATACAAACGTGTTGGTGGAGGGCTTGCCCAGCATGAACAAAGCCCTCGTGGGCCCCAGCAGGCCAGCTACAATCCCAGCACTAGAAGCAAAAGGATTAGAAACTGAAGGTCAGCCTTGGCTACACAGCACGTTTGAAGCTAGCCTGGGCTTCATGAGATCATTCCTGGAAAAAAAGGTTCATGTACCAGCTGCTGCCAAATAGATAAATACATAATAAATAACTTTCACGTTTGCACAGAGTACCTAGAAGAATGTGGGGCACTTACTCTGGGGATAAGCTTTTCGTCACAAAGTATCTTATCTGTCTACCGGCCTACGTTCAGAAGAACCACATTTTATTGATGGTACTCATTTCTGATATTAAAATGGAGTGAGGAGAGTTGGAGAGATGGCTCAGAGTGTAAGAGCACTGGCTGCTCTTCCAGAGGTCCTGAGTTCAATTCCCAGCAACCACATGGTGGCTCACAGCCATCTGTAATGAGATCTGGTGCCCTCTTCTGGCTTGCAGGCAACATGCAGACAGAACACTGTATACATAATAAATAAATCTTAAAAAAAAAAAATGGGAGTGAGGAACATAGTAATTAAGTACTTTAATGAGAGAAACAATATTCTTTTTTTTTTTTTTTTTTTTTTTTTGGTTTTTCGAGACAGGGTTTCTCTGTGTAGCTTTGCGCCTTTCCTGGGACTCACTTGGTAGCCCAGGCTGGCCTCGAACTCACAGAGATCCGCCTGCCTCTGCCTCCCGAGTGCTGGGATTAAAGGCGAGCGCCACCACCGCCCAGCGAGAAACAATATTCTTAAGAGTGGAAACTACTTCTCTGTTTAATGCTTCTCCCTTTGGCATCATCTCCATTTTGACTTTCAGCTCTTCGACCTGACCTCTGAAGTCTTACTCCATGGTTGAACTAAAGTTCATCTCACGACTTCCTTTCTAGCCATTCACTGCCACTGTTCACCTCAGACTCTTTCCGTCCTCACTCAACACTCGAGAACTCGGGGGGGGGGGGGGGGGGGGGGATGTACTTTGGGATGAAAATACACCAAACACACGTTTACAATACATTTGGGATTTTGACTCTGTTTTCTATTTATTTTGTGTGCGTGCGTTTGTATCTGGGTAGGGAAGGGATGTGCCACACTGCACCTGTGGAAGTGAGAGGACAACCTGCAGTCCTCAGTTCTCTCTTTCTGCCGTGTAAGGCGTAGAGCTTGAACTTGGGTCATCAGACTTAGTGTGAAGTGCCATTATCCACTGCTGGGGGATGACGTCTTTCTGTATGCTGTGAGTATGTGTCGCTCTGATTGGTTGACAAATAAAGCTGCATTGGCGTATGGCAAGACCGCTTCCAGGCAGGCAGGAAATCCAAGCAGACAGAGAGAAGAAAGGAGAGGAGAGGGAGACGCCAGCTGAAGCCAAAGGAGAAGCAAGATGCCAGCAGACCGGTAATGCCATGGCCATGTGGCAAAACACAGATTAATAGAAATGGGGTTCATTTAAGAAGAAAGAGCTAGCTAGCAAGAAGCCTGCCCTAGGTCATACAGTTTGTAAATAATATTAAGCCTCTGAATGATTATTTTATAAGTGGCTGCAGGACTGCAGGGCCAGGAGAGACCAGAAAAACCTTCAGGCTATAATCCATGATCCATCTCACTGCCCAAAACACATTTATACACACACACACACACACACACACACACACACACACACACACACACACACACGTATTACCTTAATGATAGAGAACTACACACCCAAGTGATAACATTGTCACCTCACTACTGTTATTAAAGAAATCATGACATGAAAAGGCTGACTTTGCCTACCTTTGTATCGAAGTTTGGTAAACAGAATTGGGGAAGAAAACTAGTCAGGAGGAAGAGGCAGCAATACCCGGGTGAATAGGCGCATACAAGCTTGCCAGGAAGTGTGGTACCTCTGCCAAGAGGAATCGATCCACGTTCATTGTGAATGAGTCCACTTAAGGCCCACCAAATTAGAAACCTTGGAGTTGGCACAGCAACGGATTTAAAAGCCTCCAGGTAAACCTGAGTCATGCTAAAGTTTCAGACAATGAACTTGCTCACCATGGGAGGAAAAAAAAGAAATAAACAAAGAAACCATTTTTTTTTTTAAATCCAGGCATAGTAAATAAGCCCACACCTGTAATTCCAGCATTCTGCAAGCTGAAGCAAAAGGATCATGGGTGTTGGGCCTTCTTGGCCCTCAGAGCAAGAGCCTGTCTCCCAAAACAAAAACATAAAAGCATCTTTAATAACTATCTCAGTTTACCTGTTGGCTATATTTAGCTGGAAAATGTTCAAGGTCGCTTAAGCTGCTAGCAAAGTTCTCTCGTGCACATAGTAAATGAGCATTCTTTTCGAAGCGGGTGTGCCATGTTGAGGGAGACAACGAACTGACCTATAACAAGGTCCCAACGTTCATCCAGTACACAAGTGTTACAACTCAAGAGAGGTGGGCTGACTTCAGTGCTAAGCAAATGGGAAGACCAATCAATGCGTGAGCCCGGAGAATACGCCAGACAGCAAGAGTTAGGCCTTCTCTTCTCATACCCGAGAAGCCTAACTTTGAACTCTGCCACGAACTTTTAATAAGAGACAGAAAACCCATAATTATAGCTCATCCACCCGGAGGTTTGCTGGCTTGGGAAATGGTTTAATGATTATATTGAAAGTGGGGGAGACTAGGGGTGAATAAATTATACTCAGACAAACATGCACTACCAAAAGAATGTTTCGACCTTGGCCCAAGGACATCCCTGTGTCCTGGTTTTGGCATCTGCTCCATCACTTGCAACAGGCTGAATGATGATGATCAAGTTCTCTTTTAATCATGTTTTGTGTACCCAAATCCATATGTAATTACCAAAACGCCTCCTATGAGGAATTTAACAATGCAATAATTCAGGTCTGAGGCATTCCCTAGGACATGCGGGAGTAGCTTGATGACTTCTCTAGCAAGGAAATGAGCAACAGAGCAAGAAAGCAGTTCAGAGTACACATGGTGAGCACATGCCCTGTGCAATGCATTCTTAAACTCAGAACTACAATCTGAAACATCACCAAAGAAAACACTTCGTTTTCCTGTTCAAAGAAGGAGGTTCCTGAGCAAACTGAACCCACCACGGTGAAGTCACCCTCCTGGAGCCGAATTCTTGTCCAGCACTCAGTTCCTTGACCCCACACTGAAATCCAACCCGAATGTGTGCTTACAGGCAAGCTAGTGTACAAGCAAAAACACCCACGACCCGCTGATCCGCTAGGAGGGTGTCTCTGGATACCAATTTAGTGGAGCTGTGGGAGTGTAGTGGGTCAAGGTATATTTTTAAAGGTCTTTGGAAATTGCATGTCTCTAATCCGGATCTGGGGGTGGGGGCGGGGGGAGACTCCAAGTAAGGGATGCCGGTGGCGTTTGCAGACTGCAGCGGGGAGGCGATGCAGCCTGCAGCGGAGCACCGCCAGTCCTCCATCCGCTTCCAACCGCTTGGCAGGCTAGACGCCCCGTGACGAGCGCTCCAGTCCGGGTTCCCCTTTCCACCGCCATGTAGGGAAAGGGAGGATGGAGCGGCAGTCCGCCCCCGCCGCACACAGCATCCGCCCACTTGGCGGTGAACTTGAGCCAGCAGCGGTTAACCCGGCCGGGGGTTCTGGGCCTCAGCCGGCGCCGACGCCAAACGCCAGAGGCTCCCTCAGGTGGGGCGCAAGCCTCGATGCGCCGCCCTTCCCGGCTCTGCTCCCCCAACCCGCCCCTCTCTAGGGCGGCGGCCCCGGGGACCCTTTCCCAAGGGCGTAGGCGGGCAGGCGGGTGGGGGACGCGAGCCCCCCGGGGCGCGGGCACCTTCCCCCCCAAAGTCGCTGCAGCGCTGCCCAGAGCCCCGACCGCTTCTCAGCGCTGCACGCACAGCTTGTCTTCATCTCGCCCCATCAGGGAAGCGGATGGAGAAGCAAAGACAGACAAGACAGACAGACGGCCCGTGGCGCGGGCGAGCCTGAAACCCGACCGTCTCCGAGCCCCGGGGCACGGCGCCGCGCTGCAGATGCCAGGTCCCCGGCTGGAGATGGTGGGGATGGGCAGGGCAGAGGACGCGCGCGCCGCTCGCGGCTCGTCCGCGCTTTTTTTTTTTTTTTTTTTTTTTTTTTTCCCGCGCGTGGCCTTCCTCTTCCCCTTCGATTTACCTTGTGCCAGGCGCCCCGCGAGCTGCGGGCCGGGGTGCAGAGGCGAAGCCCGGAGGACAGGAGTTTGAGAGCCGCCATCTTCGGCCCCGGGTGCGGGAGGAGCTGGAGGAGCAGCGGGGCGAGCGCGCGGGTGTGTGTGTGCAAGCGCTGGTTGCCCGGGGCCGCGGCGGCGTCACCGGCTAAGGAGAGAAGGGAAAGGCGAGCCGGCGGGGGGGGGGGGGGGGGGGGGGGGGGGGGGGCGGGCTGGAGGCTCGACCGCGCGTCCGTGACGTCCTCGGGGACCTCGGGCGGTGCCGCCCCTTGCAGGCGGCTGGCTTGTCAAGAAGCGAGACAGGGAGGGGCCCGCGGCTCCGAGTGGAAGCGAGTCCCGCCGAAGGTCCCCGGGCCGGATGTGCTGGGGTTATCTGCGGGCGCACCCGCAGCCACCGTCGTGCCACCTTAGGGTGGAGGAGGCGCTAGTGTGTGCCTGCCCCCAGCGCAAGGCTTTGCCGTTGACCAGGGTTGAAAGTGGGCTGGAGGGTCCTCTTGCTGAACTTCTTGGTTACTTTTCCAAGTCAGCCTCTGGAATGTGCACAGGCACCAAGGGTCACTGATAAAGACCTTCTCCCAGGTCTAGACCGCTCATATTTCTAACATTTCTCAACCACCACCACCACACACACACACTCCTTCATTTCCTCAGAAAACCAACTGTGTGCTGACTGACCCTCAGGAGATGTGTCCTGCTTAACCGACAGAGGGACAAAATTAGAACTGGGCCCTTGTTCCCCATCATCCTAGTTTATGTTCCAGGATTTTTCCTGGCACCGGAGTCCCAACAATTCCGGAGATTACACAGTAGGTACAAACAGAAGTGTCTGTCTTGTCCTTAGCCAAGTTGCGCAACCCTGCCTCACCTTGCAGTGTCCTGCCTGTCTTGGTTTTGTATGAGAAAAGCCAGGCAAGGCAAGGCTTCTGGGACACAGTGAACACGCCAATGTTAGGCACTACATTTACTTCAGTTTCGGGGCTGGATTAACTTTTTTTTTTGGAGTTTTGCTTGCTTGCTGTTTTTGTTTTGTCTTGTTTGAGAAAGCATCTCTCTATTATGTCGCCCTCACTGAAACTCGTGGACGTGTGTCTTGGGCTGAACTCCACCTCTCCATCCCCCTTCTACTGCAGCTTATCCAAGTGTGTGTGTGTGTGTGTGTGTGTGTGTGTGTGTGTGTGTGTGTGTGTGTGTGCAATCGTGCCTGGCTCAAGCCTTATCTTTTGACTGGCACCCAGAGGACCTGAGCAAATTCGATTTCGTCAGGACCTTCTATGCACATGGCAGGATGAAAAAAAAAAAAAAAAAAAAAAAGCACCTAGAAGCCCAGGAACACTTTTCATTGGATTAAAGGCTGCCCACCTCCTGAGAGACTGATTTAATTTTGAGATAATGCAAAACCCATGAGAAAATTAAATGACACTTTAACTTCCTTAGAAAGGACACTAAGGCAGTGAAGGATGAATAATCCGGTTTAATTAAAATCTTCCTATCGGCCTGGTGAGATGGTAAGGGCACTTGCCTCCAGGCTTGGTGACCTTGACACCCAGGACCCACATGGTGCCAGGGGAGAACCAGCTCCTACGTGTCATCCTCTAACCTCACGTGTGTTGTGGCGTGTGCGTGCGCACATGCATTTGCATGTGCACAAAATAAATGGATAAATACTTCTTTAGTCTATCCATAAAAGCAACCATTACAGTATTCTTGTAACTCAAAGATTTTTCCCTGTGAGTACTATGGTTTTAATATGGGGAATAAAACACCAAGTGAACCGATCCAGTCACCTAGGAGAAGTTAACTTGGTAATCCTGCATATCTTCAGGCACATTTTAGTATGCTCCGGGGTTGTGAAGAGTTCGAGCCGGGGCTCTGTGACTAGCCCCAACACAGTATGTGGCAGATGTTGTATTGCAGTTTATAGAAGGAACAAAAGCTAGCATTCCTTTTCCATTTTTTCCCTTCCAGGGCCATGTGAAAAGGGGGGGTGAGGGGAAGGGCACTGGCCACTTTGTGTGTAGTCATCTGACGCATTCTTCTTGGATGGCTGGCTCATTTTGTTGCTCCTAGATGAGGAAAACAGGTATTTTAAATCTTGCATTCTGGGGAACTACTGCTCCTGGAAAAAAAAAATCAGGCTTCCTACTGCGTAGCCAGAAGACAGGGTGCTGTGTTGCTGATGCCTCCGTCATCGGCTTCGTTTTACACCTGCTCAACAATGTGTAGGCAAGCTATCAATGCAGCTTGAAAAGAGTATTTACTTTGTACAAATCTCTTTCCAGGCTCTACAAAGGTCATTTTAATTTTAACTTGCATGTAAATATCCTGATTCTTTTAAATTTCTGATTAATAGGAACATTTCCCTCTCCCATATGTGTGGGGGCATAGGCTCTGGGGACTGAACCTAAGGCCTCCTGCATGAGCACTCAACCACTGCACTATATCCTCTGCTCTGTTTTTAAGTTGCCCAGCTGAGCCTTAAATAAGCTCTGTAGTCCAGGGCTAGCCTTGAACTCCTGATCCTTCTTCTGTCTCAACCTCCCGAGTAGCTAGGATTATAGGCCTGCACTAGCAGGACCAGCGTCCTCAATACTCTTGACAGGCAGTTTGTGACAAATATTTCACATTCATGAAAGTTTCCTCATAAAATATTATACCACTTGATTTTCACACTCTTAAACACTGGAAAGACTAAACTCAGAGACTTTCAACGACAGGTCCCACACAGCTAACAGGGAAGTTTGTGTTCTGAGGTTGAGAGTTGAGGTGTCTTTCACCAGGTGAATGCAGTCTGTTGGATCGTGAGTACAGTTACCGTGTTTCTGCTTGAGAGATTTCATTTTAATTCTCCTGAAATACAGTGTAATAGTTCCTCCTTTAACTGAAAGATAAGACACCCTTCCCTAGTTAACAGCATGTTCCTCCAAGATGAAAGTCAGGGGCTGGGAAGACTGGCTTTCAAATGTTGTCTGACTGGCTTAACTAGTCATAGGAGTTTTATCTATGTGGTGTGAAGCAATTACAAAAATGCATAAATGCCTCATTTTATATAATGATCCTTTAAGCCGCAGAGAAAAAATCTTTCAAACACTTTGTGTCTTCCAGTAAGAAAAATATACAAAGTCCTCATATAAATTTGCAAACCTAAGTATTGTTTACTCTGTAAATCATTATGCCTTGATTTGCCTATTTTGTTAACGTAATATTTTCATCGTTCCCTTGAAGCAATAATTTTTACTTGATTTTGTTTAATTAATACATTAAAATGAATTGGATTCTGCCAGGCAATGGTGACTCATGCCTTTGATCCCAGCATTCAAGGAGGCAGAGGCAGGCGATTTCTCTGTGAGTCAAGGCCAGCCTGATCTACAGAGTGAGTTCCAGAACAGCTAGGGTTACACAAAGAAACCCTGTCTCATAAAAAAGAAAGAGAGAAAGGAAGGAAGGAAGAAAGGAAGGAAGAAAGAAAGAAAAGAAAGAGAAAGAGAGGAAGGAAGGAAGAGAGAAAGAAAGAAAGAAAGAAAGAAAGAAAGAAAGAAAAGAAAAGAAAAAAGAACTGAATTTTTCCCTATTCCATTTTTCATAGAAGAAAATGAAAATATATGAGCTACACGGTCAGAAAGAGCTCACCCCCAGGAATGAAAATGAGAGTCATGTTAAAGGGCTAAGAAAACTTCAGGAGGAAAACCCAGCAATCTAGTGCATTCATCTTCATTCTCAGCCTCTCCAGTGAGAGGGAGAGACTGCCATGATTGACTTTTATCCCTCTGGAACTGTAAGCCAAAGTAAGTTCTTCCTTAAATAATTTGCTGCTTTTGGTCATGGTTTTTTGTCACTGCAACAGATAAGTAACTAATAGAGACGCTGGTACCAGAGAGTAGGCTATTGCTGTGAAGCACATGACCATATTGTTTTGAGGGGGAATGTGCAAGACTGGAAATATGGACGAGAAAAGCAGTTGAGTACTTTAAGTGGTAATCCTAATAAGACCTGAAAGACACCAGTGCTGAGAGCAGTGAGGACTCAGGAGGCCCAGCTCAAGAGGTTCCAGAGAAAAACAATATTAGTAATTGGGTTAGAAGCCATTCTTGTGATGGTTGGGCAAAGAGTCTGACCACCTTCTGCTTTTATCCTAAGAACTTGCCTACTGTGGGATGGTCTTTATGTCAAATGTGTTGCTGATTGGTCAATAAATAAATCACTGATTGGCCCGTGGCCAGGCAGGAAGTATAGGCGGGACAAGGAGGAGAATAGAGCTGGGAAGTGGAAGGCTCAGGGGAGACACTGCCAGCCGCCATCAGGACAAGAAAGATGTAAAGTACCGGTAAGCCACAAGCCACGTGGCAAGGTATAGATTAATAGAAATGGATTAATTTAAGCTGTAAGAACAGTTAGCAAGAAGCCTGCCACGGCCATATAGTTTGTAACCAATATAAGTCTCTGTGTTTACTTGATCGGGTTTGAGCGGCTTGGGACTGGTGGGTGAGAGAGATTTGTCCTGACTGTGGGCCAGGCAGGAAAACTCCAGCAACAAATGGCGTCCAACGTGGTGGCAAGAGTTTCCACCTAAAACCTGAGAAAAAAGATTCTAAAACGGAGCTAAAAACAGCTTCCTAATTGTCTCTCTCAAATGAGCGGCAGCTGCCGGTTTGAGCTACTGGCGGGTTCCTGGCGTGCGCGCTCGACCTGCAGTATGAGGTCTCTGCAAGTGGCACATTAAGCTACATTGTGGATTTAGCCTTTGCTAGTACAAAACAAAAAAAAAAGAGGTTTCTGGGCTACATGCTGCTTGGATAAAAGCATAGACCCACGATAGCTCCCAGAGCTGGTGGTAAGCATACTGCCGCCATGTTGGGAAACTGAGGTGGGCGGAGCCAGCAGCCACAGATGCTACAGCTTAAAGCAACAGATTCACAATAAGACAGATTCAGATGTAATAGTTTAAAATGTGTGTAAAATATACGTAGGCTTGAAAGAGACAAAAAAAAGGTGATATATACAGTATAAAAACAAATACATGGTTTTAAAAAATAAAGTCTTTAAAGAGACAGTAAAATTAATATAAAAAATAAGCCACGTAGAGATGACTATTACACAGAGAGTCTGGATTGTGTTGTCTTTGGGATTCTTAACTACAGAGAGATATTTGATTGTAAAGAAAACTGAGTTAAACCAGTATGTATATTTTAAAGATACTTTGACTTCAAAATTTGGATGTAAGGATATGTTGCTTTGGAAAAGAGTCTCTTTTGTTTCCACAGAAAGCCAGAGGCTATGGATTTGTTCCAGATTAAGACACATCAGGTTTGACCAGCCAAGACCCCCTGAAAGGTCTCCGATGACACCATGGCCCAGATGATCCAACATCCAGAACCGTTTCAAGACAACTGGCTCAGATGATACAGCCTCACGGACTACTCCATGATCCTAAAATTTTCTTTGTTTCCCCAGAAGATACAGCGCCCCCCTCCAGCAGGAAGTAGTAAGAGAAGCTACGCCCAAATTCCCAAATATACCAAGCTGACTTTGGAGATATATAAAGGTTAAAACCTTCCTTTTTAAGAAAAGAAAAGGGGAAGTACTGTGGGATGGTCTTTATGTCAAATGTGTTGCTGATTGGTCAATAAATAAATCACTGATTGGCCCGTGGCCAGGCAGGAAGTATAGGCGGGACAAGGAGGAGAATAGAGCTGGGAAGTGGAAGGCTCAGGGGAGACACTGCCAGCCGCCATCAGGACAAGAAAGATGTAAAGTACCGGTAAGCCACAAGCCACGTGGCAAGGTATAGATTAATAGAAATGGATTAATTTAAGCTGTAAGAACAGTTAGCAAGAAGCCTGCCACGGCCATATAGTTTGTAACCAATATAAGTCTCTGTGTTTACTTGATCGGGTTTGAGCGGCTTGGGACTGGTGGGTGAGAGAGATTTGTCCTGACTGTGGGCCAGGCAGGAAAACTCCAGCTACACTTGCCTGAGGCTAAATATAAAAGTAACAGGTTAATTTTTCTGGTGAAGAAAATTTCAGAACTACATAATGTTTAGTCTGTGGCATAGTTTTTTGGTAATGCTTTTTTTGGATCTACAAAGAAAGAGAGCAAGTAGGATAGAAAGAAAACAAAATATACAGTTTGGCAAGAAAAAGAGCACTCGGAATGTTACATCCAAGGCATGCATTGAAAGAGAGGCTACAATTGTTAAGGAGTTAAACACCATTAAGGGGAGGCCTAATCGGCACTGGAACAGGGTGAGACCACCCAGCTGAGCTTCCAGATTCTGAAAGGAAAAGGACTAAGACGATTTTCTGCTCCTGGAAGCAATGACAAACAAAGGCAGCTGCTAATGTGGTTCACTGGGGCAGGATCCATCCCAAGTTCATAGCCAGACTTTGCAGGTTTCTCAACATGGTGCTGTCTTAGATGCATGAAGGAGTCAAGACTGAAAGGGTCATGAATTCTTCTTCCACTTCTTCAGAGAGCTTCTGAGGCCAGGAAAGTTGTGGGAGAGGAGTCCCTGCCTGAAGGCTTTGAGAAGGCAAGAGGCTCTGAGAAGTATTTCATGAAGCTGTGAAAGTGAAGGTTGAGTTGCAGCAAAGATACCAAAATTTTGGTGATTCCATAGCCATGGGATACCTGCTAAGGAAAACTGCATAGAAGGGGTGGAATTAGTCCAGGAGAGGGGTGTATATTACAGGCAGCAAAGTTGAGGAGTAGAGACAACCATAAGCCCCTTGACATCAGATATGGAACTACAGGATTTTGTGCTTGCCCTGTTGAGTTCTGATATTACTTTGTTATAGTATTCCCATTTGGAAGGGTAGTATGTATTCTGGGGCTTTATTGAATGTAAGAAATTTGTGTTTTGATTTTATAAGGGTTACAATTAAGAGACTGCCTTGAGTCCCCGAGGAGACTTTGAACTTTTGAGTTTTAAACAGTATTGAGGCTGTGAAAGACAATGGGGGAGTTTTGAAATTACATTAAATACATTTTGTGTTACAATGCTGTCATGAGCTTCTGGAGGCCAGGGAGTGGAATGTGGTGGTTTAAATGAGAAATGTCCCCCATTAACAAAGGAATTTGAACACTTGCTTCCCCAGATGGTGACATTGTTTGGGGAGGTTTAGGAGGTGTGGTCTTGTTGGAGGAAGTATGTCACGGGGGACAGGATTTGAGAGTACGGAGCCCATCCTACTTCCGCCATGCTCTGCTTCATTTCATGCTGGGGTTGAGATGCTGCTTCTGTTCCTGCGGCCATGCCTTTCCACGTGATGGACTCTCCTACTCCTGGAACCATATGCCAAAATAAATGTTACATATAAGTTACCTTGGTATTTTTTTATCACAACAATGAAAGGCAGCTATTTGGTCCCCATGCCTTTGAGGACCAAAATTCCACACTTCTTAGAGACACACAAATGAATTACCTTTCCTAATCTTCCTCTTCTACACACATTTTTATTCCAAATTCCATGTGCCTTTGGAATTTTACATGGTGAACTCACATAGCTTCAGTAACAACTGAGAGCCAACAAACCAAGACACATGTGAGTTCTGGTAGGTGGATCGAGCTCAAAGCAATCCCAGCACTGTTGTTCCCTAAGCTAGTAGCTCCTGTGGTGTGATAGTTAGTGATATCTTTGCAAATTGCTGAGATATGTGAGACTATACCAACCAGTATCTATTTATACTAGAAGGGTGATAAAACCTATACCTTGTGAATTTATGTATGTCTTAAGTGCTGTCTGCCCACTCTTTTGCTACAACACTGTACCTTATACTAGGAAACATAAATAGAAATTTATCTCACACAGTTCTGGATGCTAGAGAGCCTAAGATCTGCGTGACAACTAGTTCAGTGCTTTGCATTCCAGTGAAGCAAACTGCAACCTAATTTAAGAATATATTCCTATAACAAATAGCTGAATGGCAGCCAATCTTAGCAGTTATACTTCATCCAATCATAGGCTGACCAGGCCATTTTCCTATGACTCAAATAACTCGTGATACCCTGCACCCAAAAGACAAATGCTGAGCTGTGATTAATCAAGGGATTTCATTTTGTTTTTCTTAATGTCTGCCCATATTAATGAGAAAAGCTCTCTGAACTACTAGTGACTTGAGATGCTGACTCATAAATAAATATTTCTCTGTTTAAATAAGCTGCTGGGTTTAATGTTTACTTTTTTTCTTATAACAGGTTTCTTATACAGGCTTGTTTACCCTCTTTATATCCTTATGGCAGAAAGCTATGTTATAACTTTTATACTGGCAACAATCCCATTTTATAGAGACTCAACCCTCATGACTTAATCACTTTCTAAAAAGCCACACCCCCGCATATTATTACATTTGTGATTAGGAATCAAGTTATAAAGTGAAGAAATATAGGGAGTACATTTTTACACCACAACTGATATTTCATCTTTCCTCACACCCTGGAAAATATCAGGCAGGATTCAAACTCTACTTTATGATATTAATTGTTGCCACCCTTGCATCTCCCACTGCCTGAGACGTCTTTGGATTTGACCCCAGTTCTCCAGTCTGACTAAACCTATTTCCAAGTTTCCATTTCTCTTTCATTCAAATTGATTATTGTGAATCCCTCCCAAGTAAGCTTCTCTCTTAAATGTAAGCATTCTTACAACTTCCATTTCAAATGCGTACCCAGTGTTTTTACAACCTTTCCTAAAATAGTTCAAGTAGTCTTCACGTGTACCATGCTGGACACAAGAGACAGAAAAAGTGACCAAGGTGGTGGCTCAATGTCTCAAAGAACACAAAGATGAACTGGTTGCTGACCCGTATCTTCCAAGATGAAGATATTTCTTAGAAAATATTAACTGTGGAGGCTGGAGAGATGGCTCAGAAGTTAAGAAAACTTGCTACTCCTCGAGAGAAAACTTGCTACTCCTCCAGAGGACCTAGGTTTGGTTCCCATTACCCACATGGCAGCTTATATTTGTCTATGACTCCTTTCCAGGGAATCTTGTACCCTCTTCTGGCCTCCACAGGCACCCAGCATACACAAAGCACACTTACATACATGTAGGTAAAACATTCATACACATAAAATAAAAACGAAATCTTTTTTTCAAAAAAGAAGAAATATGACTGTAAAATTACCAGACCGTAGCCCACTCCAGCAATCTCATAAAAATATTATCCTGCTTCTGATTCTGAGGTAGTAGACAGATACCTGTTTCTGTCAGTGCTGCTCACCCCCCTTCTCCACCACTTCTTGAGGAAAAGCTTCCACTGAAGCTTTGTTTCAGTCTTCCTACTATTTGCTTCAGATTTATTTCCAATATCACTGAGTCAGAAGTTCCTGTCAGCATCACAAGGTAAAGTCCAACATCCAGTTATTTACAAGGCAGAATTATACAAGTTATATTACAAATACCAGAATTTACAAGGCAGGGAGCTTAAAAAACCCATCTAATCCTTAGGACTCAACAGAGATACTGCTTGACATTTGAAATGGAATTTTTTATATTTTAACTATTATAGCAACTGCAATCCAAATCACTTGTATATTCAGTTGTGACATATCTTAACATATTAATGATTAGCAGATTGTACAGTTTGGAAAGAGACATCAGGATAGTTTTTCTACCATCTCAGTTTCTATAATTTAAACCTAGAAAATAAATCATTCATAGAGTTGTCTATTTGTATTCCCTGTTTTATCCCTTTGCTCTCTGAGTATTCGCTTGTTTAAAATTGTATATATAATACTTGAATGCTCTGGCCAGCTTACATACTGCCTGTGATGGTTAATACGGATTATCAACTTGGTAGGCTTGAGAATCACTCAGTGTACCAGCCTCTGGGCAAGCTAGCGAGGGCTTTCTTGACTGGGTTTATTAAGGGGGAAGACCTACACTAAATGTAGATGACATCATTCCCCGGGGTTGGGTCCTAGACTGCAAATATAAACAAAAAGGAGAAAGCTTAGCTAAGCACATACATTCAGAACTCTTTTCTTCCAGACTGCAAAGACCATGTGACCAGCTGCCATGACCTTTCCTGCCATGATGACCTTTACCTGCAAACTGTGAGCCAAAATAAACCCTCTCTCCTTTAAGTGGCTTTTAAAAAAATATTTTATTTTTATTTATTTGTTTATTTAGTGGGGGGTGGGGGGGTGTTTTTCTGCATATGTGTCTGTGCACTATGTGCAAGGAGGCCTGAAGAGGGTGTCAGATCATCTGGGACTGGAGTTGTGAGCTGCCGTGTGAGTGCTGGGACTTGAACCTGGGTCCTTTGGAAGAACAACCAGTGTTCTTAATCATTGAGCCATTTCTCCAGCCACTGTGCCCTTTTCAGTTGCTTTTCTCTGCTCTCACACCCTTAGGGCCAGCTCTCCCACCCTGCCTATGGGAGGGGTGGGGGGCGGCTCTCCTGAGTGGAGTGCCACAGCCAGTGAGGGACAGGGCCGGATCTGCCCCCTGAGAGCAGGAGAGAAAGCTCCACCCTTTGCCAGGCACAGCACTTGGGAAAGCAGCCTCCACACCTCCCCAGGACAGCACAGTAGAGCTGGCCCTGGTGGTGTGGACACAGATGAGCCAGCTCTGAGGGCATGAGAATTAGAGAGCTGGTCCTGCCCTGCTCCTGGGCAGTGTGGGAGAGCTGGTCCTGCCCCGCTCCTGGGCAGTGTGGGAGAGCTGGCCCTGCTGACTGTAGCACTCCACTCTGGTAGAGCCTGTCTCACCCCTTGCCAGCTGCCCCAGGCAGGAGAGCTGGCCCCACCCCCCAACCTGTGCAAAACAGAAAAGCTGACCTTGGTGGCACTGGTGCAGGCGATCAGGCGAGGGCTGACCAACTCAACTACCACCCAGTGTAGACGAATTTCTAAAATGATCTTATTAAATAAAAAAAAAAAAAACACGGAGCCAAATATAGGGGTGAAAGCCTTAGATCAGGGAAATAGGGAGAGCCACCAGCCAACCTTATCTCACCAACTCTGCAGCTTCCAAATGCAAGTTACTTCCTATCTATCCATGCCTTCATTGCCTTGCTTTTCTGCCCTCTCTTAGCCCAGCTACCTCACTTCCTCTTCCTATACAACCTAGACCCAGATCCAGGGCTTTGAGTTGGCGCACCCCAACATCTACCCCATCCGTGAACTGCTGGAGTACATGAAGGGGCCGGTCCTGCAGATCCAAGGCTACAGGATCTCCATGGCACAGGGCAACAACAGGATATCCAAGAGGAGTCCTGGCAAGATCCAGTATTGATAGTGTCAGAAGCCAGAGGCCTCAAACCAGACCAATGACTCATTACAAGGAACATTTGCAAGGAAAACCGTGTGACACACGGTGACACACTGTAGTTTCCACCATTAGCGTTTTTTTTTTTTTTTTAAATCTTTTTCTTTTATTCTTTTGTTTTCTTGGGGTGGGGGGCGGTGCAAGGGCAGAGGGTGGATATGGAGAGACAGGGAGATGAGTGAGATTGTGGTGCATGCTGTGAAATTCACAAACAATAAAAAGTTAAAAACATGCCGGGCGGTGGTGGCGCACGCCTTTAATCCCAGCACTCGGGAGGCAGAGGCAGGCGGATCTCTGTGAGTTCGAGGCCAGCCTGGTCTACGGCGCGAGATCCAGGAAAGGCGCAAAGCTACACAGAGAAACCCTGTCTCGAAAAACCAAAAACAAACAAACAAACAAAAAAAAAAGTTAAAAACATGGTTGTGCACTATATAGTTTCAGAGGCTTATTTCAATTTGACTGCTTCTTACTTGACATTTATACGTAGCAGCACAAGGCACTGATATCAGTAGCTGTCAGTTATTGAAGGAAATGTTTTCTGCTCCTTGCTTCAAGTTTCTCAGATTCTTTAGTTAAAGCATGCACTGAGAGTCGAGGGCAAGCTGTAGTGTGATCAAAATGTTCTTGATATTGTATAGCCAAATACAAAGACAGTAATAATAAGCCACTGGATGTAAACCAATGGTTGCAGCAATGACCAGATTTGTTATTCTTATTGGTTTCCATTTACAACAGGACAATGTTCTTCAAATGAAAGAATGTGATATATTTGTACTACAAATTATCTTATATGTTGGGGTTCTGTATGAATTTATTTGAAAGGATCACTCTTACTTCACATATCTTTGAACACAATGGCTTTAACTAAATCAGCCTTTCTGTTTCTTGCTCATAACAGGGACCTTATGACATGGAATCTTTGCTAATGGCTATTTCCTTTGTCAACTGAGCAAGCTCCTGCTCATCTTTGAGGATCAACATCACATATCATGAACCTTGACTACTTACACCAGAGTCCACTTCCAATTTTTTTTTCTTTTACTCCATGCTTTCAGGGCCTTTTGTCTCCTGGATTATGATCTGTTCAAGAATGTCGTTGTTGGTTTTTATATTCATTGTGTCATGGGATTAATGCTAAGTTCAGAGCAGATGCTCAACATATTTTGGTTTTATTAATTTGAGTTGCCCTTTTCTCTATCCTAACACAAGCCATGAGCCTTAATCTGTGCCTCTCAGCTCACCTCTTTAGATGGAGCATCTCTTCCTTAATCATGATGAGAAAGTACTAATTATTCCCACATGCATTCTCTTTCTTCTGCTGACCACCATCCTCTTGGCCTTTTGTCTGAATCCGGTACCTCTAACTGCCCTTTCCCCACAGATAACCTGCCATTAAAGAACATGAAATCAATAGTTACTCAATGAGCTAGATATTATTTTACACTTCTTTATTTTCTTACAAAGTCTTCTGTGCTTTTTTTCATTATTATTTCCTACTCTCATTAGAAAAAAAAACATAACTAACCTACTCTTTTTCACAAGGAAGAAAATAAAACCAAAGGTGAATGTTGGCAACCACTTCCTACTGATTATGTACCAAGACAACTATTAATGCCTGCAGCAATACATTTCAAAAACTGCTGCCAAGATATTATAACATCCCTTATTTATTTCCATATCCTGTTCCATGTGTATTATCATAGTGGCCCAGTATAATACAGGTCAGAGTCACTTATAAATATCTACCTCCTGAGACCCTATTTTGCCACATGAAAAAGTAAAAATACTAAATTGTGTGTATGTGGGGGACATGCCCTCACCTTTTCCCCCAGGGTACTCTTGAAGAGTGAGGGATAAGAGATTTAGCTAGAAATATAGAGGGGAGAGAGACAGATAGAAACACAGGATAGCCTCGGGAGGGCCTGGGTCCTAATGCACCAGCCCCTTCTGTCCCTTCTATAGGGCTTTTTAAAGGAATGCCAATGGGTGGAGCAAAAGACCGCCCCCTAGCACAGCCTAGTGCAGACCCTTCCAAATACCTGGTAACCACATATGTGGTCAATCCATCCCCTTATGCACCCCTGCTGGGTAAAGCAAGCTCGGATCTCACTAGGAACCCTCTGTGGGCTCCCACGTGTGTAGAAATGATTAGGATAAACATAACAGGTAGGATTCAAATTCTATTATATAATTTATATAAGACCTCTGTGTTTTAGAGGTACTTGCCACCAAGTCTGCTGATCTGAGTCCACTCCCACATGGTGAAAGGAGAAAATCAACTCCAGCAAGTTGTCTTCTGACTGCCACACATTTATTGTGGTGTACACACACACACACACACACACACACACACACACACACACTTTTCAAAAACTGTCATAAAAAGATATTTGCACTCTCATGTTTATTATAGTATTATATATAGCAGTCAAGATAGAAGAACACCCTAAATATCCATCTCTGTATGGGTGGATAAATAAAACATGGTAATGCATAATAGTTAGATACTTTTCCACCTTCAAAAATGATATCCTGACGTGTGACAGTGTGAGTGACCCTTGAGGCTAAGCTATATGAAATAGGACAGCTCTAGAAAGTGAGAAACAAAGAATGACCCCTGTGTCGCACAAAGGAGCACCAGAACAAAGTGAAGGTAGCCCAGCACAGCCGTGTCTTTTGCAAAAAATGAGGAACAACTAAAACGAGATTGACAAGGGCAGGCAGCTCACTCGTTTTTTCCCAACACAGGTGATGGCTGCTTTTTTCCTCATAGGCTGGAGTCCAACCTCACAGCGTTTTGTGTTTGGCTAGTTTGAAAAGAATTGCTGCAAAGGAAATGAAGGAAAGGGGGAAGAGGCTCAGCAGCTCCGGGCCATCGGGTTCCAGGAAGTCGAGGGTGGGAGCGGGGGTAAGGCCTTCGTGGAAACCAAAGTTTTACAAGGAGGGAGGGGATTTATAAATATTGGCCCTGGGTGAGTTCACTAGCATTGATGGAAAAAAAAATATTCCTCAAAGAAGGACAAATGCTGTATGATTCCACTTATATACATGGTCCAATTCTGAGAAATGCAGCAAATAATGTTTTCCAGGAGTGTGATGGGAGGGAAATGAGGAACTGTAACAGGCCTGCAGACCTTAGTAGGAGCCTGGACCTTAGCGCAACTGACTCCATGATGAAAGTAGCAACTGACTCCATGATGAAAGTACCATTCGGGTCATAAAACTCAGCACATAGACAGCACCACCAGCCAAAATGAAAACAAAGACTTAATCCATCCAAGTCCACAGTTCTGGAAAAGTCTTTAAATGTACTAACCTTGCCTTTTGGCTTCTCCAGTTCCATTCTGGTTAACTGTTCTTGTTAACTGAAGTATGTCAACCCAGAACATGGGTTTTGTCTTTAAAAGCTCACCCTGAGAAAGGCTCAGGGCTACACTGGGATCCCAAACACCTAGTGTACTCGCTGGACAGCTAATAAAGACTTTCTATTGGCTTAAACCCGTGTCCATGGTGTCTACCCTGCAACAGAACTGCTATTCAAAGAGTATGCCTCTTAGTTATACAAAATAAGTTCTAGAGATATGGTTGGCTTTGGATACCACCTCCTGTTTCCCTTGTAACACTAGAAAGGTAAACACCACAAATGCACCGTCTTAGGATTTAAAATGCTGTATGAAAAGATTGAGATATCAGGCCTCTATTAAGAGAAATGACTTCCTGGTTGAAGGAACGGATTCTATTTCCAGCCCTAGCTGGAGATACGACATTCTGATCTACTCCAAAAGTTAGATCATTATATACTGTTGTCTTCTTCTTTAAGAGTTAATTCAGCTAGGCTTGTAAAACCACCTGGCCGGAAGATGGGAGAAATAATCACCCCTTAATGAGATGATGTGCTTAGTTCTCCCAGAAGCCGCTCCTCAGCTGCAGCTGCTTACACTGCTTACAGAGCACCCGCTGCTCAGCCTGCTTGCTTTTCTTAGTTCTAAATAAACAGAAACAACAACAACAAAGTAACTCACTTTTCCTTCTATCTTCTTCTTTCAGATACCAGCCCAAAGCCTAAATGTGACTTTTTCTCCCACTCAGGACTTTCTCATGCTTGCTCAGAAGCCTCTCTTCCTCTCCATCATGCAGCTGCTTGCTGACTTCCATTGCTGAGCAGGATGGTTCTTTTTTTTAAAGCCCAACTCAAAAGGCATGACTTCCTTTTCTTCATTTCGCTCGTCCTAACAGCTGCCAAGATTTACAGCTTGCCTATTATATTGTTTTTATTCAAACTCTAATGAAATGATCCTTTTGGTCTGTTTTTTTTTTTTTTGGTTTTTCGAGACAGGGTTTCTCTGTGTAGCTTTGCGCCTTTCCTGGAACTCACTTGGTAGCCCAGGCTGGCCTTGAACTCACAGAGATCTGCCTGGCTCTGCCTCCCGAGTGCTGGGATTAAAGGCGTGCGCCACCACCGCCCGACTCTTTTGGTCTGTTTTTAAATTGTTTTATCAATGAGAGTAAGAACCCAAAAGGCAACTTGGATTTCTTCATTAAAAGGTAGGTATTGTATGTGTTTCCTGGCCACAGTAATAAAAACACTATTTGGTTATCAACTTTTACCTGCTTTATTCTTAACCTGGTAACCCAGGGATAATTTCAGGAGATTAGCTATGCTCCATATTTCACATTAATCTTTCCTTTGTCCATCAGTGCATGTGAAGGAACAAGAGGATAATCTTTGTTATGCTTTGGAGCTTATATATCCCTCAAAGGCCATGTGTTGGAGATTTGGTCACTAGCCTGCCTCATTACCAGGAATGTTACTGGACATAGGTCTGGCATTTGGAAAGAAGTGATAAGAGGGAAACAAGTTCTATTGAAGAGCTGGAATGTAGGGATGGGGTTACCATTTCCTTCCTGCTCTGACTCCCTACCCCCAAAGTCTTGGGGAACTCAGATAAATGGCGGGTGTTAAGAGGGGGGAAAAGAAAGCGGTCCAGGTGCCTGTGTATTGGGTGGAGGTATTCATCCAGCATATGTGTAACCCTTTTTATTTCTCTTCTCTGGTCATATAATGGTTTCAATATGATGAGTCACCCAAAACAGATCATGCACCAACAGGTTTGCCTTCAGCTTGCAATGCTATTTTGAGAAGGTCTGGAAACATTAGGAGATGGGACAGAGCTAGCTGGAAGAAGTAGGTCATATTCTTGGGATTTGCATCATGACTCAGATCTCTCCCTGTCTTCCTCTCTGCTTCTTGCCTTCCATGATGTGAGCAGGCCCCACACCTAGCTGAAGAGCTACAGGTGGCCAGTGGCTCATGAGAGAGGAAGAATCAAGTTCCTCCAGGAAAGTGCTCCCTCACAGGTTTTTCAGTTTCAATTGGTAGTCCCCAGACACAAGTACATACAAGCAACATTAGACAGATTCACGGGTTGAATATGCATGTGTACACATATATATGTGTGTATGCATGTATACATATGTACATATGTGTAACAATAATAATTAAAGAGGAGAGCATGAATTTCAGAGGGAGGTGTCAGACACGGAAGGAGTAGGAGGACAAAGTAGCAGGAGTGATGAAGAGGCATTGCTTATTATGTGTGGAATTCACTTGTCTAATAAAAAAAATTATCAAATAGTCCAAAAAAATTAAGTGAAGAAGCCAACCGCAAATAGTCATATATAATATTAATTTTTTGGTAATTTATGAGTACACGTCATTTCTTTTACCACAGAAATTGTATTAGATGTGCTTGTCTGTCTAGCAGGAATGTAAAGGCTGAGTAGCCTTTGGACCAGTGGTTCTCAACCAGAGGGTTGCGACCCCTTTGGGGCCAAATGATCTTTTCATAGGGGTCATCTAAGACCATTGGAAAACACAGATGTTTACATTATGGCTCACAGCAGTAGGGAAATTACAGTTATAAAGTAGTAATGAAAATAATTTTGTGGTTGGGGGTCCTCACAACCTGAGGAACTATATTAAAGGGTCGCAGCATTAGGAAGGTTGAGAACCACTGGCTTAGACATTAGTTGTTTCTGGCCAAATCCTCTTAAGAATTGGCAGAGAGGATTAGAAGTTGGATTATTAGATGAGAATCTAACGCTGGAGTATTTTGGGAGTTACGGAGTATTGAACCCAGGACCTGTATGTATTAGGCGAGTACTCTATGACTAAACTAAGTCCCCAGCCTAGCCCTGAGTGAGAATCTAGGAGCTAAGTCTTCACTTATAGAGATAGATCTGTAGAGTTCGAAAATAAACCAAGGAAGGGAGCTTATTTACTTTCCACTGTGGTGACGAGCAGTTACATTTAATGGCTTACGACAATTTATATGTTCTTGGGGTTCTGTCAGGAATCCAGCAAGGGTGTACTGAGTTGAAAGAACAATTCGGAGCCTTTTCTTTGAGCAGACACCAAAAGCCCACTGACACCAGTGGAGGGAATAGTTCACAAGCGTCTGAGTGGCCTGGGATGGAAGGCAGGGTTTGATAAGGTAAAGGGTCGGGGTGGGGGTTGGGGGACTGACAGTGCTTGCTCAAGTCAACAGTCACGTGCCCCAGGCTACATAAAGAAAGACAAAATCCAGGAGGGAACTAAAGGGATAACGATCAGTAATTAAGATCAAAATGTAAAGGAAATATGGAATAAAGTCAGAGATTCCCTTTTGGGGTTTAAGACATTTTCTGGTGTACCGTGATGTTGTACTGTGTTCCACTTGTGGCAGAATTTAGAGTGAAGTTGAATGGTTAAAGGAGAGACAGACATTCAGTGTCTTTACGTAGTGTGAGAGTAGGATCCAGAGATTAGTGGGGCGGGGGTGCGGGTGGGGAGAAGCATTAAGGAAGCCTGGTCCCCAAAAGAGGAACCACAAAATAATAGTCAAGTTTGCAGGGAAATGGAAAATCCGAGGAAATGAAGGTTCTGATAGACACAAGAGCCAGAGTCCCCGGGGTGCAGTGAAAAGCTGTGGGTGGTCGTTAGGAAATCCTGGGAAAGAAGCTGAGGGTAGAGAGATAAGGGCATGGATGCAGATTTAAGACTGCAGCGATTCCATCACCAAGGGCTAGGGAGTGCAGCTGGAGATGACAGGCTTCAGACCACTTAAAGGAGCATACGTTGTTTCAGAGCAGGGAAAGTAGATTGCATCTGTCAGAGCTGATTATGTTGTTGGAGGCTATAAAGGCACAGGAGAGTGCTTTCTGGATGAAGAAAGGAAAGGATATTTATTCAGGCTGCTATCTGACTATATTTTGTGATATATTCAGTTTCTCTCTGTGTTGATGGCAAAAATAGAAACTGCTGAGACTTGTGGCCCAAGTATGCTAAAAATGATTTCTGATCTCCAAAATTAACATGCGCATCACACAATAGGGAAGTTTACTAGATTAAATGATGGCTTTTTCTCATTGGCAGAAATGTGTGGGGGTGTTCACTTGATGATATGTGAGTGAGCAATTCTTCCTTATTTTCCCTCTTACATATTTCCCTGCTCATGCCTACCTTCTCTTCCACACATACGAACCTCCTAGTTTGAGTCTTACATGCTGTCTTCTCACCAGCCTCGCTCTCTCTACACTTACACCTCCAAATCCCTCCTGCTCACTGCCTGTGTGTCTGCCACAGGTTTTATCTTGCCTGTGTCTAGCTAAGAGCCATTCCCGATCTTTCCAAGGCCTGTATCTATCTATCCCTTCCCTGACATAGGAAGAATTCCATAATGTCTCCTCTGCCAACTTTTCAAAGTTTTTTTTTCATTCAGTGTCCTATTTAAATAAATTCCTCTCTCTCTCTCTCTCTCTCTCTCTCTCTCTCTCTCTCTCTCTCTGTGTGTGTGTGTGTGTGAGAGAGAGAGAGAGAGCATTTTCTAAAACTTAATCAATACCCATTTAACACGTGTCTGCTCTGTGCTTGACAAATTTTTAGTGTAGCCGCCGAGAAATTGCTCTTGAATGAAATAGCTCTGACCGCTGAGATATCTGAGGAATTGTGTGAGAATACATCAGAGCCACAGCCTCTGAATTTGTGAGCTGGAACTGCTATGGGATAAATTTCATGTGCTCTCCAGGACTGCGCATCCAGTTGGGAACCCAGTTGAGCAAACAGCACGAACTGTTTGGAGTTGTTGCCTTACTTTCTAATATGTACTTACAAAGTATTTCAGCAAAAGAGGATGCAGCCTCTGGGAGAAACAAAACATGTTCCAGTGTTTTTTGTAGATTCTCGTTCCATAGCTCATCACAGCGCCAGCCCTGTTTTTAGCCAGAAAGGATTCAGGATCAACATTATGCATTCTGATATGGATGCATATTCCTAACTACTGTATTTGTTACCAAAAGTGGTTCTACAAATGCTACTGAAAAAAATCTGGAAATTCCTAATGTCCTGAGTATTAATAATAAAGTTTAAAAAATGCTTTTATAAAAAAAAATTTCATGTGCTCAACTTGGACAGTGGTTTTAAAAAGTTTTATTGAAATATTACTCACACACCATAAAATTCATTCGAATATTAATTTCCACCACTTTTAGGAAAGTCACGGGTAAATACTCTTCAGCCATCACCAATTTCTCATTACCTCAGAAAGATGCTTTTTGCTTTTGAGGAATCGCTCTATATTCCCACCTACCTACCTCGACTCATTAGATATGCTTTGTCTCTGGGATTTATATAACTTGGACATTTAGTAAAAATACAATCATGTAACTAGTCTCTTGTGTCTGGATTCTGTCACACAGAATAATACATTTTATTGGGGGTCTATTTTCTAGCATGTAGACCATCATTATTGCTTCTTATGCCTGAGTGGTGTTCTACTGTATGATTAAGATGGATTTCATTAATCAGTTCAAAAGCAGTCAGGTTATTTCTGATTTTTGTTCTTTATAAATAATGTAACAGGCCCAGATCAACGGAACCGAGTAACCATGGAGTGAGCCTTCTGAAAAGCTGAAGTCAACATAAACTGTTCATATTTACATTAGCTCCTCTAAAGGGCTTTGCTGCCTACAGCAGCAGGCATCTCACTGCAACAGAATTCCTTACGTGTCCTGGATACTCGCCGCCTATTAGACACATGCTTCTCAAATGTTTTTCTTCTAAGTGTGAATGCATCGAGATTATAAGTTTACTTTTCATAACTTATGGTCTTTGAAAATGTAAACTGGTAGATCCATATTAAGTCTAAATAACTGTTGCCATTTGTATATAAGATGCCCCCTCCCCAAGGCTCACATGTTAAAGGTTTGGTTCACCAGGTGGCACTACTGAGAGGTAACTGAATTGGTAGTGCTGACTTCATCCAGGGATTAATGCGCCGAGATCCTAACAGGCTGTTAGGAGCAGGGTCTATTTGGAGGAGGTAGGTCTTTGAAGGATAAAGCTGGAAATGACCTGCCTAAGGACTGACTAACTTTCATGGTACCAGAAGGTGTCAGGCAAGCTTCCAAAGGAGAGAAGCAACCAACAGCCCTACCCAGCTATGATGCCTACAGCGACTAGCATGGGGTGATAACTCTAAGGGTGCAGTAGTGTCAAACATACCTTTTTGATTACCACTAGCTTTCTAATTGGACTTAAGACCTGCTCAGCATAAGGGAAACCTAGCAAACTACCCAGGGATAGTTAATCCATGGATCTTAGAGTGCCTGTAACTGCCACTAAACCAGCAGAATCCTTAATTTCAGTCTAAATATCTGTCCTTGCACTCATAGATAAGTATAATCCTCATTCTTCATCGAGGAAACTTCTCTTTACAACAGACCGAGACCATTACAGAAACAGAGTTGTGGAGCCCAGTTCCAACTGATGCATCAACACAGCTCTTGCTCATGAAGCTCAGGGATCATCATGGAACAGGGGGTGGAAATATTGTAAGAGCCAGAAACAGGGACTTTACTGTGAGACTGTGTCTCCTAGGAATGTCAGAAGCTATACCCATCCCAAAGTCTTACCAACATGACACCCTAAACATGACCTGAACAGGGACAGCACCGATGGACGTGATAATGTGGATGCAGGAAAGCCTCTGAGGCCTCACCCTACACAAAAAACGACTGTCCACTTTGGAATGCTGAGAGTGACAGAAGTAGTCTTCCCCAAGGAAGAGCACACCAATTGGTTGTCCAATACCAAATGGTCAGACCTGAAAACATTCACATACAAGTAATCGAACAGACTGAGCAGATTGTGTTTATGTATTTAGAAGTATACATACATACAACAACAACAACAATTAATGAAAATGGAGGCCATAAGAAAGCAAAGAGGGCCGGGCGGTGGTGGCGCACGCCTTTAATCCCAGCACTCGGGAGGCAGAGCCAGGCGGATCTCTGTGAGTTCGAGGCCAGCCTGGACTACCAAGTGAGTTCCAGGAAAGGCGCAAAGCTACACAGAGAAACCCTGTCTCAAAAAACCAAAAAAAAAAAAAAAAAAAAAAAAAAGAAAGCAAAGAGGGGTATATGGGAGGGTTTGGAGGGGGGAAAGGGAAGGGAGAAATGATGTGATTATATTATAATCTCAAAAAATAAAAGATAAAAATAAAAATAATTAAAATAACAAAAATAATATGTATGAGTGTTTTGCCTGCATATATGTATGTGCACTGTATACATGCCTGGTGCTTGTGGAGGCCTGAAGAGGATACTGGATTCCGTGGAACTGGAAATACAGATGATTGTGAAGCACCATGTGGGTGCTGGAAACTGAATCCCAGTCCTCCACAATAGCAGAAAGTGCTCTTAATGACTGACCTACTTAAACAGTGTTTACATATGGAAGTAAACAGATAAAACATAGGTGTAATCAAAGAATCTATCAAATATTTGACTATTTAATCAAGAAACTTCAAATATCAAATGATTCAAATATCAATCAATGGTGACTAAAAAATTATGAGCAAGTTCTCCTACAGCAAACTCCATGGCTAGAAAATGCATCTTCTGATTATGTGCTCTGCCATATATATATATATGGATGTTTTGCCTGTGTGTTTGTACATGCACCATGTGTGTGCCTATAGATAGGATTTTTGTAATATATTCCTGGTATTTTTGCTTTATATCTAGTCTTGTACTTCCTTTTCACAAAGTTTAGTGTTTACTTTGGAAAGGTCTGAAAAATATAGCCATACTTATTGCTAGAGGGAAAAGGTGGTTTTACAAGCTGTCTGAGAGAGTTTTGGTGTTCAGCAAATTTGAAAGAGTGCTGATGTCTGGACTCCATGCTCCTTAAGTAGTTTAAATTTAACCAGAGATGACTAGCTCAGCTCATTAGGGCCAGAGGAGATGCAACATGGTCCTCAGGGACTGAGAGACGATGGCATGGGAGAAGGAATGGAAGTGAAGATGGCATCAGTAGATTTTGATATTTTAAAGTTTGTGTAAACTCTGCACTAAAGAAATGTATTGACAATTACAAGGTTCCTACACTGATCCATACCACCAAGTACGGAAAGAAAACATGAAGGAAAAAAAGAAAAAGGCTAACTAGTGGTTGGAAACACTCTGCATTAAACCTTAATGCCATTTATGGAAGTCAACAGATAAAATATAGGTGTAATCAAAGAATCTATCAAACATTTGACTATCTATTCTATCAAGGAACTCTTCTTTGATTCAAATATCAATCAAAGGTGACTAATAGATCATGAGCAAGTTCTCCTACAGCAAACTCCATGGCTAGAAAAATGCATCATCCAATTATGTGCACTCTATTATATCTTCTGTAAGGCTCAAAAGTTGAGAATAGTAGAACTCAAAGCTAACTATTTAGTAGAAAGAACCTAGATACCCACAATTTTCCTTTGTCTTTAGGCTACATTGCCAGGCATATTTTTAAGGGTCTTGGAAGATAGGCAATTATAAATTTTTAAGGAGAACAAAATTTCTAAGTCAAATGTTTATTATTTTTCAAAAGTTATTCTCTGATCAACTCTTTATATGATTTTAGGTTTTATTGGGTTCTAAACTACTGAGAATTCAGAAGACTTCTAGTGTAACCCTGTTCTTTCTGTCTATTATTAGCTCTGTATCAGTCATTAAAATGTTTCCTTATGAACTTTTCCTCAGACATGATCTCTCTCTTTCCTACCTTCTACACCTGACCCTTACAGCAACTGTTGTGACCACCTTCTCTCACTGCAACTTCTAGTTTATATTTAACAACCTGTTAGCATCTCAGAACACTGAACAACTGTGTAGTCTCACAAGCCATACTATAACTCCTTGTCATCTAGAATGTTAGGAATGTTTCCTGTTTAGTGGTTGACTGAACCTTGGGATTTTCAGACGTTTGACGGCTGAGAAGACTGTGACAAATGATGTCCTATTAGGACAGACTGACCCAATGTCTTATCAGATCACCAATCTCAGGAGAATGCTTTTTCCTGTTCTCTGACGCCATCTCTGTCTGCTTCTCCGGTTTATATTCTTTCCTCGTTCTTCATAGTACTTCTGTATTTGTTTTCTAGATTTCCACTAAGCTCAGTCTCAGGTTTTTCCTTAAATATAATCTTCACTTCACCTCCCTGTGTTGTTTTGCTGACTTAAGTTCCTCTTAACACTTCACTTCTGTCTCTGTCGAGACCCATTCCAGATGATGCATTACACCACGAGAGTGTTAATGTTTTGTCGTTTTCTGTAGCTAAGCTATTTTTAATAGCTGTCGATTCATGTGTGTTTGGAAGAAATAGCAGAAAAATCTCATCACATTTATTCCCATGCAAAGAAGGATCTTGCAAAACTGTATTACTATATCTCAACAAGGAAATTGACACTGATATTATCCAGGGACATTTGGCAGATTTTTACCAACTTCATGTGACATCAGTTTGCAGGTGTATTTAGTTCTATGAAACTTGATCAAGTAGTCTCGTGCCTATTTCCACAGTCAAGAAGGACAGGACAGTCACAGCACCTGCTGTTCTTCTGTTACCACACTCACTTGCTTCTCTCCTCCCACACTCCTCTATCTGTGACTCTGATAACCATTAAAATGTCCTTGTTTTCTAGAATTTTGTCACTTTAAGAACAATAAGTGGGATTATATAGGCTATAATTTTCAGGCTTTGTAGTTTTTCTCTTACATTCCCTTGAGATTCATCCAAGCCATTGCAAGCATCAAGTCACTTCTTATTGCTAAACCCGCAGCCTGAAGGGAAGTCATGAAATTGTTAGGTGTGTTTGTGGGCACAGGAAGAACTGATTAGTGACCTAAAGAAGCATTGCTGACTTCAGTGAGGGTAAAGATCTTAACCCCTATTCTATAAATAATGAACTTGAGGCCTAGAAATTTTAATTCACTTTCTGGCTGGCATACAATAAAAGAGCAGAGATAGTATTTGGATTCAGGTTCATATAAATTGATGCTCCTGTTGGTCCACAAGGATGATGTGAAAGGTCAACAGTCATTAAATATTGAAATTAAGGGTCAGAGGACAATTAACAGCCATGACCGACTTGGGGCTTACACACAGACTTTGGGTTCCATCCCTGTGGTTAACGGGAGTCATGTGTTCTAGATGTCGCCTCTACGTGTCCTGCTGGTTCTCCTCCGCTCTTGGCCTTTGCTTGACTTTCCTTCATTCTTCCAAGGTACTAAACTCTTTCCCAGCTCCAGGCCTCTTGCATATGTTATCTCCTACATCTTGTACGTTTTTCCATTCCATGCCAATCATGGATCTCTGCCTCTCAGCTCCAACGAAACCTCCTGGCTGACTTGTGCAAGCATATCTGTGCCCTTTAAATGTTTTACTTAGTCAGCAGAAATGATATTCAACTTTGATTGTAGAGGGAATTATGGAGACACTACAGGAGGCAAAAGGTCTTTCCTGGTTTGAGGGCCCTTTTCTTGGCAGTCTCCTGAATGTGGGTGGCTTGCTGGTACCAGGCTCCTGCCATGGGTAACACAAGTTATCTGGGCCAGGAATTGTTATAAAGCACAGCTGCCAGCTCGATCTCACAGTCACCCAGGAGGTTTAATACTAGCGAGCCTGATGTGAAATACTTCCCCATGAACAGATTTTCAGGAAGCCTTAGAGCAATGGTTCTTAATCTGTGGGTCATCAAACGACCCTTTCATAGAATTGCACATTAGATACCCTGAATATCAGATATTTACATGATGAGTCATCACAGTAGCAAAATTATAGCTATAAAGTAGGAACAAAGTAATTTTATGGTTGTGGGGGTCATCATAATATAAGGAACCTTGTTAAAAGGTTGCAGCATTAGGAAGATTGAGAACCCCTGCCCTAGAGTATTTCTTTTTCTTTAAAGCAAGTTTCAGAAAACAGAGTTCCAGAACATTTTGCTGAAGTGAACCAGTGACTTACTGCCACCCAGTGAACTATGGACATAAGCTCTCCAGCAAGGTCTGAATCTTTGTCCCACTACCACAGCTATTTCTTCTGCCTGTGACTCTTTTACTCGTTAGAGCTTTCTTAATTTTTATTAAACAAGACACTGTCATTTGTTATAGGATATTTGCTTACACTGTGTGAAGATGTGTTGTTGGGCTTGGTTTAATAAAAAGCTGAATGGCCAATAGCTAGGCAGGAGAGGATAGACAGGACTTCTGGGGAGAGAGAGGAACTGTGGGAAGCAGAGAGGTGGGGAGATACCAGCAAAACACAGAAGAAGTCAGACATACAGAATGAAAGAGAGGTAAAAAGCCACGTGACAGAACACAGATTAATAAAAGCAGGTTAATTTAAGTTATAAGAGTTAGTTGGGAACAAGCCTAAGCTAAGGGCAAGCTTTCATAATTAATGTCATTATTAGGGGGTTGGTGGTCCCAAAAGAAAGACTGGCTACAGTCAATCTAATTGTTATACTTTATAATTTCTTATGTTGAATTTTCCATGTTCATATTACTATGTGGCCTCACCTCCTTCCCAATCCCCCTTTTCTCAATAAGGCCTTGCTATTCAACTCAATTCTAACTCATCATTTGATCTGGATTAGAAGTGTATATCACCATGCCTGACACTATGTGTTTTCTCTCTCTTGATTGGCTTTTGACTGAGCAATTATTGTTCTTCATTGGATGATTTTGTCATCATTTAGGTACTCATATTTTTTCCTGAGGAATGCTTTCTTCAGTATCTCACCTTCCACACTTCTAAAATTGCACATTCACTTGTATATTGTTATTATCTCTATAGTACTTTACTAGATAATAAATTGCAAGAGGGCAGGGATTAAGCCAGAAGTATTTACTGTTATAGTTCTAGTGCCAACCATAGTTCATGACCCAATAAATATGTAACAGATTGTAGTGGAATATTAAAAGGGCCATCAGACCTGGAATTTATTCTGGTCCCTTAGGTCTTGAAATAATCAGTGATTGTTATCTGTGATTTATGGGGTTGCTCTTTCTTGGGAATTTCGCATAACCTCAGTCATAAGACATTTCTGCCAAACCTGGAATTCTTATAGTGACTGTTTTCTTAGTTAATGGTTCCTTAAGACAACTCCTAGTTCAGATGAGAGATTTTGGTATGAGGGAATCAACTTGATAAAAGGCTAAAAAGAGCTTCTGCAGAGTTCCTACCCAGTCAGTTCATGAAAACTGATTCCCCCTTTTGCTTTTGCTAAGCCTAAATTCATTCTGCAGTGTCTCTCTTTCTTTACCTGGCCCATGTAACTCAGAACACTGACATCTGGCACCCAATGTGGTGGGTTGGGAGAAAAGAGGGGTCAGGACACTCCAGGACTGGAGGTAATGATCACTTACTGGTAAGTGAGATTCCAGGATTTGGCAAAGACATGGGGAATTCCCCATCTCAGAAGCAGCAATATATGCTGTTGTTAAAATGCTTCCAAAAAGAAAATGGAATGAAAGTGAAAAACAAAAAAGCCAGCTTACTGAACTTTTAGTATTGACTAAATGTCATTGCTGTTGGTTTCAGGCAACTAACTCTTCATGTTCAGTTAAAATAGATGGTGTGGAAACTATTAGGGTCTGTGAGAAGTCCCATAAAAGACCACCAGTCAAGATGCAATCAGTAAGAGTGTTTATTATACCAGCATGCATGTGGGGTCATTCACCTGTACATACAAAATGGCAAGACCTCAAAAGGGACGTATAAGCTCCTTTTAAGCACAGCTAAGGGGAGTTTCAGGGTCAGATAGATAATTTTATCTATGATTGGCTTATGTGAGTGGCAATCATATTAGTACATTTCTAATTGGTTAGGGCTAGCAGGGATTGGCTAAGGCTTTCCATTCTTGGGCAAGTCTAGACAAGTTCCAGGCTTTGTCCTTATTTGGTTATTGCCTTGAGGTACCTGGGGGGTGCGGGGGAGTTGGCCCAGGCCTAGTACCATGCAATTCTCCTCATCCTTACTGTCAGGGTCATTGGTGATTGATTGCCCTTTGTTCATGGCTTCCTCAGAAACTGTCTGTCCAGTTTCAAAAGGCAGGAACTGAGGCCTAGTTCTTAACTGAGTTATTAGGAGCCTGTCATGGTATTTGCCTGGCTATCTCGTTTCCCCTTGAGTAGTGGACTATCTCAAATCCTTGAGATGGGTCTGCTCCAGGGGCTGATATTGGGATCTTAGTATCATCAGTTTAGTGGTACCCAGACAGGAATGATCATTTAGTTAAGGCAAAATGATGTAAGAGACAATAGCAACTAACAGAAGCAGGAGGGCCAAAAGCCCTGTGATGGCTGACAGAGTTCTTTATGTAGAAGGGACCTGGAAATGAGAATGGGGGCCAGTTATTATTCTATCTCAGGTTCTGGTTTTGTAATGTTTCTTGAGTATAGCTCAGGATTAGAAATAAATACTGAGAGCTTTGAGATGAGCTTATCAAAGATGAGAAACTATACCATTAATGATTTGATCTTTATGTTAATTAATTTCCAATGTCTTGGAGCTGCTGCAGAGTGAAAAGTCAGAAAAAGCTTGGTCAGAGGTAGAACAGGGAAGTGAGAAGGAGGAAATTCTAGCTCAGAATTGTTGGTCAGCAGAGAATGTCATCTCAGAGACAAAAATGATGTTTTGGAGGAAGATGAAAGTGAGGAAGGTCAAGACACAAATCTACTCCTCTTTTAGATGAAACAGATTTAAAAAAAGGAAAAATTGTAGCATTAGCTGTACAATTGCAAATTTGAAGATACAAATAAAAAGACTCCAGAGATAAAGAATGAAATAAGAAAAATGGTTCTTCCCAGTAGAGAAAATAAATGGTTAATCATAATCAAGGACCTATGGAGCCTCCTTATGAAGGAGTTGAGGGACTGTTACCTAAGACTATAAGGACACCACCTCATGTGTTTCCAGTCACTATGTAGAAAATGCCTACAAATAACCAATATCCTCAAGGTTATGTTCAAATTAGTTGGAGACCTACAGAAATGATAGATCTGAAGTGATTTAAAGAGGAAATAGAGACATATGAGATGCATTCACCCTATATAAGACAGATTATAAATAACTGGGATACTCAGAATAGAATAATCCCACAAGCTTGGAAGGATTTAGTGGCAGCTATACTAGAAGCTGGTCCTCAATTGCAGTGGCTTCCTTGATGGAGAGGGGAAGCAGCAGCCATAGAACACTGTAATCAGGTTAGAGAAGCAAATAGGCAGAAAATAAACCTGGAATTCTTGTAATGACTGTGTTTGATTAGGTAATAGTTCCTTAAGACAATTCCTAGTTCAGATAAGGGATTTTGGTATTGGGGAATTGACTTTCTAAAAGGACTATTGTATATCAATAAAAAGAGCTTCTGCAGAACTCCTACCCAGTCAGTCCATGGAGACTTTTATGAGAAAATAAGTCCCCCACAAAAATACCAAGTAATTAAAGAAGTTTACAAAAGAATGTTACAAGTCGTTGGTAAAGGTAATTCAGAGGCAAGATTTCTGTTTAAAAATAATTAAAAACTTTAAATCTTTCATAAATATCTACAGAAATTTATTTCTTCTTCGCCATATGGTTTTTAATTATATGTCAGTGGAGAGGGAGATGGTTCAAATATGATCACTTTGCTTCTGGTATATTTTTGGTACATTGTAATTAATCTGATATTAAAAATAAATCTAGCATTATCTTTTATTTGTTCTGTTCATGTGGGTTTCCTAAAGTACAATAACTAACTATAAGTTGTAGGAGGAATTTTCTAGTGCAGAGGTTCCCTGTGTTTAAATAACTTGTTGTGACTTATTAAGGGCTGTCTGTTGCCTGTGTATCTCCATGGTGAAACCAGCTTTCTATGGGAACTTACTTTGTTATGATCTTGGATAAACAATGGAATCATGTATTCTATGGTTTGCAGGGTTAACAGTCTTGTCTTTTTCATTCTCCTTTTCTGTAAATAAGGACTAGACTGTTAGGCTCAGATCCCTTCCAACTCTCTTTCTCTGAAAATGAACATACCAAAATATCAGTTGAACAATAATTCCCAGTGTTAAGACTTTTCATTTAGACTACTATGGTTTAGCTGCATCACCATGATTGTAATTAATTTTTTTTCATTTACTTTTATTTTATGTGTATGGGTATAGTGCCTTCATGTATGTCTGCATACAACGCTCACAAAGGCCAAAAGAGGTCATCAGATCCCATGGGGCTAAAGGTCTAGAAAATTGTGAGTAGCCATGTGGTTTCCAGGAATCAGGAATTTAACCCAGTTCTCTTAACTGATCATCACTCCAATGAAGCATGATCTTAATTAGTCTTATCAATAAAAACCAGGAGTCAGATGAAAGCTGAAAGATCAGAGAAGTAGAGGAGCAGCCACAGTCACTTCCTACCTCTCAGAATCCTCTGATCAAAGGGCCAAGATCCTGTCTCCACCCTGCCTTACCACTTCCTCTCTCCACACAGCCTTGTCACTTCCTATCTCCTCTCCATACAGACCTCCAGACCTCTATGGTTAACTAGTGGCTAGCTCCACCCTCTGATCTCCAAGCAAGCTTTATTTGTTAGAGCATACACAAAATATCACCACAAATGTAAATTTCTAGCTTTTGAAAGTTATTATTACAAACTATTTAGGATAATAAAAAAATGCAGGATAGTAGTCACCTATTACAATCAAACTTGTAGTCATGTTAGGCATGTTTTCAGAGGTCAAACAGAGACATAGTTTAGATAGGTAGGTGGTCTTCAAACACTTCAGAGATCTACAGAATATGGAATTTAAGATATTTTAATAACATAAAGTTCTTTTTTTTTTTGAAACGACAATAAGACATGTATGCTCCTGGCAGCATCAATCTATTATTTCAAAGAAAATGATGGGCATTGAAGAAACTCCCTATGGAGTTTACTTTCTTTGTGGCAAAAGTTAGCTGCTGGGCAAGAAATTATCCTTGCCTTGACTGGGGACAGTATGCTGTCAAAATGGACAAGCAGGACAGTGAAGAAAGTGACTGCAGAACTTTGCCAAGACAAGGTGTGACAGTCCTTCAAAAATCTTGCTTCACAGATGAGTCTGTCAGCTATTCCAAGCCTGTAGGCCAAAGATGGATGCCCCAATGTTGCAGAGGAACCTTGGGTGACTATCCAGGCAGCCAGCTGTTTCTGTTTTTCTTAATTTTGGAAGTTGTTTGCTCTGCACTTTCTGTTTACTCAGGCAATTTTATATCCTTCTGGGGTCTTTGATGGAGTTGAAGACTAAATAGTTGTAATTATATGTGGTGATATTTTGTTGTACCCCAATAAAATTTGCTGAAAGATCAGAGAGACAAAAGAACAAGCCACTGCTACTTCTCACCTTGCCAACTCCACCAGTCCTCTCACTGAATATCACTGTGTCCTCAGCCAAAAGGGGTCCAGCCAAAAAGGCTCTCAGCGGAAAAACCTTAGTTCCTGTCTCCTCATGCCTTGTGTTCTCCACCCAGCCATAATACTTCTTTCCTAGTGCTGGGATTAAAGGTGTGTGATTCCCAAGTACTGGGATTAAAGGTGTGTGCCACCACTGCTTGGCTCTGTTTCTCTCCTAGACTGAGTCAGTCTCATGTAGTCCAGGGTGGCTTTGAACTCATAGAGCTCCAGACAGATCTCTGCCTCCTGACTGCTAGGATTAAAGGTGTTTGCCACTACTGCCTAGTATCTATGTTTAATCTAGTGGCTTGTTCTGGTCTCTGATCTTCAGGCAGATTTTATTAGGGTACACAATATATCACCACAATTATAGTTTTTCTTAGTTATAATAGAAAGTAAATTAGATACAAAATTTTAGACTCACCAAGGTAAGTATTTTCTCTAATTTTGCCAAATGTAAATAGGTTAGTGTTACTGTAATTCTTACTTAATTACTGTTTTTGTTGTATATAATCTTACTATGTTAAAGTTAAAACCTTACTTTTTAATTAGACAAAAAGGGTAAAATGCCATGTAATAATCCTCTGTACACTGAGAAGATTTGTCACTGGAATTAGTTTAATAAAAAGCTGATTGGCCAAGAGCCAGGCAGAAAGTATAGGCGGGGCAACCAGACAAGGAGGATTCTGGGAAGAGGAAGGAGTCACCAAGCCAGATGCAGAGAAACAAGATAAGATGTTATACTGAGAAAAGGTACCAAGCTATATGGCTAAACATAGATAGGAATTATGGGTTAAGTGTAAGAGCTAATTAGTAATAAGCCTGAGTTACCAGCTGAGCATTTATAATTAATATAAGCCTCTGTGTGGTAATTTGGGAAGCAGCTACTGGGTATTTGTGAGTTGCTGGTGGGACAGAAACTTCAGACTACACTCCATCTTGCGTCTGTAAATTTTTTTATTTAGTTAGATTTGGCATGTTAGAATATGAATCCTTTAGTTTCTGTGGGTTGTTTGTTTGTAAACAGGGTCTCATTATCTACAGGCTGCTCTAGAACAGGCAGCATTCCTCTGGCCTCAGCCTCTCAAGTGTTGAGATTACAGGAGTAATAGCATAGGTGTTTGTACTCTTCAGTTCACCTTGCTATACGAAGCAATCTTCCTGGCCTTCGGGTTCTTGATTAGAAAGTAACTGGAGGTTTTTGTTAATTGTTTTTGGTTAAAAAACATATTCTGAGTACGAATCTATGTGCCAGGTATACAAGCACCAAGGCACAGAACACGGGTTTTTTGTTCTGTTCATTCAGAGTGAACTGACAAGGAGGAAGAAACTGAAGTTACAAAGGCTAGATGAAGGAAAGTCACTGTGATTAATCACTCTTAAAAGATCACAGTAGTACTTTTGTACTTTCAATATATTCTACTAGGCAAGAACAAAAACCTTAAAAATAAGATGGAAAGGATAGAGTTATTCAAGACATAGTGTGTCAAACATATATCAGAAAAACTCACAAAGAGCATTAGATTTCTGTGGCCATAGGCAAGAATTAGCATTCATGGAATGCAAACCGATTTGACCTCTGAAGTGCCTATTAAAATCCAGAAGAACGCTTAACACTTTCAAGGAGGGTCTCAAGGTGAACTAAAACAGATAGTGCTGGAGCTACCGCATTTAGGGCGCAAGACACGTCAGATACTTTAAATGGGAGCTAGCTAAGATACATCCCAGCTAAAACAAGCTACAGGGCTAATATTCCGAAAAGCGTCATTCCAACTAGCACCTCGCGGACGGTCGAACTGTCCAGCTCTGAGCTTGGATGAACCTCACCCGTCCGCAGACTTCCGTTTCTGACCACGGGACAACAATCACTTTATTTTAGGTAACCTCTCCTTCACTACCGCGCCAACTGCCGTAATCCTCTTTCCAGACCTTCCAGTCGGCCCTTTGCCAGACAGCTGCAGGGGCTGCGCTCTCCGGGCGCCCGCGGAGACAGCCGACGTCCCATTGGCTCAGCCTGGGGCATGGTCGGCTGCCGATTGGTTGAAAAGAGGAGGCGGGAGGGAGGTGTGCCCTTACATCATCCCGGCCCCTCGAAGCACAGGATTGTGGGAGGGACGGGGCGACTGGGAGGAACTAAATACCCGGAACGACCTTTGCGGGCCAGGACGGTCGTCGCCCGGAGCCTAGGTCTCCGCCCACCGGCAGGGTGGGCTCCGCCCTCGCTCCGCCAGCGGGGCCATCAGGTGATCGCAGGCTGGCGTGGTCACGTGGACCGGGCGGGCGCGCCCGAGCTGGCCATGGCGGCCGCGGTGTCCGGTGTGGTGAGGCGGGTGGAAGAGCTCGGGGACCTGGCTCAGGCCCACATACAGCACCTTAGCGAAGCCGCGGGGGAAGACGGTGAGGGAGCGCCGCAGAGGGAGGCGGGCGGACGGTGGTGAGACCCGTGGTGCCGCCGCGCTCGCCGGCCAGAAGGCGCGGCCTGCGGTCCCAGGCGGGGGTCCCTGGTCCTGGCCCACGGAGGGCTGGCGCTTCTGAGCCGGTCCCCATTGGGCCGTCATTTACCCTCTCCCCAGAAGTCGTGCTGTCAATGCAGCGTTTTTTTAAAATATTCCTTGAAACCCTTTTTGTTTACATCCGACCAGATGTGCAGTGTCGAATCTGCGGAAAGGGTAGACTCTGAATAAAAGTACCCTTGGACGATCCCCTGAATGCTTAATACTGTGCACAAATGAACGTTTCTTTTTTTTTAATTTTTTTTTTTGCATCCAGTAAATACAAAGGGGCGTGCGTGACAGTTCACTTTCTCATTCCTACCTTGTAAATTTCCCCCCTTTGTGTTCAAAATTCAGTCGCAAATAAACAGTATTTTACACAGTTGCACTGGTGTAGTTTAAATGGGCTTCCCTCCACACCATCTTAGTTCTTTCAGAGCCATGCATAATACTGAGAAATATCTGAGCTGTTTTCTTAAAGAGAAAAAAAAAAAGTGGGTTGGGAAATAGATCGTTCTTCTGACATCAGAATCAGTTTGCTTTTTATAATTTCTCAGTTGTAACTGATTGGACAGTACTTTTTTTTAATGTTGTGCCTTTGCCGTACACAAGCTTTAAAATTATTATAACTAGATTCATAGAAAAACCATAGTGAAGCATTTTTCCAAGTGATTGAGTAGTTGGTATATTTACAGAATTGGTTCTACAATTAAATGAGCCACTTTGCATGAAGAACATTTGCTGGACTGTTTCTTCTTAGGACAGTATTCCTCAGTGTCCCACATACTACAGTGAGGCTATGGCTTTTGTTTTGTGGCAAGTGGAAGACAGGGTTCAGTAGTGACTGTTACCTGATCGCTATCCAGGTTACTTTTAATTCTAGTTTTATTTGGGTCAGCCCAGAAAGCCTGAATAATCTTTATTCACTTATTACCGAACCCAACAGTCCTTCGTATTTTCTTTTGAAAGGATTCTATGATCCCATGTAGAAGAAGCCTGGAAAGAGAAGTTCAATGTTACATGGTCTTGTTTGGAGGCTTTTATACATCTAAATTTTACTAAAATCACAGTGGTAGCTGTCCACTTTATGAGCTACTAGTCAGTATTGAAGTTAATCTTACTAGAGAATTACTAACAGGGCTTACTTAAGTTTAATTAAAACAAGATTATGTGTATTTGAATTAAACTTGGCCCCTTTTCATACAACAAAAAAAATACACATTGGAAATTTGCCCTTTAGCCTAACAGTTACATGTTTTTATTAAGTTGTCACTACTGATAGTCTATTTTAGTCAAACTAGATTACATAAGGCATATCCTCATTCTACTTAAAATGCTCTTTGTATTTATGGCCAATTTTTTTGTTCATCTATTTCTCATTGCTAACAGTATGATAGTGTCTTGTATGGAATAATACCATAAGAAGGACATTTTCCAGAGATTATGTGAGTCACTTTTATCTTTTGCCTTGCTGGTTTGCTTTAAATATTTCTAGTTAAAGATGATGTATTTTTATGAACTTTTCCAAGATGATACCTATGCCAGTACCACATCCCCCCTGTAGTAATAACGATACCGTCTTTCTTCAGCAGTGACTTGGTTTAGTACAAGTCTTGGCCTTTACAATCATCTCGGAAGTTAAGGGAAAAATATAAACAGCTTCTAAAGCATGTGGGGAGTGCAGTATTCCATACTGTTGGGGTTCACAGGAGAATCTTCTGAGTTGTACAGTTGGTACTTTGGGGCCAAGGAGAGATGGGAAGACTGCTAACTAGATAGCATTCAGTCCAGGTGAATAGTGATCTTAACAGCAATAAAAAAAATCCTCTAAAGCTACAGTTTAGTTTTTTTCACAGGAAAACTAAAGGTCATGATGTGACTGCCAGCTGACATACCCGATGGTATTTTTATTCTAAAACTGAACAGATTATCTCTTTATGTAACAGCAGAGGCTGGATCAGATGGGACCACACCAACTCCTACGTTGTCTGTCCATTGGCAGATGGTTAGGAAAGGTGCTGTATTTCAGAGAAGAGGCTTAGAGACTTTCGAGTCTTGCTTGTGGCATGCTTATATACATTTTACTACATGAAGTGATGCAGAGGCAGGACGGGATCTTTGGGACCCACGAAGTCTGGAATCAGACGTAAAGAAGATGTGGTAGTAAAGGGGAGATGGTGAAGGCTGGAAGGTTGGGTAACTTGTGATAAAGTGCATAGGAAGTATTGGAATTTTTGTTTGTTTCTTGTTTTTCTGTAGGTTTTGAAGGAATGAGGTAATTTGTTCCATAGCAAAGTTGTAAAGGAATAGGATAGCCTTTTAAATTGTAATCGTAGTTGTAGCAGCTAGAAATACAAATACAATAAAGTTTGAGTTGTTTACAGTCTGATATTTTTACAGATTTGATTTGGTCACTTATTCTTTTAGGCAGCATTTGCAGTTACATTTATGAAATTACGTGCATTCAGTGGAACTCTTCCCGCAGATGTGTAGATTTTGCATTATTCCGATAAAAGTTGTAAATTTATTAAGTTTTTTAAGTATTTCACCATTGTAAAAAACATTATAATAAACTGAGAGCGACGTAGACGGCTCAGCAGGTGAAGCACGTGCTGTGCAAGCAGTATGAACTGTGGTAAATGCCAAGTTGCCGTTGTGGTTCATATGTCATCCCAAGGCTCCCAGGGCAGGTTGGCTAGCCAGACTAGCTGAACGGCAAGCTCCGTGTTCAATGACCTTGGCTCAGTATAGAAGGTGAGGAGTGATTGAGGAAGACATCTTGATGTCAGTCTTTGCCTTCCACATGCACACCCACACGTGTGTGAACATGCATACATATGCATGTACACGTACACACCCAAGAAAGAAGTGAGCTGTATACTTAATTCTTTAATAAAGTCGCTTAAGAATGTAGACCAAACTTAAGAAATAGCAACAGTGAATCTAAAAAAGCTTTCACTCCTTTGCTTTTGATAATAAATATACTTTTTTGTGATTGGGTTTTATGTATGAAAAACTTAATGTTTTAGGTAAGAGATGGCTATCTTGTCATAATATAGTTTTGTTACATCATTTCTGTTTATAGCTTTTTTTATTTAAAAGGCACTTTGAATTTATGTAAAATAATCATGTTTTTATTACTTACAGATCACTTTTTAATTCGGGCCTCTGCAGCTCTAGAAAAATTGAAACTCTTGTGTGGAGAAGAGAAAGAATGTTCAAATCCATCCAATCTTTTGGAACTGTACACACAGGTACTGAAACAAATGTGAAGTCTGGCTCTCCTGAGGGTATGTGTGATGCACACACATATTCATGAGGATGTGGGTACTTGTGCACTTGAGTGTATTCATCTGGAAATCAGAGGTTGATGTTAGGTCTTTTCTTCAGTCACTCCATCTTGATTTTTGAGACAGGGTCTTTCACTGAACCTGTAGCTTATGGATTCAGCTGGGCCTATGGGCCAGCCAGTGAGGGCCAGAGATGCAGCTGTCTTAGCCTCCCCAGTGCTGGGATTACAGGTGCTCACTGCCAGGCCCAACTTCTTCCGTGGATGCTGAGGATCTAAACTCAGGTCCTATGCTTGTGTCAAAGACTGCATTGACTGGGCCATCTCCCTCAGTCCCTGAACTCTGGTGTTTTGAGGGCAGATTGATTATTTAAATGGTGGACTCCCAAAGGCTAAATATGTAATAAAGTCAAATTAATCTTAAAGCATTGAATTTTATTAATGAGAACTGCAGTTTGCAAAGGAGGAAGATTCATTAGATGTGTAAATAAAAATACTGCTATTAACACTGTTAATGATAACTAATCCGAATACTAGAAACTAAGGCCTAATTTTCTCCCCTGGAATTCACATTTTCCTAGGATTGTAAATATGATTCCTGTGCTGTCATTATACACATTCATGACATTTTTCTGTTAGTTTTTACCTTCTGTCTTAGTTAGGGTTACTATTGCTGTGAAGAGACACCAAGACCACGGCAACTCTTATAAAGGAAAATCATTTAATTGGGGTGGCTTACAGTTTCAGAGGTTTAGTCCATTTTCATCATGGCAGAACATGGCAGAATGCAGACAGACATGGTGCTGAAGAAGGAGCTGAGAGTCCTATATCTTGACCTGCTGGCAACAGGAAGTACTCTGAGACACTGGGCGTCTTGAAGATATATGAAACCTCAGAGCCCACCCCCATAGTGAAACATTTCCTCCAACAAGGCCATACCTACTCCAACAAAGCCACACCTCCTAATAGTGCCACTCCCTATGGGGACCATTTTCTTTTAAACCACGACAACTTCCTTTTGAGTGGTATCTGCTTTCTTGGTCTTCTCAAGCACTTCTGAGGAAAGCTGACATCAAGAACTATAATGGCATCACAGTAATTGATATTTGAATAGCACTTTGTGGTTAGCAAAGTGCTTTCATATGTCCTTTCTTGATTGCTAAGAGATAGTAAAGATGAAGTAGTTATGAAAAGTAGAGGACTTGGTTAAGTTTTGCAAGTGCGTATTTATAGTGTTGACAGGCCCATCACTGTGCTTCCTCATAGGAGGTACATGTTAGTGTTTCTCCCTCCAGGCATGGCTGAATTAACCTATAGTAGCTAAACCCCTAAGAACTAACTTGGAAGGAAGGTATCTAGCTCTTCAGAAGACTTTCCACTCCTGTCTGCTATGATGAGGATTATGCTTGGTCTTTCACATGAAGATCCTCTAAATATTTGAACTTCCCCCAATACAGCAGAATATTTAGAGATACAGACTTAAATTTCCCATGCCTTGAATTCTGCCCATGGCTCTGAATCCATAGCTTCCCTCTGTAAGATGCTCATGGCTTTCAATCAAGCCTGTAAGATGCTGATCTCTCTCCCCTTGAAGATAAGGCTTAGGCCTTATCACTTAGGTATTATTAATTGTGCTTGTAGTGTTTCACATGTTTTACATATGCATTTTATTCTCAAAGAAAGGAAATTTCAAAGGCACTGGCTTGTCGTTGCTTAGTTTTGTGACCAGTAGAAAAACTACCACTACAACCCAGTTTCCTTAGTATTAGTCTAGTAGATTAAAATAAGTAAAAGGGCTAAGGAGTTTTAATATCTTACAGGCTGTTAGGGACTCAATGTTGGAATTCATACATGAATAGCATGCTTCATTTATGTGGTGGCAGGATGTATGCTCTGAAATACTGGCTGTATATTTGGGAAAAACAAATCTGAAGATTCAATATTGAAAAGTAGAAGTAGACTATAATACTTCAGGCATTTATAAACTTTTCAAGGGTTATACAAATATAAACAGCAAATAATTTAATAATTGATTACATTTTCATAATTATGGTAATTGAAACATGAATCTTTATTTACTTCTTGAAACAGTACTATCACTAATCCTGTTTAGCTGAACATTTTGCTTACTTTCAAATTTAAATACATGTGTTAACATGGTTGAGTGTCTAATAAAGCTTTATATATGCAAGGCTAAATTCTTTGTTACTCTGTGAAGTTCCATCTCTTACAGATACTTTTCTTCTTTGTCTTAAGGCCATATTGGACATGACATATTTTGAGGAGAATAAACTAGTAGATGAAGATTTTCCTGAAGACTCTTCTCCCCAGAAAGTAAAAGATCTCCTCAGTTTCCTTTCAGAACCAGAAATTTTAGTTAAAGAAAACAATATGCATCCCAAAGTAAGTTCTGTATACTTGCGAATGGTAACAGAACATTGTCACATTGTCTTTCTGCTGTCCTGCTCTTTAGACTATATTTTTGTTGCTTGTGAATGTATCTTTGTTTTAAATTAAGATTAAAAGAAAGAGGTTTGCTGGGTATGGTTTCACATGTTTTAATCCTAGCACTTGAGAGAGGCAAGAGTTCTGAGTTTGAGGCCAACCTGGTCTAAATAGGGAGTTCTAGGCCAGCCTGGTCTACATAGTAAGTTCCAGGCTAGCCAAGACTGTTTAAAAAGATCCTGTCTCAAAGAGGGTAGGGGTTAAGGGAGAGGAGCTTAACACTCCAGGTCATGACCAGAAAAGTATATTTTATGAACTCCTTTCAAAATATTTATATAATGGAATTTTAACTGTATTACATACAGAATCCTTTTCTAACATGGATACTCCCTTGTCCCTTTTACTTTGCAGGTGCTTTTTCTTGATAGTCATATAGTCTAATTTCTACATTTGTCTTTATTGCCTTTTTTTTTCCTTTAGAGTTTTGAGACAGGGTCTCACTGTGTAATGCTGGCTGCCCTTGAACTCTGTAGGTCAGGCTGGCCTTAGATTCATAGAAATCTACCTGCCTCTACCTCCTAAGTACTAGAAGGAAAAATCATGTCCCACCACTCCTAGTCCTTACTGTTTGTTTAAATCCTGGTCCTGGTGAACATTTACTGCTTTTTTACTAGCACTGATGGCTTGTCTCCTGTGTGCTCTTTTCTCCTTCACCTTAAGAAACTTTCCCTTGCTCTTTGCTGGAAATTCCTCTTTTTCATCTTAGAGATAGGTGTTGCCCAAGGATGTCTCCTTCATGCTTTGGTAGTCTCTGTTCTGTCTGTAATGTCCTGTTCACATACTTTGTTGGCCTTAATATATCTAGTCCTGGGTATTCTTTTATTTTTTTTAAACATTTATTTGTGGGTGCATTGTGTACATGTACATGTATGTGCCACAGTACACATGTGGAGGTCAGGACAGCTTACAGGAGTCATTTCTCTTCTTTCACCATATGGGTTCTGGAATTGAATTCAGGTTTTAAGGTTTGACCACAAGCACCATTACCTGCTGAGCCTCCTTACTGGCCCAGCTGGATACTATTTCAAGTAAATTATTTCTTGTATTTATGTGCCTGCTGACTGTCTACCTAAATACCTTCTTGGCTCTATATATTTATTAGGACAAGCTTGCTGGAAAAGCAGATTACCCCAAGATTTAAAGGCCATACCACTACAAACATTTTGATTTATTAAAATTATTTTTTATATATCTTTTCATTATTCTAGCAATTTAATTCTTATTCTATTCTCTAGTTCCTATTTCTTTCTAGAAAAATAGATATGATCTTGACAAAGTGTGTTCTAAAAGGGTATCATTTTAATGAGATAATGGATTTTTTTCCATTTTCCAAATAATAGTAGAGGGTTTTGCTACTATGGTATTTCAAGTTATTTTATGAAACTATTTGTGAATTACAGTTAGTTTGCTGTGTATATACCAACAGACAACAATTAAGTCTACTTAATTCCAGCATAAGCCTTCCTCTGTAGCCTAACCTAGACACATTCTGTGAAATGAGAGTGCTTGAATCGCTTAGTTTTCTTTAGAAGTTTGATTTTTGTAAATGTATGGCTTTTTTGTGGATATGCAGTTTATGTTTCTTTTTAGCTATGTGATTTGCTTGGGGATGAGCTACTGGAATGCCTCTCTTGGAGACGAGGAGCCCTGTTATATATGTATTGTCATTCTCTAACTAAGAGAAGGGAGTGGCTCTTGAGAAAATCTAACTTGCTTCAGAAGGTAAGAAACAATTTCATTTTTTGTTTTGAATGTTAGCATTTACAGGCTTTAAAACATTTTATAATAACAGTAGTGAAATCAGACATTCTGGACTAGTAGACCTACATTTTAGGTTCACAGGCTTTAGGTTCTTGGAATTTCTGTGAAGACTAAGATGACACATGAAAGAATATCATCGTTTGGAGACTACTACATGTGTCTCTCAAGTTCTTGATTTTTATTTTTATTTGAATATGAGATAAAGCTATTAATTTCTAAATATTTAAAGAGGTTTTGTTATGAGTCTCCCTTTGTAGGCAAGGTAATTCTGAGAAGCCAGTATAACTCTGCTCCTAAGACAGTATGACTCTGTGATTTGTATCTGTTCTAACATTATTCCAAAGACATGAATCTTATGTCACTAAGAATTCCAGCTCAGTCTAAATATACCCATAGTTTACATAGGCTTGGAAACGGGAAGCCATACTTTTAGGTAGAAAATTTTAGATATACTATATCTGAATCATAAAAAGGGCTGAAAATATAGTTTGGTGTTAGAGCACTTGTCTAGCATATGATAACCTAGGTGTAGTTCCCAGGACTGCAGAACAAACAAAACTCCACATATATTAACATTTTTCTGAATTCACCTTTACAACATTTATCCTTTGATAATATTTTTTAATAAATGAATTACTGCCCCATGTGTTTGTGGTTGATATTTTCTTCTTGTTCCATACTCTTATTATTTGGGGGGTTTACTTATATTAGAACAGTCTTAGAGTGGTGAGTTTTTATGCCATTGGAATATAATAGTAATTATATATACCTGTGTATCAGTCCATTTATTCTTGAGTAAAAAATGAGACAAAAAGTACTTGTTTATAGTTCTGTGTATAATGCTTTTAATTATTTGACTTCTTTATTTAGTACCTTGTTGATGGGATCAATTACTTGCTGCAGATGCTAAATTATCGATGCCCTATCCAGTTAAATGAAGGTGTTTCTTTCCAAGACCTAGACACAGCTAAATTACTAAGTACAGGTAAGGTGATTTCTTGTTAGAGTTTCGTAAATGAAGTTTTTTTGTTGTTGTTATTGATGTTGTTGTTTTAAGATTTAGAAAACTTGCTAACTTTACTCTCATTTGAATTTCATACTGGATTTAAAATGAATTCAAGGACTAAAATCTTTTCATATAATGTAGAAAAACACTTAAAACATATTTAGTTTTGGCTAGATATAGTGGCACAAATCTTTAATCCCAGTATTTAAGAGGCAGAGGCATGAGGAATTGTGAGTTCAAGATCAGCCTGGTCTACATAGTGAGTTCCAGAACAATCAGAGGTATATAATGAGATGTGATATATGTGTGTGTGTGTATTTTCATTAATGTCTTTGTGTATGAGTGAATATATGTACATGTATGGGGGTACCTATGGAGGCCAGAAGAGGATGCAGAGATGGAGTTAATTTGGGAGAGTTAATGTATGGTGTTACTTTTGCTTATTTTTGTTTTGACAAGAGCTAGAGTTGGCTATTAATATTATACTGGAAGTAAGTTTTAAATGAGATAGACATGTATGTGCTAATTGTACTTGCTAAGTAGAAATTGCTTTACACATAGACAACATAATGTAGTGTGGTCTCCCATTTTCCGGAATGCACATCCCAGACTCTTCTCTTTGGTGGCTACTTTTTATTGATGCATGCTTTAGTGAATCAGCTGTTCTGCAAACTCTTACTTCACTTGCTGCTCTTTCTAGGTAGAATTTGAAGATGGCAGCTTATAAGAACAAATTTGGTGACTTGGGTACATTCAAAACAGCAGAAACTTGCATTCTGCTACAGTCATAATTGTAGTTTTATTGAATTATTTTATGTGAGTGACTTAGTTACTGTTCTATTGCTGTGAAGAGACATCATGACCAAGGCAACTTTTATGAAAGAAAGCATTTAATTGAGGGCTTGCTTGCAGTTCAGAGGTTTAGTCCATTATCATCATGGTGGGAGCATGATGGCAGGCAGGCAGGCCTGGTGCTGGAGAAGTAGCTGAGAGCTACATCCTGATCCACATATAGCAGGCAGAGACTGGGCCTGGCAGCGAGCGAGACTCAGGCTTGGTTGGCATGGGCTTTTGAACCCTCAAAGCCTACCCCTAGTGACACACTTCTCTAACCAGGCCGACCTTTAATTCTTTTAAATAATGTAGCTCCCTGGTGACTAAGTATTCAAATATATGAGCCTCTGGGGCCATTCTTATTCAAACCAACATGGTGAGGTTATCATGACCATTTATTTGATGTAAATTTGCTTATCTCACAAGTACTTGTACATTGGAATAAATCATTTGTTTGTGTCTAAGTGACCGTAAGAAGTTGATCATATATTTTAATAACACCATTTTTTGTTTTAATTATTCACTTTTTAATCTTATGGTTTTTTTTGAGATAAGGTTTTACTATGTAGCTTCAGTTAGCCTGGAACTCCTCTGTAGTATAAGAGGCTGGTCTGCAACTGTAATTCTGCCCACCTCCAAGGTTCAAATTACAAATGTTCCTACTACTCCTGGTGTACTCTCTTATTCTAAGTCTAATTTATATGTCTTACAAATTAACATGCTTTTGACCTTAAATATTTAATTACACAGTTGCTGGGAATAATGTTAAAGAACTATTCATCTTTTGATGGAAATGGTCCTGGATGTGCTTTTTTCCTAGTGATACAAAGCATCTTGCATATCATTAGCATCTGATAATTTAAAATTGTATGGCCCATCAAACACATAATGATACATAAGATTATTAGTAGACTCAAATATGGGACTGTCATAACAATACCGTTATATCACTGATCCTAGAATATCCTTCAAAATAAACTTTGTGTTCATGGATGCAGTTCAGGGAATTTATGAGAGTTCTGAAGTTGTATACAGAATTTAGGGAACAATCTAGAAGTGTTCCACTAGTGAAATTAATTTTCAAAAAAAGGTCCTAAAGAGGACTCCTAGAAATGTTAAGAATACCTAGATGGTTATTAAAAAAATACTGTTTGACAATACTCTGCTTTGTTTGGGGGATGAATTTCTTTTCTGGGTAAAAGACAAAAGTATTGATTAAGTTAGGATTGTGAAAGTGATAGTGGACTTTTCTAAATATTAATAAATGGCATGAAAAATGTTAATTGGTGATGACTTTATTAGCTTTTCAATAGCTGATGTTTCTTCTATAAACTTAATTCTAATTTCAAAATGAATGACCTTCCCAGGAATATTTAGTGATATTCATGTGCTGGCTATGATGTACAGTGGAGAAATGTGCTACTGGGGATTAAAGCATTGCCCAGATCCACAGTCAGAAAATCCTGAAGTTGATACTGATGCTTTTGGAGCAAGCTGTACCACACACAAAGAACCTTTGGATTTCCGAGAAGTAGGAGAAAAAATTCTGAAGAAGTATGTGTCGGTGTGTGAAGGACCTCTGAAAGCGCAGGAGTGGAACACAGCGAATGCAAAGCAGATCCTCAGCTTCTTTCAGCAGCGCTGTAGCTAGGTGGTCATCTGTCCTCCCAACTGAGAGAAGTAAAGATGGGTGAACCGGAAAAGAAGGCTTCAGAAAAGGAGCTCTGCTACACTGATCTTGAGAATATTACACTACGTGAAGATGCCCAATGTGGCTACCCTTCTTTAATGCTATCACCTTTCATTGTATAGTCTTAATCTGTGAAAAAGTATTCTCTAATTTCTAAAATGGCATGTATGTTATTCTAACTGGACTTAGAACTACATACAATCCTGCCACTGATAAGGAGGAACCCAATATAGATTGACAGTTGTTTTCTAATACTTTAGGTTATATTTCATTGTAGTAAAATATATGTAACACAAAATCTTATTTTGAAGTAGGCATACTTCAAAGATGAAAATCAGTTTTCCTCCTTGTTTCAAATATATACTAAGAGTATAAATGTAGGCAATTAAAAGATTATAACTAATATTTAGATTTCATTTCCAGTAAGCTAAATAGCAAAATATTTTAAAAAACGAATCATTGTATTTATTTTGCCATGTATTACTAATAATACTTAAATTATTGACTTAGCTATTTTATAAATTATTTTCTTATTTTGTTTAAAACAAAAACTGCATGGTGTTTCCAATAGTGAAGATAAAAATCAGTGTAGATGATTCTGTCATTAGTTCAGGTGCCATTAGGGCACATCTTTGCATACAATGAACTTTACATATGTTTTGCCTTTATTAGGATTGACATGCTGATGGTCTAAGAGCCTAGTTTCTGTCTTGCTCACCTCTTTCTGCCTACCTCAACTCCTGTTGTCTTGGGATGGTCTGGATGATGATACCTTCTCATGCACTAGACTTTTGTCCCAGTGACATCTGTACATCCAGTCATTTCTGTTACTGCACCTTGAGTATCAGCCATACTCAGTTTCTTTTTCTAAAATCTTAAATTTCAGTAACAGATGACAATTCTCATCTTTTCAGCTTTTAAAATGTCCTTGTTTGTATTGGTTTTTCTCTATTTTCATTCTGCAGCTTTCATCCTTTTTGCAGGTTCTTTCTTGACTGTTCTCCTAACTCTTGAGCAGTGAGCCTTTTTCATGATTTCTTTGCCCTGCACCTCATGGGGCTTCATCGGAACTACTGTCCCCTGGTCTTCCCCTCTTCTCTTTGTCTTTAGCAGGCTCTCAGCACTGCGTTAATCCTTCCTCGGCCATTTATTCTTAGGAGGCTCAGTTCTATGAAAGGCATGTAGTCCTTCCAAGCGTGTTACTACATGTATGACTTCACTTAGAAGAACCTTCACTGCAAGCGACTAAGGTGCCTGTCCTTCCCACTGTGGTAGAGTCCAATTTCATTAGTCACCTCTACCATTGTTCTTTAACAGGAAGTTTAGATTCTGAGGGAGTCAACTTATATTTACTCACTTTTTTGTTTTAAAGAAAAAATAGGCTGCCTGTTTTCTGTTGACTACTCTTTGCTATTTCCTTTGTTTCTCTTGTTGTTTCTCATTTTCTGCTTGTCCTCATGAAGGAGCTGTTCTTTCTTCTTTCCTTTCTCCTTTCTTTTTACTCCAAATGCTCATGTGAAGCAATACTTTTCACGGCCATTTGGCTTGTAATAATGCCTATACCAGGCTGATTTCCATTCCAGGAACTTGAGCTCCGTTTTCCTTACTCTCTGAAGTTTATTTCTAACTGCCTATTAAATGTCTTCATTTTGACAAATACTGACTGCTCAGTAATTTTAAGGTCAGTATGAGCAAACATCAAATTTTTAGCCTTTATGGAAAATCCTCTCCGTTCGTTTCCCCCAGTTTTGTGTATTTTTCAAGTAGGGAAACAGAGGTCTGCCTTCCCATCCTCATTTCTACAACACTCTCACTTGTGTTCTAGACCAACGTTTTTCACACATCAGAACCCTAGGCTCCTTTTGATAACCAAAATTCTGAATGAGCAGTGGAAGTCGGGAGATTCCTCCATCCCTGCTGCAACTCCTGGCCTATCTTTATACAACCAAGATTTTTATCTAACCTAGCATTTTAGCAAGTTTTATTATGAAAATACCTTAGCTTTCTAAAATTAAATGATCTTTAATGTGCTTTTTAGAAGCACAGACTTCTTCAGTGGGTCATAATCCATTAATCAAGTGCTTCCAGTACTTTTCCCAAATGCACTTACGTTTTCCAACCTCAGTACCTTTGTAGACATCATTATTTCTAGGCCCTTCTTTGTGGCCAGATATACTTTACTTGTATGATGTACCTTTGGTAATACTATGTCCAAAGGCTTTTCTTCAGCCCTTTCCAGTAGAGATTAGATGTTCCTTTATTTCTCCTATCTTCCTTTCCCATGTGACCACAGTACAATGTGTTGTAATTATTTTCTTTACTACTGAATGAATTCCATATCTTAAAATTTTACCTTTGCACATACTGTTCTTTGCATGGTAGGTAGTAATGTTTTTTGAATTAATGAGGCATGATTTGAAATGCCAAATTTTGCACAAAAGGGTTGCTGCTATTGCATTCCAAACTGCCATGCCCTCTATACCAGCGGTTGATACAGCAATGAGGAATATAGATTCCTCAGAGGAGTCAAGTGTTACTCGGATGCTAAACCTGAGAAAATAAGACTTCATCTTCAGAAGCTGAGAGCTTCAAGTTTTGCCTTTATGACCTTTCTGGACTCACTGGATGGTACAATTATGAGGTTATTCCTGGGTGCTTTTTGTGTATTTTACTCCCTCCACCCAAACAATTGGAGAACAATTTGTAGACCATGATAGTTGCAGTACTTTTTACTATGGTATTATAAAAGAACAACACATTTTGTATTCATTTAATCTTGAGGAGTAAATTCTTGATTTAGAATGAAGTAACCTCAAAATACCAAATACTCCACATATGGACAGTAATTAAGCCTACAATCAATTCTTTCAACAGCTATTGTATGCCTACTACTACATGCCATATCTTGTTCTAGGCACTGAGCATATAGCTTTGGAAGCACCCTCCTATTATGGGGCTTTCAGTAGAGGAAGAATATATATATATATATATATACAGTCTGCCAAGTGATAACACTATAAAGCATTAAGCAGGGTGTAAGGGACAAGTGTGACTTGGAGATGGGTGCTATCTTATTTGGAGTGGTTGGAAAGGCACATCTAAGCACCCATCTTCAATTTCCATTCTGTTGTTTAGATGCCTTGTATATTCAGTAGACTCAAAGATTTTCTTACTGAAGTCACCACTTAAAACTTTCTCATTTCTGTTGCATTTAGTAGATTTCTGATCAGTGGTGTTCCTAATGTATACTGCCTAAAGGCCTTGGGCTTTTTATTCATTCCAGGTAGTTTTCTTTCTACCTTCCACTTCCCTTTTCTGTCCACAGAAGCCAAAACTGTAGTTTCTTTAATATCACTTGCCTATATATTTTAAACACAATATGAGGTAACATAGTACAGAAATATTACATTAAGAGGTACTTAATATAGTCACGATTAATTTATACATTATATATTCATGCTAGTGTTCAGCAGGTTTTGTTTTCCTACTTCTAGTGAAAAATCACTATCTTCAGTATGAATTCTCTGCTGTTTATTAAGATGTAAAATGTTATAGGATTTTCCATAATCCTTAAATGTTTATCATTCTTTACTCAGTATGAATTTTCTGATGTGGATTAGGCTTTAAGACTTGATTGTGAGTTTGAGGCCAGCCTGGTCTATAAAGAGAGTTTCAGAGCAGCCAGGGCTATTAAACAGAGAAACCCTGTCTTAAAAAACAAAAACCAAAAGAAAAAAAGGACTTAAGAGACTGTCTCTTGTTGTGTTTATAGGCTTTCTGGCTACTGTGCATTATCTGATGTTAAGGTACATATCATTGACATTCCCTTATCTTTTGCATACAGTAGAGTGAGCTAAGAGTCATGACTAAAAGGCCACCGTAAAGTTACGTTCCTAGCTTTACAGTCTGCGGTCAGTGCTTTGATAGTCATTAAAGTGAGCGCTGTGAAGGCATTCTCAGAGTTATCTTCCTGACGCTTTAAAAACCCACTGCTACTAACATGGTCTACGTTTTGGTTGCTTGTCTCCTTGGTCCATCTTCTAGGGCCCCTTTTGTAACTCTATGAATACCCCATCTGCCACAGAATCCAGGATCCCATAGTTCTCTAGTATTACTTACCCTAAGTTCTTTTAATAAAAATGAAATACATTATGGAAGTATTATATTAACATAAGCTTAATATAACAGGAATTAAAAGTATTCATTATGTACTTATGCTGGTGTTTAGTAGTTTTGTTTTACCAACTTTCAGTAACATTTTTCAACTACAGTGTTTTGGAACCTATGATTAATAAAATAAAATCACATTCCCATACTTGTTTCTTGTTTTCTTTTATATTTTATTCTTGCATCAGAGTAAAAATGTTTCCTCTCAGTATGCTTTTCTAATTTCTGAATGCTTTTTTTTCTGGTCCTAATAACTCGCAGACAGGTTAGCATAATGATTCAGATTGTGAGTTCTGGAGCTAGAAGGCCTGAGTTAAATCACAACCCTGCCATTTCCTAACTGTAACTCTTATGTAAATTAATAAATCTTCCTGACTTTTAATATTCTGTTTCTTTTTATTATTTTTAAGCATGTTTAAATGGTGTGTTTCTGTACTTGTGGCCCATGGAGGCTGGAGGCTTCAGATCCTCTGGAGCTGAAGTTTCAGATGGTTGTAAGTCACCTGATGTGGGTGTTGGAACTCCAACTTCCATCCTCTGCGAGAGCAGGGGGAGCTCTTAACCATGATCAATCTCTCTAGCTCCTTAATCTTATTTTCAACAAGTATTTCCATAATGAATCTGAATTCTTCCTCGTTCAATAGATAATTCACATTTCCTTGTAATATAGGAGAGTGGCGTCTCGTTTCTTCAATTTAACTTAGTTTCTCATGCTAATTTTCTTTCTCCAAATACGTAAAATAAAACATAACTTAGGGAGGAGAAATGTCATCTAAGTAATTAATTCATAAGTCTTTTCCTGATAAGCCTGTGGTTGACCTATTCACTACTAGCAATGGCATGTAGAATAATAATCATTTTAAATTTAGATTCTCACAGAACCTCAGTTGCCCCGGCATCAAGCTTTGTTGAATTTCTACTTGTCATTTAGATCCTCAGATACTACTTTTTGAATAAAGGGTTCTATTGAAAAGCATTTAGGGTCTACTAATGAGCAGTAAGTACTGGTACATGCTGGCTTATGTTGTTAAGTATCTGTTACTTCACTGTTTATATACTAGCAACTATTTCCTGTAGCCTTGTGTGTTCTTTAAAGATTTAATGTTTATAAAGATGTGGGCCTTGCCTTCTACTTTGTAGTTACAAAATGGGATGAATTTTTAAACACTCTTATGAACTAGATGTAGGAGAACATTTTTGACAATAGAGATTAAAACAATTGTATATACAAGATCAAAAAATTTACTTATTTTCCAAAAAATAATATAGCTTCATGTCTTAGAATGGTAAACAGTTACAGGTTGACAATGATTTTAAACTAAATTATGTGGAATCCACCTATCATGCTTGTTATCAAGAACAAGATTTTACTTCCACCTTTAGGTTGTTTTGATTGGGATGTAATTTGTCTTACTGCGGTGTAACATGTTTTGGTCCTTACTAAATATTCTTAAAAGATTTTAAATAATTTAACATGAGAATATTAAAGTATCCCCTGTAAGTGACAAGTCTAGATTTGGAAAGGATTTGGGGATTAGATTAATCTACTTGAAAATGACTGACACATGCTACCACACAGGTGTTTGTGTCTTTCCTAAAGAAACTGTATCCAGCGCTGTATAATATTATTTTGTTCTATAGTCTACCTCTGGTTTCTTAAATTTCTTTTAAATTAAGATTAAAGTGAGCAGAACAGACTTGGCTTTTGAAAGATTAAAAATTCACTAGTTACTTTTAAGAATACCACATTCTGTTTTCTCTTCCTATCAAATTTTCTTCCATCCTGTCCTTTTATGATAGATCATTGAACAATTTTTTAGTGTACTTAAATTTTTGTAGTGGGCCTAAACTCGCCATTTTGGTATAAAGTACCTAACGATTGGGCTTTTTTGAGGGAAAATAACTCTTATGTAAGCAAGATAAGCGTGACCATGGCTAGAGACTGTATTCGAGTTACCTTGAAGGGCACACTGAGTTGTGGAAGCAGTTACCATGAACTATGACAGCCACAAAACAAAGGCCGTATATCAAATACATTTACCACCTAACTGATGGAGGCATTATGTAGACAACCTAGATAAAATTGGGTAAATCTTTTCTGATTTCAGATGTTACATTATTTACGTTAAGATAGGTAAAGGGGATGGCGAGACGGTGGCTTAGCAGTGAAGAACATGTACTGTTCTTACAGAGGAAGGACCTGAGCAGGGAGCACACAACTGCCTCTAATTGCAGATGGTGGCTTAGCAGTGAAGAACATGTACTGTTCTTACAGAGGAAGGACCTGAGCAGGGAGCACACAACTGCCTCTAATTGCAGATGGTGGCTTAGCAGTGAAGAACATGTACTGTTCTTACAGAGGAAGGACCTGAGCAGGGAGCACACAACTGCCTCTAATTGCAGCTCCAAGGAATGTCTCTCTGGCCTCTGCAGGAACCTGCATGTTCATGCAAATACCCACATACATATAGTTAAATTAAATCTTAAAACATTTGTAAGGGCTAGATGTTTGCTTAGCTTACTAACACACATCCTGCACTATCTTTAATGCAGATGTAGGTTCTTGGAGAACTTTAATTCCACGGACTCCTGATTGTATTCATAGGCTCAATTTTTACTAAGCTCCAAGAAAGCGGTACACTGGTGATTCCAAAACACAGATGCACACACAGAGCCCACTTACAACTAATTCTTACGGGGAAGCAAGTGTCATTAGGCCCAAGATCACAGAAAAGGGTGGCTACTCCACAAGCCCTCCTAGATCCTTGCAGTGAATAGAGCCAGGGACCGAGAGAAGGTACAGTCTGGGGTAGGGGGTGGGGCGGGAGGGGACAGTCATCCCCGCAGTAGTAAGAAAGCGAGTGGGTGAGCCATGGTTGGCGTGGACCTCGGCCCGGAACCGCGCCCAGTAGGCCAGCCCGGGTCTGCCCAGCGCGGCGGGCGCAGGCGGAGACGGAGGCCGAGCGGCCAGGAAGCCGGTGCGTCCGGCTGTGTCGCGCGGCCACGGCCATGGCTGGAAGCGAGCCCCGCGGAGCCGGCTCCCCGCCGCCCGCCAGCGACTGGAGCCGCCTGGAGGCCGCCATCCTGAGCGGCTGGAGGACCTTCTGGCATGCGGTGGGCAAGGAGCGGGCGGCGCGGACGGCGCCCCGGGAGGAGGCGGCGGAGGAGACCAGCGCGCTGACGCGGCTGCCGGTGAGCCGAGACCGCAGGCCGCGCACAGCCCCCGGGCCTGGGCGGCAGGGCAGCCACTTCCGGGTGTGTGCTCGCCTGGAAGGAGAGTGGCCAGCATCGCCCTGACATGGACTCACGGTGTCCCTGCCCCCCAGCCAGCCAAGATCGCCCCACAACCCACACTAGTGACCAGCACGATCACCCATAGACTGTCAGTCGTCCCAATATCTGGAAATGTGGCGAAGGAAACGGGTTAGCTTGGGAAAGTATTCCATTTGTCTCTCTGTTCTGCACATCTTATCTTCAGTCCTGGTCTCAGTGTATTCATTCCAGTTAGAGGATCGCCCGGAGCAAGCAAGTCTGATATATCCTAAACAACAAAACTGCCACGTAGTGGAAAATAAACGAAATTGAAAATAACCTCAAGTTAGAACAGGTCACAAAGGGAGTGCATGTTATTTAAAGTTTCAGAGAAAGATCAGGAAATGAAGAGATTAGACATTGTTGGTTATTGCAGTTCTTTTATCTCAGTTGGATTATTGGTATGTCCCACTGACATTCATTCCAAATGAAAACCCTCCAAGTTTCTCTCCTGTGTCCTTTGAAATGGATTAATAGACTATATAGAGAAATTCAGATGACAGATTGACACGCTTTCATTTGATCTAGTAATAAAATCAGAAAAATTTCCACTAGATACACGTTTATTTTGAGGAAAAAAATTAAGTGGTATATCAAAATACCTATGGGAAGAAAAATACGGAAGTGATTATCTTGCTTGAAAAGTAGGAAGACAGAGCCTTGAGCTTTCAAGAATGTTTCATATGTGTTAGGAATTAAAATGTTTAGTTTTGATTATTCTCTGAAGGAAAGGAAAATAAAATAGACTTAAGTAGTATAAAGAGTGACTCGTTAAAAAAAAAAAAAGAGTGACTCGTTCAGTTGACCTTTAGTATAGCAATTCTTTGTGGATTATCTAAATTATCACCAGTCTTCCAAGACAAATTATTCCTTTTTCTTCTGTGTCACGTGTTTCTGTTTCAGATCGATGTACAGCTGTATATTTTGTCATTTCTCTCTCCCCATGATCTGTGCCAGTTGGGAAGTACAGATCGGTACTGGAATAAAACCGTAAGAGACCCAATTCTCTGGAGGTATTTTCTGTTGCGGGACCTCCCTGCTTGGTCTTCTGTGGACTGGAAGTCACTTCCAGACCTAGAGATCTTAAAAAAGCCCATATCTGAGGTCACCGACAGCAAGTGTTTTGATTACATGGAGGTGTAAGTATCAGTTTCTGTGAATTAACAAGAGATACTAAATTTTACACCAAATAGTCCACATTAGTTCTGACTCTGCTACTAATTTGTTGCATGGAATTTGTCTGAATGGCCCCCTGATAAAATGATGGGTAGAGCTAGTTGACTTTTTTCATAAGACCCTTACAGCTTTAACCCTTTGTTATTTTCCTGTGGTGACTAACTAGTTTTAAATTCATTATATGTGGTACAGTTGGCAAGAAAGTAGACATTTCTTAACATTCTCATAACCTTTCTAATAGTTTCCATTTTGTTAAATTGTAATGCCTTTTCATAATCAGAGAAGGAATGTGCAGAGATCAGAAAACAATTCTTTTTTGGTAGGGAAGCAAACCATTTTTGAGAGTCTAAGAAATAAGATCTTGTTATCGCCTTAAAGCCTTGTTTCTTGGGTATCATGCACATGAGAAAGTTATTTTCACTGAAAAAATGCTGCATATTGGATGCTATGGGGATCTGCTCTGTGTATGTTTACTCCTGTACTTGTTTAAAACGTAAAGATTTAATCTTTGTGTTAAGGATGTAGAGGTTCTCAGAAAGGATATATGATTTGCATATGGCATAGCATGTAAGGGACTGTTCAATACTACCATGTTCCCTCAGAATGTGTCACTGTATGTAGGTAAAACCTACTTTATTGTGAACCCCACATTTAAAGCATAATAAAAAAAATTAAGAGAACCTTTGATCTTTAGGTAAGAATTGTTATACTACGCTAGATTCAGTAGCTACATTTAGAATTTTTCCACCTGCATTTTATTTGTTACTCAGCCTTTCTAATCCAGATGTTATTATGTCAGGTAGTATGGGATGACTAGATCAAAATGTACCATGATCTTTATAGATAATCTCAAATGACATTTCTTTTTTTTTAATTACTCTTATGTATTATTTGTTGTGTGTATATATGGGTGGGCACACACTTGCCATGATACATATGGAGGTCAGAAGACAACCTTTTGGGGTCCATTCTCTCCTTCCATCATATGGGTCCCTGGGATCAAACTCACGTCATCAGGCTTGGCCACATTGACCTGCTGAGCTGACATAGTTTCTTTCACATGGTTTTTATTTTGCTAATTTTCAATGGTGTATATTTGGGCCTTCCTGTGTATTTATTTAATAGTTTGAATGAACTATTGTATTGGAGAGTATTAAAAGAGTATTTAAGAAGTCTGATATTAGTGGCTTTAGTAATATTTTAAATTTTCGGGGATTTAATGCTAAGTATCTGTAGCCTATCTTAATTATGGGGATTCTTAATCTTAACATTATTGACATTTTGGAGCAGTTATGGGGGACTGTCCTGGAAATTGTAGGATGTACGTTGACATCTCTGATTCTACTAAGTTGATGCTGGTAGCACAGCCCCCTCTTCCCCAGATGTGAAAATAAAATTGTTCAGACGTTGCCACATACTCAAGGCTGAGGGGTAAAATCTTTCTCAGGAAGAGAACAGTTACTAGTCTATGCAATTAGTTTCAACTGTTCAAGCAAATATTGCTGTTTCATGAGAGAAACTAAATAAAAGATATGAACATAAATAACGTCTTCCCTGGGGAGGTTCCTGCAGCTTCATGATCACTCCCACTCTCTATCACTTGGTGTTTTTCCTTGTCATGGCACTCTGCATACATGTTACAATGGTGTATTTATCAACTATCTGGGAGGGTTGAAACCATACCCTTTATATTACTGTGTTTTGCAACTCCATAAATGATATATTCTCAAACGAAGAAGTCAAATGTTTTCTATTTTGTTGTCTAATTGTGGCAATTTTATGCAGTTATAAAATGTGCTGTCCACACACGAGAAGAGCCTTGAAAGCCAGCCGTCCTATGTACGGAGCTGTCACCTCTTTTTTACACTCGTTGATCATTCAGAATGAACCCCGATTTGCTATGTTTGGACCAGGTTTGGAAGAACTGAATACATCTTTGGTGTTGAGTTTGATGTCTTCTGAGGAACTTTGCCCAACTGCTGGTTTGCCTCATAGACAGATTGATGGTAATTTTCATGCTAATATACAATATGTTTTTAAATTAAATCTTGTAGCAAAATATAGAAATTGGTGGATGGACTCCCTGCTCCCACTAAATGGGAAAAAATTAATATAAGAAGTATGTTTGTTCTTAATTTCTCAAATTTGTATAATTTAGAATTTAATATGCTAAAAAAGATTATTGTATTTTAGCAGTGTATATCATGTTTACCATATGAAAAACTTACCAAGGAAAATCACTGAACACCTATTTGCAAATTATTTTATATATGTTGGGATTTTTGAAAAAGAATTGTATTATCGCATCTCTATAGAAAAAAAACAAAAACAACCCACAAAACAGGGTGTGACCTTTTGGTAAGGTGGGAAAGTATCATAAACATGAGTACTGATGCACAATGTAAGATGTGCTTTACTCATTAGATTGCATAGATACAGAGATGTAGAACAAGTCTTGGTCTTCCACGAAGACAATGGCTCTAAGTGAGAACACAGACAGGTATTTAGGTAATTAGAAGGTGACCAGTTAGTTTCTGAATAGAAAGATACGAACCAAAGAAGGCTGCTCATTGAAGATGATGCCTGCTGAGACTCTTGAGTATTAGTAGCTGTATCCCCTTAAAAGAGGAAGGATAAAAGCACAGAATTCTGGGGTGTCCATAAACCTAGCAAGAGTGGAGCTGGGTAAACACCACCACCACATGGGATGCATGAGTATGTGGGAGCTGTTGAAGAAGTTTCCTCAGAGGGTTGAGAGGATGAAGATTTCATTTTAGAAAGCTTATTCCAGTTCCTGAGTAAGAACTCATTAGAAGAGCCTAAAGAAGCTGCTATAATCTATGATTTAAAAACATGAAAGGGGTCATTGGATGAAAACAATTGAACACTGAGGATGAAAGTTGATACAATGAATAAGGATTTTGTAATAAGGAAAACAGATTTCTGCCTTGTAGTTTCTGTTGAGTTTAAAGTTGTTCACTAGGGTAAGAATTCACCAGAAGAGAATGATGTTTGTGGTTACTGCTTTTGGTGGCAGGAGCTAGGGATCTTGTCAGTTTTATTTTTACTAGTATCTGTAATGCCAGACACATTACAGGTTCCACACTATGGTGGTTTGAATGAGAATGTGCTCCATAGTCTCATATATTCAATTGCTTGGCCCCCAGTAGAACTGTTTGGTAAGGATTAAGAGGCATAGCCTTTTTAGAGGAGGTGCATCACTAAGGGAGGGCTTTGAGGTTTCAAAAGGTCACACACCATTCCCAGTTAGCCCTCCCTCTGCATGTTTGTGTCTCAACTGTTAGCTCTCAGCTACTGCTACAGCCTGCCTGCTGCCTGTTGCTATGACCATCGCCAGGATGGTTAAGGACTCTAACCCTCTGGAGTCATGAGTTCCAAATTAAGTGCTGTCTTTTATAAGTTGCCTTGGTCATGGCGTTTTGTCTCACATACATACACACACACACACACACACACACACACACACACACACACACACATACACACACACACACACAGAGTAAATGAATGGCTTACAGATTGTGTGTCCAGGTCAGAAGAACAAAAGCTAGAAAAATTAACATTTGGGAGTTGTAAGTGGTTCAGGTCCACATGGACTTGGAAGTTTAGGAGGATGGAGGGAAAGATAGTGCACAGCATGCTGAAATCTATGTGGGGGAGGGGATGATGATGGGCAATAAAGCTGAGGACAGAGACTGCTCTCCAGCTGGTTGGTGTGTTTCTCAGATGGAACTATTCCAGATGGTTCTTGAGTAATGGTTTAGACAAGTCACTGGGAGTACAGAGATCAGCTCACTTCTTCACCATAGGGTATGAGGAAATAAGCAATTCTGATAACTGAGAGCCCATGGCAAGAGAAGTATTACTTAAGGCAGGCCAGTTTCAGGCAAGGACTCTTAGTAGAAGCAACAATTCAGGACAAGCCAGAAGATATGAGGAAATTTGATAATTATGAAATGGCAATTACGATCTTCTTTTTTTTTTTTTTTTTTTTTGGTTTTTTGAGACAGGGTTTCTCTGTGTAGCTTTGCGCCTTTCCTGGAACTCGCTTTGGAGACCAGGCTGGCCTCGAACTCACAGAGATCCGCCTGGCTCTGCCTCCCAAGTGCTGGGATTAAAGGCGTGCGCCACCACTGCCCGGCGGCAATTGCGATCTTCTTACAGAGACTTAAGTGATTGCTGGAAAACGTCGACAAGATCAGAAAAGAATATGGGTTGCATAATAGGTTGGGCTCAGGTTAGACATGTTTTGAAAGAATAATTTTTGGAAATTAAACCGATATAAACAAAAGCAGAAACATTTGGTTCTGTTTCCATGTGCTTTCTGTGGACTAACATAACCGAAGGAGCAGAGGATCATGTGGTTTGGGATAGTTATAGTTTTAGTACCCGCAAGTCCAAATCTACACATGTGATACCTAGAATGGTGACATAAGTTGACATGACATAGCTTATTTAAGTAGAATTCGAGAAGTAGGGGAATGAAAGACTGGAGTTCTCTCTAATGAGGTAAGTGGGGTCAGACTATATTGATTTGTTTGTATATCTGGAGGCCCGTGGCTTTGTAGAGAAGAGAAACACTTAGATATGTGTCATTAAGCGATGTATCTGCTACTGCCAGAAAGGCTAGTTAAAGCAAGAGGATTTAGAGGACTGGTTAGATTCCAGATTTTTAATTGGTACTAAAAGGAGAATGGCCGTGGAGAGAAGTGGACAGATCTGAGGGGACATTTGTATAGCAAGAACTAGAGTGATGAAATCAAGGATGTTTCCTGGAGACCAAAAAGGACATTGATCATGAGCAAAACCACCACCACCACCACCACCACCACCACCACCAACAACAACAACAACAACAACAAAACAGAAGAGGCCAAGAAAGGGACAGCAACGGTGTTGGGTGACTCAGACACAAAGGAGTAAGAAGACAATATTAGCAATCTAAGGATATCACATATTAGATCTTATGCAATCCTTGAAGCCACCCCTAAGAGGTATAGATTGTTTCCTTTTTTTGTGTTGAAACAGTCTCACAAATAAGTGACTATCCTGGTAAGCTTAGGATTCTAATCCACATCACTCTAATTTTCCAAATTTCAGCATCTGCAGTTCTGGCTCCATTTCTAAGGCAGTTCTAATGCTGCACCACATGTTTATAAACAGTTTTTCATAGGGGAAGAAGGGGCGAATGTATACATGGATTATAAGACCCGTGAAGGTTGGAAGCATAAAATATGGAGAGGAGTCAACATTGAGGATAAATAGAAGTAGGTTACCATGCCCCGGCTGCTGTTGTAATGTTTGTAATGATGACTGAAGACTCACAAGCCAAGCTGTGCTTAATTCTCTATCTGTGTTTGTGCTGCCTTGTGAGTCAGAGTTCACAAGTCCACACAACTTTTTTGTCTTCATCACAAGCATTGCATTTTATTCCACAGTTGCATGTAACTTGCTGGGTTTTTTTTTCTTCGCCCTTTTCGATTTCACTGCATAATTTTTCAGTGGAATTTTTTTATGTTTTTATGATTGGCTTGTTTGTATAACTGACTTTCTCATGTAGGTATTGGATCTGGGGTCAATTTCCAGCTGAGCAATCAACATAAATTCAACATCCTTATATTATATTCGACTACCAGGTAAGGCTGCCTGCTCAGTGGGCTGCCTGAAACATCAGCAGTGGAACATTTTGGTGGGATGGAACCTGGTTAATGTCTTTTTCTTATGTTTACATTTTTTTCTTGCAGAAAGGAAAGAGACAGGGCAAGAGAAGAGCATACAAGTACAGTTAACAAGATGTTCAGCCTACAGAGTGAAGGAGATGAACACCAAGGAAGCCGCTACAGTGTGATTCCGCAAATTCAGAAGGTGTGTGAAGTCGTAGATGGCTTCATCTATGTGGCAAATGCCGAAGCTCACAAACGTAAGCATTCTTTTCTTTCTTCTTCAAGGTGCTATGACTTCATTCTTTGCAAAATAAATAATCATATCGTTACAGCACCATAATAATAGAACAGTTAGATTTTACCACTGTGACTTTCTGGCCATTACTGTCACTAATGTTTTCAAACCTTGTACGTTAGGACTACATGGGGACTTCCTAGCTTGCCACATTGTGATCCATAGATTTGGCCTGTTATCTTGGACATTCGGTTTTTATAAGCACCACAGAGTCCTGATATCTATAGCCATATTTTTATATAGTTCTACATTTTAAAACTACTGATGCTTTCTCTGCCTCTGATATATTCAAATAATTTATGTAGGTAACTGAAAATGTATTGGTTTGTTCTACCCATACTGTAGAGAGGTGTGGGGATAGGATGTTAGTTGAGTTGATTAAAGTTAAATTAATTAAATTAGTGGATTGATAATATTCTCCCTATACTCTGAATAATTGTCACAGACAATATTGTTTCGGTGACATTGCTATATCAGTGGACCATGAACCACTATTATAATTTCCTCCAAATCCTTTGTGTACAAGGTAGAATATAAATATACAATAAATGATTTATTATGCTGCTGTGGGATGTTCTGTATGGCAAATGTGTTGCTAATTAGTCAATAAATAAAACACTGATTGGCCATTGGCTAGGCAGGAAGTGTAGGCGGGACAAGGAGGAGAATAAAGCTGGGAAGTGGAAGGCTGAGTCAGAGAGACACTGCCAGCCGCCACGATGACAAACAGCATGTGAAGATGCCGGTAAGCCACGAGCCATGTGGCAAGGTATAGATTAATAGAAATAGATTAATTTAAGCTGTAAGAACAGTTAGCAAGAAGCCTGCCACAGCCATACAGTTTGTAACCAATATAAGTCTCTGTGTTTACTTGGTTGGGTCTGAGAGGCTGTGGGACTGGCAGGTGAGAGAGATTTGTCCTGACTGTGGGCCAGGCAGGAAAACTCCAGCTACATTATGCATGTTGCTTATATATAATATATATGATACATATATCATAGTTACTTAATGTGTTGATTTTAATTTACAATGAATTTATTTTTCTACCTATCTGTTAAGTCCTGGAGGCAATTATACTTAGAAATCCTGGATAAATTATTCATAAGAAAATAATAAATTCTTATGTTATTATAGCACTGTAAAAGGAAAAATTAATAGCAAAATAAAAGGTAGATTGATTTGTTCAACCAGCAGTTGGTGAGTTATCAATAGTTGCAGAGGTCAGACCCTGTATTTGCTGGTGGAGATAAGACTGAGAGCAAATACTGATAGAGAACTCACTTTCATCTAGTCTTCCAGGTTGGTCCTAATAGCCCCCTGTAAAATGGGCAGAAAAAGTAGGGTATTAGCCTAGGTCATAACTGAGGCCTCAGACTCAATCCCAAGCATGATAGATAAAAATAAATTACTTAATTAAAACATAGGATAAAAAAATAATCTATACCTACTTACTGAATTTTTTCCATGGAGCTCTGCTAGATTTTCATTAAAAGTTTAGTGGTAGGACGGAGCCCTCTGAGTCCTTTGGGAAAGAGGCATATGTTGATCAGCTGCTATGCAGGTGAGAGGAGCCCTGTTTTCTATATCATTTTCTCAGATGAAGCCATAGCTTTCTATCAACAGTGATAGGATGAGAAATCCCTCTGCCTCTTATTCCACCAGAGACCGACTGCTCCTAAGAGAAGGGTAGAAACCAAAGCTCTTTGCCTGAGCACAGAGGTAGGAATTGAATTTGTAGCAAGTACTCTTTTGTTTTCTGATTCTGTGGAGGGAAGGATGTTTTCACAGAAGACCTTTCTATCAATACAGGGCAGAATTCAGTAGTCATGCTTGGACACCAAGAATGCTTCCACAATTCATGCTTAGGTGTGGTTGATATATTGTGTATCCTAATAAACTTATCTGAGGGTCAGAGAACAGAACAGCCAATAGATTAGACATAGAGGCCAGAAAATGGTGGCACAGATGCCTTTAATCCTATCACTTGGGAGGCAGAGATCCGTCTGAATCTCTATGAGTTCAAGGACACATTAGGAACAGAGCCAGATGTGGTGGCACACACCTTTAATCCCAGAACTTGAGATCTCCTGTCTTTGCTTGGGAAAGACACATAACTTTAATCCCAGGAAGTGATGGCAGGAAGCAGAAAGGTAGATAAGGCGAGAGGATGAGGAACTAGAGGCTTTTTAATCCTTTTGGCTTTTGAACAGCAATTCAGCTAATATCCATTCAGGTGAGGACTCAGATGCTTTCAGTTTGAGGAAACAAGATCAGTTGAGGAATTGGCGAGGTGAGGTTGGCTGTGGCTTGTTCTGCTTCTCTGATCTTTCAGAATTCACCCCAATACCTGGCTTCCCTGAGTTTTTTATTTAATAAGACCATTTAGAAATTCATGTTACACTTAGGGGCATACCATCCTAAGAATGTCGCTGGTGTGTAAAAACAGCCTGGACCTCACTATATAGCCTGGGCTGGCCTTGAACTCATGGCATTTATTCTGCCCCATCCTCCTGATTGCTGGTATTACAAGTGTGATCTATCATACCTAACTGCAGAGAGAATTTGAATTCTCTGTGTTGGCATTAACTATAGCAATAGAGGCCAAATCCACCAACAACAGACTACTTTGACTCCAACCAATGTGTTAGTGGCCCAACAGTCCAAGGAACATGCCTGCTTCTGAGAGTCGGTCCTCTTTACCTCCGTCTCTAACTGCTTTTCTAAATAAAATGCCTAGCATTAAACCTAAAAGTTTTGAGACAGGAAAAGAAACAGTGGCTTGTATCTGTAGCCTAAGCTTCTTGGGAGGCTGATATAGGGGAATGGCTTGGGAATTTTGTTTACCACATGCTGTCAGTGATCTGGACCCTCCAGTAAAAAGGCAGAGGTAAAAAAATCTGGATGAAAACAAAAATAGAGCCAATTTTATGCTCAGATATTGGAAGTAAGGCCTTTGGCAGAAAGAGTAATCAGACAGTTGCTGAATGTGTAAGAGAAAATCATGTCATAGAAAGTTACTTTAAATAACCGGAACACCTGAATGTTCTTGTGACTATATTTCCTTATGTCATCATCAAAATTTCTATCTTTGAAAGCGAGTTTAATACAATTTTGTGGGAGATTTAGCAATAAAGGCAGTTTTTTGTGTTTAAATCCTGGTAAAAATTTTAATTCCTTTGTGTGCTGTTTTTAACTATAATTATTTTTAGAGTAATTATAAGTAATGTAAATTACAAATTTTAACTTTAAATTTCTTAGGACATGAATGGCAAGATGAATTTTCTCGTATTATGGCCATGACTGATCCAGCTTTTGGATCGTCAGGAAGACCAATGCTGGTTTTATCTTGTATTTCTCAAGCGGATGTAAAAAGAATGCCCTGTTTTTATTTAGCTCATGAGCTGCGTCTCAATCTTCTAAACCACCCATGGATGGTAAGGTCCTAACTGCTCTGGTGACAAAGAATTTATTTTTAGTGAACTTTCTATTGTATGTATTTATTTATATATGTGCACATGTATGTTTGCATGTATGTGCGTTGGTGAGCTTTCTTTTATGGTAACAAAATACCCAAGACAATAATTTAAAGAGAAAAGAAGGCATATTTTCTCTCAGATTATGTTTTGGTTCATGATCAGTTGACCCTCTTGATTTTTGAGCCTGTGGCAAGGCAGATTATCATCCTGTAAATAGTATAGAGGATATAGAGATAGAGGAAACTTCTGTCTTGGAACAAAAGGGGAAGAGAAAGAGGAAGGGGCTGAGATCACAGGATGACCTTCAAGGAACATCCCAAGTGACCTTCCAGAAGTCACCACTTCTTGAAAATTTCACCACTCCCTAACAGCAGTGTGGGGTAGGGACCAGGCCTGTGACACATAGAACTTTAGGGAACGCTAATTAGAACGACAGCATTCGTTTTTGAAGCAAACTACCACTCTAAAGTGAATTTTAAGGGCTTGACTGATGGCTGGGAATAAATTTGGATGGTCATCTGTTCCCTACTCACCCCTCCTATGGTAGGAACAGAAAGACAGTAACTGGGGGTAGTTTTAAGGACCCCACTCTTGTGGTTTTCTCAGCACCAATGTGTATGCTTTAAGAATCTTAGGATGAGTAGCATTTCCCATGTAAAAATACAGGTCACTGGGGCTAAGGATATTGCTCAGTGATGAAGTACCTACCCAATAGGCAGGGGACTGACGAGTTTGGTTTCTAACACCCCTGAAAATGTACATCTCATGGGTTAGTGCTTTAAATTTTGTTTGAATAATGAAACCTTTTTCTCAAATGATAGCTGACACGAAACTCCGTATTGTCTACCTGCCTCTGCCTCCCAAGTGCTGGGGTTAAAGATTTTTCTTTTTTTTTCCCTATCTACCTAAAGGTTTGTTGATTTTGTTTAAAATTCAGAAAACCAACTGTTTATCTTTTAAATCACTGTTTCATTTATTTCTACTGTTTTCTTTGTTGTTTCTTTCCATCTCATAATATGGTGTTTGTTTTGCTCTGATTTCCCTAAACCCCTGAGATACATCATTAGCATGTTTATTTGAAATCTTATTTATTTACTGGGGCTTGGGCCCAAAATATGCCCCTACCCCTGTGTGTGTGTGTGTGTGTGTGTGTGTGTGTGTGTGTGTGTGTGTGTGTGTGTATGTGTGTGTACCTTAAGTTTTTCTGTGTCCTGCCTGGCCCATGGCCAGGACAAATCTTTCCCACTCATGTCCCCCAGGTAAGCACACAGAGGCTTATATTAATTAAAACTGTTTGGCCATTTGCTCAGGCTTATTACTGACTAGCTCTTACACTTAAATTTATCCATAATTCTTATCTATGTTTAGCCATGTGGCTTGGTACCTTTTCTCAGTTCTGCCTTCACATCTTGCTTCCTCTGTGTCTGGCTGGTGACTCCTGACTCAGCCTTCCTCTTCCCAGAATTCCCTTCTTTGCTTGTCCTGCCTATACTTCCTGCCTGACTACTGGCCAATTATCATTTTATTTATTTACCAATCAGAGCAACACATTCCCAGCTTTTTATTAGACAATGAGAATGAAAAGTTTTTGCATTCTCTGCCAATGTAGCAATCCAAATCAGACCACATTAGAAAAAAAAACCAGTTTAATGTATAAAGCATTCCCAGGTGATTCTCCAGCCCCCAAGAGAGGAGACAGGGATGAGAGCCTGGAAAACCACGTGTCTGTTTTCTGGGATGCAGCTTAAATACCCTGAGGGAGTGGTGTTGAGCATCTCTGGGGAAGGAGTCATGTTTGGCGGGCTTTGAAGGGGCGGGTTTGGGGAAAGAGATGAGGGAGGAGAGTTGAGGTGGATCTTCCACCAGAACATTCCAGACTTTTGGGTTTACGGATGCCAGAGTGCCAGGGGCTGAGGTGGGGCTCCCACCAGAACAAAGAGTAATTCATATTCACAGTGTACAGAAAGATGGTTCCACAGCACTGTTTCCCACTTTTATGTGTCCTTCTAATTTATCCAATGGCCCATTGTTTGTTTAGTAGCATGTTACGTCTATGTATTTGTCCATTTCTAGTTTTTTGTTGTTGTGATTTCTAGTTTTATTCTGCCTTTAATCATAAAAATACATATGATTTTTTAACTTAATTGTTTTCATTGTTGAAGATTTTGTGGTCTAAAATAATGTCTATTCTAGAGAATGTTCCAATATATGATGAAAACCAAGTGTATATTCTGTAGTTTTTAGATAAAATATTCTCTAAATGTCTGTCAGGTCCATGCGGCTCCGGTCAGCTCTGCAGTATGTCACGTTTATTAGTTGGGCAGTTAGGTTCATTAAAAAGTGTTTTAGTTTTTAAAGTGGATCCTTTGGAGGAATTGTTTTCCAGGATGTACAAGAAGCCTGTCCCTCCCATTTCCAGAGCTGAGTTCTGAGAAATAAGACTAACACTAACATGGTTAGAAGACATAAGAGAAGATCACTTATTTACATGATAGTACATGAAAGATGTACTCAGTCTTTGTTCAGGTCATTTTATTTTAGCTCATATTGTTTAGCTCAAAAACAAAATAATGTCTAGAGAAATGTCTCACCCTAAGATTCTGGTTTGAACTGACAGCATCCTCTCTTACCTGCTCACAGGTCCAGGATATAGAGGCTGAAACTCTGACTGGTTTCTTGAATGGCATTGAGTGGATTCTTGAGGAAGTGGAATCTAAACATGCAAAATGATGTTCCTTTTGGACCTTCAGAAGCCTCAGGGCATGACGTGGTGTGTGTTTCCCGTCGTCCATCCTATTCCTGCATTTCTGTAGGAGGGCTTTACACAGGACAACTATGGCTGCTGTGATCCTGACTCTCGACCATAAATCAGTTGCAAGTTTCAATCATACTACCTTTCCCCGAAATGAACTCTCACATTTTTGATAACTTTTATATTTTCTGTCTTTTTGAAAATATTAAATTCTACAAAACAAAAGTTTGTGATTCTTTCATTCCTCGTGGTTTCTCTTTTTTTGCCAACAAGTTTGCCCTGATGGGAAATAGTCAACCTGCTTAGCTTAGGATATTTTCAGTGGACTCACTAATTGGCTATCAGAAAGAAGTTTTTAATCTGTTCTCAATACTAGTTATACTAGTTATGAAAATTTCAATAGAACTACGTTAATATTATGGCCCAAACCTCTGTTCTTTTTTGAGAGACTAGAAAGAATATTACATTATATCTGATATTGCTTCAGTGCAAATGAGTTTTTCCTAGAAGTTGTCATGTTCAAATAATTTTGAACATGGAAGTGCTAACTTCTGGGTCATGAAGAAAACATCCTAGAGATTTACATGTGTGATACTACCCCACCAAATGCCCATGTCTCACAGAGGAAATAACTTAGCACCCCATTGTAACTGGGGAATTTTCAAGTTATAGTGAAAGGAATGTAAATGATGCTGTATGGTTCTGTATTTAAATGTATTTTTGTTTTGCGGAGAAAGCTGTACCATACATATGATCGTATTCTTTCTTAATAGTCGGGTGATTGTCGTTGCCATTTTAACCTTCTGGTGAAGGTCTTGCTGGTAGAGTTCGCAGCTGTGCTAGACCTCACATGTCAAGAGAAACCTACGTGGGACTAAATGGGAGAGGATGTTCCTGAGTTAACACGTGTACTCATGAATCCGTTGAGCTCATGAGGATGTTCCTGAGCTAACACATGTACTCATGAATCCATTGAGCTCACGAATAGCTTCAACCTACTCAAGAAAGCAGCTCCCAAACTGACGTTTAAAGATCCCATTTGTTCCTACCTCTTAATAGTATATATAAGGGATTAAACTCAACATGTACTTCAGAAAGGACAAATTGTGTAAAATCGCAGCCACATATTTTTCTTGGTTTTAGTTGAAGCAACAGAGATACAGAGAAGTGGGGAATTCTATACCATTCCAGGTCCCATATCATGATATGTCTAACTAGGGAGGACATGAGATGGGAACTGCAGATTTCTTCACCTAAGTTAAAGAATGACTAGTTATTACAATGTTAATTGAGAAATCAATTCCCTGGGGCCATTGAGATGACTCAGCAGGAAAAGCCGACACCCCAGGGTAGGTCCTGTGTTAGTTACTTCCCTGTTGCTATGATAAGATACCCTGACCAAGGCAGCTTATAAAAGAAAGCATTTAATTTGGGAGTTCATGATTCCATAAGGTTAGAGTCCATTCCCATCAAGACAGGCAACATGCCAGCAGGTAGGCAGGCAGTATGCTGGAGCAGTAGCTGAAACCTCACATCTTGATTCACAAGAATCAGGTAGAAAGAGAGCTAATTGGGGAAATGTCGTGGAAATCAAAATCCACCCCCTAGTGACAAAGCCACACCTTCTAACCTTTCCCAAATGGTTCTATAAACTGGGGACCAAACATTCAAATATATGAGCCTTTAGGGGCCATTCTCATTCAAAATACCACAGATCTCCTGAACCTACATTGGATGGAGAGTATCAACTCCTAAAAGTTGTCCTCTGACCTCTACATATATGCAATAGCATGCACGCATATATGAGCATGTGTATACACACATGAAGAATCGTACAGTAATAACTTTAAAAGTCAATTTCCTGGACTCTGTTATAGGTCACTAAACTCTCATCAGTGCTGTTTAGAGGACGAAGTAAATAAAAAACAGCTAGGCATGGTACCTCTGATGTTGACAATGACCTCATTCAAGTCCCAGTGATTTCAATTCTTGTTCACATGAGCAAGTAAGTTTCGTAAATTCTGAATTCTTGTTTTCTCCTGTACAGAATGGGGATCACTATATTTTCCTAGGAATTGAGTTTTGGCTCCATCAAGAACTAGATGTGAGCATCGGGATATTAACTCTGTGGGAAGGTCTTCACTTCAATGCTAACCTAAGTTGTTTTTTTTTTTTTCAGTATCACTCTGAGATGATTATTCTGCTTGGACAGCTACTTAACAGCTATGGATTGTATGATTAAAAAAGTAAGGGCCAATATTTCATCATCCAAACTGCTGAAAAATAACTGGAAAAGTGTGCCCTAGAGATGGTATGAGAACCACATGTATTTATTTGTAAATGTTATGAACCAAATTATTTCCATCTAAATTCATATGTTGAAATCAGCTAGGGTACATCAGTATACCTCAGAATGTGACTACATTCAAATTGAGGGCTTGTTTTTTTTTTTTTAGACAGGGTTTCTCTGCCTGTCCTGGAACTTGCTCTGTAGATCAGGCTTGCCTCTGCCTCCTGAGTGCTGGGATTAAAGGTGTGTGCCACCACAGCCAGCTAAGGGACTTTAATTAAGGAGGTAATAATCATCAAATGGGATTATACAGTCACACCTAATCTAATAGACCTAATCTAATATGACTACTGTCCTTATTAACAAAGTGGCACACTAGGGATGTGGGTGAACAGAGAAAAGACTCCATGAAGGCATGGAATATTTGTAACCAAGAGACCTCAAGAAAAGACAAACCTATCAATACCTTCATATACCTTTCAGGAGTGTGACAAAATCAACTTCTATCATTTTCAACTGTTTGAACTATTTTGCCATGGCATCCACAGAAAACTAGCTTCACAATTGAATGTTGTTATGTATTGGTTTTAGGCTGCTGTCTTGCAGAAATCATACAGAAGGTCTCAATATATAGTGGTATTCAGTTTTATAACTACAATTAAAATAAGTATATGTTAAAGGACTATTGGCTTTATTTCTACCAAGGAAAAGCATAATTCCCTATATTATTGTCAAAATTATTTTTCTGAAATCTCGATTCTATTTCATTACTCTTTAGAACCCAGTGGCTCACCATTCCTTTTAATGAGGCCTAACATTTATAGCTTGATCTTACGATACAAAAAGAGCAGTTTTCTCAGTGCTTCATTGCATGGAATAGGAAGACAGAACTAATGATTTGTGGAAATTGTGATTGTTACCATAGTGATGGACTATCAAATTTGTCATTCTGAAATACATCCAACAAAATAATCAAATCACATAAACATTAGACGTCTTCATTTATGAGATATTTCAGATTTGTAGTAATAGAAAATATAGAAATAATGAAGCTTAAGATTTAGTTCAGGCCTACTGTGTGCCAGGCTTTGTGCCATTTCTGGGGACACAGAAATAAAAACCAGTGCTATAAAGCCCTCAGCACAATGGCTTCTTCAGCAGTTTGGTATCAGCCGAAGTTGGATTAGTTTCCAATGGTATATAAATTGGTGATAATTATAAATTGACAATGTTAGTATACAAAAAAGTGAATTCCTCATCTGATGAGAGAGACAAGATTTAAACTTGAAATTATTGGTTTCTTTTCAGGACATTTTAAACTGATAGCAGAAGTGATGAGCATTAGGGAGAACCAAGCTTTTGAGAAAGGCTTTGACAATGTCTGTCAAGTTTATTAAAACCATTAACTGTTTTGACTTAGTAACTTATTTTTTAAAGCATATTGTGGTGTTTGAATGAAAATGGCCCCCAGAGGTCATTAGGAGGTGTGGCTTTGTTGGAGGAAATGTGTCACTGGGGTGGGCTTTGAGGTTTCAGATGCTCAAGTGAGGCCCAGTGTCATTCTCTCTTCCTGCTGCCTGCTGATCCAGCGATAGAACTCTCCGTTACCTCTCCAGCATCATGTCTGCCTGCATGCTGCCATGCTTCCTGCCACGATGATAATGAACTAAACCTCTGAACTGTAAGCCAGCCCCAGTTAAATCTTTTCTTTTATAAGAGTTGCCATGGCCATAGTGTCTCTTCTCAGCAGTAGAAACCCTAAGACACATATCTTCAAGGAAAAGTCACTGATTTGCACGACGTTACAACTAATTGAAATAAGAAAAAAGAGAATTCCACATGATAACTGAGAGAAAGAGAAAAATCTTCACAATCATACATGCTATATTAACCAGCTTTTCATTACTTTAATAAAATGTCAGGAATGTTAAATTTTAAAGAGATGAGGCGAATTTTGCTTCAGGGTTCTGGAGTTTCTAGTCCAAGACAGGGCTGCTCCATTGTTTCGAGCCTTTGGTAAGGACAGCATATGGCAGAAGCGTATGGTAGAGAAAACCATTCATGAGCCAAGGAGTAGAAACAGAAAATACCAGATGGTGGGACTGTGTAACATCTAAGGACTCCCTTGGTCCATAGAACTCTAATACTACCACCTGGAGGCCAAGACTTTGTGTCTGGACCATTAGAGGACATTATATATATTCCAAATCAGAGAAAAAAAAACTTGGTTGAGAAACTTTCAACCACAGAACTATGCAGAGAAATGCCATGTAAGCTTTGTGAATTACTATGTGTTTTACCAGCTTACCATTTGTCACCAACAACAGTGGTTAGCACATAGTAGATGTGTGGCAAGTATTTTTAGTATGAATGATGAAAGAATATGTGACAAAATGTGGCCTTAAAATGGCTTTAAATTATACCTAAATTCAAAAAAATGATCACAGTATATTTTAAGTAAAAAGGCAGACTGTAAAACAGTGTTAATAATGTTGCTCTTATATTCATTCAATCTTCTTGTGTTTTACATTTAAAAGGCATAACTTTAGCCAAAGAACACATTGCCCTTTTCAGAAGTCAAGATCTCAAAAATGTGGCCAGGCATGGTGGCATCCTATAATATGAGCTATTCCAGAGGCTGAGGCAGGAGGATTACAAATCCAAGGACAGTGTGGACTAATGAGTGAGTGCCAGGCTAGCTTGCACAAATTAGTGAGACCTGTCTCAAAAACGAAAAAGTAGAGAAGAGGGCTTTTGGCATGTCTCATTGGCAGAACACTTACCTAGTATGTGTGAGGAGGCCCTACGTGTTAAATCCTCAGGACTACAAACAACAAAATAAGAGAACAAAAAATTAATACCTGGTAGAGAAATATGCCTGGATGTTGCTGTAGAGGTGGAAAAAGAAATGACCTCCTCCTGTCCATCATAAAAGGTCACAGCCAACACCCGTATAATAAATTAACAAAAGAACATAATAAACTTATTTAAGCTATGTTATGTAACATAAGACCCAACTGAAGGCCCAATTACTTAGGAATTCTTCTGTACTTGGGTTCTGACATGAACTACTAACAACCATAGAAAGATGGATTTAGGGAAAAGGATATTACCACATGCTGATCGTCAGAGTGAGAAAATGAAGCACAGTCTATCTGGGGTTTTCTTGGCCTCTCTGTGTAGCACACTTTTTTTTTTTAGATTTTATTAACGTGCTTTACATGTATTTGTCACACGTTTGCATGTGCTTGTGTGTGCACTCATGTGGAAGTAAGAAGACAACTTGTGGGAGTTGATTCTCTCCTACCACGTGGGACTGAACTCAGGTCATTGGGCCTGATGGCAAGTACCTTTATCCACTGAGCCATCTTGCTGGCCGAAATTGGTTGTTTTGATCTCCATAAGACAAGGTAGGTCCGGATGTTGGTTTACTCAAAACAATAAGGTAAGTGAAAACTGGAGTAAAAAAAATCTTAAACTTGATGGCTGACTTTGGGGAGCAGCGGTGCTAGTTTCCATGACCCACTTTGAAGAAGAGGAATTCTATTTCCTGAGGTTTGCTTGGGCAAGGGAGAAGAGGAAACAAAGGCAGGAAGACAGAGTGTCAGAAACTTGAATTCTGCAGCTGTTTCTGAAGTTTGTCTCTGGGTTTTGTTTTCTGAGCCACAACATAGCAGATATCTTTAAATTTTGGTACTGGAAAGAATACAGCATTCTTCTTGTTGAAAGCACTTGCCTTAGGTAATTTTCCCTTCCAGAAACTACCTGTCTGATGCCTTTCAAAAGCTCTTGCCAGCTTTGCCAGCTGGGCCTGGTGGCGCACGCCTTTAGTCCCAGCACTTAGGAGGTAGAGGCAGTGGATCTCTATGAGTTCGAGGCCAGCCTGGTCTATAGAGTGAGTTCCAGGACGGCCGGGGCTATTGAGCAGAGAAACTCTGTCTTGAAAAACAAAAATCAAAATAAACAAAGTCCTTGCCAATTGAAAACAAATAGTGAAGCTAAAGACTTTCACATACCGAGTAATATCTGAAAATATTGCATATTATATGAATCAGCTGCCGTCATGATAAACTTCATATAGTTCTTAATTAGCTCTCTGCCAAAACTAACTAAACAACCAAAACCAGATCTCTCGAAGCCAAGGCAACTACCAAATAACCCCAGCAAGAATTCTCATTCGTAACAAAAGCTGCCTCCAAAGTATTTTTCCTGATTACAGAGCTTTAGCTGGACTGCTGGACAATGGAAGAAAAGAAGTCACATATACCTGGTGCCTTCAAGGCCCCAAGCAGAGCCACGTGATTCACTATAATAGTCATGAGTTCAACTCAAAATAAATGCTTATAAATGCCAGTGCTCACCAGTTCCTAAATAAGACTTATTGCTCAAAGTAAGTGGGTGATGGGTACTATATTCCAGCAGTATATAAAGAGGTCTAGAAAAAGTCAAAAGAGAGGAGAGAATTCTTCCATAGGAAATGGTAAGTGGATAAGAGTACATAGACTATCAAAAAGAAAACTAAAAATGACAATGTACTTAACCACCTTTATCAATTAAAAAATAAAAACAATCCACTCACTGTGATGGTTTAGTATTAACTGTAAACTTGTCAAGATCTGGACTGACTCATCCAGGAGACAGCCCACACTAAATATGGGTGGCAGCATTTCACGGGCTGGGGTGCTGGACTGAGTAAAGTGGTGAGAAGGAGCTAAGTATACGCACTCCTTTCTGCCTGTGGACACAGTGTGACCAGCTGCTTCAGGCTCCTGTAGCTTCCACACCAGGATGGATTGGGCCTCGAACTGTGAGCCACAAGAATCACATCCTTCCTTAAGTTCCTTTTGTAATGGTATTTTATCACAGCAAAGGGAAAAGGAACCCAGGATGACAAGGCAGGAGGGCTTTAGCCTGAAAGACGGAAGAACAACAGACTGTGGCATAGGAGAGCTGCTGGGAGAATTAGACCAGAATACGGAGACAAGCTGTTGAGCAGCAAAGAAGAACTTCTGGTGTGACTAGAGGAATATGGGAGGAGTAATCAGTGGGACCTTGGTTCAGGAGTCCGGAAGTAAAAGTTTGGGGCGTATATTTTGTAAAAATTAATGAGTCTTAAGCTATGAAAAAGGGGTGCTTCGGGAATTGTGAAGGACAGAAGAATAGTGTTTAGGCTATATAATCAATCTGGTACTCGGGCTAGGAGAGGGTTCAGTATGAGTGGGGGGTGCTAAGAAATTAGAAGGTCATAGTAAGAAAGCTGCCCTTTGTATAGGAGTAAGGTGGTAAGAGAGGCAGTGTGTGTAGGTTAGAGTCAAACTTAGAAAGGTTATAGTTTAAGAACCTGAAGACAGCAGTTTTGAGTGATGGTAACTTCTACACTAACGCCAGGCAGCTGAGATGGACATGAAGGTCAATGCTGTAGTTGAGGCTGAGGCTGAGGAACTGAGAATCAGATGACAATGAAAACGATAAAATAAACGTGGTGTTGAGGCAGAAGAGGCATTCTCAGGAAGCCACTCAGTCATCCCAGTGCTCTGTGATGCTTTGTGATTCAGAGGTTTACTTAATCTATTGTCTTCGTGGGAAAGTTCTACATGAAAAATCCAATATCTCTAATGAATAAATAAAAGAACATAAGAGTATTCAAATAATCTATTTCTTCTTGAGCGAGTGTTGGTTGTACTTTTCAAGTACTTTTTTCCCATCTCATATAAATTGCCCATTTTATTGACATAAGATTGTCTAAAGATCTTATTAACTTTTCTTAAAATTGCACAACACAGCAATCAATGTATTCCCAATTCTATAGTTAGTGTAACTCAGTGTTAGATATCTGTAACTATTAAGATAGTCAACATAAGATTATTCCTGTCATCTCAAGAAGAAACCCTGCTTTTAGCTATTAATACACCGTCTGTTTATCCCTTCCTAACTTTTCTCAACGCTAAATACTAATACACTTTCTCTATAAATTTTCCTATTCTGGGCATTTAATATAAATGGAATAAAAAAAATAAGCGGTCCTGATTCCTTTCCATGGTTGTATTTACATTTTTATTGGCTTTTTTTTTTTTTTAAAGATTCTTCTACATTTCCTCACTACATCTTTTAACTTTCAAGAACTTCAATCATACTTTTAGGATTTAGTTTTTTATTTGGCTTTTAGCATTTTTTTTTTTTTTTGCTAATTGTCTTTTACCTTAGTATTTCCAACTGCCATCCTGTCTACCTTTCATTTGAGACTACATCATTTTCCTATTTTTTTTATGTGTCCCCCTTTTAAGGACATTTCACGAAAGAATAGTAAACTTTGAACTACATAAGTTCTGTTTTTTTTTTCAAGCAGGCTTACCCATGCTCCCCCTTTCATAAGCCATCTGTGGAGAGAGGTAATCATTCCAGTCTCTCGATGGGGCCCGCTCACTTGGAGCTGGACCTCCATTTTGTTTATATGTGGTTCACATTGGCTTAAGTCTTTTCTTTCCTTTGATGCGAGTCTCTAGCATCCAGCAGCACTGCCAAGAAACGGATTGCTTTGATTCCTTCAGCTGGAGAGACCTGTGTTTCTGCTCCTGTGTCTTCTGGTAGATCAAAGCCTAAACCTTGCCAAAGCCATGAGATGTTCCTGGGCTTTTCTATCTCTGAGCAGAATTCCCTTACTGAGGGAGTAGTTGGACTGAGTGATTTGTTTTCACATTCCATGTCTTCTATTTGCTATCCACTAGGCCCATCATATTGTCATCAGAAGAGACAGTACTATTTTTTTCTCTTCCTGGAGGGGCTTCAGGGGATTGGGTGTCTCTACCCATTTCTGAGGATTAATATTGCATCCACTAACATACAAATAAGCTATTGCCCCCAAGAAAGCAGCATTGGGTTTTTTATCACCAAGAACTGCTACTTTTCTTTAGAACTCACTTTATTTAGATTTTTTTGCATTTACTGCTTTTCTGGTTTAGAGCAATAGTTTTTATATTTTTTGTTTTGTTTTGTTTTCTGTATTGTGTTTTGCCTACCGATCTTCCATGGATTAAAAGAAAAAGATAAGTTTTCATTTCTTTTGTCTTTTATTGTTGCAGCAACAATCTTTTATGACCTTCTCTATCCTATTTGAGCCTCTTGCTGGCTTTTATATTGTCTTTTAGATACCTTATGATCATCTAGATTCTCTCATTTATTAAAGCATTTCCTGACATGATGTCTGCATACAGTAGCTTCACTATAATTTTTTAAGTGGTGATCACAATTATATATTATGGAACATTTTTCTGCATTCTCATCTTCCCTATAGTTACCATTATTTCATATTTATTCTGTAGTGTGGTGATCCAGAATTCTGTCTTTTTTTCTCTGTGATGGGGCTTATGTTGCCCCTATATTCCTGACTTTCAGAATTATTCCTAAGGAAGTTTGCATGATATATGAGGCCTTACCTTTGCTCACTTTACTGTGTACTTACATTTTCTACATAAGTAACTGTTAGTGACATACAGCTTGGTCATCACCAGCATAGACCTTTAAATGAGTTTGGAGTAGTGTGTTAGTTACTTTCCGTTGCTGTGATCAAACACCATTACCAAAAGCTACTTATGAAAGAAACAGTTTATTTTGGCTTATAGTTTGAGAGGGGGAGGATCATGGTTCCATAATGGCAGGGGAGGCATGGCAGCAGGTGGCCAAGGCAGGAAGCTGAGCGATCACATCTTCAACCATAGCCAGAAAGCAAGATGAACTGGAATTGGGACAGGACTATAAACCCTCAGAGCCCAGGCCCACTGACACTTCCTCCAGCAAGACTAGACATCCTAAAAGATCCATCACCTCCCTAAACAGCATCACTAACTGAGGATGAAGTGCTCAAATTTATGAGCCTATAGGGAACATTTCCCATTCTAACAGTCACAAGTGGTTTCATATCTTAAAGCCATCATTGTGTGATCTTGGGCAAATTTCATTGCTTCTATGTGTCCACATTTTCTTAAACATAAAACAAACAGAAGTAATTACAGCATCTACTTCATACAGTTCTTAAGAGGTCTAAATCAATATTTTGAAGTACTTAAGACAGTGATGTGAAAAGTCTCTAAAAAAGTTTGTTTAGTAAGTGTGAAAGTTTTGGTGATTGGAATACTGATATTATCAAACTAAGCTATTTCTTGTCTCATGGAAAATTCTGCTAAGAGAAATCCCCCTACCCTGCACCATGTAGCCAAATGCACCAACCAGGGCACTATAGTGATCTCTTTGTGAGGAGGAAGGATAGTCCAGCACACCACCAGGGTAACCTGAGCAGGACAGGGAGACCTCCATGCAGATCTAGGACTATCTACTTCAGGCTCCAAGAAGAAAACAGGGGCCCACCTGGTACCTTGCAGTACCAGCCAGATGGACACTATTAGTGTGAGCAGAGGTATGGGATGGTGTGGTTCATGGGAGAGAGAGAGAATGGTTCAGGTCCTGTGGACAGAGGCATATCTGAAGAGACCAGCAAGGAAGGGAGCAGGCTGAGATGGTGAGGGAGCTGAACCCTGGAATAGCAGCGACAACACGGGAAAGCTTGTCCTGCACTTTGTCTCGGTAGCACAGCAGGGATCACCCTGTTGATGACAGCACAGGTGGTGTGGGTGAGCCAGCCCCGAAGCTGTAAGCATGGGAGAGCTGTCCCTACTTCACATCTGGCAGACCAGCCCTACAGCTGCCCAGCCCCAGACCCAAAGACATGACTTGGCGGGCCCCGTCATCCATCCCATCTATGATCTGCTAGAGCACATGAAGGGACCCGACCTGCAGACCCAAAGCTGCAGGATCTCCACAACACAGAGTAAAAAAAAAGGATATCCAGGAGGAGTCCTAATCGAGAGTCTGGCATCAATGGGGTAGTAGAAATCAGAGGCTCCAAACCAGACCAATGACTCTTTATAACAAACACTTGCATTCAGTTGCTTTTTTTTTCTCTTTACTCTTTTGGCTCTTTTTTGGGGGGCCTGCCACCCAGCTCCCAAATAAATCACACATAGAGGGTTATTCTTAATTATGAATGCCCAGACTTAGCTTGCCTTGTTTTTTTGCCAGCTTTTCTTAACTTTAAATTTTCCCATCTACATTTTGCCTCTGGGCTTTTTCCTTTTCTTACTTCTGTATATCTTACTTTCACTCTTACTCTGTGGCTGGCTGGGTGACTGGGTGACTGGGTGACTGGGTGACTGGCCCCTAGCATCCTCCTCTCCTTGTTCTCTTGCTCTTTCTTCTTTTTTCTCCCAGATTTCTCCTTCTATTTACTCTCTCTGCCTGCCAGCCCTGCTTATCCTTTTTCCTGTCTTGCTATTGGCCATTCAGCTCTTTATTAGACCATCGGGTTTTTAGACAGGCACAGTAACACAGCTTCACAGAGTTAAACAAATGCAACATAAAAGAATGCAACACATCTTTGCACAATTAAGCACATTTTCTACAGCATAAACAAATGTAATACATCTTAAAATAATATTCTACAAAACTTGTAAGTAATGATATATGGACAAAAGGGTTCATGGTGTGACTCACTACATCACATTGCAGCTTACATGAGATTTTTTAGTTTTTCTCTTTTCCCTTTTTTTAGTTTGTTTCTCCTTTTTTCCCCTTAAATTTTGCTTTATTTGTGTGTGGGGGGGAGGTGCAGGGGCAGAGGGCACATGCAAAGGAACAGGGAAATGAATGGGATCAAGATGCATGATGTAAAAGACATATAGAATAAACAAATAAATTAAAAAAAGAAAACTGCTATAAAAGTTCTATTCATTATCCAGTCCTGCTGGGCAAAACAAGCTCAGACTTTCTGACCTTGAGTAATACCTTACTAGGGAGCCTCTGTGGGCCCCCACAGGAAGTGTTTGCTTTTCCATTTTGTGTGAAACCTAGACTAATAATTTATTAAATGGAATAGTAGTAATAAATTACACTGACTGGACAGAGATTTTCTTCATTGGATTAGATGACAGTGAAATGTTGAAGACAGTCCTCTATGACTATTTCTGTGTGTTTCCCTTGGGTTTTCTGCAGTTGACTTACTAAGATGGTGTCTGTATTATTGAGTGAATATATATATATATATCCATAACCACTCATTTCTGTACACTGGGTCCCTCAGATTTATGAAGTAGAATTTTTGTTTTATTTAATATTTTTAAATGCGAAGTTTTCCTCATGTAAAAAAGTCACTGATGAAATTAGTGGATTCTTCTTTATTTATACGTGGGCCAGCCCTTCTGAATTGAGTTAGTTTAAAATGGGCATGTTAGGTACAGCAGGGCTTGATTTTGTTGTATAAGCCAATTCGTAGTTTTAAAAAGGTCGGGTTAAGTCTGTTTTTATTTGCTGATATAATTAGCTTATACTATTTTATTGTATTTACCGTGTTTTACATATTTTCCTGTTACTTTTCTGTTAATCTATGCTCAAGGTTTACTTATTCTCCACTTGTGCTTATAATATGTATTGTATGTTACAAATGTGTGAATAGAATGCATAGGACAGTGTCTTTCTATGTGTCCCGTTTGTGCTGTTCTTATGACTATCTGTGTTACTGCCTTCCTTAGCTCTCACTTTCTTGAAGGCTCTTGCTCCTGGTGCCTACTTCTGTGTGTCTTGCTTGCTCGCAGGTCCTTTTTGCATCTTTTCTTCACCTTCATCATTTTGGATACTTTACCCTTTGCTTATGACTGGTTCTTTCTTAGATACTTTCCAACTTAGCCTTCTTTTCTGAGGTAAATTTTTAATTTTTGGTTCCAGAGTCAGTTAAGTCTCATTTCACATAACCTTGTGTCTTTTTTTAAAAATTTATTTCTAGTTTAACTTTTAAGTATACCTTTTTGAGATTCTCTAAATCCCTGCAAATGCTTATTAAGGATATTTAATTTAGAGGGCCTGTTTTCTTTCATTTTTCTCTGCTTTGTGGATTGTTGTGCAATTCTCCTTGTCTGAAACATTTTGCCTTTGACTTCATACTTTTTATTATAGTAACTTGTGTGGATGCAGATTTTTATCTTATGTTAGTTTGGGCATGTCTTACTTTCCCAGGCCAGCGATAACAGAACCGGAGATGGCAAAGTAGCTTTCTTAGCTCTGCAGTGCCCTCTTCTGTTTCAATGTTGATGCACAGGTTTCGTATTTTTTCTTTCTCTCTATGGTTTTGTTTTTATTTTGTTTGTTTGTTTATTTACGAATGTATTTATTTAAGGCAGGATCTCAATCTATGACTTTCTGGCTGGCATGGAACTTCAGTGTTGCTGAGGCTGGACTTGAACAACCTCGGCTTCTGGAGTGCTAGGATTTCAGTATGTGCAGTCACTTAATTAAGGTAAACCAGAAAGATAGTGAATCGACATAGCTTGGCTCCAGTTTTGCTTCACGTTTGTAGAAATTTTTCTTTCTGCCGCTTATATCTTTCTTCCCCTTTACTTCCCCTAAACCTTCACTTTTCAAGTCTTTTTCACTTCCTGCAGAATAGGTATCGCCCCCACCTCTGGCTGCACGGACTCGGAGGTCCCTCCTTCAGTTCCCCATAGCCAGAACCCATCTTCGCAGAAATGCAGACCTGTTCTCATCATCTCTGCCCACAGGATAAGCCTCATCTACAGGAAGGTGACTCAGTCTGTGTCCCATCCTGTCTCACGGTTGTCCTTTTTACAAGCCGTCTGTGTCTGGCTCCGGAGAGTCGTCTGCTGGGGTCTGGATGTCTACTTTCCTCATTTCCTGGGAACTGCTTCACAGTCGTGCTACAGGCCCAGGTTGTTGTCGGCTTTGTCTGTCTTTATCACATCATATGGTGTATGCAGACATGTGGAGACCCTTGAGATGGTTACATCACGGCCCAGGATTTCAGCATCAGTTTTACTTTCTGAGAACTTGTCGTTATACAAGGTCTCCTCTTTTGAGTTGCAAGCTTTTGCCCTTTAATTTCTGCACATTAGTCTTAGATATATCTCTTCGAATAGTAAAAAGTAAGTCACTTTTTTCTTTCTTGTTGTTCTTTTTTTCTTTCTTTCTCTTTTTCTTTCTTTCTTTCTTTCTTTCTTTCTTTCTTTCTTTCTTTCTTTCTTTCTTTCTTTCTTTCCTTCTTTCCTTCCTTCCTTCCTTCCTTCTTCCTTCCTTCCTTCCTTCCTTCCTTCCTTCCTTCCTTCCTTCCTTCCTTCCTTCCTTTCTTTCCTTCTTTCTTTCTTTCTTTCTTTCTTTCTTTCTTTCTTTCTTTCTTCCTTCCTTCCTTCCTTCCTTCCTTCCTTCCTTCCTTCCTTCCTTTCTTTCTTTCTTTCTTTCTTTCTTTCTTTCTTTCTTTCTTTCTTTCTTTCTTTCTTTCTTTTTGAGACAGGTTCTTCCTATGTAGCTCTTATCATGTAGACCACACTGGCCTCAAACTCAGAGATCCTCCTGAGTTTCTTTCAAACCAAACACAGTTGCTCAGTCGTAAAAATCATTCCCCACCCCCTCTCTGGAACAACCATCCATACAGATCCTTTGCTCATGACTGATAAGATGGAACCTCGGGTTGCCAGGGGCAGTGGGAGTTGGAGATAGAGCTCAAGGCTGCCAATCCATGGCAGCCTGAAGAGTTCAGAGACCTCAGTCCATGTGGGGTGAGAATTCTTGACTTCGACATGGGAAGGAATTTCAGAATAAGTGAGTATGAAACAAAGTTAGAATTTGTTCATAAAAGATTTTAGCCAGATTGAAGCACAGGAATCAGAAGGGGGACTTTTAGGAACAGATATGACACGAAGACACAAGTGAAGATTTCTCAAGAGAGATTCACACATATGTGTCATAATAATAGCCAGATGTAGAGTTTTGGTGAAGTAGCATTGTCTAAAGGGTTGTCAAAGAACTTTTCTCCTCTCTTATGTCCCTTCCCCCATTTGGGTAACTGAGATCATAGAATGATTCCATAGGTTACAAAGTCTGAAAGAGTCTTTGGTATGCTAGGTTACAAAAAAGTTAAGGCGTATCTTTGGATGGTAAACTTCATAGTCTTATTTGTGAGAGTCACAGAAAGTTACAGGTTTACAGAGGAGAAAGAATAAGGTTAAGCTCAGAGCATATGTGTTTGAGAACATATGCCTATGTGTTTGAGAACATGCGTCATTGTTATTTTAACTTTTTTTAAAAAAGATTTTACTTGATTATTTTAATCTATTCATTTCTTTCTATGATTGTCTATGCCCATTTTCTTAATTTTTAAAAAAATATTTATTTATTATGTATACAGTATTTTGGCATGTATACCTACATGCCAGAAGAGGCACCAAATCTCATTGTAGATGGGTATAAACCATCATGTGGTTGCTGGGAACTGAACTTGGGACTTCTGGAAGAACAGCCAGTGCTCTTAACCTCTGAGCCATCTCTCCAGCACTATTTTAACATTTTTATTTTAAATATCTCTATTTTATTTTTAAGTTTTTAATATTAAATCAGTTATTATTTGTACACACAAATGTGTCTGTGTGCAGGTGCATGATGTTGGCACATGCCGTACTATGCCCATAGAGGTTGAGATCAGCTTTGGAGAGTTGGTTCTCTCCTTCTACTGTGGGATCTGTGGATTGAACTCATGTCACCAGGGTTGCATAGAAAATGCTTTGATCTGCTGAGCTATCTCGCTGTCCCTGAAATGTCTTTCTTTAAAGAGAATTCTTTCCCAGGCCAGAGACTCTCTTCATTTGGAATTTAGATATGGTGGGTTGAATGAGAATGGCCCCCATAGGCTCACATGTTTGAGAACTTGGCCCCCCAGTGGGCAGAACTGCTGGGAAAGATTAGGAGGTATGACCTTGTTGTCACTGGGGATGGGCTTTGAGGCTTCAAGAAATGTTCTGTTCCCGGTTTGCTCTCTTTAGGATCTGAGGATCTCTTTAGGATTTCTGCCTCTTTAGGATCAAGATGTGAGCTCTCAGTTCTTCCCTCATGATTTTGCTCTGCTTTTGTGGACTCTTGACTATCTGAAACCATAAGACCAGTTAAATGCTTTATTTTATAAGTTGCCTTGGCCACGGTGTTTTGTCACAGCAAGAGAAAAGAAACTAAGACACGAGGGCTGCAAAATGTATAAAACAGAGTCCTGCTTCACTCATCCTTATTTATGTGGCTTTAGCAAGAATTAGCATTCTTATGCAATGATGTAACAAATCCAGCTGTTGCTGAAATTGTACCATGGGGCACAATGTACTTAGGGCATTCAAGTGGGAAGATAAGAGATGAGGGAAATTGCATGAGGAGTGTAAATTGAGAAAACGGAGTGGATGTAACACTGATAAGATTTTTTTTTTTAACCTACTTCAGTGTTTAGTGGAAACAAAGTGAGACAGAATGACGCTAGATGCGGCTTTTTCCTTGGGTGGTTTCTCCATCACCACCTCCATAAAGGCTCACATTTCTATTGAAGAGATAAGAGGTAAACCTGAAACTTCTGCTACAGAAGTCAACATAAACTTAAGCATAGAAGAGAAAATGTGGTTTTCAAATCCATTAGTTGGTCAGTATGGGGCCATAAGAATATTAAAAGAGAAATCTGTATTGCTCCTGCCTCCTTGTGAATTGGAATAGTATGAAAACCCCTTGATAGCTATGACAATTTTTTTTGCTTTATCCATTTCTCATATTATCTGTTTATACACTGGAGTAATTGTATACATGATGTGAGACTAATTATGATTAAATGATGTGTTCATGTTTATCTAGACAGTGCTAAAACCACATATTCTTTAAGTACCATGTCAAGAAAAACACTGTAATTTTGTCTTTATCTTTAATGTTTATGTTCTTTGAGACCTCATATTTGTGGCCCTGCAGAAACAGGGATAAGGGAAAAAAAATGAAGCATGTTCAACACACAGCCATCCATGTTTACGCTGCCAATTGTTAGGTACCTAATGATATTAGCAGGCTTGAGTACCTGTGGATGAATCACTCCTTCAAAATAAGAAAGTATAGGTACACATTTATACCATGCACACATGAACCCAAGAAGTGTTCACCAGGCAGCTCCTACTAGGTTAAAGCTCTGGAATGATAAGGAAGTGGTTATGTTTGTTAACTGCCATATGTCCGACACCTGGGAGAATTACTGCCGTATATGTTATCAGTACATGTTTTTCAATAAAAAAGTAATCTGGTGTTGTGTTAGTCATTGTTTAGAGGTGACATGTATGTTTTCTATATTATGTAAAAATATCATAGACAAAAACCTAGTCGAGAAAGTCAGCATGAAGCCTGTGAGACATTTAGACACAGGTGAAGGAAGTTACATACACGTGTTCGTGCAAATATAGCAAAGAGCCCCAAAACAAGCAGATTCTTCACATTCAGGAGGCATGAAACATTCAAGACAGTGGTGGTGTCCTTAATCCAGTTACCCATTGTTGACATCCACTTGGATACAGGCATCCTTGCTACTCAAGAGGTTATCAGCAAACTCCTGGCTGAGAGTACTTGCATCTAACAGATCAGCAAGTGTTGGCTGCAGGTAACATCCCTGCACTCATTTGCTGGCTCCTCATTCTTATGCTCAGCTGGTTCTTGTAACTATCCAAGAAAGAATGATGTGTCACAGAAAGGGCAACATAGAGTGAGAGCGAGTGTGCACAGAAGCATTTTGCAACACAGAATTCAAACACCAGGGTACCTCCATCTTTCTGGGACCTTGTGAAAATTCATTTTACAGAATGAGAGGGTTCTGGTTACAGCCCTCACTGCTATGGCACTCAGGTGCCATGGGTTTACAGAGATCTGCTCCAGGAATGATCTGTTAGGTACAAATTAAATAGTAACAGGCTTAGAGCCCTTTGCGGATAGACCACACTGTAAACGGAGGCTTTCTCTGTCCCACTCCATCCAGAAGCCACTCTCAAATAATCACTCAGAGGCTTAATATAAATTATAAATGCTCAGCCAGTAGCTCAAACTTATTACTAACTAGCTTTTACACTTAAACTAACCCATAATTCTTATCTGTGTTTAGCCACTTGGCTTCATACCTTTTCTCAGTATGATATTCTCATCTTACTTCCTCTGCATCTGACTGGTGACTCCTCTAACTCTGCCCTCCCATCATTCTTAGGTTGGATTTCCCGTCTAACTTCCTGCCCAGCTACCAGCCTGTCAGCTTTTTATTAACCAATGAGAGTAACACATATTCATAGTGTAGAAAAGGATTGTTTTACAGCACCATACCCTTATAACCAGCAGCTTGCAAAAGCAAAAACCGAAGCTTCGGGACTCTGATTGTGCCTGTGCCCTGGAGGTCTTAGGGACCACTACCTCTACTGAAACAAACCATGAGTCAGAGACTGTTGGAGGATATCTCTTTATTCAAGCCTGGGTTTGGAAAAATGTAGCAGAGACTTTGTGTTTCAAATAAAAGTATTCTCTATTTTCAAAAGGTGAAAGGTCTCAGAAGTTGCATGGGGCTAAGACTGAAACATTCTTGCATTTGGCAGAGTTCTTTGTCCTCAGACATGCCCCTTGGGACAGATCTGTAGGGCTCTATCTTCTCTTCGAAATCATCTTCAAGCCCTATCATCTTTGTCTCTGTAAACACATTGGCTTTGCAAGTGAAAACCAGTGATGGGTGAAGAGAGGGAAATATTACAAGTGCCTCTTTAGAATTAGGAACACCACGCAGGAGTGCTGTTACCGATCCAGGCAGGACCAACTTCTTGACACCATAACAGGACATCAGCTATGATGTATACACATGAGAACTACAACTGGGCCACATTAATAGCTCTCTTTAGCCATAAGAGGCTGCAAGCAGGCTGTGGACCTCAGTTTGGGGTAAAGAAAGCTGGAAGCATCAGGGCATAGGCCATTGAAGCACATCAAGGAAAGGTTGTCGCTTTCTGTTGAAGCATGGCTGTTTTTATGTTTGTTTTCCCATCTATGTCAAGCAAAACAAAGCCCCAAACAAACAAACGAAAAAACCTAAACCAAATCTATCTACTTTGTTTCATGATATTTGTTCAAAAGAATGGAATCTGAGTTATCTCAGGACCTAGGTGGAGAGGTGACAGAGCTGTCTAAAAGGTCTTAAGATGACTATTTAACCAAACAGCAACATGACATTGTCCTCGCTCCTGAGAGACAGTTCAATCCAAAAGGATTTGTCCATTACACAAACAGAATGTGCCTCTCTCTCAGAAAATCCACTGTTTCTAGAAACTTTAGAAATAGTGTAAAGCTCACCCAACATGTAGGTTGGTACAATGATCCCTTTGGCCATTGTGCTCTCTCAGCCTTGAGAGTGCCCCCCTCTAGTGAAAGGCGAGGGTCGAGGGAAAGAGAGCTTGGGGGAGCGGGAGATCCCAGCTGGATCAACAACAGAGAGGGAGAACAAGGAATAGGAGACCATGGTAAATGAAGACCACATGAGAATAGGAAGAAGCAAAGTGCTAGAGAGGCCCACAGAAATCCACAAAGATACCCACACAACAGACTGCTGGCAATGGTCGAGAGACAGCCCGAACTGACCTAATCTAGTGATGGGATGGCCAAACACCCTAATTGTCATGCTAGAAACCTCATCCAACTACTGAGGGATCTGGATGCAGAGATCCATGACTAGGCCCTGGGTGGATCTCTGGGAGTCCAATTAGCGAGAATGAGGAGGGTCTATATGAGCGAGAATTGTTGAGATCAAGGTTGGATAAAGCACAGGGACAAATAGCCAAATGAATGGAAACACATGAACTATGAACCAATGGCTGAGGGGTCCCCACTGGATCAAGCCCTCTGAATGGGTGAGACAGTTGATTGGCTTGATCTGTTTGGGAGGCATCCAGGCAGTGGGACCGGGTCCTGTGCTCATTGCATGAGTTGGCTGTTTGAAACCTGGGGCCTATGCAGGATTGCTTGGCTCGGCCTGGGAGGAGGGGACTGGACCTACCTGGACTGAGTCTACCAGGTTGATCTCAGTCTGTGGGGAAGGCTTTGCCCTGGAGGAGATGGGAATGGGGGGGCCTGGGGGGAAGGTGAGGGGGACGGGAGGGGGGAGAACAAGGGAATCCGTGGCTGATATGTAGAACTGAATGGTATTGCAAAATAAAAAAAAAAATGAGAGTGCCCCCCTTTACTCTGTAATAAACTTTGCCTCTCTTCTGTACTATAGACTGTACATCTCATTTCCATTCTTTGATAGAGATCATAAGGACCAGGAGACAAGTCGAATCAAGAGGGAAATCTTTGTGATCTATTTGGATAATGTCACCCTAAACAAAGACCTTTCATTCAGAATCTAATTTCCAGGTATTATTTAGAAGTTTTCTTGAAATATTGATCTGATCTTAGTAGAAATTTATGAGGTTTTAATTATGAAATGGTCTTTTCTTCTTTTTAATTTTCATTTGAACTGCAGCATTTCCCATACTAGACACCCTTTAGATGTCACTCGCTCTTAAATGTTTTCACCACCTCCTCTACAAAATTTATTTTCTTCAGTTCTCTCTCTCTCTTTTTTTTTTTTTTGTTTGTTTTTGTATTTTTTTTTTTTTGAGACAGGGTTTCTCTGTGTAGCTTTGGAGTCTGTCCTGGAACTTGCTCTGTAGACCAGGGTGGCCTTGAACTCACAGAGATCTTCCTGCCTCTGCTTCCCAAGTGCTGGGATTAAAGGTATGTACCACCACCACCACCATCACCACCACCACCACCACCACCACCACTCGGCTTTTCTCTGGTTCTCACTCAGCTATTGTGGCTGGATATTTCAAATGTTTGTCTTAGGGCTGGAGAGATAGCTCAGCAGTTAAGAGCACTTGCTCTTCCAGAGGACACAGGTTGGAGTTCCAGTACTCACATGACAGCTCACAACCATGTGTAAATCCAGCTACAGGGGATTCCACATCCTCTTCTGCCCTCTGTGGGCACCAACTATGCATGTAGTGCACAGATAGATGACGCACAAGCAAAACACTCATAAACATTAAAAAAAGGTTTTCTTAAAGACCCAGAAAAACTTGATTCTTTATTCTTGCTTTGTTTTGTTGTATGTGATTTGATCCAAATAACCAAACAATCTCACTAGTTTTTACTGTTTTTAAATAATGCGTCACCTCATTTACCATACAGATTTTCTTGTTGTGGGTGACCATAATATAAGACACTTGAAAGATCTTTGACATATAGTCCTCTAGTGTCTAATCAAACAAAGGGCTTTTTAATTATGCTGACTTTCAGATTTTGTGTTCCATTTCCACAAGAGGAAATGACCACTGTGTTTTTTCTTCACTTTTTGGTAACTGGATGAAAAAACAAAAAAACAAAACAACAACAACAAAAAAAACCCCCAAGATTTCTGTTTTCCGTCTAGTTAGCTTTTATGTTTCTTGGTAGTGAATTAACTTTTCTCTTCTTAACATGGCTAGATTAATTTAATGTTGTTGACTTTGGCTTTGAGTTTAACTTCTTTGCTCTTTAAAGTTTTCTTTTAATCTTAATTTTACCATCTACTGTGCTTCTATTCGCAGAAGTTTGTGTCAGGGGTATAAAGTCCTCTTGACACATTTCCTAAGAGCCTTTATTCTGCCAGGGTGAGTGTGTTCATCAATCCTCAGGCATCGACATTTATTTTTGCAAAAGACATGATAGTAAAAAGACAGTCTTTTTCTTAACTCCTCAGTTCTGCCATTGTGGAGTACAAAACCCAGAGATAATTCATGAATGTGGAGAAACATATAAAGTAAAAGTTTGAGAGACCCAGGAAGTGCCTGGATTTAGTTCTCAACTCTTAGTTTGAAGACCAATGCTCTTAAAATAAGCTCATTAATTGGTATGAATCTATATAATTGTACCATCATCTAGACAGCATTGGGTCTTATCTTCTTTTCTTATCTTCCTGTCCTTAGTATCCATTACTATCTGACATTGATTGTATTACTTGAGATAGGATTGTAATTAAATATTCAAACTGTAGAATAAAAATCTGAGTTTATTATTATTTCTCATTACATAAGACTGACTTTGAAAAACTATGCAATCATGCCTATCTCTATTCTTAACTATTCTGGGAAGTGAACATTTTAGCTAATGGTGTGGTAGAAAAGCTTACCACACTTGAGAGGACAAAGGGTGCATGCAGATCTGTAGTCTTTGGCAACATCTGTGGTTGAACTATTCCAACTTCGTAATTTTAAATTATTGACAGGACATTACTGAATGCAAAATTAGAAATGGGTGAGTACAAAGGTTTTCCTGAGCCACATGTTACTGCTGCAGCTTCACAGATGGCCCTGGTTCTCAGCTCTTATATTGCTCTAGTATCAGAACTTTAAATTGTTGAGTGTTGGTTGTATTATCATGGGAAAATGTAGCTGTCTGCTGTCTCTCTCCCTGTCTCTCTCTCTTTTCACCAAGTTTATCTTCTCTCATTGCTAAGGACTTCAGTTATATTAAAGTGGTATTAGCCCATTATCAAGTTATAGAATACTACATCAACTTAAGTACTAAATACTTAATACTAAGTGACTGAGAAGGTTCAGAAAGAGATTGCAGTACTCATTCATACTTAGTATAACATTTAGAGAAATTGTGAATTTTTTGAATAACCATAGGGATTATTGTTTTCTTATGATTTTTTCACATTCCAGAATTAAAACAGCAAAAAAAGGATTAAAAAGAATTTTGAAAGTATTTATTTTCCATATTTGCTTTTCTTTGATATCCATATAGCACACTACAATCAGTTTGTCAACATTCTTCTAAAGGGAACTGGAATATAAAACACATTTATTGCAAACAAAAGCGTTAAGTTGTTCCTAAAATCAGACAGCTAAGGGGTGAAGGGAATTTGTTTGTGACTTGTTGAGTGCATATAGGACATGTACAAATGGGATGAACCTGAGTTTTGTCTATATAGTAAGGATTTTTAATAAAGTAATTTGATCATGATCCTCTCATTGGGAAAATGGGAGAAATAAAGCAATAATAAAGTACTACACGAGTTTATATAAACATAGTAAAGGCACCTGCAGCTGCTGTGAGCTCATAATTGCAATGGTTGTATCATACTCAGAAGATAGGAAGCCCCCTGTAGCCCTTCTGCCTATCATCTGGATTTTACATCCTTTCCACCTTCTCCTCTTTGTTATCCCACACAATCACTTGTTCTCTGAATTCTGATTGGCTGTCATTTTCTGTAATGGTCTCTGTCAGCTGCAAAAAGAGTTTCTTTCTGAAGGGTGGGAACTATACTTACACATGGGTAGAAGGATAAATATTTAGAATGCAGTTAGGAACTATTGTGGTTTAGTGAAGTGGTGGTTGAAGGGTCTCCTGGAAGATTCATGACCTGATTAGCACCAGGTAATTGGCTAGGTTTCCAGCGATAGGAATGATATTCTTCCTGTTGAACAGGCCTTAAGTCAAATTAGTCAGCTGTTGGTTACCTACAAAATGTGAGAGCCACTATTGCACTTTTAGGTACAATTTTGCCATACTGGTTATTGTTGTGGTGTGTCCTAGCTAGTTGTATGACGAGTTGACACAAATCATAGTCATCTGAAAGGAGGAAACAGCAATTGAGAAAATGCCCCCAGAAGATCCAGCTTTAGGACATTTTCTTAGAGATCGATGGGGGAGGACCCAGCCTCTTGTGGGTGGTGCCATCCTGAGGCTGGTGGTTCTATAAGATAACAGGCTGATTAAGCCACGAGGAGCAAGTCAGGAAGCAGCACCTCTTCATGGCCTCTGCATCAGCTCTTGCTTCTAGGTTCCTGTCCTGTTTGAGCTCTTGCCTGGCTTCCTTTGATGATGAACAGCTTATGAATTCAGTAAATTCGGACATTGTGTGAAGACACAAACATGTCTGTCTGTGTTGCGCAGGTGTGCATATTAAAGTATAATGTTGACCGTGTTTGTGTGTGTGTGTGTGTGTGTGTGTGTGTGTGTGTGTGTGTGTGTATGTGTGTGTGTGCTTGCACATGTGTGTGTTTCTGTGAATACTATTCTTTTCCATGCCAGTTTACTGAGACACTTACTTTTAGAAATCATAAATGGGTGATGGTGTTTTCAAACTGTAAACAGATGTTTCCTATCTGGACCACCTAGTCCTAAATAAACACACAGAGGCTTATATGAATTATAAATCCTTGGTCAATAACAAAGGCTTATTACTAGCTAACTCTTACACTTAAATTAACCCATATTTCCATTTATGCTTTGCCACATGACAGTACCTTTTTTAGTATGGCACATTCACCTCCTGCTTCCTCTGCATCTGGCTGGTGACTACTGATCCACCCTTCTCCTTTCCATCATCCTTAGTTCAGTCACCCTGCCTGGCTACTGGCCAATCATTTTATTAAACCAATTTGAGTGACAATTCTTTACAATGTACAAGAGGATTATTCCACAGCACCAATTCTTTTCCCGAATAAGCTATGATTATGAGATTTTTTTTTATTTGACCTGTTGATATGATGGATAGATCAGTTGGCTTTGAGTGTTGAGCCAGTCTTGTACTTGGAATAAATTCCATTTGGTTGTAGTATATATTTCTTTTATACATTGTTGGCTTGAGCTTGACAATATTTTACTGAGGACTTTCACATCAATATTCATGAGACATTGGTGTATAGTTTTCTTTTCTTGAAATGCCATTGCAGGGTTTTGGAAAATGTTGGATTATAGAAAGAAGCAGGAAACATTCTGTCTGCTTTTCTATTCTAAAAGAAACTATAGAAAATAAATATAATTTCTTCATTAAATCTTTGAGAGAATTCACCACTGGATAAAGTCCAGCCTTGTACTTCTTCTTCTTCTTCTTCTTCTTCTTCTTCTTCTTCTTCTTCTTCTTCTTCTTCTTCTTCTTCTTCTTGTTCTTGTTCTTGTTCTTGTTCTTGTTCTTCTTGTTCTTGTTCTTGTTCTTGTTCTTGTTCTTGTTCTTGTTCTTGTTCTTGTTCTTGTTCTTGTTCTTGTTCTTCTTCTTCTTCTTCTTCTTCTTCTTCTTCTTCTTCTTCTTCTTCTTCTTCTTCTTCTTCTTCTTGCTCTCCTCCTCCTCCTCCTCCTCCTCCTCCTCCTCCTTCTTCTTTTGAGACAGAGTTTCTCTGTGTTGTTTTGGTACCTGTCCTGGATCTTGCTCTGTAGACCAGGCTGGCCTCAAATTCACAGAGATCCGCCTGGCTCTGCCTCCCCAGTGCTGGGATTAAAGGAGTGTGCCACCACCACCCAGCCATACTTCTATTTTATAAAGTTATTGATTGAATTTTTTTGAGACCTGTGTTGACGAATCTTAAAAGATCTTATTAAATAAAATCTCAGAGCCAGAAATTGGGGTTAAAGCCTGAGAGAGATCCAAGGAATAGAAAAGCCACAAGTTAACCTCACCTCACCAACACCTCATTCTCCAAAAAAGAGCTACTTCCTATATACCCATACCTCTATTTCTTTCTGTTCTGCTCACTCATTTGCTCTCTCAGCCCAGCTACATCACTTCCTCTTTCTTCCCAGCTCTGTCACTTCCTGTCTGTCTGTACAGACCTCCAGACCTCTATGGTTAGTGCTGGGATTAAAGGCATGTGTCACCATGCCTGGCTCTGTTCCCCAGTGTGGCCTTGAACTCACAGAGATCCAGACAGATCCCTGCCTCCCAAGTGATAGGATTAAAAGTGTGTGCTACCAAAAGTGTGTGTCTGACTGCTATGCTATTATAGTGGCTGGCTTTTTCTTCTGATCCGTAAGTAAATTTTATTGGGAGACACAGTATTTGGGGGGACACAATACATCACCACAGACCTGGACTTCTAGTGTAGTTCAGGGCTCAAACATATGATTATCTTCCTCTCCAACTGTGTGCTGAGACTACAGGAATGTAATACCATGTTTTAATTTCTGTTATTTTTTTTTAGTATTTTTTATATGAACTTTGGCATATATGTCTTCTAAGGAACTGGGACACTTCATAGGCTACCTATGTATGGGCACAGAGTTGTTTATAGTGTTTCTCTTATCCTTTCAATATCCACAGGGTGTGATTATGTGATTTCTGTCTTTTCCTGTCCCCCTTTCTCACTCATTTATTTAGCCTGGCTAAGAAAAATGAAGCAACTAATAGATTTACTGATTTTATTAATTTTTTTCAAAGAATCAGATTTTTGTTGTGTGTGTGTGTGTGTGTGTGTGTGTGTGTGTGTGTGTGTGTGTGTGAACATCTGTGTCTATTGCATGCATGTTCAATGGCATGTGTACAGAGAGAGGACAACCTTGGGTTAGCTGGTTTGTGAGCATCCAGGAATTTTCCTCTCTCTGTCTGAAATCTTGCTGTAGGCACTGGGATTACAGACATGCTCTTCTGTACCCAGGTTTGTCTGCATTCTGTGGACTTGAACACAGATTCTCACAACAGAAAGGCAAGTATGTGACTCAGTAAGCCATATACCCAGTCTGCATTTTTTTCACATCCACTGACTTACAGTTTAATTTATAGTCTTCCTTTAGATTTATTTTATTTTTTTTTCTATTTCTTGGAAGCTTAGATGGTTAATTCTTAGACTTTTTTTTCTAGACTCTATATCCAATGCTGTGAGTATTACTCCAGACACTGCTTAGACACTCTTTTAAGTGCATCCCACATCTCTTTGTGTGTTTATAGTGGCTTTGTTCATGATCATCGATGATTCCAAATGCTTCCCAATAGGATATAGAAATACACCCAATATGTTAGAATACTAACTATCAAAATTTATTGAGTCATAAACATATTCAGTGTATCATACTAAATAGCTGTATGCTTTTAACAGTCTAGAAAAAGTAACAAACAGGAACTGAAATCCCACTGGTGGTTTCTGGTGCCGACTATAGAACCATCTGAGGGGATTGTGTGGTGATACAATTCCCCTTTGTGAGATTTTCACAAAGCCATGAATTCTACCTTATGTAAGCTCCGGGACACTCTTGTATATCACTTGGTATACAAACTACTACACCATCTGAAGTAGTCTAGGATTCCCTATTAGTCAAAATTCAACAAAATACAACAAAAAAAGCAAGACTTCAAAAATTTTTTCTGGACACCTGCTGTGTGCACATTCTTGGCTGTTTACCACACTATAGACTTATGGTAGGAAGCCAGGGGCCATAGTACAGAACACTACACTAAACAGCAATAGAGATTTGAAAAAAGGGTCTTAAGTGGCCCAGGCTGGCCTTAAACTCATTGTCATGGTTAATCTTAATGGCTATTTTGACACAGCCTAGAGTCACCTGAGAGGTGACACGGTAACCTAGGAACTGTGTAAATCAGGTTGACCTGTGGCCATACTGTGAGTATTAAACCAGAAAAGTGACACGGGACTGTGGGGGAGGCATGTTAGAGAGGGCTAGAGCAGGATATACACAATCTGAAATGGAAAATGGGAAAAATGGTGGAAGTGTTAATTGGTCAGGAGGAAGGGAGGTCAATACAAAAGAAAAGTAAGGAGGAAGGAAAATAACACTATTAATGTTTGAAAAGGCTATAGAGCATCATCATTTTCTATTTACTTACAAACACACACACACACACACACACACACACACACACACACATTTCAATGAAGTTATGCCACCTGGGGTGATAACATCCTCCCCACAAGAGCCATAGACTATCTGACAAAAACCTCAGTACCAGGAATGAGAATCCTTTGTTTGAGTTGGGGAGGGAGGTTCATACAGAAACAGAGGGATACAGAAAGAGAGGGAAGGAGAGAGGATCAAATGTAACGAAATGGATTTTTGAAACAGCCATAAGGAGTCATGTTACTTTTATTTAGCTAAAATTACATATAATAATACAAGTTTACATATATAAAGGTTTATAATTTAGATGGATTTGGCTGACACTTGGCCAACAATGCTCCCTACAAGAGCAATTGGACCATCTAACAAAAACTCTTAACACCCACCAGACATGAGAAAGCCTCTTTAAAGGTGTTGGTCAGAGGAGTCCAAGAGACTCTCAAAACGACATAGGCTATTGCAGTTACCTTTGGTTTCCTTCCAAAGGTTGAAGGTAAGTCTATATTTCTGAAGACACCATGCACCTCAGACAAAGGATTCAAGCTGGAACTGACCTGAAAGTCTCCTCTCTGAGGACTAGCTTTCATACCTCTGGGAGGCATTATGTAAGTTGCCAAGGGAGGGAAACAACCAATAGCTGTACCCATCAGTGACTTCTGTGAATCACAACAATGACCAGTATGGCAAAATATCCCTAAAAGTGCAATAGCGGCTCTCATATCTTTGAGGTAACCAACAGCTGTCAAATTGTACTTCAGGTTGCTCGACAGCACGGATGTCATTCCTGGTGCTGGAAACCTAGCCAACTACCTGGTGCTAATCATGTCATGAATCTTGGAGGAGAACCCTCAGCCTTCATTTCATAAATTATAAATATTTAGCTGCATACTAAATATTTATCCCTCTACCCACAGGTAAGCGTAGTTCTCACTCCTCATCAAAGAAGTTTCTCTTTGCAACAGTCAGAGACCATTACAGAAAGCAAGATCTGATCAAAATATAGAGAGGAACTCATTGTGGGGTGCTCAATGGATATATCTACAACAGAGCTCCTGCATCTAAGGCTCAAGGAACACGGAGGAGATGGGGGAGGGATTGTAAAAGACAGAGGATCAGAATGTCTGTTGTGCCATGGTGTCTCCCACACATGACAAGGAATCTGCACCTATTGAAATATCAACAATATGGTTGCCTAAACAAGACCTGAACAATGACAACATGACCTGATATAGCAACGGGGATGGGGGAAATGTCATAAGGCTCCTCTACACCTAGATGAAGACCTATAGGCAATTAATGGCTGCTAAGAGAGGTGGAATTAATTTTCCCCAAGATGAGAACCTTAATTGGTTATACAATTTCAGTGGTACAAACAACTCTGAACAGACTCCACAGGCTGGATTTATGTGTTATATGTAGCAATAACTCAGCAGATTGTATATACATACATACATACACACACACACACACACACACACACACACACACACACACACACACACATATATATATATATATATATATATATATATATATATATGGCAATAGCAAAGAAGAAGAAGCCATGAAATTTGAGAGGAAGTAGGGGGCATGGAAGGAGTTAGAGGGAGTAAAGGGAAGGGGAGATATGATGTCATTATACTTTTAATTAAAAAGTAAAAGTAAAATAATGGTATAGAAAGAATAAAAATCATAATCTGTAACTCAGAAATACTTGCTAAGTAACCATATTAGTTGTGCAATAATATATGCACTCTGGTAAAGTAAACTGCATTTTACTATATACAGCATCTGTGGTGATATATTGCATATCCTAATAAAGTTTGCCTGAGGATCAGAGGACAGAGCCAGCCACTAGATTAGACATAGAGGTCAGGCAGTGGTGGCACACACCTTTAATCCTAGCACTCGGGAGGCAGAGATCCATCTGGATCTCTGTGAGTTCAAAGCCACCCTGGACTACATGTGATTGACTCAGTCTAGGAGAGAAACAGAGTCAGACAGTGGTGGCACACACCTTTAATCCCAGTACTTGAAATCTCATGCCTTTGCTTGGGAAACACACACCTTTAATTCCAAGAAGTAATATGGCAGGGCGGAGAAAGGCATATAAGGAGTGAGGAGACAAGAACTAAAGGCTCTTTTTGGCTGAGGCCTTTCGGGTGAGGACTCAGAGGCTTTCAGTCTGAGGATTCACGGAAACAGGATTGGCTGAGTTGGTGAGGTTAGCTGTGGCTTGTTCTGTTTCTCTGATCTTTCAGCTTTCACCCCAATATCTGGCTCAGGGTTTTTTATTATAAGACCTTTAGAAATTTGAACGACAAACACCCTCCCAAAGTAGGGAGGGGACTTTAAATAAGCTAACAATTACTGTTTCCTGGACAGCAGAAAGCAGTATTAATCTCCTTTAAGATTCCCTCTTAGTTTCTGGTTTAGGGAAAATCTGTAATGACCACACTATTCACCATGTGCAGTATGATTTAATTTTATTTTTTAGACAACATGGTAATACACACCCTAACTAATTCATCTGGTTATGAATATTTGAAAACGTTTCTTTTTTCCGAGCTCTTAGCCTTGGCATGTGAAGATCAGAGAACAACTTGCTGGAGTTGGTTCTTCCTTCTGCAGGGATCCAGTGGATTCAATTCAGATCGTCAGCCTTGGCGGCACCCACCCACTGAGCTACCCCACCAGTCCCAGTAGTTCATCTTTGTAGCTCTTTGTATATTGTGGCTATTTAATCTTCTGTCTGATGTGTAAGTGGCAACTTCTTTTTCTTCTCCTCCTCCTCCTCCTCTTCTCTTTACTTTGGTGGTTATCTCATTTCTGGGCACAAGATTTAATTTCACAAAATCTCATTGGCCAGTTCTTGGGACTGATACCTTGGCTATTGGAGTCTTTTCCAGAAAGTCCTTGCTATGTCTATGTTGTAGAGTATTTTACTCATGTTTTACAGCAGCTCCAAAGTTTGAGGTCTTGTTTTAAGGACTTTGGTCTACTTTAAATTGATTGGTGGAAACTCGAGCCATTGGGCTCCATTTGTAGCTGGAGTTTTCTCCAGTCCCGCCTGGGCCCACACTGCTCAGGCCCAAATAAACACACAAAGGCTTATATTAATTAAAACTGTACGGCCCAATGGCTCAGGCTTCTTGCTAGCTAGATCTTACATCTTAAATTAACCCATAATTCTTATTTATGTTTAGGCGCATGGCTTGGTACCTTTTCTGTTTTGCCTTCACATCTTGCTTCCTCTGTGTCTGGCTGGCGACTCCTGACTCAGCCTTCCTCTTCCCAGAATTCTCTTCTCTGCTTATCCCATCTATATTTCCTGCCTGGCTACTGGCCAATCAGCACTTTATTTATTAACCAGTCAGAGCAACACATTCACAGCATACAGAGCAATATCCACAGCACTTGAGATCAGATATTGTGATCCCTCCAGCATGGCCCTTTCAGCTTTAGGCTATCCAGCGCCAGGGTTATTTTCAGCTTATGCTCCCAGCTTCCATTCCCTGAGGATGGATTTCCATGTGAGCCTCACTGTCTGAGCCAGACTCCATTTCCTGAAGCTTCAGGCTTATTATGAGTGGGCCCTACTGTTCTCCATGACTGCCTCTCAGGGCTGTGTCTCACCCTGGGCTGTAGGAGGAGGAAACCAGCCCTCTGTCTTGTGGTTGTTTTCTGTTCAGTTCCTTTTTATTTTGGTGCCTGGTCATAGCCCTCTGATCACATGTAGGGAAACTGAGGATCCTCTTCACTGCTCACTCATCATCTGGAGGAGTCACTGTCTTACCAAAATTAGCAGCTGGATTTGAGAGTTGTAAGGAATGTGGGATTATCTTTGGGGAGAGCACTGATTGGCTCTTCATATAGCCTCTGGCGTTTGCTTCCTGTGTCTAGGCAATGAACTGAAACTACAGAGTTATTCAGATTTACTGTGAGAGCCAATTGAAGTGAAAGGATACCAAGTATTTCAATACCATTTGTAGAATTTCAAGATGTTTTAAAGGAAGCTTTATACTCTTATTTTCCTTCCTTCAGATCCTGACTCTTCTTTAAACAGTAGAAATTTTTTTTTTCCATTCTCAGCCTTCTACCTGAACTTTTATTGCATGCTGGCCATGGTGTAGGGAATAGCACTCCCAATCATTGAATAACATTGCTTGAATATATTTTGAGGATCATTTCATTTAGAGTAAGCATATCTCTTCCTTTGCTTTATCATAGCTGCATAGAAATAGTGATGAAATATTCTTTTCCTCTTGTATCCCCTTTTCTTACCAGTAGGGGGCACCTGAGGATTTTAACTGTATCTTTTAACTCCTTTTTATTTCAAAGAAGCTACACCTAAGTTTTATCTAGATTTTTGTTGTTAATTCTCTCAGTTTTTGAGATTACAGTGACAACATCTCCTCTTTCCCTTTGTTCCCTTCAACCCCCCCATATACTCTTTCAACTTCATGGCCTCTTTTTCTTCCTAATTGAGGGGTGTGTGTGTGTGTGTGTGTGTGTGTGTGTGTGTGTGTGTACCAACTTACTTGTGTTATGTGCTTTTAGGTTAGTATGGTTTCTTATGAGTTTTCCAGACATCCTTATTGCTATTTTACCCTCTCTTCTTTTCCCATATTTATCTGTACTCCCCAGTTACAGGTCCGAATTTTGGATAGTTTGACATTCTTCTTACACCACCCAAGCAAGCTTTTTAGATTACTCGTTCAAAGAGACATCACTAATGCTCCATTATTTATCAGCAAATTCTCTTCCCCTTACCTTGGAAGCCAGAGTCCTTAGCTCTAATTTTCCAGGTCTAGTCTGCCTCTGTACTCCTGTCTTCACATCGATACCATGGTGTAACTGCTCCCAGTTCCTGGAACATTTGTGCTCATGCCCACAGATGCTCCAAGTCTTTTTGAAGTCATTTTCATAAAATTAGAACCCAATTGTTACCTCTGTGTCATTTAACACTCATGAATCCTGGTTTCTCCTCTGAAAATCAGCAAAGAATTTCTAAAATTCAGAAGCCCTGCATGGAAACCCTGACCTGTAACTTATTTCCTTCTGTCCTAACAAAATAAAATTATAGTGTGTTTTATATGATTCCAAGAACCCCCATCATTTTTCTAAACTTGCTGTAAATGACAAAGTATATAAGCAGATGCTCCACTTGCTACAAAACACTTTAGCCAGATAATTACATCACATCCGATTATATGTGAAATATTCCCTGACTTAGAATCTTTACAATATGGAATAGAAAAGAACATGTGACAAAATTTTCTAACAAAGATGAAAAATTACATTGAAACAGTTTTCTATGGTAACACTTATCACAGAAAAATTGAGAAAGAAAAAAAAGCATTGCTGTCACTTGGTAATGGCTGTGGAAGGTATAGTAGGCACAAAGTGGGCCATGATGAGAAATCCCAGGGAAACCACCAGGTAGAATAATTGTGATCCTCCTTTGCATCTGCTAAAAATGTCCAAAGAAGGCAGTGCAAGTCAGTTAGTGTCAGAAGATGACACATTTGTAAAACAGACCTCTGCTCACACTCCTGTGCCGCAGGTTAACTTGTGAAATGTGATGTTTACTCTGGGTTGAATTTCACCTCCTTTACTCTTGTCATGAATTCTTTTCTTCATCATGCCTTAAAAACAAACAAACTAACAAACAAAAACTTCCCAAGAACCGACTTTAGATTCTAAGCTTCCGTGACCTGTAAGAAGCCGCAGTTGAATGTAGAAAGATTAATTAATCGAAGCTATACCTCGCCAAATGACAAGCTGAAAAACTACCCAGGATCAGAACCCCATGTTCTTTGTATTCCGCAGGTGTGTTACTTAATAACTATATATTAAGTGAATATAATGTATAGATAAGTTTTATACCTGAGAAAACTTTCCTGTGGCAAACAGCTTGAGCCCTGATTATTTCCCTAGTTCGTGTTCAGACATGGGCAATGTGAAGAGTTTCAATGCAGTCTTCGTTTTCACTCAAGCTATTGGATAGTTGATTCTTTGTTGGTTCAACTCAGGCTTCCATCGCCTTTATAATAGACTTCATTTTTAAAACAAAACTATATTGTGTATAATTTTGCACTTGAAAAGCAAGAGCCTTCTGCTGATGGAGTGAAACCTACCAGCAACACTAAACTCGAAAATTTTTAGAAGTGGGTAGTGATAAAGGGCTGCTCTCTGCTTAGTGCTCATGTAGAAAACAAGATCCAGTCAAGAAAATGCCCCTTCTTACTCATCTGTCTGTTTTTTGTACCATGAGAAATTCAAAACTTTAGAGTAGCTATAGAGAAGGGAGAAAACAGCCAGAAGGAATAGAAAAAGAATTAATAATGAACTTGGGTAGAGTCACATGAAGATGACTCTCACTGGCAAACAATGAGACATTGTAGGGTTGCTGCTAAGTTATTGCTAAGAGATTTGGAATCCCAAGAAGCTGGAGTCTAATGTATGAATAATAAGAAAGCAATTGGTCACACACTGACTTAGGAATAATTCAGATATTGATTTAACAGTCAATAGGTCATGAGAATTCCATTATGTTACATTAGGCTGACCTTTTTTGATAGAGTTAAGCACTGATACAACCCTATCAAGGCTACCTCTTCTGTCCCTTGCTTGAAGTTCTTAGGGAGTTACACAGAACCACCCAATTTCCTTTTGTAACTCCCCTCACCACCTGCCAATGCCAGAGAAGGCAAGTCTGTGACCACTGCTCCTAAGAGTCCAGTTCAGCAGAGTGGTCAAAAGGTTTCAAGATATCTTTTGATTTGCATTGTGGTCAGGCCTGAGACCCTTCCCAGATCTCTGGGCAACAATGGTCTATCCTGATGTCTTCCACTCCATGATCCTATTCCAATTGCTTAGCTGTGGGAAGTGGTACAGGGTTCTATATCCAGAGAGTTATAACACAAATTGTATCCTGTTAGAAATTAGAATTATATATTAAAACATCTCTGCTTGCATTTTTAATATCTTATACTCAGAAGTTTAGCCACTGAAAATATCGAATTGTGTTGTTTTTACTACAGAACCAAGCCTATCTGTGTTCCAGTAGCATCTTAGGCAGTAAGAAAGCCTGAGCTGGTTCTGGCCAATGGCCAAGCCTGACAGGGGATTTCTTTCCTTCCCACATCACTACAGTGACCCTAATGCTCCTATAAGCAGATGCAAGAATTTCAGGCACCGAAGGGAAGTTTATTTTACTCACGGTAGAGCGTAAGGCAGTTAATCAGTTTTGAAAGCATATAGCTATCATTTGGATGCAGGGTTTTGAGCACGGCAGGACCTTCCTTGCTCTAACTGTGTTGGTTCTAAGGACCTAGAGTGTCCATTATGCCTTAGTCACCAAAGATCAACCTGAGGCAGCAGCTCCCATGTTCATGGTCTCATGCCGACGAAAATTAAAGGAATGGACAGGCGTGAACGTGAGCAAAGTGGAATGCAACCTGTCTTAAAAAATATTAAGGAAAAGTGGTCAATGGAGAGAAACTGAAATAGTGAGAGCCGAGAGAAACTGCTGAGAGCAGGAGGGCGTCCCAAGGGAGGAAAGGGCTGTCCCACTCATCTGTCTAGGAGGTTTTTTGTTTTCTGTGTATGTGTGCGTGTGCATGTGTGTGTGCGCGCGTGCGTGTGCGTGTGCGTGTGTGTGTGTGTGTGTTTATCACTGGTAGAAATTAGACAAAGGCTGGGGTAATCTTCTCTGAGGTTGGTTAATTGTCTGCCAACGGCAGGCCCACACACTCCACAATTATGTGCCGCTGATGGGCTGTGGTGCCCACTCAGTTAGGCGTGGTTGAAGGACTACCTCCTCTGCTCCTCACTTCAACCCGGTGTCCATCTCTGACTCCTTCTTTTTTAGTATTGGTTTTGACTGCCTGCTCGCTGTTAGTTACTTGTTCAGCATTGTTAGCATCTGACCTCGCAGGGGTTTCAAGTACTGTTAATTGTGTTAAGGTCTTTTTGTTTGCAGTACTGACAAATAGCCATAATAGTTCTCAATCTTAATTAATGCCGTGTCTCTGGGATGGGCCGGAGTCTCTTTCCTGAACTAGATGGAGGCTATCTTAGAAGCCATTCTTACTTAGTGTGTTATGATAAGCTGCATTATCAACAAGAATATATAAAAGAGCAGTAGTGTTGAGCATATAGCTCCTGGAAGGACAGGATGGGGCTAGACAGCTGGCCTGCGGACACTAGCCTTTTCTTTTCAGAGCCTGTCTGACTCTTACCAAGTACTCTTGGTTATCTCATACTCAATTGCAAGCTCCTTGCTTAGGTTTTTACCTCCTTGACTTAATACTAACATTCCCTTTTAACTCTACCATCTGTTTCTACTGTAACACGTATGAACGACTTGCATTGTTCACCATGAGCCTTTTCCCCTTACTACCTACACCAACATAGTTCCTGACTCCGTTCCTACTGAGTTCCAAGTGAATAACTTGGTGTCTGCCATCAGTGAGGGGGGAAACTGAGGCAATGCTTCAGGGCAGGAACTGTGCAGCTTACACCAAACAGAGACTAACGCATTTCCAATCACCGTCCTGATCACATCACTCACTGCTTCTGGCTTCTTTCTAGGCAGCACGGCAATCACTGCAATAAAAAACAAAGCCAGTGGCCCAGTGTCTACAGTTTAGCTTCTATGTTCTGGCCAGTTCCGTTCTCATCAAGCCCAATCCTGTGTAACCTCATTTGGCAATTTGTGTGTGTGTATATTGCAAAGGAGAGCGAGTCTTCTAAATGTTTTCTGACTTTCTTCTGAACAAACTGTTTTCACTTAGCCTAATATACTGAAGTTTCTTCCATGTTGCAGCATGTGTCCAAACTTCTGACACATTTCTGTTTTTGAGATTGAATAGTATTTCATGGTAAATATAGATCACATCTCATGTATCTACCCATTGCTGGCTTGCTTCTACCTATAGTTTTTGGGAATAACATTTCAATGAACATAAAGCTCTCAGAGGTACTGCTTTCAATTCTTTTGGATATAGACTCAAAGGAAATAATTTTTGAACTGTATGGCAATTCTGTGTTTAGGTTTTGGAAGAACCACAGGAGCATATTTTTAAAAATTGATTTTTAAAAATACAATATATTCTGATCACAGTTTCCCTCCCCCAACTTCTTCCAGATCCTTCCCACCTCCCCATCCACCCAAATCTCTCTTTATCTCTCATTAGAAAACAAACAGAAAAAAGAAAGTTAAAAAAAAGCACAAGAAACACATACAGACACAGAGATACACACATTTGCGCACACACAGAAACCACATAAAACATAAAATTGGAAACTATAATCTATAAACAAAAGACCTGTAAAGTTAAAAAAAAATACCCAGACAAAGCATTATGATACAAAAACCCTCCAAAAATATCATTGAGGTTGTTTTGTTAGCCATCTACTGCTGGTCCTGGGACCGGCCTTTGAGTGTGCTTTATATACAGTGAGACTTTATTGGAGAAAACCAATTATTCCTTTGTGAGCAGTTATTAATTGGAGATAGCTTCTGGGTTAGGGATAGGGGCTTGAGTCCACTTCCCCTCTGACTTCTAGGACCACATCTGGTGTAGACACATGCAGGCCCTGTGCAAGTTGCCACAGTCTCTGAGTTTATGTGTGAGTCAGTATTGTTGTGACTAAAAGGCTTGTTTCATTGGTGTCGTTCATCCCCAGTGGCTCTTACAATCTTTCTGATTCTTTTCTGCAGGGTTCCTATGGGGCAATTTTTGACAGTAGATGTACCATTATATATCCTTACCAACAACGCAAGTGTTCCTCTTCTCTCCTCTCCTCTCCTCTCCTCTCCTCTCCTCTCCTGTCCTTCCCTCCCCTCTCTTCCCCTCCCCTCTTCTCTCCTTTCTTTTCCTCTTTTTATTCACCCCTCCTTTCCTTTCTTCTCATTTGTCCTCTCCTCTCTTCTCCTTCCCCTCCCTTTTCCTTCTCACATCTCTTCCCTCTTTTCTTTCCTTCCTTTTCTCTCATTTCCTCTTCCCTCCCTTCTCCAATTTATCCCCTTTGCTTTTCCCCATTCCTTTCCTTTCCTTTCCTTTCCTTTCCTTTCCTTTCCTTTCCTTTCCTTTCCTTTCCTTTCCTTTCCTTTCCTTTCCTTTCCTTTCCTTTCCTTTCCTTTCCTTTCCTTTCCTTTCCCTTCCCTTCCCTTCCCTTCCCTTCCTTTCCCTTCCCTTCCATTCTATAACATGACTCTAATTGTTATAACTAAATGTTTCTTATTGAGTTTTAATGCATCTTCATTTTTGTCTTAGTTGGAGCTTATATTGCTGTCAAGAGACACCATGACCATGGCAACTCTTATAAAGGAGAACTTTCAGTTGGGTGGCTTACACTTCAGAGGTTTAGTCCATTATCATCATGACAGAGCCTGTCAGCCTGCAGGCAGACATGGTGCTGGAGGAGCTGAGAGTTCTACATCTTGATCGGAAGGCAACAGGAAGTGGACTGTGTCACCAGATGTGGCTTGAGCATAGGAGACCTGAAAGCCCACCCCCACATAACACACTTCCTCCAACAAAGCCACACCTCTTAACAGTGCCATTCCCTTTGGGGGCCATGTTCTTTCAAACCACCACAGTTTCATATCCCAGTTACTTGTTGCAGGTGCCTGCCTGGCTCATGTAAGAAACCATGATGCTAATTGATTTAGGTAGGTATTTTTGTGGTACGGGAGATTGAATACAGAACTTCATGTATGTGGGACAAGCACTCTATCACTGACCTACATCCCCAGCCCCTGAGTTAGGTTCTAGGGACAGAATTCCTGATAACTCCTTCCTTAATGAATGTTCCTTTTTCAGGGTCTGCAAAGCAGGAGAAAGTTTAAAGAATGACCCACGGATATAAGAAATCACCAACCCAGGTTTGCCAATGGTTCTGCTACAAATAGATTGACATTCTTGTTTTGGAAAATTTGAATCATTTGTGTAGGTAAGAAACAATTAGATTTATTAGGACACACATCCCACCCTCAAATTCTCTTATACATTATGTCAGGGAAGAACATACTCACATGGAGCAAGTAAGTTTTCAAAAGAAGACAGGAAGATATTATATTGCTTTTTTCTTTAGGTTCAACATTATTAGAACCTCAGATGAATTTAAGGGACCCTAAGCAAAGGAATTGTCAATAATTCATCTCAGGAGACCCCAATGGAAATTCAACATAATAGTCAAAGAAACAGGTGGCCTAGGCTCAACTCCAGAGTCCGATTCTGTAGATTTCTCCTGATAAAACATCTGAGTGTGTATGTTTGTGCATGTGCATCTCTCTCTCTCTCTCTCTCTCTCTCTCTCTCTCTCTCTCTCTCTCTCTCTCTCTCTCTCTCTGTGTGTGTGTGTGTGTGTGTGTGTGTGTGTACTGAGAGATCTATATTATTCAATATCTATAACATTAGATACCAAGGCCTAATACAAAGGTTTCCTCTGAGATACTCATGCTATTCCAGTGGGTATGGAAAGTGGAATCTTTTATTAAGCACCATCTTTAGTGAGTTGGAACTCAAGTAAGCTCTAGGGCTTGTTGATTTTAATGGTAATGAAAGCCTAGACACTACAAAACTTCTGGCCCCAGGGGAGCCTGTCTGGAGCTTTTGGAGTATTGAGTTAGGGTCAGGCAAACCTTAGGCCACCAAACTCCCAATACGCAGCCCACGCTCAAGTATTGCCAGACAGAATTGGTTTTATGAACTTACATTTAGCTAAAAGCAAACAGGGATGGATTCTGGAAAACATGAGATAGGTAAGGTTTGCTGTGGCACTTTGCTCTTCTGGTCAGTACTGCATATCAGCAAAGAGAACTCTCCTGACTTTAATATTACTTAACAGCTTTCCACTCAACAGCCCCGAGAAGGCAGAAACCGGAGATATATCTCTAGGAATTCTTAAAAAGACGACATCAATCATGAAGATGGAGTAGATGGCTGCCTGTTTTTCCTGTGGCCCAAATGTGATAGGATGACCACATGCAATGATAATAACAACAAAAAAAGAAATACCAAGGCTGCCCATGGTTTTAGAAAGAGATGGCTGGAGTGGGGTGATTTCTACACGAAGCAATTGAATGCGAATTTACTCAATGCCACCCTACTTTGCTCTCTCTCTTCACTTCTCCATACTTTGTCTGCTCCTTATAGATTTTGGAGAACTAGAGAAAAAATTATTCTTGTCACTTCTCAGCTTGCTATCTAACTTATGTTGATATTTCACTAATGTTTATACATTAACAGTTAAAAAGCACGTTCACTGATTCTCCCTGTAAAGACAGATATACCTATGCAATTACAGCTTTAGAGTGACAAGTCTGCTTCTTTTTTTTTCTAAACTTCTGCCTTCTGCTCTGCGTGTTCAGATGTGCACCCCCACAACACGGCTTTAAAGCATACCGTGCAGAGCTGTACAGGTCTGAATTCGAATCCTAGTGTCATTCACCGACTTTAGGGTTCCTTCAGCACGTTCTTTTAACTTTCTCACCCACTCCGCGACTTGGTATTGGTTTTTAACAAATCACACGTGCAAAGAACAGAGCTCAACATTAGGCCCACAGAGAGCAAAAGGAAGCTCAACCCATTTCCTCAGAGCAGCTTACCCAGTGCCTCTGTCTGAATCTGGAATAGGAGTTTGGGGACTGTGGCCTGTGAGTCATACCCCCCTATATATAAGTTGGGACCTGTAAGAAAACATGAGTTTGGGGCTGTGATAATGTGAGTTTACATCTCTCCCCTAATAACTTCATAGACTTTAACTTCAGAAAGTTTTCAGCAATAAGTTATAGTATCTGGGTGAGAATATGGCTCAACTGGTATAGTGGTCTGATCCCTGTCAGGTAAAATTACATTGAGAATTTAGAGAGAAAAAATGAAATCAAATCACTATCATAACACAACTTCTCATAAATACCATGAATTTGGCACAAATACTTCTGTCTGAAAAACACCTCTCATGAATCATAAGTAGTGTTAGAACACTGTTGAGATTGTGTGTGTTGTGTAGAGGTTAGCTAGAGAAGTGTGAGGCCATGTTGAAAGCAAGCAAAATGATTCATTTTGTGGGTGAGACGGTACAATGGAAGAGTTTCTACCTTCTTTCTTGTCCATACTCAGATGAATCCATGCCTTACTTAGACTGATGATGGTCCTGACATAGTAGATACACCCGGATATATCTAAATCTAGGTTTAATTTCAACACAAATCTTTGTAAGCATGAATGTGCAAGTGTGATAATCTTGCAAGTCAGTTCTATCACGAACGAAAAGGCAGACCTTGACTCTCTAACATTGGCAGGGAGTGAGCCCAGGGATTTTGAATTGGACTTTTCTAGGAGTAGAAAGCATGCCTCAGAAACAAGGGAACTAATGTGTGCTTTTGGAAATAGTAGGGGACAGAGATTCTGACCTCAGGAACTTCTGATTTGAACTGGCTAACTGACAACGTCTCAAGTGTGATAAACTATTTGGACATGATGGCTGCTGGGTGTTTGTTTTATAAACAGAGACTGAGACTTGCCCTCAGAGTATTGGCATTAAATACAGCCAACTGTGTTCAAAGGGAATGGCAAGAATATGTTCAGTGAGTCAGGGATGTCCTTAGAAGAAAAACATTGAAAGTGTCATTGGAAAGAAATGTGAAGCGAGAGCAGATACCAGCTTGGGTTAAGTATAAAGAAACAGATGGATGAAAGATAAACAGATCAGTAATATGAACAGTTAATGTCATGTCTGGTATTAGAGAAGCACTCTACAGGTACAAAATCACAGATGTGAAGAGATTGGGAAGGAGTACATAGAAGAAAAATGATGTGACTTTCGATCGTTTCAGACAAAATTAGCATAAGTTATAACAAAATGGGAATGTAAGTCAGCCATGTGCTGGTGAATAAGCACACTGCTTTGTGTCCTTCAGGATCACTAATTTAGCAGGTTCTTTTTAGTCTCCAATACTCTTTAAAATGGTATAAAATGGAAATAACATACTTTCCTAAGGCTATTGGAAATAGACGAGCAAACCTTTGATACATTATTCCATATAAAGATATGAATAAGATGAATAGAAACCATACAAGAAAAACAACAACAACAACAACCAAACCCAAACCCAAATCAAACCAGCCAAGTGACCAACCAACTGAAAACTGTAGATTGAAGGGAAAGACCACAAAATCGAGAATGCACAAAAAGAGGTGAAAGATACCAATGAAGCCCCAAAGGTGGTCCTAGTTCAGAATCAAGGGACACCAGAATGGTGAAGCAGGCTAGCAGGATAAGGGGAAAGCATCAAGACTTGTCTAGTTTACATGCTCACCTCCATCTGGCTCCAATTACAACAGCTGGCCCTGACCTCTGTCCCAGGAAAACATTCCAAGAACAAGTCTATAACTCAGCCTGGATAAATAATAGTTTCTCCAGGGGAAACTTAGTAAGAACTATTGACACTTGGGACCTCACACCAGACCAATTCACTTTGAATCTGAAAAGCAAAAACTGCACATCAGCCCCAGTTTGGATATACAAATAATTTTCCATCTTGAAAACATGTTCTCCCGGATGTATACCTCCTAAGCAAAACACAAGATATAAGGGTAATGAGAAAGGAGATGGTAAAGTTTAGAGTGGATTTCTAGTAATTACTGATAGTCTAGATGGCTTGACATAATCACAAATAAATAATTACTAAAAATGATTTTGAAAGTGAAGACAATTTAGTAACAACTGGGTATTAAAAGTTTAGATTGTTTCATTCAACCATGAGAAAAGGTTGTGGAAGAGGAAGTCAGAGGAAAGTAATAGTGAAAAGAAGAAAACCTGCAAGTCTTTCTGCTCCTGAGAAGATAAAGACCTGATGAAGAAGCAACTTTTAGAGAAAATCTGTATTTAAACTTTGACAGCAGTATAGTGGTTAAATGCTGGAAGATTCAAACACTGGTAGGGTAACTGAACCAGCTAGGGAGTTTAAGAAGGTAGAGAAGGCATTGTCATTTAATAAACAGTATGAAACTTAATAAGAAATGATATGTAAAGAAATTTGTCAGGAAGGTTCAAATACATCTGTAATTATTAAATATAAGTAGGCTGGGCTTTCTTTTAGAAATATAGCTTAAAATAATGGGTAAAAATAGAAACAACAAAAATTCATCTATAGGAGCTGTTTGTGAGTACTACAGCTCACACAAGAGCAAGAAAGGAAAAAGTGAGTGGGAAAGAGCTGCTTGGCAAATTTTAACAAGACATTGTGAAAATGTTGGTGTCAACAAGAAGAGAAAGGTAACCCCAAGTCACAGCATGTAAAGGTATCAGTACGCACTGTAGAAGGCAAGTACAGCTGTGAAAGAAGATTGAAACCTAAGAATAAAAGGGGAAAAGTTGTCAGGGCCTGGTGTAGTGATGAATACATTTAATCCTGCACTCCGGAGGATCTCTGTGAGTTTGAGGCCAGCCTGGGCTACAGAGTGAGTTCCAGGATAGCCAGGGTGATGTAGAGAGACCCTGTGTCAAACAAACAAACAAAAACCACCTGCCCCCGATTTAAAAAAAAAGGCAAAAATTATTAAAAAACGAACAAACCCTCAAAACAAATAAACAAACAGCAATGACAAAAACAGACCCTTTATGGGGGAGTCTTGGGTGTTTTAGCTTAAGATGACTAATACATTTTTTTAAAAGAATTGAGGATCTACTTACACAACACATATATTTTCTCTCTAAGTAAATCCCGGGTCAAAGAGAAAAAATAAATCTAATATTTCAGAAAGCAACGTATCCTGAACTGGTCATCTCCCCGTGACGTGATTGGTGCCTAGCTCAATTGTTATCAGAGAGGCTTCAGCGAGCAGCTGATGGAAACAGATGCAGACCCACAGCCAAACACTAGGTGGAGCTCGGGGAATCCTGCAGAAGACAGGGAGAAAGGATTCTAGGAGCCAGAGGAGTCAAGAACACCACAAGAAAACTTCCAGAATCAACTAACCTGGGCTCATAGGGGCTCACAGAGACTGAACCGACAACCAGGGAGCCTGCATGGGACTGACCTAGGCCCTTTGTGTATATGTTACAGTTGTGTAGCTTGGTCCTCTTGTGGGACAGGTAACAGTGGGAACAGGGGCTGGGTCTGACTCTTTTACTGACTTTTGGGACCCTACTCCTCATACTGGGTTGCCTTGAACAGCTTTAATACATGGAGAGGTGCTGAGTCTTACTGCAACTTGATATGCCATGTTTTGCTTATAGTCATGGGAGGTGGGAACAGGGAGGTGGGGGTGGGGGGGGTGGGGTGGGGGAAGGGACTGAGAGGAGAGGTTAGCAAAACTCTGGAAATAATTACCCGGTTTAACAGCTAAAAGAAAGAAAATTGTCTTAATAGATGTCAAAATAAAATGTCTATCAACTTGATTTTTTGGATGTTTGTAAATACTTTAAAGAAACTCAACAAATAAAAGTAGATTCTTCCGTACTTTGCAATTTCCCGAACATTCACAGCCTTTTGCTTACCCCTACATCAACAAGGATTTTGTTTGATTGAGTATGAAAAACAAGTCTGCTTTTTCCTACTCATCCTTCATCAATTGTTGTCAACGTTGATAGAATTGTACTGTCACAGTTGCAATAACAAAGAGGTCAAACAGATTTTGTACCGAGGGCAAGTTATTTTTCTAAATGTAAAACTGGACCCATGGTGGGCATTATCCTTAGGTGACCAAAGAACCACAGCCTCGGTCAGTGCGAGCCACAGCAGGATGGGGCGATTGGCTGAAGCCCAGTAATTCGTAGGCCGCGCTGCCAAATACACGCTCACATGTGGCTGCCGAGTGCTTGGAATGAGTTTAGCATAATTAAGGAATGGAAACTTTAATTTATTTCCAACTAGCTATAAGTAAACTACAAAAGTAACTGCACTGAGGACAAATTGAATGTCCGGGTCTACTTTACCAACTGCACTGCTTTTCATAACCCTTTATCAGACAATGAATCCTAATTTTATAAATAAAGATAGAGTACGTTCATGGGCTATGTTGTGTTAATTCAGTACATCTACACAAATGTGCTCTAATCTAACCAAGGTAACAGCATTTCTACTTTTTCAAATATTAGTCATTTTTATGAATTAGGGATTTTGTATTTTCTAGTCATTTAAATTTCATCCTGTATTGTTTTAACCCACGGTTACCCTATTGTTCTAAAGAGAACCAGATATAAATCCCCAACACGCTATTGCTGTGTTACTAATTGAAATGTTTATGTCTCCTCCCCTGTACTCTTTCCAGTCTCTACGTGAGCATCACTCCGCCATTCCATCCCATAGTTCTGTAAGACTGAATCACTACTTCCCACAGATGAATGGAAAATTGGGATGTTTATCTTTATGTATCTAGCTTATTTCACCCAATACACTGGCCTCCAGTTCCATCCACACTACTGAAAAGGACAATTGGAATAATTTCTCTACCCTTATGATTAAACAGTGTGTGATTAGGCTTTGGCCACACACATTTTCTTCATTCACTAAGGGGATTCTGGGGTGAAGTAATATTTTATTTACTTTAAACAGTACTGCAATAAACGTGAGAGTGTACAGGTTTTTTGTTTGTTTTGTTTTGTTTTTGGCATAATGATTTCACCACGGGTGTCTACCCAGGGGCAGAAATGCTAGGACATATGACAATTCTATCTTTAGTTGTTGAAGAATCATACTGTTTTCCACAATGGCTATACTAATAAACATTCCATTCCCTTCAACAGCTTATGACTTGTTATTCGTCAGCATGTGTTATTTTTGTCTTTTTGATAATAGCCAGTCTAATTGAGATGAGACATGTTTTTTTTTTCTCTCTCTCTCTCTTTTTTTTGTGGCTTGATTTGGGTTTTCTTGCTGATTAGTGAGACTGAGTAATTTTTTCATTCATTTGTTGGTTATTTATATGTCTTCTTTTGAGAGATATTTTGGTTCCTTGGCCCATTTTATTGGATTTTTTTTGATTGGCTTTTTGAATACCTTTATATTTTCTGAGCATTCACCTTTGCCGGATGGTTCACAATGATTTTCTTATTCTGTGGGTAATCTTTTAACTCTGTTGACCATTTCTCTTGCTGTGCTCAAGCTTCTTAATTTCATATAATCCCATTTGTTTTTATCTTCGCGGCCTGAGCTTTGGGTCCTATCTAAAAACCTTCTCTCTCAGCCATGTCTTGAAGTGTTTCTCTGTTTTCTTGAAGTCATTTCATAGTTTACAGCTTAACATTTGCCCCTTGATTTAATGTTGTGTTGAGTTTTGTGAATGGTGAGAGGGAGGGGCCTAGTTTCATTCTTCTGGATGCGTAGATCCAGTCTTGCCAGCACCACTTACTGAAGAGAGCATCTTCTATTCTTGGCGTCTTTGTCAAAAATCTGTTGCTTAGATGAGTGTTGGCTAATTTCTGTTGTCTCTATTCTGCTCCATTGTTCTGTATTCTTCTTCTTTCAGCAACACTGTGTCTAGTTCTGTTGTATATTTCCATGTCAGAACTGTGATGCCTCTAAATTTGTTATTTTTTTTCCCAGGATCACTTTGGCTATTCTGAGCCTTTTGAAGGATTTTTAAAATTATATTTACAAGAACAAAGCCTTTTGTATTTTGATGGGAGTATATCTATTCTATAGAGTACTTAGACTAATATGGCCACTGTTATAAAAATAATTCTTATGATGCATGAACATAGGGAAACTTTCATTTATTATGTCCTCTTTAATTTCTTTCATCCGTATTTTGTTTTTCATTGGAAAGAAGAACTTAGTTCCTCAGTTAAAAACTTTGCTAAATATTTGTAGTTTTGTAAATAAGACTGCCTTTCAATTTCATCACTGCTATATAAAAATGTTAATGTTGGACCAGTGAGATAGCCAGTGGGTAAAAGTACTTGCCAAGCAAGCATGACTTGAGCCTGATCCCCATTTCCCATGTGGAAGGAGAGAACCAATTCCCCAATGTTGTCTTCTAGCCTTCACATCTTCACATCTTCTCTCTCTCTCTCTCTCTCTCTCTCTCTCTCTCTCTCTCTCTCTCTCTCTCTCTCTCTCTCTCCTCTCTGTAGCACGAATCTTAAAAGTTCTTATTAATAAAAACAAACCCGGAGCCAGGTATTGAGGTGAACTCTGAAAGATCAGAGAAACAACAGTCCACATCGAACCTCACCTTGCCAATTCCTCAGCTGATCTCATTTCCCTCAAACTGGAAGCCTCTGAGTCCTCGTCCAAACGGAACTCAGCTGAACTGCTGCTAAAAGCTAAAAGCTTAAAAAGGCTCTAGTTCCTGGTCCTTATGCTTAATATAACTTTCTGCTTCCTGCCATCACTTCCTGGGATTAAAGGCATGTGTCACCATGCCTGGCTGTTTCCAGTGTGTCTTTGAACTCACAGGGATCTGGATGGATCTCTGCCTCCAGAATGCTAGGATTAAAGGTGTGTGTGCCACCATTTTCTGGCCTCTGTGTCTGTGGCTGTTCTGTTCTCTGACCCCAGATAAGTTTATTAGGGTGCACAATAGCACAATATATTGAGGGACACAATATCACCACTCTTCTCTCTCTCTCTCTCTCTCTCTCTCTCTCTGTCTCTCTCTGTCTCTCTCTCTCACACACACACACCTCATATGCACAACAACAATAAAAAATAAAGTATAATAATTAAAGCTCCTGACTTAGGTATGTCATCTTTAGATTCTACAACTTAATTTGTTTGTGTTGTAACAGACTTTTTCAAAATGAGGTATTTAGATTTTTCTGTGTAAAATCGTGTCATCTGCAAAAAATTGGAAAATTTGTCTTCTTTCTTTCCAATTTGGATAATTTCTTTTTTCTTTCTTTTGCTGATTGTACTTGCTAAGATTTCAGCATTAGGTATGAGTAGTGAACATGGGCATTCCTGTCTTATTGCTTTCCTTTCTTTCTTTTTTAAATTTATGTGTTTATTTATCTTACAGATGACAGATTCTACTCTCTCTTCCTGACCAGTTTCCCTTCTCATTGCTTTCCATGGAGGAAATCTCCCAACTCACACTCCTTTATATTTCTGTGGTATTCCTTCTGATATGTCCACATCCATCCACGCTGTTATTTAACAGGATCCTGCCTCTTTTGTTCCTCATTAATCTAGATAAAGGTTTTCACATTTTGTTTATTATTTAAAAATATCAAGTCTATTCTTCATTGATTGTTTCATATTCCTTCATTTCTTCACTGATAATCATTATGTCTTTCCTTCTAATGCATCTAACTAAGAGAATAAGGCCAACGATTGGCACATCATTCCCAAGACACAGTTATCTTATTCAGAAAAGATGCAAAGGACTTTGCAATAGCCTTAAGCTTTCAAATATGCTTAACCTGGGGTTGATCAAAATAGAGAGTATCCTGCTGGGTCTGAGCTAAGCTAATCAACTGTTACTTTTAAAACAGTGGTTAGTTTTTTCCTGAGTCTAGAAATTAAAAACAAGCAGAATCTATTTCACTGGCTGAGATTTCCATAGCTGCAAGGCGATAAATTTTGCCAACAAAATTGACTCCTGGACTGCATCTTAGTGTGGTCCAGAGCACAGACCCAAATCTGGATAATGGGTAGGTACATGCTAAATGGCTAAATTTGAGACAATTTGTTTCATGGTAATGGGAAACTAACAGACATCCCTGTGTAAAATAGACCCTACCTACTCACTGGGTTCCTTTTTCTTGATTTGATTTTCTTCATAGCTCAGAAATCTCTTACACTCTAAATTTAATGTGCACATATGGTTTTATTTTAGTCTCCTCCCTACAGAATAAGACCCTTATGTGCAAATATTTTGGTCCCATTTGTTTACGTTCTATCTCCAGTACTTAGAAGAGAGCCTGGAGCACAAGCATTGATGTATATTTGTTCCACTTAAGTATAATGGCATTCTCTGTTCTCCCTGCTACTCAGCTAACCTTCAGACTTCTCCAAAAAAGTATTTTTTGTTTCTCTTCAGTTTCTATCTTAAAAGGAATTTACCTCTCATCAAAAAATAAAATCATAGTAATCAACACTTCAATGATGGAGGTTCACTAATAATCTCAAAGTATAGACAAATGTGAGATTGTCAGATGAATTATTCATAAATGGAATATGCATGTGAAGAAGAAAATTGGAGGGTTTATTTTGTACTGTCCTTCTAGAGTGAGTAGAAGATAGAAAAATCCTTCTAGGTACATAAATACACACATACATGAGTAGAAAAGCACGCAGAGTTTGTGATCATTGGTGTAGAAATGCTGAAGCGTTTTCAGGTTGGGATGCAACTTTTATGTCCACTGTATGAACTGAACACTCCTTTCCAGCTATGTTTGCCTCTAGTAATGCATGAACACTAAGAGTTCCCACCTAGCTGCAAATCAGGTCCATAAATATTTTCATCAGATTGCATTGCCTGTGACATGGTTGACACTAACCCAAGGCTTTTAATAAAAACTGTTGGATTTAAATAATTGGATGTAACTGGTTCTGGTCTTGGAACTTACAGGAAGAAAAGAGGCAAACTCATGAGAGAAGATGTCTTCTGCCGTTTTTGGAGAAGTGCTTTGGTAAGATGAACTAGATCTCTATGGTGTCTTACAGCTGTTTTCACCCTTCAATGTATAGAAGAATAACTTCATATTAGGGACCTTGGCAGCTCTTTTAGGAATAAAGTTGTTAGAAATAGGAGCATGTGTTTGAAAATTAATGTGGTAAGCATGCTTTGAGCATTTCTCTGACATCAGGAAAGAGTGGGAATAATTTGTAATACCTGCACAAAAGGATTGTGCAAATGTGACGACAGACCCTGGATTTTCTTGCAAATTGACTGTACAGACTTGCATTCATCTTTGTCCTTTTCTTTTCGTACCTACTCTCTGATTAAACCAGAAGTGAGCCAATGACACCTATCCATTAAAAAAATTAGCATACCAGGCTAGAGAGATGCTTCAGTGGTTAACAGCACTTGCTGCTCTGACAGAGGACCTGAGTTTCCTTTCCAGAACCTATTTTGGGCTGCTCACAACTATCAGAAACAGCAGCTTCAATGGATCTGATTCCCTTCCTGGCCTCCACAGGCACTACACTTATGTGTACAAATCCACAGACACACACACACACACACACACACACACACACACACACACACACACACTTAAACAAAGCATGCTTCCAAATTGTTCCAGCTATAAAAATTGTAGCATATTCATCTGTGAGAGGACTGATTCTTCTGCACATTTAAAGCAAACAATTCCTAAGTGTCTTATTTTGTTTAACAAGACAATGATGTCTACAAAACTGTAGATTTCCTTTAAAATGTATGAAAGAAAATAATTTTATCTTTTTTAACTAAAATATTTGTTCTCAAATTAAATTTTTAAAAGATTAATATGCATTTAAGAACTTGTTTTTGAATTAAAATTTTAAAAGATTAATATGCATTTAATTACTTGTTTTTGGTTCTTTCTGTACAATAAGTAACTCCTTTGAACAATAAGCAATATTGATAATTTACATTTTTTTGTTAAGAATCATAATGCAATGCTAGACAATTCAGGAAAAAATCTTTTAAAGCCACATGACTGATTTTGTTATAATGCATATATATGGATATCATTCGCTGCTCAGGTTTACCACAAACAAAAAGCACTGAATGACTCGGTCAGAACCTCTGGGTGAAGAATTCTAGGCTTCTTCAGGCACAGTTTGAATATTTAATAAATTTCCTTAAAAATTATCAGAAACAATAAAGCGATTTTTGTATGCAATTTGACTGTTAGTGCAAAGCCCAGCTCTCACCTTCAAGAGAATGATACTTTTTTTATACTGAAGTAAATATGTGTCATCATGATTCAGGAACACAGACTCTTGATTGCCTGGATAACATGTGACAATGGATGTGACTATGACTTTTGTAGTTACATAACAAAAGAAAGTAATAAAACCAGGCAGTTTTCAAATATATCCATGGGAACCACCAGCCAGGTGTGTTTTAGCAAGGCAGGAAAAACTCTGATATATGTTCCAGATACTATTGGAGGACCCTCTTAGCTCCAGAGTAGTTAGCATCTAGTGCTCTGATGAGTTAGTACAACCTGAAGATTTTACTTAGTAGCTGAAATGATGTTAGAGCAGGCACAGATGCAGACAGTGAATGGCTTTTAAGGGGAAGAAAGACAGTTCAAGTTAATTTGGCTCTGGATTAGCAACATTCCAACTCTGTAATAACAGTTCTAATTACTCAGACTTGCAGAATATTTAAGAATGGACTTTTGTTCTGGAGTCTTTAGTTCACATGATACATCCAGACTTATTTTTTCTGTACCCTCAAGTCTTTCTAAACTATTGTTTCTTACATAGAACAAAGGAAGTATCTTTCCTGTTTTTCTCATTAAGAGAAATAATACTAGAAAACCAACTGATAGCAAGAGTAATTCTCTGTCCTGTATGTCAGATATATGTTGAACTCTTTGTGTGTATTTGTTCATGTGAATGTCATAAAAGTCCTATGATGTCAATGTTATTGATGTGCCATCTTTACATACAAGTAGAGAAACAGAGACCCGGTGCCATTGCTATGGTTTCAAGGCTGGGAACTGACAAAGCCAGAGGTGGATATTGGCAGTTTAATAAAAAACCTATAGTCTTTACTATGAAAATCACTGTATAATAACTTACCCATTGATTGCATCTGTTATACTAACAACATTTTGAATTTATAGAGAAATATAATGATTTACAAGTGTAATGAATATATTTTATACACACACTATAAAACAATAATCTTACTCTTCCTTTAATTTCAATATTTTTCTAATGTAGTCTAATGATTTTTGAAAATATTGTATACTAGTTTACAGAAACTTCCATGGGCTGCTGTGTAGAACATATACTTTTTGGTATTTGGGTAGAATATTGTATAGATATCTCCTAGGTCCATTTGATGTATGATACTATTTAATGTTGTTTCTCTGTTTATTTTTTTGTTCAGATGATCTGTCTATTGGAGAAAGTGGGGTGTTGGAATCACCCACTATTACTAAATTGGATTGAGTCTTTGTCTTTAAGTCTAATGTATTCATTTTATGAAATTGAGTGTACTAGTGTTTGGTTATATAGTTAGAGTATGGTGGGAGGATGCCTAGTGACAGAGAGAGGAGCAGGCTATATTATTAAATAGGACAGCCAAACAGTATTCATTAAGATGGTTTTTGTGCACAAAGGTTGAAGGAGATGAACTTAGCCAGCCATCTTTCTGAAGAGAGTGCTCCAGGGAGGGGACAGATAATTCATGGCACCAAGTGGGAAAAGTAGGAGTTCAGGTTTGGCCATGTTATGTTTGACTTGCTGTCAGACAGTGAAGCACAGATAGATCTTGGGTTAGCAGTTGTGTATATGGCCTGGAGCTTGGAAGTAAGACCTGGACTCAAGATAAGTTAGAAACATTCACACGGAAATGGAGAATCAACCTGAATTTTGGTTGAAATCACCAAGAAGATATAGCTATGAATAGGCTGAAGTCAGCCTTGAGATGATTCAAAATTAAGAGGTTGGGAGAATCTGAAAACAAGAAGGGAGACTGAGGAGAGAGAGGGCCACTGAAGAACAAAGGAAGAGGAGCACAATTACTTTGCTTCATCTCATTGATACCATTGACTATGCTGGTTAGTTTTTCTTTCTACTCTACATATCCAAGGGTCATCTGGGAAGAGGGAAAGGCCTCTGTCAGATTGGCCTGTGTGGACATTTTCTTAATTGATGATTGATATGGGAGGGCCTTTGATCGTGCCACCTCTGAGCAGGTGATCCTGGGCTGTATAAGGAAGCAGGGTGAGCACACCATGGGAAGCAAGCCAGTAAGCAGTGTTCTTCCTCCATGGTTCCTGCCTTTGCTTTGGTTCCTGCCCCCAAGTTCCTTCCCTGAGTTCCAGCCATGACTTCCCTTCATGATGGGTTGTAATCTGGAAGATGAAACAAATTATTTCCTAAGTGTCTGGGTCCAGCCCCGACCTGTTGAAGGGTTCTTGGAAGGAGGAGTGAAGAATTGAGAAATAATAGGAAGAAATATAGATGGAGACGGAGAGAAAGACAGAGATGCACGGTAGCTTTGGGAGGGCTCTGGGTCAATACCAAGTTGTCCTGAGTTTAATCATGATGGGCTTTTTATACATCAACAAGGGGAGGGGCAAAAAACCTCCCCCTTCAAGGTTGAGGTATAAAGAACCAACAAGTATAGATCCTTCAAAATACCTGGTAACTACACCTTTGGCCAAATCATCCTATTATGCAGCCATGCTGGGCAAAGCAAGCTCGGACTTCCTGACCATGAGTAAGACCTTCCTAGGGAGCCTCTGTGGGCCCCTACACCTAAGTAGCCTTTGCTCATGGTATTTTTATCACAGCAATAGGAAGCAAGCTAAGGTGTTGACTAATGTGGATGAGTTTCAAATATTATTTGCTGTACCCAATGAAAGTCATATTCTTATTAGAAACACAGAAATAAAGTGAACCTGGCAAAAATTACATGCACACACAAACATAAAGCTAGGGAAACTACCTTGAGAGAACTTTACCTTTACCAACCAAATAAAGCCTGTTTTTCTCATATTTTTTAGGCAACAATCTAATTTTAACACTTTTTGTTAAAGCAAGATTTTAATCCTCAAATTTTATTGAATTCTCAGACCAGAGTCTGAGATGAAATGACAACAGTCCTTTGCCATCTGTTCTAGTCTTCTTTCTGGTGCTGTGGTAAAACACTGATCAAAACCGACTTGGGCCAGAAGGTTTATTACATATCATACTTTATTTTACGGTCCATCATTGAGGAAAGCCAAAGCAGGAACTTAAGGAAGAAACATGGAGACAGGAACTGAAGCCCAGACAACAGAAGAAGGCTACTCATGGGTTCCATCTCAGGGAACAGGCCTTAAATCCAACCAAAAGTAGTTGGTTACTCCCCTATCATCCATGCCACTGCTACGCCAGTGGGTATATTTTGCAGACATGTCATTATTATAACTCACAGCATTCTTAGCTGGGTGAGATCAAAGATTTGTTTTCTCCTCTAGTATTATATATAGCACCTTCTAGCACCACAAATGCTGGTCAGCACTCACTTCCCAGCTACCCGGCTGTTTGCTTCTAAAAGCTCACTGGTGAGTCCCTCTCAGGCTTCCTCTTTACCTAGAGTTATTATGCACCTATGTGATGGCAACCGATTTCTAATGACTCATTGAAGTAGATTTTTTTTTTTTTTTTTTTTTTTTTTTTTTTGGTTTTTCGAGACAGGGTTTCTCTGTGTAGCTTTGTGCCTTTCCTGGAACTCACTTGGTAGTCCAGGCTGGCCTCGAACTCACAGAGATCCGCCTGGCTCTGCCTCCTGAGTGCTGGGATTAAAGGCGTGCACCACCACCGCCCGTCCAAAGTAGATTTAAAGGCCTAAACTGGGACATCTCTAAAAGGCCACCCCAGCTTCAGGGCACCCACAGGATTCAATGAACCCTTCATTCTGATTGGATTATAGATTTACTTCTTCTTCCTTTAATGAATGGTTGTCAACCGGGGGAGATTTTGGTCTCATGGGACAGCTGGTAAGGTTTGGACACAATTTTGGTTGACAATCATTACAGCATTGAAGAAGGATGACTACTGGCACCTGGTCTATGTGGCATTTACCCACCAACCCCACAGTTCCCCAGAGTTTTCTTAAGTGCAAGCAGCAGGAAATATTAGATAGAAGGATTTATATGGCGGAGATAAACAGATAGAAAATACAGGATAGCCTTGAGAGGGCCTGGAACCTATTCCAATGAGCCCTGACTGCCTCTGCCCCAGGGTATTTATAGAAACACCAAGGGGTGGAGCAAAAGACCTCCACCCCAGCACAGCTAAGTGCAGACCATCTCAGAGACCTGCACTCGGGCCCGTAGTCCTAATCATCCTCTCTATGCAGACCTGCTGAGTAAAGCCATGAGGAACCTGAAAATGGGCTCCCACACCGGTCAGGTATGGTGTTTAATTTCTCACAATGCATAGGACACTCCTGTGCATCAAACTGGCCCAAATATCAGTAGTATGAAAGCTGAGAAGCATGGGCAAGGTTATATTCATAGGAGTTGTTCCTATTAGCTTCCCATGACAATTCTCTTACATGTCATTCTCAGAATTTGAACCCAACCCACAGTAGCAATGTATATCTGAGAATTATGAAGCAATTCCAGTATCCTAGTTAGTATTTATATGTTTGCCAGCACTGGCATTGTGCATACTAAGGTTATCTGTTGGGAAAGAAACAGATTTGCTTGTGTAGTATGTATTGTTACTTCATTGAAGCTAAAAGAATATAAACCAAAAGATGAATCAATAAAAAATCCAATGATTTTAAACATGGAGGCATTGTGCTCTTTACTAGTTTAAATTCAAACCTGGGAAGAACAAGTCCTGCTCTAGGAAGTACTGGGGTGGAGAGTTATTTTGAACACTTCCTTCTTTAAAGGTGGAAAATGGCATAAAGAAGGACATATAGTAAGAAGAGACTCTTTATTGTCAATGACATCAGCAACTAAGACAAGTCAACTGAAGAGAAATAGTGAGTAGCTGAATCATCAAAATTATCCCCTCCCCACAGAGAAATAAAGGCAAAATTCTATGAAGAGGTTCCTCAGAATAAGGAAATCTGTTGTTTTTCATGTGGAGAATGTGTAACTTTCTCATAATTAACATTATGAGAACACCAAGGATGCAGGCTGACAGAGTTCCAGGGCAGCATACAGAAGAACACTGAAGAGTTTTCTGAAACAATAAACATGCTACTTACCTTTCTCTGTGAACAGATGTTCATTAAGTCAGAAGAGAAATTATTGTTCTTGAGACACCTGAAAATGAAAACAGAACATACCCAAACCCCTGGGGTGTAACAAGAGCAGCTAAGAGGGACATCTATAGCATTGAAAGTATACATAAAAAGCTAAGATTTTAAATAAACAGCCTAATAATGAATCCCAAGGACTTAGAAAGGCGATGATAATCTAAATCCTAAATCAATAGGAGATCATGGCAGATATAAATAAAACATAGTTTGAATGAAATACAGGAGATGAGTGAAACCAAAAGGTGTTTTTTTGACAAGTTAGAAATGGCCAGATCTTTAGCAAGATTAACTCCTTAAACATTGAAGACGTGACAAATTAAATTAGAATTAAAAAGGACATATTACAATTGAAGTCACAGAAATAAAATGGATTAGGAATTGTTTTGAAGAAGATACATGGTAACAAATTAGAAATCTATAAGAAATGGAGAAAATTCTGGGAACATATAGCCCTACCAAAATTGAACCAATAATAGTTTTAGAAAAAAAAACTAACTTGACCAATATCAACTAGTGATACTAAATTAGTAATACAGTCTCCCAACAAAGAAAAGTCCAAGTGGAATTATAGCTGAATTTTAATAGAACTTTTTCAAAGAATAGTTTTAAGTGTGTACTTATCAAACTATTCCATCCCATGGGATTGAAATTGAAGGACTATATCTAAACTCATTCTGGGAAACCAGCATTGCCATGATACTAAAACCTGGTATGGGAAGCACAAATAAAGAAAACTCTAGACCAACATATTTGATGAATATAAATTCAAAAATTATCCACAAAATACTGGAAACAAAAAAATAACCTCCAAAGATCACACTTGGCAGTCAGGTTGGGTTTCTATGCAGCACAAAAAATGTCATATAACACACAAAGAGAGTAAAAGATAAAAATCAATTATTTCAGCAGACACATAGCAAACATTTGATAAAACTCAACATCCTTCCATGAGACTAGCTCCTAGCAAGTTAGCATAATGGATATCATCATAATATAACTGTACACAGTAAGTCCACAGTTACCGTCTCACTGAATGGGAAAAATCTGAAAATATTTCCCATGACAACCAGGAAAAAGACAAGGACGCCCATTCTCAACAATATCATTCAGTATAATGCTAGAGTCTTCAGACAGCATGATTATATATGAAAAAGAAAAAAACATGAAATTAGAAACAACCCAAATAAGAAACAAGCCCAATTATTCTGTTTGTAGATAAGTGTATCTGTCTGTTTCTATCAAAATCTAAGGAATATTCTAAAAGACCTATAGAAAAGATAAATGGATGGAGTGAAGTAGGGGTACAAAGCCAACATAAAAAGCCATCTACTCTTCAGTGTATTCGTGATGAATTTTCTGAGAAAGAAATTGTGAACACAATCCCTTGTGTTAGACCTGAACAAATGAAAACCATAAAATATCAAAGAGAAATTGAAGGAGGCATTAATAGGCAGAAAGACAATTCATGTACATATTCTGGGAGAACTCTTGTAGTTAAAATGCCCACAAAACCCAATCATGCTACAGAGTCAATGAATTCTCATCAGGAAGCAACATTCTGCACAGAATTAGAAAATGGAAGCACAAAAATCTCCCAACAGTAGAAGTGATCTTGAGTAAAAAGACCAAAGCAAATGGCACTGGCAAAAACTAGACACGTAGGCCAGTGCGCAGAACAGTAAACTCAGAAAGAGCCTCAATGACCTATATTTAACTAATAATTGACATAGGCTCTGACAACCCGCATTAGAGAAAGAAAACACAATGTTTATAATTAATGGTGCTGGAAAAGCTGGATAACTGTATGCATAAAATTAAAAAATTGAAACTTGATACTGTAGGCAATAACTTTAAGGATAGGTTCCCAAAGGACAGGAAACAAAAGGAAAAGCCGAGAAAAAGAACAGTATACTAAAGAGTTTCTACAAAGCAAAGAAGCAATTAATAGAGAAAAAAAAAGAAGCATGGGGAAGGTATTCTTCAGCTATTCTCTGACAGAGTGTTAATGCTCAGAATACATAAGGAACTTCAAAAACTAAGCACCTTCTGGCTTTCCTAGGAGACAATCTCACAACAAACTCCCTGGTCCTCTGTCTTTTTAATCTTTTTGTCTCCTCTTCTGCAATTATCCTTGAACCTTAGCTGCAGGAATTGTATTGTAGCTGTATCAGTTGCTTTGGAGGGAGGAAAGGTTTAAACCCTCATTTCTAGGATAATAGGAATTGAACCTATACCTAAGAATTCAAAATTCTCCATGCTACCTAAACACCTTATCCTACCTTAGTAAGGTCAGCTAACTAAGCTATCAGGTCCATACCCTGAAAATGTTGGTTTAAATCCTTCCCACACTAATTAACCCTATCACTCTACTCATCATTTATTTCACGATCTTTTCAGCACCAACCTCTTTCTTATATGAATCGGCCTAGAGATGAACCTCCTGCTATTATCCCCCTTACACTAACCTTTATCTCACTAGCAATTAGACTAGGATTATCACCATTTCACTCATGACAACCAGAAGTTATCTAAGGAATCCTAATCCACATAGGTCCAATTCGCCTTACACAACAAAAAATTGCATCCCCTGCTCAATTCTCTTCCAAATTTAGAAGCTCATAAACCCAAACATCCTCATCACATCACCAACCCTTTCAGTCCTTATCAGAGGATGAAATGGACTTAAACACAAACACAAACATAAAAAATTATAGCCTACTCATCCATCACCCATATAAGATGAATAATCTCTATTCTCTCCTGTAGTGAGAACCTCAGTGGTTCTTATGGGGAACTTATTAAGGGGTTCTATGGGGAAAACAGACTCTCTGATACAGGATAAGGTAAATCCAGTTGCAGAGTCCTTGGCAAGCTGGGGACCGATCACACGCTGCTTCACGCTGCCTGACCCTGTCTTCTCCACCCCAGAGAGTGTGACCCCCTTTCTCCTCCCTTTTAAGTGTCACATAGGCAGACAAGAAGCACCGCCTCTACTAGGCCAGATAGCCCAAGGTCATGGGTAGAGCAAATTCCCACTACATTCCCCTAAAATCCTTCCCTCACACTTCTCAACTTAATAATTTACATCCTCATAATCCCCATATTCATTATTCTCCACACCCATTCACCTACACCAACCGACTCAAATCACTAATATGAAACAAAATACCAATAATACTACCCACTATCTCTCTAATCCTTCTATCTACAGGAGATCTTCCACCACTAATAGGACTCTTACCCAAATGAGCCATTATCACTGAACTACTAAAAAACAATAATTTTCCATTAGCCACACTAAGAGCAATTATAGCCTTATCAACCTATTCTTCTACACACGCCTAATCTATTCTACCACACTTACTACCTTTCCAACAAACAGTAATTCCAAAAATATCCATCCACCACAACAAACTAAAAAACAACATTGCCCTCCCCTCATTAATAATGCTAAGTACTCTCACCCTACCACTCTCAACTCTACTAATTTTATAAACAGAAGTTTAGGATAGATAAGTCCAAGAGCCTCCAAAACCATAAGCAAACCCACAAAGTTTAACTTCAGCATAAGGACTGTAAGATTGCATCTTCTATCTAATGAATGCATATAAATTGCTTTAATTAAGCTAAATACTCAACTAGGTTGATAGGAATTAAACCTATGAGCTTTTAGTTAAGAGCTAACTACCCTATACTGGCTTCAATCTACTTCTCCCACCTATCAGAAAAGGGGTGAGAGAAGCCTTAGTAGAGTAAGTTATCTACACCTTCCAGTTTGCAGTTTGACATGATTATCACCTTAAGGCCTGGTAAAAAGAGGATTTAACCTCTGTGTTTAGATTTACACAGCTATTTTACCCATGTTCATTAATCATTGATTATTCTCCACTATCACAAAGACATTGGAACTTTATATCTCCTATTTGGGGCTTGAGCAGGTATAGTAGGAACAGCCCTAAGCATTTTTATTCAGGCTGAACTAGGGCAACCAGGGGCTTTACCAGGCAATGGACCAAATTTACAATGTAATTGTAACTGCCTATGCATTCATCATAATTTTCTATATAGTTATACCAATAACAATAATTGATAGTTTTGGGAACTGGTTAGTCCCTTTAATAATAGCATTCCCACATATAAATAACATGAGCTTCTGACTTCTACCACAGTCATTTCTACCATTATTAGCATCATCAATAGTAGAAGCCAGAGCAGGAACAGGATGAACTGTTTAGTCCCCCACTAGCCAGGAATCTAGTACATGCTGGGGTATCAGTAGACCTAACCATTTTTTTCTCTTCACTTAGCTGGTATCTCCTCAATCTTGGATGCAATCAATTTTATTGCTACTATCATTAATATAAAACCACCAGGCATAACACACTATCAAAATCCTCTATTTGTCTGATCAGTCCTTATTACAGCCATCCTCCTGTTCCTATCCCTCCCAGTCTTAGCCACAGGCATTTTTATACTCCTTACTGACCGAAACCTAAACGCAACTTTTTTTTGACCCAGCTAGAGGAGGTGACCCAACACCTATTTTGATTCTTTGGATACCCAGAAGTTTACATTCTTATCCTTCCAGGTTTTGGAATTATTTCCAACCCCCTTCCCAACAACTGAAATCTACTACCCTTGACAAACCCCCAAAGCAAGGGACTCAATGACAGGTTTCTCTTCCCCATTCTAGTAATTCACCAAATAAGACTTCAAGTTCAGTATTCGAAAAATTTTCACACTAAATTTTTGCTACTCAAATCAAACTCAAAACCACCAAATTTTCTAAGTAGAATTTCAGTATTAATGTTTTTTTTATTTTTATTTTTTACCGTTCATGTAGCATATCAATAAAGCAAAGCACTGAAGATACTTAGATGGATACTTCATCCCATAAACACAGAAAGTTTGGTCCCGGCCTTATAATTAATTGGAGGTAAAAATCACACATGCAAAACTCCCTAAGCCAGTGTCAAATCCCCCAGAATTTAACCAACATTCTAAGGAGATAGCATCAAGCACATCCAAACAGCTTAAGACACCTTGCCTAGCCACGCCCCCCATAGATTCAGCGGTGATAAAAATTAAGCAATGAATGAAAGTTTGGCTAAGTTATGCCTCCCTAAGGGTTGGTAAATTTCATGCCAGGCATTGCAGTCATACAATTAACCCAAACTAATTCTCTCTGGTGTGAAACATGTCCTTAGGGAAAAAAATCAATAGAATCAAAACCCAACCAATATGTGAAAATTCATCTTTGGACTTAAGTCCAGTAATGAAAGTAATTCTAATTTACTTAATAGACAATAGCTAAGACCAAAGTGGGATTATGTACCCCACTATGCTTAGCCTTAAACTTCAATAATTCTACAACAAAATTGTTTGTCTCGGAGCTGCTGGCCACAGCTTAAAACTCAAAAGACTTGGCAGTACTTTATATCCATCTAGAGGAGCCTGTAATTGATAAACCCCGTTATACCTCACCATCCCTTGCTATATACTGCCATCTTTAGCAAACCTTAAAAAGGAGCAGATGTAAGCAAGAGAATACCCATAAAAACATTAGGTCAAGAACTAGCCTATGAGATGAGAAGTAATGGGCTACATTTCCTTAGTAAGAACATTCGTGCTGCTACCCTTCATGGAATCTAAAGGACAAAGGAGGATTTAGTAGTAAATTAAGAATAGAGAGTGCAGTGAAGTACGCACACACCGCCTGCCACCCTCTTCAAATTAAATGAACGGAACCTAAATTCACAATGGCAACCAACAAGTTTATGAGAGGAGATAAGTCATAACAAGGTAAGCAAGGTTGGTTCAGAGGGAGGCAAGAGAAAGGGGAAAATGACATCATTCTATTGAAACCTCAAAAAATGAAACAACACTTAAAAAAGGGCAACAGAAAAAAAATCCCCAAATAATGCAATTAAAAAGGGATAAAAGATTTCTTTGCATTGTAACTGAGACTGATAATAGTGGTACCTACTTCAGAGGGTTGTGGTCAGGATCAGTTTACCTAGGATCAACTCAAACAGTTTCTGGCATACATGGTTATATGTGGGTAATTGTTATTTGTAGTCTAAGGATTGTCTTGGCACTAAAATATAATTCCACAAGCAATTATTTCATGAAAAAGAACTTGAAAAGTAATTCGGTTTTATAGTTAGATCATTTTCTGCTTGAAAATATTGCAATGTTCACTTCTTGTAGAGGCAAAGAAGTGCAAATAAACACTCTTGTGGGCTTAGAAGTGTTTTTATTAGAAAAGAAAGATGGTTGTGTTGTTGGATGAACTCTTAAGCAAGGAAACTAGCGGACATTATACGGCATTTACTTTAAAAAAAAACATCTGGAAAGAATCTTTTAAGAGAATTGCCTACCTTATTTTCCTTCGAGTTTGTAAACTATATTTAAGTCTTCCTAAGCAAACAGTCGTGTTTCCTGAGGGGAACTGTCACAGCTCCCTTCTCCTTTAGCCAAAGTTAACTCACCATGACCTACAGATTTATGAAGACTCTCTTTGTCCCATGACCTGAAACTAAAGTTTAATTTAAAGAAAGAAGGCAGTAAATAAATTCAGACTCAAGCTCTTTCTGGATAAGCATGCATGGGAGACTGAAATGAAGGCTCATGTCTCCTTTGTAAGTTCATTGCCCAATGTGCTTATAGTCCACTGAGAGGGGATGATTACTCAAAAATGTAAAAAAAATGTATCAGATGAGGTTCTAAAAGCAGTAGTGTAATATCAGGAGCTATGCTTTGAAGAGGCATTGCTTGCTATAGGATGGTTGAAAATGGCCTGAAGGAGATGGCATTGGTATGTTTTTGGACAAGAGCATTGGGAGGAATGGTATTTATGGTCCCAAGAAATAAGGGACAGGCATAGGATATGGACAGACATACTAAACACTAGAAGCAGAGAGTATTGAATAATTCTTCTATTGGAGGGATTAGGTTTTATTAGGAAAGACAGAAAATAAATAAGAAGACAGCTAGGTACATAAAGAGAGTTGTGAAGTGAATAAGGAAGAGGGAATTAACAAGAACTAGACAGTGATTGGAGCAGTTGGTCTCAGGATTTATTTTTGAAGTAAAAATCACAAACAGGACTGTTGATGCATGTTTTATGTTGGACCCAACCTTGTAAGGATGATTTTGATTTCATATTTAGCATTCATCACAAATTCTTCTAAAGTATATTAATTTACAACCTCATTAGAGAAAACGGTATTTTAAAGTTGTGATTTAAGAGGATTGAAGATGGTTGTAAATTTAAAACCTTTTACTAATCTCAATACTTTACAGGCTTCTGGGGTTATGAATATTAATTCTCACTGGAAAAATCATGTGATGGCAGATGTAGGACAAATAGAGGTAAGCAGGGTGAAAGCTAGAGCTGAATGTCAACTTTGTCTCCGTCATTGGCTCATTTCTTATGATGAATTTTTTGGCCTGTAAATTAAATGTGAGACTAAATTTCATTTATTGTATACTCTTAATTATTTTCTGAAAAAATAGAACACAAACTCTTTCAAGTACAGTATTTGTCTTCCTATACCATAGCTGTAATAAGTCACCATGGCTTAGGGATTGCAGTCCTCCTTTTTGATTTAATGTGTATTTTTCACACTGCAAGCAACACAGCATCAGTGTATACATCAGACCCAGGCAATGAAACACAGGGCATAATTCATCAAATAAAAATTAAATAAATTTAGTAAGTTATTAAAGTAAACATTTTATTAGGAATGACAGAAAATAAGTAAGATGACAACTGGGTACATAAAGAGAGTCGTAAAGTGAATACACAGTGATTGACAGCAGATGGTGATGAAGACATTTTCAAAGCTATAGTAACAACTTGAATGGCAGTTTCAGTATAGACTTTCTTCCTTCAAGCTATTTCTATATTTTAATTTTAACATTTTATTCATCATTTTTCATGGGCAATGTTGGATCATGAGAGCAGGGTACTAACCAAGGGGCTGTGATTTCATGTAGTTAGTTACAAAATTTCCCGGCAGAGGTTGAGGTTAACTGCAGAGAATCAGCATTAGATCCTGTTCACAAACATCATTTGAGAGATGTGTCAACAGCTTTTTCTGCTACCAACTCCCTTAGAAGTCAATGTCCACAAGCACTAAAACAATACACAGAATGATTGAGAGTGGTCAAGAAAACATTTTGAAGGCCTCATAATAGTTGTGTTACATTTTATGTAGTGGATATATCTGAAAACTTACATAAAAATCAAACAACATCAATCAAGCAATATATCAAATAAAGATACAATAATGTTCAAACATAAATACTAACAAATCCTTTCTAAAACAATCACTTGATATTCTGAATTTGTATAAATCTTGATTTGGATGAAAGTGAAGTATATTTTTAATAAACAGTCAATAATTCCTAGAAATAACCCATGGGAAACTTGAAACTTTTAGCGTTTGATTTATCAGTTGAAAGCACAAAGAAATTAAATAAACCACTTAAGATATTATGCAACTGAACATGTTATATTTAGGAATGCCTACATATATGCATGCAATAACAGTAAGTGAAAAATAGAAGCCATGAATTGAAAGGAAAGTTGGGAGGGGCATATGTGAAGGTTTGGAAGAGGAAGAGGAAGATGAAGGGAGCAATGTAATCAAATTATAATCTCAAAATCTTATATAAAAAAAGATGTAAAAAAGATTGGGAGTTGTGAGTCCATTCACAAAAAAATGGGGATAGGATGAGGCTATGAACATAATGCTTTTATTTTATTTTATTTTATTTTTAAGTTGCTTTAAAAGTTCTCATGGGTACCATAAGATGATAGGACAAGTCTCTCTTAAAGTCTGGGTTTATAAAATGTTGAGGGTTTCCCTATAAGTTTCGCTTCCTCTGTATCAGCAGTGTGAAGACAGCAGAGGACATACATACCAAGGGCTTGCATGAGATTAATTTAAAAACAATTGAACTTTTCTGCTACATCAGATTCTTTTCTGTTTGTCGAAGAAATAACTACTAAGAATCTAACGAATAACAAAGTCTCAGTAGAATTTTAAAACATGCCTTGAATTTGGTAGATGTGTATTTCTTGAATGAATACCCAAATAAAATATCACTTAATTTTTAACTTTTTTATCTTTTTAAGTTTATTTTATTTTATGTGTATGATTGTTTTGCCTGCACATATGTCTGTGTACCTCATGTGTTCCTGGTGCCTGTGGAGGCCAGAAGAAGGCATAGGATCCCCTGGGACTGGAGTGACAGATGGTTGTGAGCCACTAAATGGGTGCTGGGAACCAAACGTGGGTCCTCTGGAAGAGCAGCCAGTGCTTTTAAACTCTGAGCCATCTCTCCAGGCCCTGATAGGCACTATTTAAATGATCTTCAAAAGTCACATACAATTGTAATAAGATATATTTTATCAAAATACCTTAGTATTCTAATAACTTTTGTAATTTGCCATGTACAAAACCTCCCCTTTGAGTGAGGAATTATGTTTGTAATATTTCCAATCTTGTTGAGGTCAAACAAAAATTATCCCAGGAAAAATAATTCTCCTTAAGCTACAGAAGTGTTTTAGTTTGGCAAACTGAAGTAAAAATACTTTCCCGTTTGAACTCCTAGGGATTATTTATAGTGGTATTTGGAAGGGTAGCATAAATTTCCAATTATTAGTTTTTTATAGTGCTGGGATAGAACACAGGGCCTTGGGGATACTAGAGAAACACTCTAGTGCTGAGCCACAACCTGGTGCTAGCATAAAACTTTCAAAAGATGTTATTTAAGTGCTGACAAAAGAATTAAGAAAGATGCAAACATATAAAAGGATATGTGGAGTGTAAGACTTAGTATTATTAAATGTACATATTATGCAAAGTGCTCTAAGATTTAGTGATCTCTATCAAAACCCCAATGATATTTTTTTCATAGAAATAGAAAGAACCTACTATAGTTCTGTGGACTCACAAAAGACCCTGAGCACCCCAAAAACCTTACAAAGAAAAGCAAAGAAAGGTATCACATCCTGACTTTGATAGATACAGCAATGTTACAATAATTAAAAGGGCATGTTGTCAGCATAAAGATAGACATTTGGACCAATGAAACACAATAGAGATCCCAGAAATAAATCCATGTATTGGTGGGGTTTCACGAAAGGATAAAAGAAAACACAGTCTCTTCCATAAGTAATGTTAGGAAAACTCAATGTCCACATGTAAATGAATGAAAATAGATCTTTATCTTATACCATATTAAAAAAAAAATCTCAAAAGCCAGAACGACTTAAACATTGTGATTTCAAGCTATAAAATTGCCGGAAGGAAACATGGGGAGAGAGCTTTCTGATACTGGTTTTGGCAATAATTTTATGGATATGACATCAAAAGTATAGGCAAAAATGTGAAAATAGACCAATGGGATTATGCACAAGAAGAAGATTCTGAAGATCAATTTACTGTTCTCTCTGCATTGACTGCCACCTACTGCAGAAAGAAGCATCTCCAAGGGTGACTACAGCCCTAGTCTCTGCATATAAACATCAATATTTAGGAGCTTTGATACATCTGTTAAACAACAGCAACAACAATAACAACATAAACAACCAAAAAACAAAACAAAACACCCCCAAAACAGTATTGGGTTCCCTGGCATGGCCTATGACTTCTCCAGGCATGAGTTTTTAGATCAGGTCTACAGTACTATGTATGAATTTCCTCTTGTAGAGCACGCCTCAAATTCAATCAGGGTTTGGTTCCCCCCAAATGTCATGCCAGTATGCAGGCACATCTTCCCTGGCAGGTCAGTATAGTAGCAAGCAGGGCTCAGAGCTGGGTGAGAAGCTTGATGAGTCTACACTGCCCCCTCTCCAGAAGACATTGTAGCACCTTCCAGCCCAGGGACAACTTACCAGCGAGGAGGAAGTTCCTGTCTCACTTCTGCCTAATTTCCCTTGGTCCTGCAAACAACGTATGTCTGATGGGGATTTACCACTCACTCCTGTGGGCATTCAAGAGCAAGGGTGTAGTCTGTATTGTTTTGGAGGACTTCTGGACCAGTAACCCATGGGAAAGTATCCTATAACAGGGATTTTTGTTTAACAACTCAAGGCTTCTGGGAACAGCATTATCCTCCCTTCAAATCCCTCTGAAAACTGTATTTTAAATTAGCTTACAAAATACTAAGTTTCCATGTAGCTTTTTAAAACCTCCTAAGTTTTGTTAACCCCTTTCTTTCCTTCTGCTTCATCTTTGCATAACCTTTGCCTTTGACTTCCATCTCACTATTCCCATCCCCCTGCTTCAAGGCCTCTTCCCCAACCAACCTCCTATGACCCCTTTCTAGCTTCTCAGTCCCCACAGACATTCCAAGTTAAACACACAAATCTAGAAATTTGAAGCTAAGATTCACATAGGGGAGAGCATACAGTGTTTGTCTCTCTGGGTCTGGGTCACCTTACTCAAAATAATATTTTCCAGATCCATTCATTTTCCTGCCAATCTCATGATTTCAATGTTCTTTGCAACTGAAAAGAAAAGAATTTCATTGCGTATATGCATCACATTTTCATTATCCATTCATCAGTTGATGGACATCTATGCTTATTCTACTTCCTAGCTAGGTAAATACAGCAGCAACAAACACAGATGTGCTAAAACCTCAGTAATGGGATAGTCTTCTTTGAGTATGTGGCAAGGAATGGTAGATCTGGGTCATGTGATAACTCTAATTTTATCTTAAGTATAGTTCTAGCTTTTCCTCCACACCGATTTCTACAGTGGCTTTACTAATTTACACCCCCACCAACAGTGGAGCAGTGTTCTTCATTCCCTGCATCCTCTCCAGCATTTGTTGACATTGATTTTTGTAATATAATATAATTTTGTTCTGACTGAGATGATGTAGAGTCTCAGAGTAATATTAATTTTCATTTTCTTAAGGGTTAAAAGTGCTGACCACATTAAAAATATTTATAATCCATTTGTATTTCTTCTTTTCAGAACTCTCAGGCCACTCTTTCACTGGGATGTTTCCTTGGTATTAAATATCCTGAGTTCTTTGTAAGATCTAAATATTAATTTTCTGTCAGGTGTGTATCTGGGAAAGATTTTTCTCCCATTCTGTAGGCCTCCTGTTCTATGAAGTCCCATTGTGGGTTGTGGGTCTTCTCTTTGGGTGATCCAAGTCCAGACATTCAGGAAGTCTCTTTGTGCCTGTACCTTGATGCTTTCCCCCTTACTTTTCATCTAACGCTTTCATAGGTTGAGGTCTTCCACTGAGGTTCATGCCCATTTGGCGTTTATTTTTGATCAGGGTGATAAAAGGAGTGTAGTTCCAGCCTCCATATTGATGGGCAGTCTTCTTAGCACCATTGGTTGAAGATGCTATTTTTTTTTCGTAATGTGTAGCTTTTACCAACTAGAGACACTACATTTTTTTAGTGTCGGAAAAGGTCATGTTTCAAAATGAAAGGTATGTTATCCATAGATGTATTTTTCTTTTGCACCACATCATAGGAAAAAATCATTAAAGTAGAAAGCTTGTAGGCTGGAGATTGTTGGTAATTAATGGGAGTGTTGGTGATGCTGTGTAGCTCACATTTTAGGAAACCCATAAAGTATTACCAAAATTAGTCAAGTGCAACTTAAAAAAAATAAAAGTGATTCTCAAGCCCCATCCCCACCTCAGATGAGAGAGCTGACTTGAGAGTGTGAGAGTGGGAGAACTGGTCCTGCGCCTCACCAGCTGCAGCACTCTAAAGAGTGGCTTCTGTATTTCACCTAGGCAACACAGAAGGCCCTGGTGGTGTAGGTGTGGGTGAGCCCATTGGCCAAGGGCATGAGAACAGAGGAACTGATCCAATCCCTTGGGCTTGCTGTATAGGGTGAGCTATGCAAGGTAGCAAGGTGGAAGGTAAAATGCGAAGGGACAGAGAGATGAATGGGATGGGGATGTGAAATCCACAGAGTCAATCAAAAGTTAAAAAGAAAAAATTCTCACACCATCTCTGGGAATAGCACTTCTCCTAGCTTACTTCTTCTTCTTCTTTTTTTTTTTTTGGTTTTTCGAGACAGGGTTTCTCTGTGTAGTTTTGCGCCTTTCCTGGAACTCACTTGGTAGTCCAGGCTGGCCTCAAACTCATAGAGATCCGCCTGGCTCTGCCTCCCGAGTGCTGGGATTAAAGGCGTGCGCCACCACCGCCCGGCCTAGCTTACTTCTTATAACAGGCATATTGTGCTTGTACAAAGAGAAGCAAATAAACAAATATTGGCCAGCAATAAGACTGAGCATGCTCTTAGGCATCTGGCCATATGGGCTCTAATTTGAAGTAACGAAAGAATAATAGCTTGATAGAATTATAGCTATTACATTAGAAAACAAAACATGAATGTCTATTGTTCTCATTGTGAGAAGGAATGCCAAGTTTAATTCAAGCATATTCAAACTTGTTCCATTTAAACTTTGAAAGATAATAAAGTTTGCTATTAATACTTTTGTAAAGTTGTATTGATTTCAATAACAATAATACAGAGATCATAATATAGATCATTACCCTTATACTTTTATTTTAGTAAAATTTCTGAAATGTAAAGCTTCCAGAGGAGAATCTATAATACACGACTGTTATTTTTAAAGATTCATCCCATACTGGATTGGAAAATGCATCCACAGGAGAATGAGAATGGCTTTTGGATTCACTGGTAAGTGAATAGTGTAGCATGGATCTTAAAGGTAGTTATTAATAAAATCAAACCTGAGGCCAGTTATTGGGGTTAACACTGAAGGATCAGAGAAGCAGAACAAGCCACAGCCACCTCACCTTGCCAATTCCTCAGCTGATTCTGTTTCCTCAGACTGGAAGCCTCTGAGTCCTCATCTGAATGGATCTCAGCTAAACTGCTGCTCAAAAGCCTAAAAGCTTAACCAGCCAAAGGTTTCTAGTTCCTGGTCCTCACACCTTATATACCTTTCTGCTTTCTACCATCACTCCCTGGGATTAAAGGCTCACTCCCTGGGATTAAAGGCGTGTGTCACCATCCCTGGCTGTTTCCAGTGTGTCCATGAACTCACAGAGATCCAGACAGATTTCTGCCTCTGGAATGCTAGGATTAAAGGTGTGAGTGCCACCATTTTCTAGCCTCTATATCTAGTGGCTGTTCTCTTCTCTGACCCCAGATAAGTTTATTAGGGTGCACAATATTTTGGGGAACACAATACCACCACTGAATAGTGTTTTTCCCCTTTTGTTACATGCTAAGACATAACGTTATGCCTAAAAACAACTATAACTGTGTTAGAACTAATTAAGAAATTAGCAAGTTTGCAAGATGAGCTGGTTTGAAAGAAAATGGCCCCCAAAGGCAGTGTGGTACTATTAGGAGGTGTGGCCTTGTTGGGGGAGGTGTGGTCTTGTTGGAGGAAGTTTGTCACTCTGGAGGAGGGCTTTGAGATCTCATATATGCTCAAGCTATCCCCAGTGTGACAGACCACTTCTTGTTGCTTGTGCAAGATATAGAACGCTCAGCTACCTCTCCAGCACCATGTCTGCCTGCACACTGCCATGTCCCACCATGATGATAATGGACTGAACCTCTGAAAATGTAAGCCAGCTCCAGTTAAATATTTTTTCTTTATAAGAATTATGGTGGTCATGGTGTCTCTTCACAGCAATAAAAACCCTAACTAAGACACATGATACAACAAATAATAATCAAAAATCAGTTTTTATTCTATGTTAGTAATGAGCATTTAGTCACCCATGTAGTTCTTTCCCCCATGACACAGGGGATTGGGACACAAAGCCCTGTGTACTCTTTACTAGCACTCCCTAGATACAATCCCTACAGCATTTGAAACTTTCCTTTTCTGTTTTTTATATAAATTAGTATATTTTTGTTCATTTAGCATATTAAAATTGTTTATGGTCATTGTTATTCTTAATGTTGAAATCAGCTCAAACTTGGCTGGTGGGTGTCTCTCTGTGTTGCCTTTGGTCCTATGGATGGGACCCAGGATTCTTACAGTGTCTTTGCCTCTGTCTCCAGAGTGGGATCATTATTTCCTCCAAGATGCCTCCTTGCTTCCTGTGGGTGGTGATCTGATGAACATGAATACCAGGATGACTGTGGCCTTCTGGGCTGTCACTGAACTTGAAAGTTTTAAATTTATTAATTACTGCATTTACATTTAATATAGTTTCTCTATATGTATGCTTATGTTTGTAGCTTTAATTTGTACTTGCATGCCAGCTGATCTACTGTTTTCCTTTTTAACTTTTCAATTTTACTGTTTGGAACATTTCTCTTTGTCCAACAGCTTGGAAGCTGTATACTATGTTTCTGTCTCATGGTCATCATCTGACAAATCATGACATGTGTCTGTGTCTTAGTTACTGTTCCATTGCTGCAAGGAGACACCATGACCAAAGCAATTCGTTAGAAGAAAGCATTTGACTGGAGGCTTGCTTACAGTTTTAGAGGGTTAGTCCATGATCTTTAGGATGGGAAGCAGATAGATGTGGTTCTGGAGCACTAGATGAGAGGGGGTGGGGACTGGGCCTGGCATGGGCTTTTGAAACCTCAAAGCCCACCCCCAGTGGTGCACCTATTCCAACAAGGCCACACCTACTCCAACAAGGCCACATTTCCTAATTCTTCTAATCTTTCACAAATAGTTCCACTTTTCAAGTGTCAATAAATGTCATTACCTACACTCAGATAATATAATCACTTCAATAATAGTAAAAAATTTTCAAAAAGTAAATTTAAGAAACATTCAGTTTATAATAATATCAAAAAGATATATGATATATTTTACATAAAAATATTACATAAAAAATGTGAAAAAGATTGGAGGTTGTGGGTTCATTCATGGAAAAGTGAATATGTGTGTGTGTGTATCCCCTATATGGGGATATAAATATATATTTATATATTTATATAGGTCCCTGTGCATGCTAGGCAAGCATTTTATCACTGAACTACATGGTAGTTAAAAAAAATTATTAGGAATAAATTTAAGTAAGGCTATGCCATATTAAGACACTGACATCTATAAAATATTGTTAAAATGAATCAAAAGGGATATATATTGATGGATATGTAGTATGAATTCATGGAACACATACCTTTATAGTAAATTCTGAGCAAAAAACCCACAAGGACTAAACTAAAGATGAATAAATTAGACTTCATGAAACATTAAAAAAATTGTGTACATCAGTTATTCACCTTTAAGCCCATATTACTGAATTACATCCCCTTCCCTTAAAAATCCCCTCCCCCTTGATCTAATGCCTTGAACTCTATGGGTATTCCAAATGAAACACACACATTTGAAAAGTCAAAGCTAACATTCATGAATGAGAGAAAAATGTGTGATGTTTGTCTTTGTGGGAATGGGTAACCTTACTTGGAGTGATTGTTCCAGGTCCATCTATTTACCTACGAAGGTCATAATTTAATTTTTACTCATAGCTGAGTAATATTCAATTGTGTAAACATATCACATTTTTTAATTTTCTATTGATCAGTTGATGAGCACAGGCTCCTTCCATTTCTTGGCTATTGTGAAAAGAGGAGCGATATGGATGAGCAAGTATCCCTATAGTAGGACATGGAGTCCTGTGGGCATATGAATAATAGTGGTATAACTGGATCATTGGTAGAACATGTGAAATCTCCACACTCATGTCCACAATGGCTTCACAAGTTTGCACTCTTACCAGCAGTGAATAAGTGTTCCCTTTATACCATACTCTGCCAGTATCTGCTATCCTTTTGTTGTTGTTTTATCTTAGCCACTCTGACTAATATAAGATGAAATCTCGATCTAGCTTTAATTTTTATTTCCCTGATAGCCAAGGATTTTTAGACATTAAAAAAAGTGTTTCTCAGTCATTTGTATTTTGCCTTTTGAGAACTCTGTTTAGTTCCATGCCCCATTTTTTCCTTGGGTTGTTTGTTTCCTTGATGTTTAGTTCTTGTATATTATAGACACTAACCCTCTGTCAAATGTTCAGCTGATGAAAATACCCCTGTTCTGTAGGCTGCCTGTTGATTTCAGTGATGGCATTGATTGCTGTACAGCTTCATAAGGTCCCATTTATTATTAGTTTTAATGCCTGTGCTCTCAAGTTTCTGGTCAGAGAGTCACTTCCTGTTCCATCTCTCCTACTTCCTCCTTTAATAGATTCAGGGTATCAAGTCTTATGTTGAAGTTCTTGATCCATTTAGAGTTGAGTTTTGTAAGGATTTGTAAGAAGTAAGGATTCAGTTTCATCCTTCTAAGTGTAGCTATCTAATTTGACTGAAACCATAGTTGAAGATACATTTAGTGTCTATTTATGACATAGGGAGAACCTATTATTAGTATTCTGCTAAGAGGCCATAGAATTAAACGAATGCCTAACAAATCCCCATTATACCTATAGGTTAGTATGTCTCAAACATTATCAGAAAAGCTTCTATTGGCAGTAGTAATGATTAACACATATACCCACAACTGTGCTGGTCATAGTGTAGAGAATGAAAAACACACATGAAGGAAAACTACTCCTATACATAAAATAAAACAACAATATACGTTTTTGAAATAGTATATCTCCTGGTAATTCAACTTATCCAGTGGAACGCTTCATATTTGTCAGCACAAATAAGACCTACTGGGTTTTTTCAAAAATGAGGAGGCAAAATTGTTTATATAAGGAAGGAAGATCTATAAGAAGTTGGGCAAGGGAGATGAATAAATATGATTTAAAAAATGTATGAAATTCTCAACTAACTAATAAAATAAAATATACCTATAATAAATATAGGTATTTATCAGAATATTGTATTTATTAGAAAACACTCTTGAAATAAAAGTCTGACATTGGAGTGCATATCTGTAGCCTTGAACTCAGAACCAGTGTGAGGGCCCACAAAGGTTTCCCAGTGACATCTGAGCTTGCTTTACCCAGCAGAGCTGCATTAGAGGATTGCTTGACCATGTGCATGGTTTCTAGGTGATTGGAAGGGTCTACACTTGGTTGAGCTATGGGGAGGTCTTTTGCTCTGCCCCTTGGCATTCCTATAAATGGCCCTTTAGAAGAGATGGGAGGGGCCAGGAGATAAAGATCCAGACCCTACCAAGGCTATCCTGTTTCTATCTATTTCTCTCCTCTCCATCCTTCTATCTAAATCTCTTATCCTTCCCTCCTCAAGAGTACCCTAAGGTAAAATGTGGGATCTGGTTTCCCAGATGGCCTCCCACAAGCCAGAAGTGATAAACAATCTGGGATTTACAACAAAGTCTAGTTTCAGGAGAGCTTGCACTACAGAGCAAAACCCTGTATCACCAAAAAGAAATAAAGAAATGTTAACTGAACAAAACAAAAGGATGCCTTGAAGAATGAAAGGCAACACTGTAAATCATAACTGATAAGGTCTAATATTCTGAACATATAAAGACTCTTAAAACTCAATAAAAATACAAGAGTCCCAGATTTAAAAACAAAGGAAAGATCTTAAAAAGACATTTTTCCTAAGGAGCTATGCAAAAACCAAAACTCCACTGGGACAGTGCTGCACACTTACTTGGAGGACTGTAGCAATTACGTTGATGAGGATATGGTGAAATTGACATCCTCTATCACAGATATTGGGAACATAAACTGTTTCAGGCTATTTTGGAAAAGTTTAAAAATATAGTTACCATACTTCCCAGTTGGCACACATCTAGCTATGCAACTGAGAGAATAGAAAGAGAATCCATGAGAATCCAAGGATAACTATCTGTACCAGCATTATTAACAAAAGATAAAAGAAAAATTTAGCCAAGATGGCTATCAATTCTGAGTATACAAATAAAATGTATTAGATCACTACAGTGGAATATTGTTGGGCTACATAATAATGAACCTATCATGTTATACAAGGATAAATCTTTTTGTTGTTGGTTGTTTTTTAAGACACGGTTTCCCTTTGTTGTTTGTTTTTTGAGACAAGGTTTCTCTGTGTATCCCTGACTGTCCTGGAACTCACTCTGTAGACCAGGCTGGCCTTGAACTCAGAAATCCTCTTGCCTCTGCCTCTCAAGTGCTGTTATTAAAGGAGTGCACCATCACCACCCAGCAGCATAGACAGATATTGAAAGCATTGTATTTAATCAAAGAAACTGGTCACAAGATTAAATGTTATATCATTTAAGTTAGATAAATTATCCAGAATAGGTAAGTATACAGAAATCTAGAGGAAGAGAAAGATTATCGATTGCTGAGAGAATGGGCAAGGGGCAAGTTCACTATGGGGTTTATTTTGGTGGGAGAAAAATATTCTAATTTTCTCTTGTGGTGATATTTGGGCAATACTGGGCATGTTCTATACATTAAACTTTACATTTTAAATACTGAATATTGCATGTAGATATTTCAATAATTATGGCAGCATCCAAATATTTTGATATTAAAATATGTCACAAGACCTTCAGTTCCTTGTGAACTTTATTCCACTTTTGACTTTTCCTTTAAAGATAATAATGCCGAAGCTTTACTCAAATATTATTCTGAAATGTTCTCTCTAATATAAGTCACTTTGTTTCTTGTGTTTAAATGCTATTTCCATTCTCCCCATAGGTAGAGATAATCCCAAGATTTGGATATCTGAACATCATAACTTTAATAATGATGGTTATTATTGTATTTATTGTTAAACGTGCTAAATGCTATCATTGAAGTCTATCCATATTATGGCATGTTGCTCATGTAGGTTTAGTCAGATAGTGGCAAAATATCTCCAGTCACCATCCATCAGGAACTCTTCATACTGGGTTCAACATTATATTTGTCTAGTGGACCAGGTGTAGTGAATACCTCATTTCTTACCATGTTCACGTTAGAATCCCCCTGCTTTGAGAGCATTTGTAACCAGTATTTTTTTTAAGGCTGAAGTTTTAAAATAAATTTTACCCTGAAAACAGCTATTAGAGTTAAGTGGTCCCTCTGTTCAGCAAACAAGATGTACCAAGCATTAAATGTCCAAAATCAGAGTGATGTTGACCAGCCATTTGTTCTGTTCCTGGTAAGCTAACTACCAATGTTCTTGTTTAAGGTCTAGGACAGACAATAACGATCTTAGTCTTAAGATCTACCCTGGCCCCGAGATCATTTTGTACAAATAAATTTTAGCTTTACTAGCTATTAGCAAGAAACTCCCCTACCTGCTTTATTCCTCTTAGTGATGAGGCCAGAGTCCAAACTCACAGAAAATTTTCATTAAAAAACAAGAATGTAGTTTACAGTTAAAATTAATGAATGATTTAGATGTTACTATCTTTCTGTGGGAAATGGATGAAACATGAAAGACAAACAAAAATGACCAGGAACTGATAATGTCTCTGTCAGTATGAGAAGTCATGCCCATATTATCTAAATTGATAAACAAGCACAGAAAAGAAAAAAACAAATTACTTAGGAAATAAAGTGCTCAGACTGAAGGAACAGATGATAACTTAAAAGAGATCTATGACCACATTTTTAAACTATACCTTACAAATCCTATATAAAATGCAGTATGCTTATTTTGATCTTAAAGTTTCTCTGTGACATGGTCTTCCGAGTTTATACAAATCAGAACGATACAAATATGGCTGAAGCTTCACTGGATGGTAAAGAACTGTAATTCAGTTTATTAATTGAAATTTGCTTTCCTCTCTTCTTCTCAGCCTTGCTTTCTGGTGGAACCATCTTCTTATTCTCAGGAAGATCTGACTTGGAAACTATATAAAATGTTCTCCCAAGATCAAGAACATGGCTCTGCTGTCATCAAGGTAGATGTGTCTTAAGTCTCATGGCATCTGGAAGTCAGAAGTAATTGTTAGATCCAAGATTTACAGTAAATATATAAGTCTACATTTGAAAATAATAAATACAACAATGTAACATCATGACTGCCTAATGATTCACAAATCAGTAATTAAAATGGAGTAGGGGCCTGAAGACTATTTTGGAAGAAGAAGGTGTTGTGGAATAATCCTTTTGTACACTGTGAAGATGTATCTTTGCCAAGGCACTTTCTAATTGGTTTAATAAAGAACTGAATGTCCAACAGCTAGGCAGGAAGAGATTAGGCAGGTCTTTCTGGCAGAGAGAGAAGAAGAGGAGATGAATCTAGGTGCAAGAGAGAGATGCCAGAGGACATGGAGAGGAAACAGGAGATGCATAATGGAAGAGAGGTAAAAAGCTGTGAGGCAAAACATAGATTAATATAAATGGGCTAATTTAAGTTATAAGAGCTAGTGGGACAATCCCAAACTATAGGCCAAGCTTTGGTAATTAATAATAAGTCTCTATGTCATTTTTGTGAGCTGGCAGCCCAAAGAAAACTCAATCTATAAGAAGGCCTGATTTTTATTCCAAATCATCACTTGGGTTTACCTCTCTTGAATTTGACTTTGTGCATGTGTTTAATTAGACCCTTTTATGTCACATTAAAGAAAGTGCTTCAGAGATCATTTAAATTTCTGTTCCCAAGTCTATCCATACTTTATGGACAGAGATTTAGAAATTTAGGTGTTTCTTAATCTCTCTAAATCGTGAAAAAAGGAAGACCAAGTAGATAGAACTCCTAGGTTTACCTGTACTTACGAAAATTTTATGCATTAAAATATACTTAATATATTAACAACTTAGGTAAGATTTTGTTTGAACATTTTCTGATTTAAAAGTTTGAAAGTCACTTCTCTGGCTGTTCTATTGAAGAGAAATGCCATGACTTGCTCAGAGTCACACAAAAACTTGGTGGCAGGGTAGGAACCCAGGTCCACTGGTTTTCAAAGCAGTGGCCATATACATCACAATAACTCAATCTTGGGCTCTGCATATCTTCACCAGTTTTCTTCAGTTCATTAATTGAAATCTAGTAATGATATCTACTTTATTGTATGTAGATTCTATAGCATCTCTGCAATCATGTGCATAGCACAAAATGAGTCAGAATGGCAAAAACTGTGTGTTATTTGGTGAGCAGGCCAATGAGAGACCTTGTCTTTAAAAGAGATAGATGTCATTTGAGAAAAATCTGAGGTTGTCCTCTGACCTCCACATGCATGTGCATAAATGTGTGCCCATACCCCCACACACATATGTGCACTGTACACATACACATGCACACACAAATTACACAAAATTATATGATACATAAAGAATTAGGGCTCTAATAAGCATTCATTCAAACATAGGGAAAGGAATATTTTAGCTACTGATTAATGTCTTAGAGCTCAAAAGTATTTCAAATGCAAATGCAAGTCAGTTGGTTTAACTCAAAATTATTAGAAATTAAAAGTGTTCATTTTCTAAAGCATAGCTGGAGGTGATCATTTCTAGACTCATCAACCAATTTTATACGAACAGTGGGGTAGTCAGCCATTGTATATGCTGTAGTATAAAGTATATAACAGCATGTAGGAGGTATTCCTGACAAAAACCTCAAATCTGAATCTAGCCAAGATTTGAACCTATCCATCTTAGTCACTGTTATAGTGCTGTGAAGAGACACCATGACCAAAGCAACTCTTGTAAAAGAAAGCATTTAATCGGGACTTGATTATAGTTTCAGATGGTGAGTCCATTTTCATCGTGGTGGGGAACATGGCGGCACACAGGAAAATATGATGCTGGAGAAGAAGCTGAGAGTTCTACATCTGGTTTGCAGGCAGCAGGAAAAGAGAGACAGAGAGACAGAGAGTCTGGCATAGGCTTTGGAAACCTTAAAGCCCACCCCCTAGTGGCACACTTCCTCCAACAAGGCCACATCTACTCTAAGAAGGCCACACCTCCTAATCCCTCTCAAATAGTGCCACTTCCTCATGACCACGAGACACACATGGGGTGTGAAGAAGGAAGGGGACCCCTGCCTGGCCAGCCAATCAGCTGGATTCACCCTGGACATCAGTGAGATGACAGAAAATACAGCCAGCTTGTCCTCACACCTTCAAATACAGGATTTGACAGATTGCCTTCTTTCCTTCTAATTGTGTTAAGGTATAAATTTAAAAGTATTTCTGTCATAGTGTTTGAAATGTACATTTTCCCCCCAACTAGTTGTAGTATTATTATTTTAATGAGCTTTCAATATGTAAATAAGAATAATTTGACACTCTGAAAAAAAACTTTTGAATTTAAAGTTTTTAAGGAATGAAAAGGATGACCATGTTAAAGTGTTTCTGAGCTCTATGCTTCTACCCTTTTCATTTTGAGAAAGGACTAACTTCAAAAAAAAAAAATGAGGCCAGGAAGTAGAGGGGATGGATCTGGGAGGAGTTGAGGAAGGAGGAAGGAGTAGTAGAATGCATAGGACCAATACACATTGTATAAGATTATCAAAAAATTAATGAAAATGCTGCATTAAAAGTTCCCTCTACTGCCTGGCACAGTTTGGTCAGACTAAGTTCCATTCTTCCTCTGTGACTGGGGTGAGACTCAAGACCTTCTCTCCCTCGCGCACTGGCCAATGGCTTCCTGTAAAATCACGTCCCTTGTGGAGGTGTTTCTCATTCACCATCTCTCTCCTTATTGCAACAGCAGAAGCACACTGATTTCTTTCTCCTTCCCCTCGCACTTGGGTCTTCACATGGCTTGCCACCTGTGTGGTAGACCCCTTTATCTCAGCCTCTTCTGCTGTCTGCACAAGCATTCCTGTTGTGATCAACCGTGTGAAAGGAAAGAAGTGATCCGGCTTATGGTGCCCTCCGCAGCAACGGTACTTCTACCGCTAATGGTTAGAATGCATTCGACTTGTTCAAGAAAACTGAGAAAACACTGTAGCACGCTCACCTACATTAAATGTCATTTTGTCTGATTCAATACAAATCATATGGAATACAAATTTCAAAGGACTTTCCTGATCCTGCATCTGACCTACAGTTTTAAGACGCTCTTCTTTTTTTTTTTTTCATTTGGTGGTCCAAGTGTAAACTATAGGTAGTCTTCTTGAAGCCATGCAGATTCCTTTAGTTCTTTTTGTTGACTAATGAAGCATGAAGAATACTTTAAGAAGATTTAGAAATACTTAAATGTCCCATATTTGTCTGTCTGTTTCTCCAATGTTGGTTTTCTTCTTCACTCTTCAAAGCCCTAATTTGTGACTGATTTATTTGAGAAAGTTTTCTCTTGCTATGGTATGAGCAGGATGTTATTTCTTCCAAATTATTATTCACATGAGGGGAGACGCTAGGTGCTATTATTCCAGGAAGGGACAGACAGACTCTTCCCAGAGAAGTTACCTAGGTTGTTTATTGGTGAAATTATTAAGGCCACTCCACGTAGTTAGAAGGAGATTTATTTAATGGCATAACTTACAAGTTAAGGGATAGGTAGGTCGCGGGGTCTGGGGAAGGTGTATCGCAGTCCAGCGGTGTTCTCTGGAGCTCTGCTTGGCCCACCTTAACCATCCAAGGTCCCGGAACCGAGTGAGAGCGCAGCCCATCCAGATCTCAGGTCTCCAGGCGCCTCCCTTGGCCCCACCTTGTAGGCGTGACAGTTGCTGAAGTCTCAATGGGGGTTGGAACTTCCAGATCAAAGCTGGAATGGCTACCCACTACAGTTGTTGGATTTTTTTCTACACTTAACCCATCTCAATCTTTATCCTGGAGAGAATCTACCTGAAGACGCAGAATTTCATGAAGAGGTGTGGCAACCAGTGCTTCACTTTAATTTAACCACAAATTCATATAAACTTCTAATTTTTCTTTGACACTTTAGAATTTACCATTGAAATAGTCAGTCCTTGCTGACCCCGATAGTCATGAGAACTGCCATTTTGGTAATTGCTCTCAAGGCTAGACCATCTTGGTAGCCCAAGTTTCTAACTTCTCTACTATTTATGTTTCAGAATAATTTGAATCACTGTCCACCTTCACCGATATTCCAATTCTTTAGACAGATTCTTGTGAAGTGGCAAATATTTGTACAAATTACTGGATACATATTCCACTTTCATTGTTTTCTGTTGCTTTGACTCTATTCGATTTTTCTGTGTTGTTACTCCCCGGTTGCTATGATAAAATGCCGACAAGAGCAACTTAGGAAATAAAGGATTTATTCTGGCTCATCACGTGGGGGAAGGCATGGCAACCATGAAGGCAACTCTGACAGCAGAAGCAGGAAGCTGGCTGATCACGTTTTTATCCACACACGGAGAGGAGAGAAAGAGGACAGGAAATGGGGAGGGTATGAGCCCTAAAAGCCCACCCTCAGCGACACAACCCCTCCAGTAAATTTCTACCTCATAAAGTTTCTATACCCCTCCAAACAGTGATCCTCAATGGGTACTAAGTGTTCAAATGCATGGATTTGTGGGGACATTTCTCATCCAAATTACCACAGACTCTAAACCTGGAATCTTTAGTTTCATTTTTTCTAGGTTACTTTTGGATTTTAAGAGGCTCTAGCATATTAAAAATTGTACCTTGCATGCTTTTATGTTTATTTATTTTTATTTATTTCCCCTAAGACAAGAACTTCATCAATTAAGGATCTTCAGAGAAGCCCCAGAAAAAGAGTGTGGCTATAACAGTTGTATTTCCTACCAAAAAGAGAGGGGATAACAAGTATAAATTAAATTGAAACAAGCACATCACAATGGATTTATCAATAATTATGTATTCTTGTTTGTAAAATGTTAAAGAATAGTAGCAGCATATACTTACTGACCACTGGCTATGTGGTACTCCATTGTCATATTCAACTTTTGTTATAATCTTATGAACTAGACATCTTCATTTTAACTTGACAAATGAGAAAACTAAGAGTCAGTTGAGTAGTTTTCCAAGGCTACCCTAAGGGACAGAACTCTAATTTGTAATCTGACTGATCCCAAGCTGATGATTTTAATGCTCTACTCTTCAGAAATAAACAAGAATGATTTCATTTTATTCAAATATGAATTCCCATTGAATGCCTAGTGTGATGATTGATGACTTGGAATTAATTGAAGTACTTCTGGACAACATTGTAAATACCTGTAATTCCCTGTTGATGGAAATTTCTTTCAAAAGTCACCAAAACGATAATTTCTTATTCTAGCCACACTGCTTTCAAATATGCTCATGGTTTCGGGTTGTGAATCCTGTGTGCTAATGTACCTATTTGCTGCAATGAAGTTCCTTGTTTCCTGGAATTGGATACCAGGAAATTCATACTAGCTCAGATCCCTAAGCTAATACATCATATTATCCAAAAAGGTTTTGGTTATTTCCTGCAGAATAAGGATATTGTAGTATTATTCTGGGCTCGCTCAAAGTCGGTCCTGTTCTACATTCCAGAAAAGCCTACTGTCCAACTGGATCTGTATAATCTCAGCTTTTTACTATTGGCTCTGCCTGTTAGGCCAGTAACTCTGTGATTTCCCCATCTTCAACCAGAGATTCAGATCAAACATAAGACTCTAAGGAAGCTTTCACACTGCTTGCTTACCCTGTAACCTGGTTGTCTCTGTCATGGCCTTCTTCCCCAGTAACATTTCATCTTAGTTATCTTGGGTTCTGAAATAAAATGACATAAACTGTAGCCTATATATAACATATACTATTTCTCATAGTTCTAATAGCTGGAAATTCCAAGATGAGGATACTGGTAGATTTAAAACTTGTTAAGGACCTAATATCTGACTTAACTATTTATGCCCTTCCATGGTATCAGGAGCTGGTTATCTTTGTCTTTTCTTTTATAAGGACACTTATTCCAGTCACAAATTATCTGTCCTTTTCCTCTCCCCCAAAGCCATACCTCTGAATACCACACCTTGTGGTGATTTAAACACATGAACTTTGGTGATACAAATGTTCACACTGTAGTGCTTGACACCTCTCTCCTTCATTTGCCATGTTCCCTTTACTGTACTTCAGGGGCTTCTAGTTATTCCGAGAGCCTTTAGTTCTTTGGGGGACAAGGCAAGGCAAAAATGAAGTAAATAAACAATTCCATGCACAAATATCAGTTCATTAGTCAGAGTCTCAATGTCTATCACACAGCCTGTGTAATGCCAATCAGTCAAAAACAAAACAAGACGAGACAAAAACCAAACCAAACCAAAACAAAAACAAACCTACCATTAAGAAAACAAACAATAGCAAATGCTACCAAGGATGCTGGAAGACAGGAACCCTTATGTACCACAGGGAGGGCATGTAAACTGGTGTAGCCATTATAAAAATAACAGGGAAGTTCCTCAAAAAACATCCAAATAAATTTTAAATAAATTCCTAAAAACAATCTAAAAAAATATAACTATGATATGATTCAGTTACACCACTTCTGGTTATATACCCAAAGGACTCTAAAACCACATGCCACAAAGATTTCAACACATACATATTTGTTGTAGCATTATTCATGACACCCATGTTTCAGAATTGGCCTAAACCAGTTCTATCAACAGCATAACCAATAAAGAAAATGTAGCCGGGCGTTGGTGGTGCACGCCTTTAATCCCAGCACTCGGGAAGCAAAGGCAGGCGGATCTCTGAGAGTTTGAGGTCAGCCTGGGCTACAGAGTGAGTTCCAGGAAAGGTGCAAAGCTACACAGAGAAACCCTGTCTCAAAAAACCAAAAGAAAAAAAAAGAAAGAAAATGTGGTATATGCACACAATGGATTTTAGTTCAGCCATAAAGAAAGGCAAAACTATGTCATTGGTTAGAAAATTGATGCAAATGACGATAACCATGTTAAAAATCAGCCAAGTGCATGAAAGACAAATACTACATGTTTTCTTCCATTTGTCAATACTAGAATTCTTTCTATATATTTATATACAAACACACATGAATGACTAGAGGAGGTAGAAAGTGTTGAGGATAAAGGGAGGGAATATAGTAGGGACTGAGTCAAACACATGCTATACTTGAAAGACATGATATGAAGCCCAACACTATGTACAATGAATGCACAGCAATAAAGGCTAAAAAAAAAGGCCCTAAAACCCTTTGGACAGTAAATGAATGAGTATGGTATTTGTATCCAGTAAAAGCTGCATGTAGACGAAGGGAGCCATTGGAGCAATCACCAGTGGCTGACTTTGGTGATTCTGTGTGCTTCCTGGTAGTGTTTTTCCTGAATACTTAAAATATGTGCTTTCATTTTACTTGTTGACAAGCTGAAATGTTCTTACATTAGAGTTGACTATAAATCTCTGATATTAGATCATGTTCTGGGTACAAATATTTCTTTCTACTGAAAGAGAGAACATTGGGACTCCAGGAAAACTGAAATAACAGAAATGAGTAACTCGGGTGGGTTTTGCTTTTCCAGTCTGCCTGCAACTGAAGTGGACATGGGTCTTCTGTCTTGGCCCTTGTCAGTGTTTCTAAGAGTCTTTGACAGGTTGACAGATGAGCATCAGACAACTTTTTTCTTTCCCCTTTGTTTTTAAAATGGAAATGTTTTGTGTTTTGAGAAATTTATACATGAATACTATATTTCATTCCCACCCTTCCCTTCCCTCCCTCTAACTTCTACCATGTCTGCTCAACTCCCTCTCCAATTCATGACTTTTCTCTACTTACTATTGTGCTGTTCATATGTCTTTAGAGCTGACCACTTGGGACTGGACAGCTTATTGGGGAGCTTGTCCCTAAAGAAAAATGATTCTATTGCCTGTAGTTTTTCATCTAGGGTTGAGACACGATAAAATTTATCCTATTCACATTGACATGCCAACTGGTATTGTCACTAAGCTGGTCTTGTTTAGGCAACCAAATTGTTGAGATTTCATGGGGGCAATGTGATGGTGAGGCCCTATTGCTGAAGATACCATGCACTTCAGATACAGGACTTGGCGGAACTGAGTTGGAACTGACCTGGAAGCCTCCACCCTGGGAACTAGCTCTTAGAGTATCAGAACGTGCTCTGCAAGCTGCCAAGGGAGAAAGGTAATCAATAATCCTACCTAAGTAGTGGTAAAGGCTATGATCCATGATGCCTGGCATGGTATCCCTAATGGTGAAATAGTGTTTGTTTTATTTTTTGGATGTAACCAACAGTGGTCTAATTGGACTTAAGTCTCATTCAAAAGAGAAAATTTATGCCTGATAATGCAAACCAAGGCAACTATGCATCAAAAACCCTTTAATGAACAGAAAAGAGATGGTGCTGGATGGCATGGGATAAATGAATGGAACCGTAGAACCCAGTCACCATCTCTTATTTTAGTTACTTGATTTTAACGAGGTCAGTTTCCAAAGAAGCTAATAACAAATTAAGTTACACAAAATATTCTTTCAGCAGAATATTATCATGTTAATAAACTTTCTTTTCCATCTGAATTATATTAGACCTCTCTATCATTTGCTTTCCATTTTTAGCACAATTACTTATTATTTCGATTTCATCTTATTATCACTCATAAAAGGTTTCACACAGAATTTAGCATATTCATTATTCCTTGTTACCATTGCCATGGAGGTCCAATTATTAATTTTAGAATAATAAAGCAAGCTTTTAAATATTTCTGAACACAGCAACTTCAAGGCCCATGGTTACCATAGACACAAAACCATGGTACACCATCATTTGCCTGTGGGGGAACTAAGTAAAGTATCTTTTCCCTCTTGTAGTTGTGAGAATGTGACTACTGGTATAAAATACTAGCTTCATCTACTTCATAACGAGCTGGAAAAGGACTCAACTGATCACCATAGATTTAAATAGTCTTAGTCCAGATTAAGGAACTAAGGTTAATGTGGAATTAGAACCGAGGTAAAAGGCAAAGCAATGAGGGAGCAAGAATCGGCAGCTTTGTGGAGGAAGTCAGCCTACAAAGAGAGAACTGAGCACAGGCTCAGAAAAGTAACTCAGTGGCCACATGGAGAGACTGAGGATCGACAACAGACCATATGTTCCTTTCCATCAGACCTGCAAGTCACATCTTATAGGAGGGGTCTGTTCTGAAAGTTTTCCCAGTACGTTTTTAATTAATACAATTCCAGGGACCATTTGTGTTTGTTTCAATCAAATACCCTCCAGATTTCCCCACAATCCATGGCAGCAAAATGTGAGGTAAAGTACCCAGTTTTCTGTTGAGAATTGAGGACCTGATTGCACTGTATGGGGGAAATGTCACCTGTAAACAAACTACTCAACAGAGCTGACCCTGCCCTAGGAAGAGCAGGTGTTGGTTTCTGTTAACTTTTATTTCTAATCATTAGCAACAGCACCACTTTAGACTCTGCCAGTGACGAAAGAAGTAGACATGAACTAAATGGGCAAAAATGGGCTAAGGTTCCAGATTGATTCCAATAATATTTTAACAACACTTCTGCTTCTTACCTGGTGCCTAAACAATGTGGTGCTCTGCATCTTGCCCTGTTTGCTTAAGTGTCTTTGTGTGTGCTCACTCACTCTCGTGTACTTACCTCCAACGTAACACTGATGACCTTGTTCTGTGTCCTTCATGAGAGTGTGCTCTATTACAAACTCTGGGCAGGTCATTTTGTTCTTGGCACCCCCAGAGGCTGGTAAAAAGCTCCACTCAGACTAGACATTCAGTAAGTAGTTATCGAGTCAACAATAACAGGCAATATACCTTCTTCAGGATTTCACAATTATCTGAGTGCCCTCCAAATCCCACATATTATGGTTTGAATGTAAAACATTCTCTGCAAAAGTTCATGTTTTGAATACTTGTTTCCAAGCTGATGGCATGCTTTTCAGACTGTGGTACCTTACAGAGGTTGGACCTAGCTAACTGAAGCAGGTCACTTGGGGCAGGGCTGGCCCTTGGTTTCTGCCATGTTCTGGCTTGGCTTTCTGTTCCTTTATGGTGTTAACAGCCTCTGTCATATGCTCCCAGTACAGCGAGGCAGGGTGTCAGGCAAGAAACTGGCTACTGTGGCTTCTCTGCCACAATCACCAAAACCCACTGAGATCATAAACCGCAATAAATATTTCCTCCTGTGAGTTATTTTTAGTCATGTATTTGGTCATAGTGATGCAAATATAACATACAAAAATATTATGAGGACATATAACTCTGAAATGTGAAAAAAAAGATTTATGAATGTGAAGTTTAGGTATATTATGTTGAAATTGATTTCATCTGTCATTGACATGGGACTGTTAATAAAGGAAATATATGCCCGAAGCTATGGAGTGTGGACAGAATAAGAAGACGAGAACACAATTCTTCCTGGCTCAGAAGCTGATGTCAGAATTCAGAGCTGACAGGCCAAGTTCAGTAGTAAAACTGCCACATCCTTCAAGCAAAACAGCTTGAAAATGTCCTTGGGACACAGTGTGCGCAAAAAGGGATGTATCTTTCAGAACTTTGAAAGGCTATTCTAACAGCAACAGAGTGCAGAGGTGTGAAACGAGCCCAGAGACTATGGATGGGTTGTCCGACCATCATGTCTGCTTTCTCAATAACTTGAAATGTAATTTTTAACTATAAAACATACAGCCAAGCTGGTCTTGACTTTTCTAGCTTTGGTCAGTTTGTTGGAGAAGAGTATCTCTAAGTGCATTTGAATGCCCCTGTGAGGCCAAGTTGCAAAGGTGACTCTGAACTTTGATTATAGAGGAAATGTCTCATATTCTCGGTGGCAACCAGCAATATATCCTAATCCATCAATGCTAATGTCTGTCTATTTCTCTTTATATCTCTTTACATATCTATCTATCTATCTATCTATCTATCTATCTATCTATCTATCTATCTATCTATCTATGCCCCCTGTACTCCACTGCACGTTCAGTCTCTTGGAAAGTAGGTAAAGGCAGCAATTTATAAAATAAGTGATTTGGAAAATTAGCTAAATGTACAGATAACTAAACTGGAAGTCCTAAATTGCACTAAGTAGTCATTGTTGTAACTCTGCTTTCGGGCTGAGTGGCACTTCAAACAATCTCAGAGAACAAGAAACTCTATAGTTACAATTCTGCAATTATTGAAGCAAATATCATATTCACCTTCAGTCAGAAAGTTCGTCTCAGATCTACCATGTGTGCAATGCCATTTCTTCTTAAATATAATTATATAATTTCTGAACCAAAGCAAAACATTAATGAATAATCACGATGAAACCAAAGGTTTATAAAACCTTTTATATACTTGCTTTTTTAATCCTTATAAAACCCAGTGTGGCCCTTGCACTTTCCTAATTTATATTTGGAATTGTAGGACTGAAAGGCTAACTGATTTTTCTAAGAGTGGAAGAAAACTTAATGGAAGTAGTAGGTTTAGGGGAAATGATAGGAAGATTTGGATGTGAGATGCAGAGTGACATTTGACAACTTGGGCTGCTAACTCCCCTAAGATGGATGAATGTAAAGATAGAAATAGATTGCTTTGATTGTAAATACATTGCAGTTTCATAGGTATTTTGCATATTATTTTATTTATTCTCTCACTAATTCTTTGTGATTAAATAAAATTAGAATAATTTCAATAGTATAGCAGTTCTTAAATTAAAGCCATAAACTTAACAGATGGATTGCATGTAGGTTTAGGGTAAATACAACATTGGTTATTCACACTTATGCCTACATACATACACAACTTACATTCATATAAGATACATATAATGATAATCTAGTAAAGTGATTATCAACAAACACTCTAAATCAGGTAGACTGCTTCAAATCCCAGTTCATCTATTTACTAACTATTGGGCATAACAAGTTCTTAGGTCTTGAGCAATCTCTAAGTCTCAGTTTCTCAATCTGTAAAACAAAATTTAATATATTCTTGCAATGTTATGGTAATAATAAAATGAGATAGCATTATACAGGAGTTAGGATATTTTAGCACACAGTAATAAAATATATAGCAATGATAATGTAAGTGGAAAGTCTAATTCAAACACAGACTTGGGGCAGCTGTTCATAAATAATGATTTATTCACATAATTTAAGAATGTTTTTTTTTTTTTTTTTTTTTTTTTTTTTTTTTTTTGTTTTTTCGAGACAGGGTTTCTCTGAGTAGCTTTGTGCCTTTCCTGGAACTCACTTGGTAGCCCAGGCTGGCCTCGAACTCACAGAGATCCGCCTGCCTCTGCCTCCCGAGTGCTGGGATTAAAGGCGTGCGCCACCACCGCCCGGCAAGAATGTTTTTTAAGCTAATGGGGAGGGGCAGGGAATGAGAAGACTGGGAATAAGACAATGGCAAGGATAAGCTTGGAACACAGTATTTGTGATGATATTTTCTATGCGTTGTAGTGCATAACCCATAATACTGCTTCAGGCTTCCTAGCAATTATGCAACAGAGGAAATCAAGGTTAACTAACCTTGACCATGCTTCAAATAAATAGGAAACAATAGTTCAGGAGAAAACAAGACTTCTCTAACCTGATATTGAGGCTTTTTCATTTTGTAGTTATTGTTTGACAGAGAGTAATACCTTCATAATGAATATAGAAATGAACTGTACTTCTGATAATGCATGTTAATACAAGCGTTCTGGTGTTTGTTCATAATCACTTTACTAGATTATCATTATATGTATCTTATATGAATGTAAATTGTGTACATATGTAGGTGTAAGTGTGAATAACTAGTGTTGTATTTACCCTTAGTGTCAACTTGACTGGATTTAGAATAACCATGGAAATGTATCTATGGGCATGTCTATAAGGGTATTTCCTGAAAGGTTTAACCAAAGAGGAAGACTTACACTGAATGTAGGTTCTACTATAATGTGGGCTGGGGTATTAACCTGAATAACAGAAGAAAAATGAATATGAACGTTCACTGTTCTCTGCTTCCTGACCAGGTTTCTTATGATCCCCATGATGTCTCCTTCTATCATGGTATCTCTTTCCTTGATCTCCCACTCTGGCCCTCTTCCAGCTTGACCATCTGTTCCCTTATGTTCTCACCCCCCATCCTCTACCCTCTATTGTCCCCCCTTACTCCCAGTTTACTCGTGGAGATCTCATCTATTTCCCCTTCCCAGGGCAAGATGGGTAACTGATGGAAACAGGTGCATAGATCCACAGCCAAGCACCAGGTTGAGCTCCAGGACTGGTCAAAGAGAGAGAAGAAGGATTCTATGAGCAAGGGGCATCAATATCATGTTGGGGAAACCTACAGAGACAACCAAGCCACACTAGTGGGAACTCATGAACTTTAGACCAACAGCTGTGGAGCCTCCATGGGACTGGACTAGGCCCTCTGCATAACCAAGACAGTTGTGTAGCTTGATCTGCTTAAGGGCCCTTCTGGTAGAAGGATCAGGATCCATTTCTGGTGCATGAGCTGGCTTTTTGGGGCCTACTACCTAGGGGGAACGCCTTGTATAGCCTTGGTGCAGGGGGAGGGGCTTGGACCTGCCTCTACTGAATGTACTGGGCTCGGCTGACTCCCCATGGCAGGCCTTACTTTGTCTGAGGAGGGAATGGGGTCAAGTTGAGGGAGAGGCTGGGGGGCAAGAGGAGGGAAGATCTGTGGTTGGTATGTAAAATTAATAAAAAATTTCTTAATTAAAAAATGATTTCTATTTTTAAATAGCTATCAAGCCTATAGGTAGTATAACTGATTTAATGGAGAATCTGAAGAGCAAACATATTAGGCATCGAGAACTATAAAATGAATTTATGTACATATGAAAAGCCAATAAATCAATAACCATTGGAAATAATCCATCACACTCCAACAGACACAGTTCCTATTTCCCCAGATGAGATCCATTTGCTTTATTGTCAGTTTTCCATGACTTTTCTGCAAAATATTCAAAGACAATATGTTCAGAAAATTATGAAATACTTGCTAGAAAAGTATTTCTGGCTAATATTACTTACATGTGTCAAAATTTTTCATGACTAAATATTTCTTTGGGACTTTGGCGTTACTTTTTTTCTTTCATCTGTCATAGGTAATCTTCTCAGAAGAGTATATTAGTCAAGGCTGGCTTTAACTGGGATAGTATTCAATGATTTTTTTGCTGTCTGATTATACCCATAGCCCCTTATGAAGCTCAGTGGGGGAAGGTGATGGAAGCATTTCTGAAATACATCTGCATTTGTATGATAATCCTGCCCTCCTCCTGGTCAGAAAACTCACATTTTCCTGCCTTCTCTCCCTTTTCCTAACATTCCTCCTATAAAGCATTGCTTCTCAACTTTGGCTCTGTTGTGGGTGTCTGTCTTCTGCGCTGTAAGTAAAGATAACCCCTGGAAGTTACACACAATGTGCCAATAGTGCTTCCCCTGTTGTGATACCAAGCAAATGTCTCCAGACATTGCCCAGTGTCTCTTCTGATTGAGAACTACAGAAAAAAAAGTGGGGGAGAGGTGCCATGAAAATTAGGACTGGAGACCATCACAAAGGAATCCAAGTGTCCGTGCCAAGTCAGTGAACGATTTTAAGTTCAGTGTGATGCAACTTTAACTTTGAAAGATTGCAGTAAAACTGACAAAAGTAAGTGTTTGGGGAAATGATGTAGTGCCTTGGAAAGAGCTGAGGATACCCTAATGGGGATTAAGGCACTGAACCAATGCAGGAAGCGGTAGGGAAGGGTATAGAAGATTGACTCTCCTTGTGGCTGAAAGAGATAGTGGCGTCAAGCAAGACTCTCAGTTCATCAAATCTTGACAGTCACTGAATTCCAAACCCAGGGAAGCAAAAGGAGGCATGTGCTAGATGAGACAGGAAGTCTGAAAATGTAGAATATGAAGATGGATAGGGCATGGAAGCATGCAATAATTATTTGGCACACATTGGATGTTCCATGCTGGGGATATTTCTGTGGATATTGTTAGATGCTTATTCCAAATGACTCTAAAGCAGAGGCTGAAAGTTCTGAGAAAGCTTGCCACGTCAGAAGCAAAGAGAACAGGGTGAGAGCTTGGATTGCCTGTCCAAGATAATGTCAGCATGCATGAGGCTAAGATTCCTCAACTCCCAGTGTTTGTTTTTTTTTCTCTACAGTTTAAGGAGCACAGAAGAATGGAAGATGAAGTCCTTAATATGCCTGCCAATTTGACTAAACTTGGGATAGACTTCTTCTTGGTCCTAGCGCCATCTTTGGAGCATTTACCTTAAAAGTGTGTACTGCCACCTTCTTCTCTCCCTTGTGGTGTAAAAGCTGATAAAAGGCTCTTCGTTTTACAGCTCAGAGTTGTCTTTTCAAGCCATGCCTTTGTAACAGGGCCCCAGAACTTAGCACAGCTAACTCCATATTGGAGGTGCCATTCAGGCTGTAAAACTCAGCACATAGACAGCCCCACCTGCCAAAAAATGAAAACGAAGGCCTAATCCAGCAAAGTCCATAGTTCTGGAAAAAAATCTCTAAATGGACTAACCTTGCCTTTTGGCTTCTGTAGTTCTGCTTCTGGCTAACTGTTCTTGTTAACGGCAGTATGTCAACCCAGAACATGGCTTTTGTGCTTAAAAGCTCACCCTGAGGAAGGCTCAGGGCTACACTGGGATCCTGAACACCCAGTGTAGTCTCCAGCTGGCTAATAAAGACTTTCTATTGGCTTTCACCCATGTCCGAGCAGTCTTCTCTAGTGAGTCCACTACAACACCTTTAAAGTACAACCGTAGGGAGACATTCTGATAGTGTTGCCTAGTCTCTCTGGAAAAGCAGAAGCTAGTTTCCTTTGGTGCAAACAGATAGAATAATCTCCATAAAGTAAGAAATACAAGCTTAGAACTCAATCTGTCCCACAGCTTCTATCAGTCAACCATTTAATGCTCTCTTACTAATCTGTTAGTTTACCTCAGGGCTTATGACCTCCTGCTACCTCTCTCTTTAGAGGAATACAGTTTCGTGTTTTGGTCTCTTGTTTCCAGTATAGTGACTTGGAAGAAAGTTTTGCTTTTTCTTGGGGCCACTGGCAGCTGGAGCAATACTACAGGGGTGTGGATGGCAACACTGGTGTCTTCCCATAGGAGAAGGCCTGTTTTGGGTGAATATTGCCAGCAGGAAGTAAGAAACAGGGGTAAAGAATAATTTCAAAAGTAATTCAAAGCCAGACCTGGTGGTGCATGCCTCTAATGCCAGCACAAGGCATGATCTACAGAGTTCCAGTACAGCCAGGCTTACACTGAGAAGTCCTGTCTCAAACAAACAAACAAAACAACAACAACAGAAAACAAACAAAAGAAAAAAACACCCCACCAACAGCAACAACACCAACAGCAACAAAATGAATTTAAGCCCTTCTTTTGCAGCATCTTCTGTGTCCCTGGTCCTTCTACACATTGTTAGACATGTTCCTATTCTATGAAACGAGTGACATCCTAGATTTGAGTTAATTCAAGTGATATATGGTTGTGACATTGGTAAACCAAAATATACCCTAATACATGACAGGGAGGGAGAGAGGGAGGGAAGGAGGGAAATGAGACCGATAACAAGTATCCCAGACGGGTTAAAAGAAACCAAGAGAACAATGCATCATTGAAACTAGGAGACCATTTTCTAAGGAAAAAAAATGGTCACTGGCATTAATGCTACAAAAAAGTGAGGGAAAGAGTGGAAGAATGAATCAGGTGTTTAATATGATGATCTTTGGGATGCAATTTCAGAGAAGAGTTGGAACAAGAATATGGTTGTTATAAGGCAGAAAATTGATGTAAAGCCTAGATTTTATTTGAAAATATTCCTTCCTCTTTTTCAATTTTTTAAAATAGGCTTGATGCTAGTTCTTTAAATATTTGATCTTAGCCTTTTTTGCATGAAAGACTGCTTAATTATTAATAAAATATTATTAATTTAAAAAATATTAATTTCATTTGTGTGTGTGTGCCTGTGTATGTGGTTCTTGGAGAAGACAGAATAGGGCACTAGACCCCTAGAAGCTGGAGTTCACTAGTGAGTGTGGGCTGCCTCCTATGGGTGCTCTTAACCACTGAGCAATCTCTCCAGCCTCAAGAATCAATCTTATTCATTATAGGTCCATTCACAATTTCTCTTTCTTCATGATTCAATATTTGTTGGATGTGTATGTCCAGGGATTTATCAGTTTCTTTTAAGTTATTTACCATGTTGGTATACAACTATTTCAAAGGTTCATGAAGGAATCCTGTGATTCTGTGTATCTTTCTGGTATCAGTCAATATATCTTATTTTCTTTTTCTTTCTTTTCTTCTTTTCTAGGTATAAAGGTTTTAAATTTTGATTATCTTTTCAAAAACCCAACTCTGATTGCTCTCTTGTACTTTTTGTCTCTAGTTCCTTATTTATAACATGAACTTCATTATTCCTTCCATTGTTCTGGATTTAGTTTGTTCTCACAGGTATAGCTTAACATGTAACATTAGGTTGCTTATTTGAGACAATGCAACCATTTTTTTCTATCTCCTCTTAGAAATGAGAAAATAAAATATTCATAACTCATATACAGTCTGAGTGTACATGTGTACATTACAAACCGTTTTTAACCATTTGGTCATACCAGGGGAAGTTGCTATGTTTTTTCTTAATTTGTAGATCATTATAAATGAAAGTTTACAGGATGGGGCAGATATGAGTTAGGAATCTTGGTCTACTTGGCCACAGATCTGTTCTGTTTTTAACCAGAACCCCAAAGCTAAGCTAGAAAGTTCTCTAATTTGGAATCACTTATCTCATGAAAATGTCTGATAACCCAGGTCATTATGTAGGGGTTTCTGGGTCATATCACAAGTGCTATCCCTGGTAATCTTATACACTTCAGACTTTCTTCTTCTTCCCTTCAAATCGTATTTTAAGATGTGATTTTTTTTTTAGTTATGTGAGAGAAAAAATTAACTCTGAAAGATCAATGTAATTTCAAAATGTTACAACCTTTTAATTTCTCTCTAAAACCAGTTTTATTTCAATGAATGTCCTGGGCCATAAATCACAACTGAGAGCTTCAGATGAAGTCAGTTCACAAAACCCAAATATCTGAGCCACAGTATTTGATGAATAAAACATTAACAGAGATGACAAATCAGTGGCTTATAGAGATGATCAGTTTCGCTATCATAAGATGGGGAAACAGCAAGATGATTCATTTCTACAATGCACTGCTTACTGAATTCACTTTGGTGTACACAGCAGGAAATTAATGTGGGGCTAATGACGTCATCTATCCAATGCAGCTCTCCTTGAACTATTACCATACATTTTAAGACAGTTGATTGACATTGAACCTTCTCAGTTGTCAAGCCAGAAGGAGCTCCCTACTTCTATGCCATTCGCCGAGCCACTTGGGTGGAGAGGATCTTTAAATTCTTTTTCTAATTAATAACAATTGCTGTTGTTGAGATTTCATTAGCTCAAATTAGGAATTTTGTTCTTAAATGAATAAATGTTTTGTCATTTTAATCTGTGAGTGGCCTTTAGTGACAAAACCTTACTTTGGAAAGGAGGGGAAAAATGGAGGAAAGGTGGCCGAAGGGCAGTGGGGAAATGTTACTTCTTAACTGTGTTTGTCCTTGTTTTTGACACAAAACATCACAATTTATCACAGTGGCAGTGGTTGGCAAGATTTATATAAATCTGGAGTAGCAAGAATGTCAAAAAGTCCATGTAGGACACAGCTTCTCCAAATGGAGAGAAGAACACAGATAACCACCAGCCAAGGACCTATGGGGCTTCCAATAGAAATTGTTTCATTCATTTTGCTAGTTAGTATCAAAGAAATGGGTTTCATTGGGATATTTCTGTACATGCGTGTTATTTCACCTTGTTCTTAATCATGCCAGTGTTTTTTTTTTTTTGCCACATCCCCTCGGTACTCATCCTCCCACAGATAGTCCTTTTCCGAGTTTTCACATCATATGCATTCCATTACCCTCTCTTCTTCTCCAATCCCTTTAGACCTTTAAGAGAAACTTGTCCCTTCATTTTCATCTTATGGACAACCTCTAATAGGATATGAGTATATTTAGCATTATGGAGAGGCTTCCATACAGAATGTCAGTGGACATATATTTAATCTTATATCTTGAAGCGCTTCTGCTAGAGAACTCTCCAATGATCTCGAGGTGAACACCATGACGAAGTAGGGTGTCCTATAAACCAAACTGATGAGAGGCAGGGCAAGCATGGAATCCTCATGGAACAGGCAACATAGGTGTACCAAATCCAAATAAAATAAAAATCCATTTTATTTGGAACCATATTTCTAAAGTGAGCAGCCCCTTTACATGAACACATTTTTTTTTACATTGTCTCAATAACTACTTATTATTAATTAACAAATATTAATTGCAAGATAAGGAGATGGAAAGTATCTTTGATGGAGACTCCTGTTCAAAGCTCAGAAAAAAAGTTGACTTGATACAATTCAACACAGGTTTTGATAAATCCACTTTACACATTAGGAAATAAGACATATAAAGCTTTCAAAAAACTTATTATGCTTTAAAAAGTCATGGAAAACTTACTATAGTTGTTAAAGGCTTGATGGCTAGCAAAGTTTTAGTTGGGAAACTGATAGGTGTAAATTCACAGCATACTAAACAGTAACCACATGCTCTGAATTCATATTGTTGAGGTTAAAACAGAACAGACTAAATACAGAAGCATGCCCAGGGCTACATTGTTCTGTTTTTAAATAAAACGTCAGCAATTTAGCTTCAGAAATAGTAAGATAATGCACTGTGTTATGTTAATGTTATATATTTAACATTTATTTTTGCTTTGGTTAATTTAATTAGTAAATTTGTTCTGCTTTTCTAGTTTTACTAGAATCAGTCACATGAGAAATCTCTAAGTACTCCTACATCTATGTATCCCTCATATTAAAGCAGAAATGGTTTTGATTAACAAGGATCTGGGAGAAAAGTTTTCTATTTAGAAGCATCTGTGACTGAGAAAAAATTGTCCACCAAATTATCCATTTGTTCCTATTGTAGATGGGGGTTCCTTTAAGGAAACCCAAAGAGCTAGAGTCTTATGCAAATGATTTACTGAGGAAGTGACTTCAGAAGGGGGATGAGGAATAAGAAGGGGTAGAGGTCCTTGGCGAAGAGGATGTGGTTTCAGCTGGAGAGCAGCTGGGACCCCTCTGGCTCATTGGATGCTGTGGAGCCTGCATCCAGCTAACAGTGAGCTCAGTGTCAGCATGGATTTCAGGCTGTCCCTGGACTGACTGTGTCTCCCCATGTTAGGAAAGAAATCACTGTGAGCTGGACCACTAAGAGCTGTGATGGCATGCGAGCTGGGAGTGGGGAAGAGGGGTGTTCTAGACTTGTGAAGTGGATCTGGGCAGAGCAACAAGAGGTCTACTATAGAACCCATTTTACCATGTTTGGATCCATTTTTTCTTTTTTCTTTTTTCTCAAATTAAGCTATTTTCACTCAGTCAGAGCTTTCCCAGTTTTCTGAATGGCTAAATTTCTGGAAAAAAAATTGAAGAAATGTCTTATTTTGCAAACCTATTGCTTCTACTGCTGCAGCTGGTTCTGAAATACTTATGTTTCAATCTCCTGGACTCCACGTTTCCTGAGCTAGGGCTTCTTCTCAAGTAATTGGCTCACCCAGTGGTACCTGATACTCTGCTCGCTGTGCCTTTATCAGCCTAGGATGACTTAACACCTTCTTTTGAGAGTAAAATGGGTTCTGAGAACAGCTCGGCAAGTCACCGTGCCTTTATTAGAGAGCAGTCGCTATGTCTCTTCTTGATGAGCAGGCCAATGACTCCTTTCAGCATGGAAACTGACTGATAGTCTACTATCCTACAGAGCCCAGGGATCAGGGGTTCCCCATCACTTCAAGTTTGTGAGGATTTCCTATGTATCTCTTGGTGGGAAAGTGCACCTTCTGAGAGCTAGAATTCAGAGTCCAAAAGAGGGATTGAGGGGCATAAATTGCCTCTTTGCATGTTGGGGAGTGATAGACAGTAGCCTGATCTATTATTGGCGTATGAAGCATTCAGTGGTGGCAGCAGTAGATAAGCTTTTGTAGGATAGGAGCCATGCGTACATGGCCTTTATATCTACTAGGAATGCTTCTTTGCTTCGTACCCCTTTGCACAAACACCTATTTGGTAAGAACAGATGCTGACTGGCATCTCCTAGCCTTGTCATCCTGTGGACGTCACTGTTTGTTTACTCTTCCATGCAGATGCTCTTATGAGCATCCACGCTTTTAATATAAGCGTAGGATCCATGCTTGGTTTCTATACCTGCATTTACTTTCTAAGGACACAGCATTCCTTAAGAGCAATTTATTTGTGTTATGTGCTAAATCCTAAAGGATATAGTCATATTTTCTCCTTTTGAAGTAGCTTCAAAGAAGACTTCAGCTGAACCTCAAGAAGACTCATAACTACTTTAGCAACCTGATAGGTTATATATGTTTTAGTGTACAACGGTATTGATAAACAGATCTACGGTTGTGCACCATCACTACACATCTTTTGCCTTTGTGACAATATTGCAAAGCATTTGAAATTTTGGATCAGACTATCTGAGCCCTTGGGGTAGTGTTAGCTAGGAGAGTGGGCAGTAAACTATCTCCTCTTGTAATGAAAGGAGGAATTTGGTTCGAAGTTGGTGTTTCTGCTTGTTGCTGGAATATTGAGCACTCAGTGGTATCAGTAGTTGAATAGAACAGGACCACGCTCTTTGGGCCTTTACCTCACCATGGCCTCTCCTAGGACTGCTTCTTTATTCTAGAGCCCATTACACAGCACTGGTTTGTTAAGACCAGATATGGGCTGCCATCTACTGGTCAGTCATCCCTCTGATGTGTTTTATTCCTCTTCTCTGGAGGATGCTCTCATAAGAGGACTACCTTAGGATGTAGTTTGCTGTGTGTTGTGCTTCCTCCCACAACTTCACCAAAAGCCTTCCTCCTCAGAGTTACATATCTCCAGTTTTGCTTTCAGATCCATAGGCAACTGTGTACACTATTCACAGTATTGACAACCTGATTTCTGTCTTTACCACAGTATAATTGTTTATCCTCTCGAAGAGAATGACCAGAAACGTTGCTGTGTTCAAAGTAGAGAGAGGATTTCATTGTCCTCAAGGACTATCCTTGGGTGGGCTGTGGTGCAGGAGCAGTCCGTTTACAGCTTGTACTCAGATATCAAGACAAAATACCTGTTATCTCAACTTGGACTCTTTATTCCACTATGAGATGTAAATAAAATGGGCTTTGCCCATCCTTTGTGGACTAGAATGAGTACATATCTATGACAACAATGGTTAAAGAAGAGGAGGATGCTGGGAGTTGGATGAGGGTTGAAATAATAAGGGCAGGGGAGAAGAAGGAGGGGAAAACAATGTAATTGTGTTTTCATTAAATAAAAATGAATCTCCAGAACAGTAGGCCTTATTCAAATACCAGTGTTTTTGTTAATCTACTTTGGTAAATGTACCTCGTCTGTCCCAGCCATTGCAACAGGAGCTACTCTTGCTTAAGCTGTGGTATCCTGTGTCATATAGATATAACCTTTTCAAGAGCCCACAATGGTGATTTAAATGTGAGAAGTCATAAAAATAATCTCTTCCTGCATCTTACCCTTTATAAATCAAATGTCTTTGTATCTTAGAGCATTAATATGGGGATCCGCCAATGGCTAATCTGATGATATATTTTCAGAAAAGGATAAAGCAACATAGTGGACTGACTGACCTAGTGGATTTACCGTGAGATGAACCTGGGATGGGGGATGGGCTGTATTTATTACAGGGCTACCACATGCCATGATAGCTTCTTGAGTCTTTTGGTATTAGTGTCAACACAAATACCGAGTTTCACAGATTTCTACAGGGCTCATTATTCTCCAGTAGTATATGATTATTCAAGCAAATAACCACAGGTCACTTAATTATCTAGCCTGTCACATTATGTTGGAATTACATTCTAATTATGAGCATTATGGCCAGTAGGGAAGGTGGGGTAGGTGCTGGGGAGAGCAAGCATTGTCCTTTAGAGAAGGTCTGAGTAATGCTTTCAGGAAAGATGAGTTCCTAGCAGAGGATAGTGGAGTACTTCAAAAGGCCCAGAAGTTTCAGGAAATCTATGATACCAATGAGAACTTCAGTAAGAAAGGCAAAGTTTGAGAAAGAATCAAGTGGAAATGTTAGAAGTGAAGCTTAGTAGACCAAGTCAAACAACTGATAGTTTCAATAACAGATTAGATAAAGCGAAAGAAAGAACATCCAAAGCAAAGACAGGTGTTTTCAAACATCCACTCAGACAAAAAAATAAACCTTTAGAACTATGCGGCATCATTTAAAAAATTGAATTTTGGAAGCAATGACCAAAAAATGATGAGAAAAGTAATGGAAAACATATTCAATGAAATATTAGCTGATAAACAAACTCTTATAATGAAGTTTGTAACCAGAGGCTTTTTTCTGTCCTGCCCCATCCCATAGCCACTTTTAAATAATCACTCAAAGGCTTGTATTAATCTTAAATGCTTGGCCAATCTCTCAGACTTGTTACTATCTACCTCTTACATTTAAACTAATGCATTTCTTTTCATCTGTGTTCACCACATGGCCTGTGGCTTACAGGTTCTTTCACATCTTGCTTCTTGGGCAGCTCACAGCGTCTGCCCTGATTCCACCCTTCTTCATCTCCATCTTCAGTTTGAATATATCACCTAACGTTATTCTGCCTTGCCTTTGGCCAAAAAGCATTATTTATCAACAATGAGAACAACACATATTCATAGCATACAGAAAGACATTCCACAGCATAAGTCCAACATGGATCTCCTATCATCATAGATGTTAGAACAACACGCAATAATAAGTTCACTTATTTCTGTTAGGCAAGTGCAACAGTGTACATAATTCCTGGCAGTGTACTAGGGGGCTGTTTTACCCACCTACACTTGGGAAATGATGTCTTTTTTTTATTATTATGTTTTGAAACAAATGTGTCATTTTTTTAAAGCCTTGTTTTTCTCAATATACCTTTGAAGGTTTTTAAATTGTTTCATGTCTCGTCAAGTTCAGATTTTTTTCAAACGTTACTTTTAATTTGTAACAAAAGTTTACAACTTGATTCTTTGCCAAAAAAGTCAGCAAACACTTGTTAATAACTATCTTGAATAATTAAGAATAATAAAATTGACAGTTTTGTGAGTTTGCATTAAAAGATTGGCGTCAAAGTACATTTTCACCCTATTAGTCTTTAAGAAGTCAAACTTCGTTTTGTTAGCTCTTTTGACACAGAATTCTTCTCATGAGATAAGTTCTTTCATCAAATTAAAAATAAATCCAAGCAGACACGTATCAAAAGGGAAAACGACATTTCAGAAGTCCACAACTATGAAAAAGAAATGCTGCAATACTGAGTGGGTGCCACACCCTCTGGATCTGAAGGTGTTTCCTAAACCAGAGTCACACCCTTCCCCATGGCATTACATTGCAACATTTTCAGTTGAAATTCTCAAGGAAGCATGCCATTTCTTTAAAACGAAGGGGGAATTTCAGCCAAAAAGAACAGCGCAACTAGTACATGTAAACTAGTAAAATGAACACTATGGAAGACTCTGTTGCAGTTATCATTTTATTTAAACTAGTGTGTGAGAAACAATACCTTAACTTAAAGACAATATAATAATTATGGAATATTTATATATCTTTTCTTACTGATTTATTTATTATTAAATTTACACATAATACTTTACAACCATTTTTAAACAGATTAAAGCAGTGTTTCTCAACCTTCCTAATGCCGTAAACTTTTAATACAGTTCTCATGTTATGGTGCCATCTGAACTATAAATTTATGTTTCTTGTTACTTCGTAACTATAATTTTGCCACTGTCATGAATGATAATGTAAATATTTGTGTTTTCTGATGGTCTTAGGTGACCCCTGTGAAAGGGTTGTTAGACCGCCAGAGGGGTCAAGGCCTACAGGTTGAGAATCACTGGAATAATCTTTACCTGTAAATTTTGAAAGTGTAAACCTGAAAATAAAAACATGTAAAGGGAATGCTTGTGACATTGATTGGAATTTGGGATCATTTTTAAGTTGACATCAAATGAACAAACAAGAAAATGAAAAAATAACCAAGTATGAAAACATCAAAACATCCTCAGAACAAAGGAAATGAGGACAACCTAAACAAATGGGAGAAAATATCTGCAAGTCAAATATCCCAGTAAGGGTTAGTTACCAAAGGTTACAAGGAATTCCTATAACTCAACGTAAAACAAAACAAAACACTCCCTCAAAAACCAAAGTAACTCAACTTAAGAATAGTAAAATAAACATTAGGGAAATGCAAATTAGAACTACAGAGAGGAGACTACCTTAGTTCAAATGACTATTAACAAACACTAGCAAAAGTTCACAAGTGCTGACTAGGGCGCAGAGGAAAAGGAGCTCGTATATGCAGATGGGAATGTAAACTAGTGTAACTTCTAAGGGGAGCAGGATGGTGGTTCCTAAAACACCTACAACCAGAACTACCACATGATCCAGCTCTCCCTCTCCTGAGTGTGTAACAAAAAGAAATAAAATCAGCATGCCAAAGGGATACTTGCATGGTCACGTTTATCGCTGTGATAGTCATGGTAACTAAGATACACAACCATCCTTGTTGCCCAGCAAGAGATGAATGGATAAATAAAATATTGTATTCATAATGAAGCATTATAAGTTTTAGAGGAGAGTGAAATTTTACCATTTATAGCAAAATAGGTGGAACTGGAGATATTATATTATGTAAAATAAGCCAGACTAAGAAACACAAGTGTTCTCTATTCTACCTCACATGTATTGGCCGGGAAAGCATAGAATAGTGACTATCAGGAGTTGGCAAGGACATGGGGTTGGAAAGCAGAGAATAAAAGGGTGGTTGATGGTATGTGGGAAAATATCACTCTGGACCTCATTAACGAGAGCAATCTGTTAAAGTGAAAAAAAAAAATGTACTTTGAAGAAAATGGGCAAAGACATTAAATGGTAGAACCAGAATCTAAATCCAGGAGAAGTTAACCAAAGTTGTTGTTTATAGGCATGGAAAATGGAGGAAACAATAAATACTTGCTAGAGAATAATTAGGCCATTTCCTGAGAGAGCTATAGCATAGGTGCATGGGTGCGGTGTTGCTGGCTTCTGCGGTGGCTCTGTAGGCACCTCTGGAATAAGAGCTCTGCTCTTGCCACATGTGTATTTTTACTCAGTAACCCTCACAAAGCAAAACTAATTTTAATTTAATTTTATTAATTCTCACACAAGACTTTTTGTTATTTAAGCTTTTAGGCAAAAGGAGAAAATACATCATGCTAATAAAACAAAAGGAAAAAAATATCCAAAGTTCAGTTCTGGATCCATTGTATCGCTGTGTTGTCTCTTTCCCCAAACATGGCAAGGACCAGGGAGCTCTCTATTCCATTTAGTCTTCTATGTGTGTAATAAAACCTGCCAATAACAAATGCCCAGTGGATGGAGTCTCTTTTCAACCATTAAATTAGATTTATATATTAAACAAAAAGTAATAAAGCAAAACAAAAAAAATTGGGGAAAATAAATTATTCTAAGATAGTTTAGTAGCTGTCCAGAACATTTAAAATGCAAAGTCTTGAGTTATATGAAGGCAAATACAAGAACAAGCTGTGCCCTTTGTACTGTATGCAAAATACACTTCTGCATGGACACACTTGGGCCAGTTTTAGCATCTGGAAGTTTCAGGCAGGTTTCAGCTTATTTGAAATTCCTGAGCAAGCGATAATCAACATGAAGCAGCATTGTAAACTGCCAGGGATGTATTCCCCACTTCAAGTCAAGCATAGCTCTCAGAGTTATTTTCCTGGCTCACATTTTGAAAAGAAACCAGAGCAGCTGCACAGAAGTGTTGGGTGTCCACACAGTTCTTCCTTTGAGTGATGTTTCCTTCATTTACTGTCCATTCCCATTTTCAAACAACTGTCAAGACTTGTTCTGGGCTCTTCTAATTGTCTGCACTTTACTGGCTCTTTCACCAAAACTGTTTCATGGTCTTTTTTCTCTTGGATCTAGCATTAATTGAATGGACTTGTGCGCTTTCTGATCCTAAGGGAGTATAGAGTTCATCAAAGCTCACAGCACATGTAGATCCTAATTGCACTTCCGTAGCTGCAAACCATGTAAACTCTTCCACATAATCAGCTCTTCGTGTTATATTCTGTCTTAAAAAAATTCTGTTCTTCGCACAACTGCATAAAATTTCTGAAGGAACTTTAGTACGTCCTGTTTTGGAATATATGTTTAACTATTAAAGATGTGTTGCATTTGTTTATGTTGTAGAATATTGGGTTAACTATGTAGAGATGTGTTGCTGTTTCACCTTGCCTGTCTAAGGTACCTGACTGGTCTAATAAAAAGACGAATGGCCAATAGTGAGGAGGAGGTATAGGCAGGACTTCCAGGCAGGGAGAATGAGTAGGAAGAGGAATTTTGGCCCGGGAAAAAAGAAAAAGAGATGTCAGGGAGACGCCAGGGGCCAGATAGACAGACATGAAGGAAGCAGAAAAGTAGGACAGACAGAATGAAATAAAGGTAAAAAGCCCTGAGGCAAAATGTAGATGAATAGAAACAGGTAAAATTAAGTTAAAAGAGCTGGTGGGACAAGCCTAAGCTAAGGCTGAGCATTCATAATTAATAGTAAGTCTCCATATCTTTATTTGGGAGCTGGTGGGTGGCACAAAGAGAATGTCAACCACACATTTCTTCCTTTATTAGAGTGTGTTTATGTCTCCAGGGAATACCTCCTCTCCTATTTTGCACAAATTCTGCGGATTATATCAATAAAAAGAGATGCAGATCCACTTCTTTTCTTCCTGGGATGTAGTTTAGGAGGAATTAGGCTTGTGCTAACTAGGGAGAAAAGCCGCTATTGAAGTAATCATGCACAGCTTTAGGAATTGATCAGTATTGGTGTATTCACCTCATTCATCCCATTTACATTCATAATCTCCTCCAGTTTTTCCTAGAGCCTAAAGTTCTCTTTATACTTTAACTTTTATCTGTTGGGAGACCCTGCTGGCCAGAGGTTTCAGTCTACCATGGCCTGGCAGCTCTCTCTAAGCTCAGTACCATGAAGGACTCCCTCCCAGCCAGTGGAGGCCTCCTGCTCCCTACCTAACCTTATCTGGAGGATGTCTCTAGGCCCAGATGCCTGGCTTATCTCAAGGATGACCCTTGACATAGTTCCCTGCAAATGCTCTTCCCCTGCTGCCCACATGATAATTAGGTTAATGCTCTAGCCATTTTGATAGGACCATGCTTCCACTAATTCAGCTATGTGGTAGGAGTGTGCCACTTAATGCAAATTAGGGTTTGTCCCCAGGCTTCCCAATCCTATATATTTCCTATACTCTGGAATAAAGTTGAGTTGTCTCACTGAAGTCATCTTCCAGAGAGCTATCTCCACAGTATCCACAGCCTTCTGAACCCTCTTCCATGCTTCTGCTCCCTCCACCCTTGCGGATCAGTGGCCAATGATAACCCAGGAAGAAGGAGACCCGCATTTATCAAATTCAAATTACAGTTGACTCATGGAACACGATGCTTTCATAGTGACTAACATGAAGAGAGACCCGAGTGCATAGTTGGCCATGTAGGCATGGAAATAACAATCCTCTAGTGTCAGTGTTTGAGAGGTTTATTTTGAACCCAATGAAGACTGTAAGGCATAACTTGTGTTTTGTTAAACTTTTCTTGAGTTACATGAGAAGTGGAATGTATAAGGCAATTAAATATCCTGTTCTATATATTGGAGGCACTAACAATCTTTGGCATCATACCAAAAGGCCACTTTCTTTACTGGATATAAATTATATAGGGTATAAATTCTGGAAAAGAGACTGCTTCTCTTTATTCTAGGTTCTCCCTTATTTCCTGGTGCATAATAAATCTTCAACAAGAATTTGGGCAATAGATGAATAAACCAAAAGCTCCTCAGCATGAAATGTTTTATAGAAAAGAAAGGAATTAAAACATTAATTTGTTAGCTGGCCCTTGGAATTAATGAAACAGTATGCACAGAAGCTACTTGGAAATCAGCAAGTCTGTATATAAGACCTTTATTGTTGTGTGTTTTAAAGTTAAAATTATACACTGTTCCCTTAATGGAAAAATATGCCTGCGAATAGCATCTGTTTAGTTATGCAATCCAGCAGAGGTAATTTATGCTTGATTTTAGTTTATGGAGATTCTAACATGGACCAAACTGGCAAAATTTTAATTCCATGCTTAAATTATATTATAATGAAAAGTTACAAATATGCTATCAGTAGCCATGCTGGTATACAATGTAGAAGGCATCATGAAATTTGTCCAAGCAGTCTAGAAACTGCCAAATCGCACTTTCAACCATCAATGTCTCATTTCAATGTGAAAACTAAGTGAGTAAAAAGTCACTTTTTTTCCTTTAGAGAAATCCTGACCACAGCCTTGAGTGGCCTCAGTTGCTTTGAAGCAAACTCACAGAGTCTTAACACAGTGGCCTTCTAGGTAAAGTCTCTGACATTACCACTCTTGGGAGAGCTTATCAAAGGAGAAGAGTTTCCCGAGAGCATTATAGAAGAAGAGATAAAAAGTTAGTAAGAGCCAGAATACCCAGAAGTCTGCGGTGAAACAGTCTTTCCTAGAAATGGCTCCATAAACAAGACTGGGGCAATGGTCACATCAACGGACATGTCAACATGGAAGGGGGAAAGTTCCCAGGGTTACACCCCTAGACCAAGGACTATGGCAACTAATGAGTGCTGGGCAAAGAATTTGCCTCTCATATAGGTTTTCAAATGCAGAGTGAACAGCCCTAAAGCCATATACAAACAAATGACAGAAAACAAACTCAACAGGTATGTGTGTGTGTGGGGGCTCATTTGCATACATATAGATGTATATGACAATAATAATCAAGGAAAAACTTGATTTCTTTGATAATCAAATATCAACTTGGGAGACAGAGAAAGGGCTGGAGAGAAGAAAAGGAGGAGGCAAAGTGATGTGATTCTATTTCAATTAAAAATATTTCAAAAAAACTGAAATGGAATGCTCTAGAAGTGTTTGGGATGTGGCACTGATGTATGAATCTGGAATGAAATGTGATTTCCATTTTAATGCATGTGATAAATGCCAGAAGAGAGAATATCTCAGTATTTTGGGAAGGGAAATTCAAATGATAAGACACTTGAATTTCTTTAGCTTTAAACAAAATTCAACATACTTAAATGGCTAACTAATTATCTCTAATCCCAGATAATAATATCTTATTTCTTCCAGGATATGAGGAGGAAGAAGGAAGAGTTACTTAGTGATCCCTCTAGATTTCAACACCAAATAGAATCATTCACCTTCTATAATACTTAAACTGTTACATAGAGAAAGAAATTGCTTTGTAATCAATACATAAAATAGTGATCACCTGTGAATCCATATACAAAAGCCACATAGGAACCTTGACTTGGACACTTTTCTTTAAAAATTTGCTCAAAATGGGTTGTAGAGTTGATTACAATGTAAAACTTCCAGAAGATAACATAGGATAAAATGTAGATGATAATTGGTTTGATGAACTCATTAGAGTTAACAACAAAAGCAGGACCATGAAGAAGACTGATGAGGAGGGTGTTAGTAACATTAAAGCTGTTTGTTGTGTGAAAATGAGAAGATGATCCATAGGCTCAGATGAAGTGTGTGCAGAAGATATGTCATAAAGATCTGCTGTCCAAAAGACATAATAGGGATTCTGAAAACCCAGGAAGAAAAAAAGAAGCCAAATAGCCAAAATAAGACTTTATCAAAGGAAATACACCTGACAAACAGGTATAGAAAAAATGCTTTGTCTTCAGGAATTGCTAGTTCCATTGACAACGAGTTATATCAATTAGAAGAGCCAAATCCCAAAGGATACATCAAGAAACACTGGCAAAACACTTAATGCATTTATGGTGCTTGGCTTTTCTGGTGTGAGAGAAATGAAAAGAATCTTCATTTTTTTTATCTTGTAATCAAGAGAGCTTTATTTCTGAAATAACTTACAGCCAATAGTGGTTGGATACAGGATCCAGGAGAGATGAGTTACCATCTACCCAGCAAAGAACTCTGGCATGATCTCCCATTCAGATTCCAGGAACATGAGGTGTCCAGGAAAAAAAAAAAGACTAGGTGCATACATCTTTGGCCACTTCAAGAATCTTCATTTTTGAAGAAACAAGTACCCAAAGTTTGAAGGTGAAGAATGTGGTGATTATTATATCCAGCATAGAGAGTGGAGGGAAAAGACAATTCTTTAACCATCGCTTTAGAACATAAACCACACTTTGTCTGTAGGCAAAGGCAAGAACAGAATCTCCGTGGAGTTCTTCACTGGGAAAGACAGCAGAAGTGGAAGCCAAACCTGTCAATATTATCATTCTTTGTATAGTGCCTGAGTATCTCATCAAGATCCAAAAACACTCATCTGTGTGATGCTGAGCACACAGTCAAAAAACAGATTCCCTTCACAGCAGATGGTGGAAGCTGCACTTTCTCCAAAGAGCATCTGCTCCTGCCTGTTGCTGTGGGAAGGAAAGTTCCTGAAAAGGACTGAACTTCCCATGTGAGGCTGATCAACTGATTTATTTCAATGCCGGTGATTGTGGCAAGGATTGGAATGTTGCAGGTCTGGAGTCTAACCCCAATATGTCTTTGGCTATCTCTAGCCCCTTAACAGACATTCCTTGCCTACCTCTGTGTCTAACCTAACATCCTTCCGACTAACAAGTAGATCCTTTCTGAATGTATTAACAGACCAATAGCTTTCATTGGCCAGCAAGCTAAGCATGTCATCAGATGGAGGCCTATAGCACAGATTTCCCTGCTTTGCTTTAACTCGCCTACCTAATGTTTCCACCAAGGTATTAGAAACGTCATTCATGGCTTTTTTGCTCTGTCATTATAATAGCGTTACCAAATGTTACCATGTCCAAACATATAATTCGGGAGAAACCTAAATCTGTGTTCTCAGGCAAAGGTCACACATATTTGGCTCTAGAATAAACTATCATCCTCTTTGGGATAAGACTTATGTTTTTATGTTAACATCTGCCTTCCTTTTGAAAACCCAGAGTCTTGACTTGAACATCATTAGCCTTTCCCAGGTCTGGACCCCTCTAAGCAGTCCAGGTTGTTCTATTTCAAGCATCTTTTTCTCTATGACAGGTAAAGCACCCCTCACATATGAAGAGCAATTAAAGAGAAAAAGGGAGGAAGACGCTGAAGCCTTCTCCCACTTAAAGACAAACAGGTTAGTTAAAAAAGTTATTATAAAAAGGAAAAAAGTAAAAAACAACCTATGAATTAGCTTTCAATCTTTACAAGAACACTTTGCCTTAGGACAGGAAATGGCAAAATCCATTTTTAAAGTCTTACAACTCTTTATATCAGAAGTCTGAACAGGTCTCACTGGTCAAAACAGAGGGGTTTTAAGGACTAAGGCATTCTGCAGGCTCTAGACTCTAGACTCTAATTTCTTCTTTCCATACAACATACTCCTAAAAAAGCTTGAGGATTAGGATGTACATATCTCTGGCAAACACTATTCTGTCTGCAACAATAAAAGACAAGGAATTGTGTTGTTGGTTGTTTTATTACTCTTTACTCTTTTGGGGAGCTCACCACCCAGCTCCCAAATAAATCACACATGAAGGCTTATTCTTTCTTATGAATGCCTGGCCTTAGCTTGGCTTATTTCTAGCCAGCTTTTCTTAACTTAAATTATCCCATCTACCTATCGCCTCTGGGCCTTTTCCTTTTATTACTTCTGTAATCTTACTTTCACTCTTACTCCATGACTGGCTGGGTGGCTGGGTGGCTAGGTGGTTGGCCCCTTCTATCCTTTCTCCTGCTTTGCTATTGGCCGTTCAGCTTTTTGTTAGACCAACCAGGTGTTTTAGACAAGCAAAGTAATACAGTTTCACAGAGTTAAACAAGTACAACATAAAAGAATGCAACACATCTTTGCATCATTGAACAAATGTTCCACAGCATAAACAAATGTAACACATCTTAAAATAATATTCCACAACAGAGTAGCTCTCATATCCATAAAAATCAGTTAGTGAAAGAGTTAAACTCCTAACACCCCAGGTCTGTGAAAACACAGAATGATTCTGTTCACTTGATGAGAGGTACTGGTTAAATGGTCTTCTATATGACTACTATGGAACCCTTTCCACAGAAGTTTGTGACTCCAGGCTATGGATGAAGGAGATGGATATGACTCTGACATTTTTACAGCCACTGAATGCACTACACATCTGAGTGAAATTAGTGTGTTGGATTGATTCTTCCTGTCTTAAAAATGAGGGTAATGCTTTACAAACTTACAAACTTATATCTAAGAAGCCAGTCTTGTCTTTGCATGGTCCTTGGGAGGGAGAAAAAAATAGATGAGAAGACATAGCAAGGATACTTACTAATCATTCGATGACAAGAGATTTATGTTATTTATGGCTATTGATCTGTTCCTAGCTTCCTTAGAGACACTTTGGTATGAAATCATGGAATATCCAAGAAACATCTGACCTGAGTTGGCTATTTCAATGACTAATGAAAAGAATAAAATCTAGAATTGTTTTGTTTCTCTTGAGACTTTTCGTTTTGGGAATAGATTCCCTGGTTGTCACAGGCACACCCTCTGAGAGCAGTAAATCACGTTGTGTGGAGTTCCTACCCTTCACAAAGCCTGTCCGAAGAAAACAGTTTGGCTCCTTCTGAACATTCCCTGTAAGTCAGACCTGTAGAAGTAGAATTTTATCTGATCTATAACTCTGAAATGTGTTTTCTTCTGAGTATGTAGGTGCCTTTGGGCTGCAGGGAGGAGAAATGCATCCAGATGTCCCAAATATAGGATGAGGAAGTTGAAAATATCCACTAAGTACAGTGATGTAGCATGTTTCCTAATTGTGCCAAGACAGACTTTTTAGGATTATGTAATTGTTTTCCAGTTCTCAATCTTCTCAAGTAAACATCTGGACAGAATTATAAATTCCTTGTAGAGCATGGGTAGAGATTGGGTCCCGTGTTTCTGTTTTCTTGAAGATATGCTAGGCTTTTTGTTCACTGGCATTATCTTTCTATTCCCTAACCTTTATTTTGTTCCCATATAAAATTGACTCAAGAAACAGCAGTCTCAAAGCTACTAAACTTTAGAGATTTATATCATTTTCTAAATATGCTTTGAGAAACACAACTCTGGTTTCCCAAACCATTCTGGATCTACTTTGTGTACACCCACTCTGCAGCTGTCTTCATTAAGGAACACACTCTCACATCACACTCTGAACCAATTAATCTGATTTCTCTAATCACGAGTGTTCTAATCGTTCACTCTTCAAAGTGGCAAGAGATTTCTCAGAAACCACTTTGGGTTTTGGCGAAGTGGAGTGCCTGCATCAACAGTGATTTTGTTTTTGCTCTGTGGGCAGAGGACAAAATTAACCTTTTGTTTTCCAGCTTAAGGCTTTCATTTACTTTAACAGGGAAAGGCATCATAATGTCGCTGAATCATTTTAGATCATTATTCACAAACTAAGTAGACATGGTAACTCAATATTAGTAATTTGGAGTGGGGATTGTGATATTGTGAGAGAAAAAAAGGAAGAGGGCTGTTTAAGATATTTTTAGTGGATATTTGATACTTTTCTTAATGCCAACTCAAGCATCCAAGGAACAAGTGGTTTCTGAAATTTGGGGTGAAGTTATGGATTCTTTTGGTAACTGATTAAAGCTATAAACTTTTTACTAGAAAACTGTGTGGCCATGTATACATAGATCTTCAAAAGCATTCAGGTGGACATGTATATATAGGTCTTCAAAACTGTTCAGGCACACCATGGACCCTCTCAAAAGCTTACCCAGACAATGTATTCTGTGGAAAGTGACCCATGCCTTTTCCTTCATGCTTGTCTTTTTACTGTTTCAACAGACACTCCTGAATTAGTCCTCTCTTGTTACATCAATGAGAATCACTCAAATTAAGTATGGATGCCCAGCCTCCACTCTGATGTCACATTTATTTTTAGACCTTCCAGTGTTGCTGATGTTGGTGGTGAACAACCACAATTTCAAAAATGAGTACAGTTGGGAAACTGTGCAGTAATCCACAGAGAAAGATGCGGCTGTATTTGTTTTTTTTTTTTTTTAAAAAAAGAAATAAAATAGGGTAAAAGCAACCAGACCATTTTCTCCTACCTGATGGAAAGCCAGCCATCAAGAGCAGCGCTGGCTTTTTCCATTCCAGCAGCTCCTGTCTTTCTACCATTCGCCACAGTGGGCCTGCCCCAGACTGTCTTTCTCATTTGTCCTGTGGTACTTGCTCACTTTGACCTTATGCTTTTCTGTACAAAAGGCTGAGGATGACAGTGGTAGATGAAAGGCCTTGTTTCTCATGCCATACTCCCATAAAGTGGATCTCTGGCCTGTTCTTTCTTGGCTAAGAGCTTCCCTCCCCTCTCAGTATTCAGGGGACTCAACTTCAACTGAAGAGGAAAGTATACGTAGCATTGAGGAAACTCTTCCTCAGCAATTTCTAGAAGCTTTTCTGCAGATGAGCACCAAACACTGATGCCCAATTCTCTACCCTTCATGAGAGTTCAGCTTTGCCAGTGTGTAAGAATACTATAGGTCTCCCATGCTTACTACTTTGGGGCTGGCTCGCCCACACCTATGCTAACAAGATTGGCTCTATTGTGCTACTCTGGTGAGGTACAGGGCCTGCTCTCCCAAGTGTTGCAGTTGGTGGGGGTCAGGGATGGCGGCTCTCTCACTCTTATGACCACAGGGCCAGCTCCTCCACCTGCCTCAGACATTAATGGGCAGGAGGGAGGGCATCATTCCTTGTCCATGCTACCACAAGACAGATAAGGAATAGGGACAGGGCAGCATGGGTGAGGGAAAGATGCCCTTCGCTAGCCCATTAATGCTTAGGCTAGGCGGGAGAGCTAGCTCTGTGGTCATAAGAGTGGGAGAGCCATCCCTGACCCCCACCAGCTGCAACACTTGGGAGAGCAGGCCCTGCACCCCACCAAGACAGCACAATAGAGCCAACCTTGTTAGTGCAGGTGTGGGTGAGCCAGCCCCCAAATTGTGAGCATGAGAGAGCTGTCCCCATTACCCACCTGTCTTATGGTGGCATGGGCAGGGGAGAGTTGCCCTCCTCCCCATCAATGCCTGGGGCAGGTGGGAGACCTGGCCCTGTGGTCATAAGAGCAGGAGAGCTAACCATATTAGCACAGGTGTAGGTGAGCCAGCCCCAAAGTTGTAAACATGGGAGCGCTGTCCCCATTTCTCATCTGGCAAACCAAACCTACAGCTGCCAGGCCCAGCCCCAGGGTTATGACTTGGTCTGCCCATCATTCACCCCATCTGTGACCTGCTGGAGGACATGAAGGAACCTGACCCAAAGCTACAAGATCTCCACAACACAGGGCAACGACAGGATACCCAGGAAGAGTTTCAGTGAGGGGACCCAGCATTGACAGTATAGTAGAAATCAGAGGCCACAAACCAGACTAATAATTCTTTGCAATGAGCATTTGCAAGTAAAGATATATGGACAAAGGGGCTTACAGTGTGACTCACTGTGTCACACTGTGGCTTCCATGATGAGACTTTAATTTTTTTCCGTTTTTTCTCTTAAATTTTGTTTTATTTGGGGGGATTGCAGGAGCAGAGGGCAGATTCGAAGGGATGGGGAAATGAATGGGATCAAGATACATGATGCCAAAGACACATAGAATAATTTTTTACAAAAAGAATACTATAGGAAGATATCAAAAAGTTTAGACTCCCCTACCTGGAAAAAGAGGGACATCATGTCATTTGCCTGTCTGATTCATCAAGACACTGTAATAAAATGTAAACTCATCCATCCTGATCAGATTGGTCACACAGCCAAAAAATTGGATGCAAATACCTAAAATATCAAACTTTAATTTTCATTTTAGAGAAGGAGTACATGCTGTAGCATGAATCTTAAAAGGTCTTATTAATAAAAACAAACCCAGGGCCAGGTATTGGGGTGAATACTGGAAGATCAGAGAGACAGAACCAGCCACAGCTATCTCGCCTTGACAATTCCTCAGCTGATCCTGTTTCTTCAGACTGGAAGCCTCTGTGTCCTCATCCGAATGGGTCTCAGCTGAACTGCTGCTCAAAAGCCTTAAAGCTTAACCGGGCTCTACTTCCTGGTTCTCAATGCCTTATATACCTTTCTGCTTTCTGACATCACTTCCTGACATCACTTCGTGAGTCAGCATGCCTGGCTGTTTCCAGTGTGACTTTGAACTCACAGAGATCCAGATGGAATGCTAGGATTAGAGGTGTGTGTGCCACCATTTTCTGGCTTCTTTTCTCTTCTCTGACCCCAGATAAGTTTATTAGGGTGCATAATATTTTGGGGAACACAATATCACCGCAATATGCTACCTTTGGGGCATGGACCTCTGATAAGGCTTCGAAACACTGTTGGCCAAATCTCATCTTTAATCTCTTATTAAAGATAAACATTGCTGTCAGCTGTCTTGAGGAGAAATGGTGGAAAAGAGTGGTACAAGTAACACTCTTCTGCAAGGTAAGATTTTAGTGGTTGTGATCATGGCAAGAGAAAAACTCAAATTTAATTACTTCCATATTGACGCAGTGGAGTGGTTCCCTTGTCAAGGAACATGAGACATGGGACAGGGACACCCATGGTGGGTTAAAAAGCTTTCAGATTAAGCACAGTGGCTCATGGGAAAGTGGGAAGAGACAAGGGTGCCCAGAAGGGGATGAAAAACAACTGCTTCAGAGTGTCACTCTGATTTAAGTAAAGCAAACACCGCAGGCAGTTTCATTAGCATTCAAGTCAATTAGATCCAATCAACGTGATTCTGTTTCTGTTCTGTTTGTCTCCTCAGTGGTTTCTTGAGGTGAAAAGAACAGATCCTTCCCAATTAGAAACCAGCTAGCAAATAGTTTATTAAGCACCTAATGAAACTTGCCCTGTGGTCGGGCACAAACACTGCAAAGAACAGCAAAGGACAGCTTGGGCTTTTGGAACATTCGGATAGTAAGAGGTTTTAATGAATGTGGTGTGTGAGGAAGAACTGTAGCCTACTGAAGCCTTCAGGAAACCTGCATAGCGGCTGCGGTCCCACTAATATAGATCCCAGAAGAAAACGTAATAATGTAGCTGTTCTGAGATGTGTTGTGGTGGTGGAAAATAATGCACAAATGCCTCCCTTTCTCTCTGTTATTATGGTGGCCATGGGGTTTCACATATGATTTCTTTTTCCTGGCCGCTCCATACTCTTCTACATAAATTCATATCATTGCATGTCCGTTGTCTGGAAGGCATTAGTAGCACCCAGACTATCCTAAAAAGCTGTAATTGTAATTCCATTAGTTGGATTTCTGCTGTAGAAATTTAAAAAAAAGTCATATCCGTGTCCAATAAAACATAATCAGATACATAAAATTTGGCCACTCTGAGACTGCTATAATTGTGGTTCCAAAAGCCCAGGCTGCAGCAGCTCAGTCAGTTGAACTTGATGTCATCATCTGTATAGGACTGGTTTGCGGGCACTCAGAATGAGAGCTGAGGGGATTGTGGAAGCTTGCATTGAGGTTGGAGAAAGACCCTGATGCCAGGCAATGTGTAGCCGGACCAGATTCTGTGCATGGTGCTTCTAAGATGACTGAGCATGGAGCTGGGAAGGTGAAGCCTGAGTTACAATGAAGACCTCAGGATATTAGAGACTCCAGATGTGGGTGATACTCAGGAAGGAAAGCTACAGGCATTGAGTGGAGTCAACTTAAGGGAAAACTCACAAGTTCCATGGCAACAGAGTCTGAAAGGGGGGGATTTCTAAGCCTCTTGGAGTACAGATGCCAGCAGAGCTGTAGATGCCATACAAGGAGCTCCACACATTGCCTTGCTGGGTTTTTGTCTTGCATTGGTCCTGTTTTCCTTGCTATGCTCTATCCTGCCCTATGGAATGGGAATGTTCTGTGCCATTGTGTATTTATTCTGTGCCACTGTGTATCTGTCTTTTGATTGTACCATCAATGTTCAAGTACAATTTGTTTAGATTCACTAATTTACTCTTTTTCTCTTTTTCATATTCTTCGTAAGTTATTTGAAAATGAATTGAACAGAATATGACCTTTTGTTCCTAAAACTTCCACAAAGCCTCGGAATGATTAATGACATTTTAAAAAGTACTGTAATTACATTGCCATATCTAGTTGTTTTTATTTTTTTTTTTTGTGTGTGTGTGTGTGTGTGTGTGCATAGTTAACTCACACAGGGCATATTACTTTTTAATCTTTAGTATCTCTTAATTTAGAGTAGCTACCTTGCTTTTTAGCTTTAGTTTTTATAACAGTGACTTTTCTAAGCATCTAGGCTAATTATCTTGCAGAATGTCCAATATTTTGAATGTGTCTAATTGCTTTCTTGAGCTTGGGTTCAGGCTAAACATTTCTGGCAAAATTAACATACGAGATAAATTGTATATGGAATGCATCAGACCATAGAACATAAAACATCAGGCTAAACTATGAAATTAACATTAGTTTAATGATTTTCTCAAACTGATGACTCTTACATGTCTGATGCAAAACTTATACCTCCTCTTTTTTATGTTTATCAAGTAATCTATAAATAATGTTTTAATTGTGAATATTCTATTTCTCCACAATACCACACCCACATTTTAGCATTATATGAGTTAAATATGTTTATAATTGAAATAAGTAATGAACAGCAATACAATTATTTCAAAAATTAAGTTAAAAACACACCTACTAGGTGGTGCTTAGAAACGCTTTGGAATTTTTTCTTTATTAAATTGATCCTATGTAAACATATAGTTATAAAAATGGCTTTAAAAAACACTTAAATCGCCGGGCGGTGGTGGCGCACGCCTTTAATCCCAGCACTCGGGAGGCAGAGGCAGGCGGATCTCTGTGAGTTCGAGGCCAGCCTGGTCTACAGAGCGAGATCCAGGAAAGGCGCAAAGCTACACAGAGAAACCCTGTCTCGAAAAACCAAAAAAAAAAAAAAAAAAAAAAAAAAAACACTTAAATCATTCTTATATATACATGAGAATCTTACCAAGTTCACACAATCAGATTATATTTTTCTCTTTGTATTCAGTTTTAGTGGCTGCCTTTGTATTCTTATATTTCAGTCCCATTTTCCCTTTATTTAGAAAATATATGTAGCTCATATTATGAATTATATTAAATTAAATTAAATAATTCTTTACCCTTATACACACTTTCACTCCTATTCAGTGGATAACCATTTCTACTGATTACGTTTTACACTTTCTGTTTTTTAATCTGATTTTTGGTTTTGCAAAATAAGCAACTTTGTGACACTTGTTATTAATCCTCTTTCTTATGCAAAAAGTGACATGTTATCAGCATTCTTTTGTGCTTACTTAAACTTTTTTCCACTTAAAAAATATATACTAGAGTTGGTCAGTGGTGGTGCATGCCTTTAATCCCAGCACTAGACAGAGGCAGGTTGATCTCTGCGAGTTTGAAGCCAGCCTGAGCCAGTTCCAGGACAGACAGGGCTACATAGAGAAACCCTGTCTCAACACACCCACACACACACACACACACACACACACACACACACACACACACACACACACAGAGTTGTAGGTAGATAGGGATAAATTGAAGGGATTGGGGGTAAGTTTGACTGAATCACATAATACTTATGTATGAAATTTTGAAATAATAAAAATAAAAAATTTTAAATGTATATTCTAAGAAACACTCCTTGTCAGGTAAAGGAGTTACATTCTCTTTTGTGACTTCATAGAAAGCCATTGTGGGGGTCTACCACACTTTTTAAATCTTCTTCTCCTAAGTAGGCAATTTGATAATTTCTCATTTTACTCTGAGATGCAATGTAGTATCGAGTATTTCCTGTATAGTAGAGATGTATCTTGAAGATAAATTCCTAGTGATGAAATTGTTGGGTGTTTGTAGTTATATTTCTGTCAGCTGTTGCCACATTCATCACTGTTACCACTGTTACCACATTTTTTGATTCCCATGAACAATGAAGTACCTAATTGCACATTTTGTGTGTGTGTGTGTGTGTGTGTGTGTGTGTGTGTGTGTGTGTGTGTGTGTGAGTTCTTTTTAAACTATTTAAAGAGCTACCTATTTACGACCTATTTGCTCAGGAGACAATTCCTGATAAAACTGCGTGTACTTCAAATAGCTGTGCCCTTCATGAAAGGCAGTGTTGAACACAGAGGTACAGAAAGGCATGAAGGAGATGATGCAAAAATATGAAGGAAAACAGAATAGCTGTGAACATGGTGCTATCCTAGGAGTTAGTTTTCCATTCTCTTCCCACAGCTTTACCCTTCTGGTTTAACAGCATTTCATCATTTTATCAGAATAATGGTGTGCGTTGGGGGCGAGGGGGAGGGCGTGTGAATTCACTCCTAAGCACATTCCAACTTGTTTCCTGCACCAAGTTCTCTCTTTGGTGTTCCAAAGGTTCTGTTTCATTCTCAGGATCTCTAAAACATAACACGGGTCTATCTACTTACCAACTCATCCCAAGACCAGCTCTTTAAATACAGCCAAAAGAAGGAATAAAGCTGAATTGTTACATGAGTGCCAACTAGTAAGATCCAGCTAATCCAAGAACTCTAGCTAATCCAAGATCATTGAGAAAAAGAGATCTGTCCTCTTAGGCAAGTGTAGAATAAATAGCTTTCATATTATCCTTTTGCCCTCTTGACTGCATTCCCATGGGGAGAGGATCAAATTAGATAATAGATTAGACAGAGAAATCCCCCATAACCCATTGCTTCAACGTAAGGAAATATTAAAGCTATGTATTGAAACTGGCCTTTTCCTTCCTGGTCTTCGCAGAATTTATTTACCTGCTCTCTGATTGTTTTTATTGTTGAGAAATCAGTGTAAAACTTTGTTCTGCCTCTGATATGAATTTATGTAACATCATAGTCACAGTCAGACAGAGACAGAGCACCTGGTGCCTGAGATGAACAATCAGATCGAGTCATTCTGTGTGTCTTCAGACTCCATTCATTCAAGTCCTGATTTCCTAACAAATCAAACTCCTTTGTAGAACTGATGTAGAACTCTTGTAGAACACGTGATGACTTTACAGATTTGATGATTATATGAGGAAACTATTTACTTCAACATTGATGTACTGTTATAAACTTTGTTAATTTTTTGATTTTCTTATTTGATTATCTTGTGTTTTTAATATGGAAAACTAGTCCTTTTAACATCTAGTGTTCCTTTAACAATCTTCTTAAGCTTTTATTTTGAAAAATGTTTTATTATTTATACATGTGCTTGTGCATGTGGGGACCAGAAGAGGATGTTAAGTCCCCTAGAGCTTTAATTACAGGAAGTTGTGGACTTCCTGATATGGGTGCTGAGAACCAAACCAGACTGCTGTCTTCCAGAGGATCAGTGACCGCTCTTAACCACTGACTCATCTCTCCAACCTCTCTCTCTTGTACTGCCTTTTACCGCCTTGAATGCCTCGAGATTTGCCGTTTTCAGCTTCTACATCTGTGACTCTTGGATGGCCATGTAGCAAATGTCTCTGGATAGTTAGAGGCTCTGACATCATTTCAACAATAAAACTTATACTCCTTTTCATTTGATCCATTTTTTTTTTTCATACAAGTTGTTGCTCATAAAACGTAAGGGATACATCCCAACTCCCCATACTAAATTCCACCAAAACCTTTGGTGGGGTGAATGTCCATTTGCTTTCTAATATTTCTCATTCACCTACCCCCATAGCAATGACACCTCCACAGTGCACCAGTAGTTTTATCCTTTAGAATATTTTGTTAAAAAACACAAAATTCTTATAAAATAAATGAAGCCTGAAGGAAAACTAAATGAATGGAACCTTCCTGCTTGACTAGAGACTTTTATGTGTCAAGGACTGTGGAGCCTGGGAAGTCTAGGCACCAAAAATTGGGGGCGTGGGGAGAGGTGTGAAACCGAGGAACAAAAACATCAGTCACTTTCCAATTTTCTGGAGCTGGCATCAGCATCAACTGACTCTGCTTATGTATATGGTGGACACTCTAGAGCAGTGGTTCTCAACCTGTGGGTCTCGACCCCTTTAGATCAAATGATCTGTTCACAGGAGTAGCATATCAGATTTCCTGCATATCAGATGTTTACATTAAGATTCATTATAGTAGCAAAATTATACTTCTGAAGTAGCAATGAAATAATTTTATGGTTGAGATTATCCCAACATGAGGAAGCATATTAAAGGGTTAGAGTATCAGGAAGGTTGAGACTCACTGCTCTAGAAATCTTTGACCCAAGCATTTTAATGCTACACCCAGGAGATCTTGAAATGAAAGATCTTGAAATGAAAATGGAAACTCAGACAACCCATTAGTTGATGGAGACATCATTAATGAATAGCTTGGTCCAGGTCTCTGTGTGCTCCTAGATGCAGCTATACCCATGTCATTTGCCTTCCTCAAGCTACCAACAGTGACTGGGAGCAGCAGTGTTTCTGGGCAGCACAGCCTATCTTTCTGCAGAAGATGGCACTTGGCTTGTTTCAGAAGGGACCTGGTGTGTGAGAAGGAGGCCGTCTTTCAGCACCTCTCTTTATTATGGTTTTTTTCATGCTCTAAAAACAGTTGTCTAGACTGTTAGTTTCCATAATGACTGGCCATGTTCTCCTAGCTAGAAAAGGTAATTTTATATATTTTTATAAGCCATTCACTCTTGTGTGATAAAACCATTGCAATCACTGAGGAAGTTGGTGCTTTGTTTTTACAATATCAGCACGAGGAACAGGAAAGAGAAAAGGAAGAAAGTTAGACTGGTCAGTGGGAATATTTAGACTAATTAGTCACTGAATAACTGACGGGAATGTGTTAGGGGTGTGATTTTATCAGTCATTTACAAAAGAAAGCAAGGCTTGAGCACCTCCAAGTCAACACAGAGTGAATTTGCCTTTCTAAGAAAACATTAAAGGAAACAAGCATTTCCAACTGAGTAATCCTCACAACAAACTCATTATTTTTACCACTGTGCGCAAGAAATGGTAATGTACCCACCATGCTCACCTAAACCAGAATATGATCACCATCTACTTCCTTCTCTCATCTCTCCTCATCTCATCATCATCCTCACCTCACCTGTTGCACAATTGCAATTAATTTAAATTTTAAACGATTTTTTTTAAGTCACTCCTTTCATCATCTCTTGCCATGTCTTCCCACCAAGCCCTACCTGGATATGTATGTAGTCTCAAGAATATTTCTCTATTAATTTTTCTTATCTTTCCTTCATTAAGCAGTCAGACTAAAATCCCTTCAAATTTCTCCATATTTAACATCTGTTAGTCTTTCCTATCCCTCAATGAATACATTCTAAAAACCTTAGCATACCTTGTGAAGGCACTACAGACTCCATCTTAGGGAAGGGCCACCATCTTAGACAACCTGCTGTATTCAGTTCCAGGAAAGACCTCAGCAATGTGCCATGACAACTTGAACAGACACAGGGCAGTAAGCTCCTGTAGACATTCTGTTTGAGGTTTATGTCCCTTGAAGATAACTAGATAATCCTGTTGAGTAGCCCAGAAAATGCTGCTCAGCAAGTTTTGGTTCCCCACCAAAAGTCCAGCTTAATAGTTTCAAATGTGGTTTCACACCAAAAGTCTAGACCAATAGTTTCAAAAAATCACCTTGCCCCGTATCCCTTCTACCCAACCCCAAATTGCCAAAGCATGTAATTCCCGGTTTGTGGTTTTCCCTATAAAAGCTCTCTACCTCTGGGCCTGCGGCCACTGCCACATTTCCCTCCATCTGCCATGTGGTGGCCCAGGTTTGAACTTGACAATAAAAGGACCCTTATGTGCTTGCATCTGAAACCGGCTCCTCGGTGGTCTCTGGGGGTTTAGCGAAAAGGGTACAACAACTTCAGTCTCTCTTCCCCACCTCTGTCAGCCTACGTGGTCATTATATCGCAAACTTACCTTATGTTTCCTAGTCTTTCACTGCATACTATGTACTGTCATATCCAGATCACAATGGACCTTTGTTTCTCTTGGGATAGATTTAATCATTCTTTTAGTCTTAGACAAAATTTCATATCATTTGGATATGGATTCTTGAGTAAAGTACTCAAGACATGGTACTGTGTTTAGTATATTTGAAGTGTATTACAAAAGCAATTTAAATTTCTTTTTCAAATGTTCACTCATCACTCTTATTTATGATTAGTGGATTTTTGTTTCCCTGCCAGGCTGAAAGATTTGGAAAGTATCCAAGTCTGCCTTGTTTATAATAGATACTAAATAATTATGCTAACAAGTAAGTGATCATGTCCAGATGGCATGCTTAAACAATAGCATTAAACCACTAGTTTAAATTAACATTAAGAGAGTACAATTTACACAAAGTAATATATTTTAAGTGTACATTTAAAAATATATAAATGTGCATATATATATACACACAAGGATAAAAATGACTCAAAATATAAAATCTACATAACCCCAGAGAAATTCCTATATATGCCTTTTAATAAGTTGACTTCCCCATCCTTCATGAGTGGTAACTAATAATTTTTTAATCACAAGAGTTTAATAACATTTTTAATTTAATACAAATAGAAAACACAATATACTTATGTATTTTTTCACTCAGAAAAAAATTTCTTGTGAGTTATCACACTTGCTGCATGTACCTCTATTTTCTTCCTTTTTAGCTGCTGAGTAGAATTGTACTGTACTTGCACTGTGAAAACAGAATATATGAGGCTGGGGGATGATGTATAAAGGACATAGGTGTGTGGTATAGTTTTTTTAAAGATTTTATTTTTATTTTATGTGCACTGGTATTTTGCCTACATGTATGTCTGTGTGAGGGTGTTGGATCCCCTGGAACTGAAGTTACAGATGGTTGTAAGCTGCCATGTGGGTGCTGGGAATTGAACCCAGGTCCTTTGGGAGACCAGCCAGTGCTCTTAATTGCTGAGCCATCTTTCTAGCCCCATATGGTATAGTTCTTATAGTTAAGGAAGCATAAGCATCCAAGATCTAGGAGCTATATCAGTGAAAATGTTCTCAACATATGATAACATGCAGAAGACATCACTTGACAAGGGGATCGTGGGAAGAAGGGAGGAAGAGAGATTTGAACTTTTTTTTTTAAAACCAGGTACTCACTCCTGTGATAATAACATTTGTTGACCCACAAGAGCAGACCTAATGATGTTTGAATGGTTTAACCTCCTAAAACTTACATTTAGGATCATTTCCCAGCACATGAATTTTGGGGGACACATTTGAACCCTGAAAATTTCACTGTACAACCATCAGTATTTTACTTCCCCACCTCCTGCTAGATACCAGGTGGTTCCTTGCTCTTATCTACTGAGGTACAACTTGATTGATTAGCGTCTTTGCTTCTCATGAGCTCTAATTACTCACTGTCACTGGGCATTTTCAGTCATTTTAAATTGATCTGTTTTAATGACTATGAAGTGAGTGATGTTTCATTATGATCTTAATTTTCATTTCTCTAACTATTAAAGGTGATGGGAATGGTCTTTATGGACCTATTGCCAATCCAAATAGCTTTACCTGTGAAATATCTGCTTAGGTCTTTTTCATATTTTAAAGTTGTTTTTGTCTTGTTATTGAGTTAACATTATGTGTGTTTTATAAGTTTGAAAATGAAGCTTGCTCTTTTCATTGTATTTGATAGTGTCTTTAGAAGAATGAAAGCTTTCATTTATTTAAAACTAATCCATGTATTTTGTGTCCTAGTAGGAGATATTCCTACTGAAGGGTTACTAGTTGCTTCTTTTCTTTTAGAATTTTTGTAATTCTGACTTTTACATTAGATACATATTTATTATGAAATTAGTTTCATGTGTGGCATGAGATAGCAATAAGTATTTACTATTCCTAAACACGTGTTTAGCTTTTCAAGCTCTATTTCTTTTATTGTCTATGGGACTTGGTCAAACAATAGAACACCTGTGAATTTATTTCTGAACTCTGTTCTACTACTGATACCATGCTGCCACCAATTATTTCCAATACCATTGATTTTGTTGCTTTATAGTTAGTTATTAAAAGTTGGCTACTATACTCCTCATTTTTTTCATTTTCAAATATTCTTGGGCTATTTGAAACTTCAATTTTTTCTATATAAGTTTTCAAAATATCTAGAATCTTGATTGGGATAATGTTAGACCTGCCAATCAACTGTACATCTTAGCATTATTAAGTGTAAAAATCCCTAAAAAAAGGACATCACTCCATCTCTCCAATGTCTAGTTATCATTAATTCTCTCAGTAATATTTCATGCCTGTGGTTATACATCTTTTCATTATTGCTGGTTTGTCTTTGTGGGTTTTTTTTTTTTTGTTTTTTGGGTTTTTGTTGTTTTTTTTTAGTTTTTTTTGTTGTTGTTTTGAGGCAAAGTTTTGATATGTAGCTCAGGCTAGCCTTGAACTCATTAAGTGCTGAGATTATACATATCACATACTCTACAGTTATAAATGTCAGTTAAATGACAATATCAATAGTGCTTTTCTATTCTCTAACATTTATAGTGAATTTATGTTTAGCTGCTTTTACTTTCAAGCCTTATTAAAATTCTTAAGTATAATCATAAATTTGTCTATTTTTTTTCTTCCACATTTGCTTCACAAATTAGAGAATTCTGCTGTCTGTCCACACATGTAATTATGATACTGACTCTTCCAAATGAGTCAGTCCATTTAATTACTAAATGCCTTTCTATCATTTTTAAGTCTCAGCTTTTGTGTTTATTCTGTCTGATATTAATATAATGACTCAGCTACTTCATGTTTCCATATTATTTGTGTCTTTAGATGTAGATTACATCTCTTCAGAGTGACACATAGATTTAGATTTATTTGACTCCCCTATTCTGCCCAACAACCATTACCACGTCATATTATTATTGATGCAATTTGGTTTATATTACTAATTAGATATTTGTTAATAATTTGTGAATTATGTTCATTTTTCTTTTTATTCCTCTTCTGACTTCTTTTGTGTTTGTCATATGATTTTTTGTGTGTGCTTTATTTCTCTTATTGACTGTTGCTTTTAGTAGTTTCTTGGGGATTAAGAATAATGCACCTTAACTTATCCAATACAGTCAATATTGTACCATTTTGCACTTTACACTTTGAAGGTCAGAAACAGAATAACTTTACAATGATATGATTTTATTTGCCGAGGCTTCCATGGCCTTTCTGGTCTCCCTGTTGCTGTGTGGAGTGTTAAAGAAGAGTTATGGAGGTGTTTGAAGCCTGTTAACTGACGCTATTTCTGCGGAGATGGGAACAAATATGTACTCATGCCAGATAGAAATACCACCCAGATCCAACTTGGTGAGCCAGTGAGTTTTATTAGAGTGACTTACAGGAATATGGGTGACAGGTTACTTACTGGAACAGAAATGACTCAAAGATCACCAAGTCTACCCAAGCATGAGTGACAGCTCATAAAATCCGGGATCCTGGAGCTCCACTGCACAGTCAGCAGGCAGCCAACAGGTCAGAGAATGTCTTTTTTCCAAGCTAGTCATCTTCCAGGGAGGTCAGCTTGCCTGAGAATGTCCCTCAGCAGTCCTTACTATGTATATGTGCTTGGGGAGGAGGGAGCTAGTTAATCTGGTCATTTTCTGGAACTTCCTGAAGCCACTAAGTTGTTTACTTCCTGAGCTTAAGGAGCTTCCCTGTGGGATGGAATGTTTCACCTCCTCTAGGTTCATCTCCTTAGAACATCCTATCATATCACTTCTTCGACCATCCTGTTGTTTTACCTCCCTTCCAACAACTGCACCTTAAGGAGCTCTTTATCTTGGCAGGAAATGCTACACAACAGGTCCCATTCTCGGAAGCACTCTCTTCTATGTGGATCCAACTGCTTCAACTTCCTCATGTCAGGGAGGTAATGGGATTCCTCTAATTCTACCTGTCCCAAGATGCCTAGCAAGAAGATGCCTTGCTGGCATGAAGCTCCTCTTGTTAGTTTGTTTCTTTTCAAGGATTTCATTCTTGCATAGACTATTGTCTTATTTCTTTTCTGCATAGTGTAGCAGGGATAGTGCAGTAGCTCCATCCTATTAGTCAAAACTAAGGGGTTTTAGGCACTAACTATAATGAATATAGTGTATTTCAGAGGAATAGCTGGTGGAATTGATGAACTAGGAACTCTTGAAATTTAATCACACTCTCGTTTCTGTGGGACTTCCCTGGGAGGCACTGTTGGTACTCACATTGAATTTGCTGATTTTTCCTATAGGTTCTGAAAATATATGAGAAAATTTTAATTTTATATTGTAAATCTGAACATTTCACAGTTTTCTTTCTGGGTTCTCTTTACTTGCTTCTATCTTTCCTTTTCATTTTCTCATTCACTTTTTTCTTATTCAATGTAGAAAATATTCATAGAAATATGGGCCTAGCATTGTTCTAAATGCTTGATAAGTACTAATGAATTAATTATTGAGTACAATGGACAAATAAATACAAAGCAGAGCAGTCGGAATAAAGGAAGCATTCCTTCTTGGTTGCATAACTTTCCTTTATAAAGTAAACTAAAGTATGTGTGTGTTTCCACTCACATGCCAATTGATCAGGCTATCACAGCAGGAAAGCTCTGACCGATCCTTTCTGGAGAAATGTAAAATAATTATGAAGAAACAATTTGTATGAAATGTTAGGCAAAATTCTTTTACTGGCTTGCTTCTTCATATTCTGTAATTAATTTTGGTGAAGGAAGAAATTGTTAACCTTTTGCAAAAAAACCCCAATAAAACAACAACAACAAAAAAACCCACAAACCTTCCAAATTAGACATATCTGCAAGGCTGTATTTGAGCTACAAGAAGAGAATATTTGGAAAGAAAAAAGTTAGTATAGGACTAATTATGAGAGTATGCTTAAATTTATTTATATTTTCATTTTTCTGGCTCTAGTATTGCAATCAAAATGCCACCAGAGAAGTATAAAAACATGGCTTTTGGTGTTCAAACAATCTGCTCTCAAAAGTAAAACAAGATGAGGGAAACCAAACCAAACTAATCTTTGCCACCATGTCCTCTTACGTTCTACAGTTAAAACACCAAATGAATGAGTTTTTCCTGTGTCGGGACCATGCTCATTTCAGAAAAATCTGCTGCATTGGTTACTAAAAGAGTAATGGGAAAAAAAAATCTTTGTATCTAAATAAGAAATACATCAAAAAGTAAGAGGACATTTGGGCTTGACTTTCAGTTTGGTATGCAGCTCATTCCAAAGGGCAGTCCCAACTGTAACTTCTACTGTGAATAGAAGGCTTCACACCAACCCACACATACCACTATGAACTCTTCATAAATCACTTAATGAGAATATCTCACCTCCAGTGAGATGGAAAATCTTGCTTTTATAAGACTTTCTCTGAAGGCTGCCTCCTTCTTTCCTGGATAGGAATTTGGATATGCCTGCCAGAACCAATTGCACACTTGAAAGCCCACAGAAGCCCTTTCCAGGGGAGTCAGGGGCAGTCTTCACAGGCAAAGGCCATGTCAGAACCCTACCCTCCTGCTTAACCATTGGTAGCGGGAAGTCTCTTTGTTCTGGTTCCTCAACGTACCTTTCTTCCCAGGTCTTAAAATTAGCCTCCTAAAGAAGCTCTCCTTAATCAGCCAAATAAAATTGTGCCCTGGTATCATCTTGTTGAACTCTGTTCCTGTCTTACAAAACACTTATCACACCACGAAAACACATCATTTGGGGGACTCACTTGTTCATTGTTTGTCTCCTCCTCTGAAGTCTTTGCTCCTGAGGCCAAGGACTGTTTGACCTTGACCAGCTGCAGCATAGGTGGTACTCTTGCTTGGACCAGTGTCTCCCAAAGGATCATGTGCTGATGGTTTGAAACCAGATTGGTACTTTCAAGAACGTCTATAAACCTGTAGGAGGCAAAGCCTTGTGAGAGGTCCCCCAGATCATCGAGGCTGAGATGTCAATCATCTCTTTCTTTTCTTACAGATGTACATTTGTGTCCCAGTAGGTTTCCACCATGGTTTGCTTCCCTGGGCCTCTGCCAAGGGAATTTCCTAAGTATGACCCAAAGTAAACGTTTTCTTTAAATTAGTTACCTCAAGTACTTTGGTATGGTAGTGTGAAGCTGATCCATCATGAGAATTCAATACATACTTGCTCAATGAATGAATGAACCACCTTTGTTCTATCTGCACCCAAAAGGGGATTATGACATTCAAGTGCAGAGAACACAAAGGAGAAAGAAAATCCACCTAATCCAAAATATGCAGAAATTCATAAAAGTGCCCATCAAACAGGGGTCATAAAGATGCAAGACAAATTATGAAATACAAGGTCTCCTAAAATTCAAAGAAATCTCATCCAGACCATATTTACTAAGCCACCTTCTCCAAACTCAGGGGAAAGGGCTGGGTTTTTATTGCTTATTTTATAAATTGAGGTTTTCAAGAGTTTGTACACTGGTATTAATATCTTCCTGTGGGTAGGATGATGGCAGTAGTCACACACAGGGGAGCGTGTCACAGAAGCAACTCAGCTTTCTAGAGTAAGGGCTTCCAAGGTCAGAGCACAGTGTGACACACACACATCATCTTTCAGCCAAGTGGAAAACAGTCAACTGAAAAGTAGTCAACTGAAAGGAATGTACCGAACAGAGACACCACAGCGTTTTCCACAATAACAGAGAGCATTTGGGAGCAATATGCCATAATGTAACTTGAATCCCATCATGGCGAGGACATTTTATCTGATGGGATCAGTTTGATCTATTGCCCGAGACTGCCTAGAAGATCAGGATATGACAAATTCTAAGGCTGAGTTTGGTTTCATGGAGGATATGAGCTTTGCTTAGCTCTTGATGGAAATGAACAGAGACTTATAATATCCATGCTACATTGTACTATTAACTGTAAAATGGCTGAAATGATGACTTAAAGAGTTTTAGTATATTTTGTACAGGCATCTGTTAGACCTATGACTGAGGTGCTATGCATGCATGAAGTCGTATACTCTCACCTGTAGTGGATTGCCATGCATACATGGTTATACATGGCAGTAGCTCTTTGTAGGTTTGTAGATGGTTATTTTATGTAACTGGATATTATTCTCCTTCAAATATCCCTCCCTTTTCTATTTGTTATGTACCCAAACTCTTTGTTCATGACAGTTCTAAAGATCAACCTGTTAAAATTCACAAGTCTTTCAGTCACTTGAAATTAACCAGCTTCTCAAGAGTCTGCATGAAGTCCAAGTAATATTACAATCAGTCATCTACATATACATTTCTAATTATCATTTGATCAAAGTTCAGTCTCCAAATTGAAGTCATGATCTCCACTGTTCCTTAAAGGAAAGGGGACTCCTTGGTCTAGGGTCCTCTTATTTTTCCTAACCCCTACTAAGCATTTGCCATGCTCTTTCTCAAGACTGAAAGCTTGAGTGTCTGGTTTTTGTGTTTAAATAAATAAATAGAAAGTTCATGAAAGAGTCGCAGGATTTTAAGCTGAAAGGACCTTACACATATTCTAGTCCATGTCATCAACTTACATATTAGAAAATAAAAGCTTAGAGATGTCATTAAAGTTTGCATTGCTAATTTTATATCAAAGTGACTTTTATTTTTGACTTTCAATCATTTTAAATTTTGTATAAAATAAATATCTTGAAAACTCCCCAAAAATAATTAGAGAGGAGGTCATGGATTTAGCAGCGAGAAACATAGAAAGAATCGGGGGGGGGGGGGGGGGGGGGAGAGGGAGGACAGAAAGTGATATAAGTGCAGTAGTCATGAGTAAAATTCCCCCCCCCAAAATTGAAAAATGTAAATTAGGAGGGATCCCTTATATAAACATCTGATATTAAAAAAAAATTCCAATGCTGTTGTCAGCATATTTCTGTTGCTGTGACTGAACACCACAGACCAGGAAATTTACAAACAATAGATGCTTAGATCCCATTTCTGACCCTGGAAAGTTCAAGAACATGGTACCAGCACTCGGTGAGGGCCTCCAAACCGCATCATGACATTGCTGAGAGCATAAGACAACAAATCAGAACAAGGTTCCAGCTCTGCTTCCTCTGTGGTATCAGTCACTCCCCGCACTGCACTACAGGAGTTGCACTTTGGAGCAGAAGTCTGTAAGCTCTCCAGGGATGCCTTTTGAAGGAAGCAGGACACAATGTAACATCATAGTTAGGATTTGAAACTTTGTCTTTTGCTAAGCTTACATTTAATTCCAGCTTTGCCACTTCCTATTGCTAATTTCTTGAGGACATTTTAAACCTTAAGTTTCTAATTTGCAAAGTGAAGACAACTAATGATTAAATGAGATGATGCTGTAAAGGCTTAGTCCACCAGCCTGTTCTCAATAAACTTCGATGGTAAAAATCAAGTCCCTGAGGCTTGGGACGAGGCTCTTGCTAGTGATCTGGCAGTCATTTTTCTCTCCAATTTAAAGATGGGGTTTCTGAGGAAATGCTAAGTTCATGATCCTGAGGCAAATAGATTGTTGGATTGCCTGTCTCTGTTGAGTAGAGCAGAGGTATGTGAATATTGGACTTTCTCACAGTTTGATGATTCCCAGATGGAACATTAGGTTGGTTTTATTTTGTTTTGTTTTGTTTTAACAATCATGTAAATCAATGAGCAGACACTCTATTCATTGAGCCTACATTGCTTGGCACTGGAGGATATTGATTATTTATATTGAATTGGGATCAATTCAGAGGCACTGTGGGGGGGGGAAGTATTTCCTCTGGCAGCCATGCATTTCTGCCTCTCTTACTGAGCCCAAACAAATGAATGGTGTGCAGTAGAGTTTTATGCATGCCCAAGTCTTTCTGTTAGTGATCTCTGGCTGTGTTTCACTTACAGTTGTACCTAGATTATATAATAGAGTTCCTGGAATCAAGGAGATGATTCACAGAGGATGGTTGAGTAAGGGAATGAAAGACAAAATCCAGTTGTGCTATTTCAGAACCTGGAGGTAATCTCTACAAGTCTGTCTTCAGATTGACTTTGCTAACGTTGTATAGGCTGCCAGCTGGTGTCCTCAGATAGGCATGGAACCTAGATTATACTCTGTACTGTGTTAGGGTAAGTATATGTAATTCCCCTGCCTCTACTCTAAATGGCAATGCGGTATTGGGTAAGAAGATGACCTTTAGAGTCTACCCACCAGGGTTCAAATCCTGACTTCCACTTGCCAGACTTCAGGTCTGTTGCCTAGCACTAGTGTGTCTTAGTTAATTTCTAATTTGGAGACAATTATTGTATTAATATTACTAGAACCATTTAAATAAATTAGTTAATATGCACTAGGTGTATATATTATTGCTTATTTGGGGTAAGTATTCTACATAATGTTAATATTATCATTGTTTAGCTAACAATAATTTCTGACCATAAGGCATGCCCTGGGAAATCAGCTTTTCAAATGACAAGAGAAGTATTAATTGATGTTTATAATCACCCCGTTTATCTTCAACTAATCATCCAGCATTTATATTTATTAAACTCAGTCCAGACATCCTCTATTCAATCCTTAGGACAACTCCTTGTTTTAGATATATAATGTTCCTGGGAGAATATGACAAGGTAACTTGATACTAAATGATCATTTTAGATACTCTAATTACACTGTAATAAAACCAGAAGAATTCTATACCTACATTTGTCTAACAGAAATTTCCCTCGCTTCCTTTTTCCTCATCTTCTTCCTCCTCTTCTTTTTCTTCTCTTCCCTCCCTCCCTCCCTCCCTCCCTCCCTCCCTTTACCCACTTCTCTTTCTTAAGACAGGGTCTACACATGTAGCTTTGGTTGTCCTGGTGCTCTGTGGCCCAGGCTGTTTTTAAACTCAAACTCGCAATTATTCTCTTGTCTTGCAGTTAATCCCATTTTCCGTGATCAGAGTCTGGAAACACCATGCCTGGCATAGTGTATTAGTTTTGACAAAAAGGTGAACTGTTTTTAAAAATATATTTATTACATGTATTTATTACTATTATTGTGTGTGTGCATATGTGTTTGTGGCATGGACATCATGAGATAATTTAGAGGAGTCTGTTCTTATCTTCTATCATGTGGGTCCCAGGGATTTAACTCAAGTAGTCAAGCTCAGCAACAAGAGCTGTTACAAGATGAGCCATCTCAGTGGTCCATGATGGACTCTTTTACAGAGAAGAGATACCTCCTTTGTGGTAGTTTGAATGTAATTAGCCCCCATACTCTCAGAGGGAGTGCCACTATTAGGAGGTGTGGCTTTGTTGAAGTGTGTATGACCTTGTTGGAAGAAATGTGTCACAATGGGGGTGGGCTTTGAGGTTTTTTATGCTCAAGATACCGCCTAGTGTCACAGTCTACTTCCTGTTGCCTTCTGATCAGGATATAGCCAGCACCATGTCTGCCTGAATGCCACCATACTCCCTGCCATGATGATAATAGACTGTGTCTCTGAACTGCAAGTGAGCTACCCCAATTAAATGCTTTCTTTATAAGAGTTGCCATGATCATGGTGTCTCTTCACAGCAATAGAAACCCTAAGATACCTTTCCAGCTGTCCAGCACAACAATCAAAACAGTAGCAAGAGGTCATGTGAATTCGTATCTTTCAAATTGTGTGTAGCCAGTTAGCTCATCTTCCCCAACTTGGTCGAATACACTCAACTAGTGTCATGCCTTTTTCAGTACTGTGGCCAAACTGACTGAACTTTGTTGGTCAGTTAGCCAATAATCGGGTAAAGGAACACTTTGTATAACATGACTTTTCTGAAGACCAGTGTATGATTTATGTTTATTAATTGCTGTAGCTATGTATTTAATAAAAAGAGTTTAAGGAAGAAAAGAATTATTTTGGCATAAAGTCCATAAAGCCCACCACAATGGGAAAAGCATGGCAGATAGAACAAGTAGTTCTAGATGTGGCGGTAGGAACAGAGGGGCAGTTATTCTAACTGTGTGCTATAGTCAGGAAGCAGGGATGAGAATGTTCATGTTCAGCCCACTTTTGCCCTTTTACTTGACAGGATCTCAGCCCATGGGATGGTGCTGCCCATATTCAGTGTTGGTCTCTACTCATCAGCTAAATTCCTCTGGAAATTTCCTTGAAAATGGCATGCCATATATCTCCTAGATGATTCCGATTCCAGTCAAGTTGACAGTGAATGTTAACCATCATCACAACCCTTGTCAACCTGACACCCAAGCACATCACTTTTAATTGCAATATGCCACTCGTAACCCCATGTCCATCTCATAATGCAAAATGTGTTGAATCTAACTTTAAAAAGTCTATAAAAACTTTAACAATCACAACACTGTTCCGAAGTCCAAAGTCCAAGTCTCTTGCATTTTTCATGAACAACTCTTAACTGTGAACCCCTATAAAAAATAAAAATACAATAAAAAAGTTACATGCTTCAAATAGAAAATGACATAGAATAAACATTTCCATTCCTAAAGGGAGAAATGGGAACATAGCAAGAAAAGATCAGGTCAAATAAGACCATAATTCACCAGGGCAAACACCATATGATGCCTCTAACAACCTTGGGTAGATAGCCTTGTTCCTCCAGTTTTGATACTTGTAGCACATGCAACCTCTTGTCTTGAGACAGCTTCACTCTCTGCTTAAAATTCCCTTAACACTAAAATATATATTCTTGATTTATTTATATGTAGGTCAACATACCACAGTAATACCTATAGCTTCATGCTGATTGCAGCTATTTACAAAATAGTCAAGATACGGAATCAGTTTTGATGAACATCAGCAGGTTAATGGATAGCATATATGTACGTATATATAATGATATATTATTCAGCTATAAATAAGAGTGAAATTATGTCATTTGTAGGAAAATGAATAGATAGAACTGAGATCATGTTAAGTGAAATAAGCTAGAAACAGACTTGGAATGACAAATACCATTTTCTTTCATATATGGAAACTTTATATATCTATCTATATGTATATCTCTATTATCTATTGATGCATTTATCTATCTATTGTCTATCATGTATCTATATTTATCTCTCTATCATCTATCTACCTATCATTTATCTATTATCATCTATCTATGTATCATCTATCTATATCTATCTATCATCTATTTACTGTCTGTCATCTATCTATATCTATCATATATTTATCTGTCTTTCATCTATCTATCTATCATCTCTCTATCATCTATATATCATTAAAGTAGAAGGAGAACTATCTAGAGAGGGAGGAATGGTTATTAAGAAGATAACAGGGAAAGAAAAAGGAAGAGAAACATCACATGTTTCCATTCATGTGGAATTTAGACATAAGAGTATTAAAAAAGAGCCTTCCTTTAAGGTATATACATATTCCCATGCATGTTGGAGATCTGTGGAAGCAATAAAATGAGATTTCTCACATTGACATTAAGCTATGTGACTACTTCTAGCTAAGAAGGTACGTAGCTGAAATGTTGGGTCTAGGAGCTGAAAACCAATGTTATTAACATGTATGTTTAAACTCCGAAGTTTTTCAAAATGAAGCATGATGAGAACAGTTTAGGAGCAAGTAGAGGACAGGAGATTGGGCTTGTTTTTGGAAGGTTTAGGTTCTAGGTGAACTATGCTAAGAAACTGGTTCTTACAACAGGAAACAAAAGGTACAGAACAATGTACATCAGTTAGACTCAAATCTATGGCTTCTTGATAGTTTTATAGGGAGTATATCACCAAATGGACATCAAGATACATTTCAGAGAGATTTTGTAGACATTCCTAAATCTTGTGTTTTCAGCTATGATTGCCACCATTAATAATTAGAGAGGCTGTAGCTGCTTTGAGGAATAGTTAAAATATATGTAATTCATGAAAGACTTAAAATGTCCTTCAAAATCACTGTTCTTTTGGTAGGCATAGCAATATGTTAGCATTTTTTCTTCATTTTCGTGAACATCTGTCTACCAAACTATTAAATAATTGTAGACAGCAACACGAGCTGAAAGAATGAAATACAATGAAATATCCTATTACCAAAAACCAGTCATTTCACTACCCATGGTTCAATTCATGCCCTTGAAAAAAAATGAAATAATATTTTTTATTTGTTCTTCAAAAAATGCTACACGTGTCTACATTGTATTTTGGTCCTATATACCCCTACTACCTACCGTCATCTTGCCTCAGGACTTCCCAACACACAGTGGAATATTATTTAGATATAAAGAAAATTTAAATGATGAAATTTGTGGAAAATGATGGAGGTGAGCTACACAGAAGCAGAATCTTTAAGCTGAGCAGGATGTAAGAAAAGTAAGTGACAAGATATTGCAAACCTTATAGCTGGGAGAAGGCTTCTTCAAGGTGTGGTGCTGGGAGTGTGGCACAGGTGAATCTATAATTACAAGACCCAGAAAACTGTACCTAACATCTCAGTCACTGTCAAGAGTCTTAACTCACTGCTTTGTAATGGCACATGGAAAACTGCCATCCAGGGTGTGGGAGGGTCTATTTGTGACCTCCAAATTTCTTTGTTGAAATCTAATCCCGTACTCAATTTTGAGATGAAGGGCTTTTCTTGAGAACGTGAGTCATGAAGACAGAGACCTCATGACCTGGGATTAATGGCCTCATAAAAGAGGCCCAAAGATGTTCACTTATTCCTTCTTCAGTGTGGGAATGAAGGAAGAAGGCACTATAAATGAAGAATGGATTCCTACAGAGTACCAAATCTTCAGTGCTTTGATCTTTGATTTCCTAGCCTCTGGAATCTTATGCAATAGATTTCTATTGTTTCCAAGTCACTCAGCATAAGATATTTTTCTATGGCAGTGTGAATGGAGCAGATAGGATAACAGCTAACATGCGTTTTTTCCCGAGAGTCTCCTCAAGATTTGTATTTAGCAAGTGTTCGCTCAGACTTCAATGTGGCAGCCCCTGTTGATCATCAGCTTAGCAGGGAATACTCTGGAGATAAAAATACAAGAGCTGATAAATGGAGCACTTCATGATCAACTGAAGAGTCACGACCCAGCTACAGTGGTGTTTAAAACTTTCCTTAGCTTGTGTCTAAGTCTGCAACACAGTGAGGTGGAAAGAGAATTATGAATAGGAGTGATTAATGAAGAAGAGCTTCCAAACTGGTGTCAGGGAGAAAAACAAAAGGACTGTTTAAATCAATATGAGCCAGGCAAGCAAGAGGCTTTCATTCTCCAGCTCCGGCAGATGAGAGTCAGGCCTGTCTTCCTTCTGTAAGCAACTACAAATGAGGCACTGTGTATTTCTGAACGTTTTTAGACATCATGCCAAAGGCAGCATTGGCTGTGATCTCGGAGAAAAGGAAACCAAATGAAGACCATCCAGGCAGCCTGGATGGACTTTCTGTACTGTAGCTCAGGGAGGAGAGGCTAATACAAAGTTGGGCATTTTTTTTTTCTGGGTCCAAGAGTCATAAATTAGAGTGGGGTGGATCAGAGCAAGAGAAAAGGGGAGAATTCTGCAGAAGAACTCCAAAAATCTTTCTGTCATCTATTGGTGAATGCAAAGATATGTGTGTGAGGGTGAAAAATCTCCTGAAAACAAATTGCTAGCTGAACAATTTCCAGAATTACACTTGGTTAGTAGATCTTCGACTTCTGAGTAGCCAGATTGGGACCTTACGAAAGAGCTAGATGTTTAATGGTAATGGGAGGAGGGCTCTACCTTGGTGGTGGGACTGAATTTGATCTAACACCAGAAGGCTTAAAACTGGTCATGAAAAAGGTTCAACTACTTCACAACACGTTGTAACACATGTACCCCCAAATCAAAACTCTTTAATAAGACAAATAAGATTTAGGCTAGAAACAAAGTAGCATATTACAATGTCTACCCACCAGTTGAAAATTGCTAACTCTCGGAAGAAGCAGGAAAATATGAGCCACAAGCAGCAAAAATCCAGATGTTACATAAATGTGACTGCACAAGGGTTTTAGCACGCTTTCTGGAAACATGCTTGGAACTGTAAAGAAGCAAGAAGATTCATGAGGAAACAGAAAATATCACAAAATGGATTATTTATATATTATTGTAAAGACATAGTTGTGAATTAAAGAAAAAACACAATAAAAGGATTTAACAATAGATTACAAACAGGTAGAAAAACCTGAACACAAAATAGTAAAAATTCTCCAAACTGACGAAGAGCCCGAAAAGATGCAAAACAAAGAGGCCTTCAGTTACTATTGGCACAGTGAACTCTGGTAGACATTTATTTAAGAAGGAAATTTCACATAAACTCTTGGAAAAGGAGAAAGAAATAACCATTATCCCATTTATTCAATGATGCTAGCTCACCTGCTTTAAGAAAAAGCATCAAATAAACCAAATCACGTTAAGAAAATAAACTATGAAGTGAATACCTCTTCTTAATATCAATGTAAAAATTCTCAGAAAATTTTCTTGGCATATCGAAATTATGCATTAAGAACATTACATATTGGGAAAAGTAAGAATTTATTCTGGAATTAAACTTTAGTTAAGTATTTGAGAATCATTTTAATTCACTAGAAATAGACCTGTCTGGATGTGGCCAGCTGTTGGGCTCTCTCAGCGAGCACTGCGGTACAGAAACCCATTGCTAAGGTATTTCCAGGCGCTATCCATTTTATTACACTTGGTTTATCCTGAAGACTTTCAAAAAGAAATATAATAAAGACCTGCTCCTTGTTTCCAATTGCTCTCTGCCGACAACATTCACTCACAACACACTCATTGACATTCCTTCCCTGAAGCACCGAATAAGACCGAAGAGAAGATACTTAGTTTACAGGACATTTTACTTTTATGGAAGACCATGTTTGAAGTCTTATGCTGTCATGTATCCACTAGGCTGACACCCTCAGTTACAGCTCAATTACTGATGTATCATAGTTATACACAATGAATTCTATATACTCTGCAGGTTATTCTGTCCACCATGTGAGCCCTGAAGTGATCGCCTTCAGCTTTTGCAATCCCTTCAGCTGTGTCTGTTTTTGGTTTCCCATTGGCAAGTTTCTATCCTGAGTCATCATGACCTCTGTCTGCCCCGCAGTAAGCGGGGAGGCTCTTGGGCTTCTACTATTGAACATGTGGGAGGAAGGAATGGCATACTTTGGAGAGGCCAGTGTGGAGCCTCTCTCAAGCATTTCCAAGCGTCACTCACCAATGTTTTTGTATTATGCATTTACACTACCGAAAGACAGGAGGTCTAGGGCAGTGTTTCCAGTGGGCAGCCTGAACTTCCCCAGACTTCTTCGGGCCTCTACAGTTTGTGTTCTCCAGGTCAGGAGAATCTGTAGTTTGACATTTGACTGCATTTTTATAAATCCCCAAACTAGCTCCAGCTTGCCTTACAACATATCAATGACTTGTTACCTTATGTGTTTGCTGTCCCTCTGTGGCTGGCTTCCGGGGAAATTAGCCAGAACATCAGCAGCCTCAATTATGCTGTCAAATGAATATGGCCTAGTTAGACAGAAGGTTTTTTTTTCCTTTCCCTTCTAAACAATGTTTTGGGTTTTTTATTGTTTCTTTTAGATGACACATAGGTTAGCCAAATCATTCAAATTATTTGTTTCTTTATTCACCCCATATGACTGAAGGAAGATAGGAAGTTGGCTGGTCTGAGGAGGTAAATTCATCACTCTCTCCTCTAGTTGGATTTGTACTGTCCTCTTCTGAAGGAAAATGCTGCAATTCACATAGGAGCCAGCCAACAAGCAGCTGACCAAGAGATTTCCAAAAGAGAATCTTCTTAGCTCACAACAAATGGTTTGTAAAGTGTTTCTTCAAACAAATCTGCAGATGAACACTGGGACAGTCTCTTGTGGTTCTCTAGGGTCTGGGGTTCTGAAGGTGTTCTTCCTCACAGCGGCCCAAACACACACAAACTCCTCTGAGCTTTCCAGGAGGAGGTTAGTCAAGGGACATGGAATGGACATGGTGTGAAGGGGAAAACACAAACAATGTAAAAGGGAGGACACTCCCAATTACATGGAAAGTATTAAAGAAATGTGAGTGATTTAGATTGGGGCATAAAATAAAACACTGTTGCTGTGTTTGAGACACATTTATCCTACAAGGGGATTAAAAAAAAAGGTGAAGGCAATCTGAAGTTGACTCTTGCAAGACAGTATAGTCTTAGGAGTCTCTGGTAGAGATTATGTCTCCATATGTTGGAAATGAGCACAAAATGGAAGGAAAATATAAAAGAAACATTACTGAGAAATGAAACTAGAGTGTTTACAGATTTACTACAATTCAGGGCTGGGGACATATAGGTCAAGAGGGCTGTTGGTACAGAGCAAAAGGAATACCAATGTGTATTTTATGGGACTGTCTTCTAATTTTTGCTTTTTAGCACATAATAAAAGTTCATGGGTATTTCTCTAAATGCCCATGTATTGAAATAACTGAAATAAAATACCATGCAGTAAAATAACTACACCTGCTGCCATCACCAAGCACTCTATGGCAGTAACACAGTTTTCATATTCAGTTCATTTTCCCTTTCACTAAGACCATTAATTTGGACTGTCTTTTCTTCATTCTCCAATTTCTCCTTTCTTCAACTCATAATAATACCTCTTCCTCTGATTTCACTAATAAAATAGGAGAATGAAAAATAGATCTCTGTCATAGTCAAACCACCCAAATTCATGAACTATCATATCCACGTGTGTCCAAGATAGAACAAACATATGGCCCAAGGGTAGCTCTGAATGCACATGGACCAACCCAAAATCCTTGTTTAAACCATTATGAGATGTGGTGATATTTTATTTGTGCTCTAACAAATAAATCTGGCTCCGGGTTTTTTTTTTTTTATTACTAAGACCTTTTAAGATTCATGTTACAATGAGGTGTGTGTCTCTGTGTGTGATATTTTTGATTTACAACTTGATTGTTCAGTTTTCAAGCATGACCTCTGTAGATGACAATGTTGTATTATAACATAAAAGATTGAATGTTGTGGGATATTTGTATACTGTAAGATGTATTGCTGTGATTGGTGTAATAAAAAGATGAAAGGCCAATAGCTAGGCAGGAGGTATAGGTGAGACTTTCAGGCACAGAGAGAGAGGAAGAAGAACAGGAATTGAGGCATGTTGAGATGCTAGGAGATACACAGCAAGCAGGATGTGCAGGAAGAGAGGTAACATGCACAAGCCACGTTGTAGAAAGTAAATCAATATAATAGGTTAACTTAAGTTATAAGAGCTAGTTAGGAACAAGCCGAGCTTTCATAATTAATAAGAAGTCTCTGTGTTGTTATTTGTGAGCTGGTGGCCCAAAGGAAAGTCCAACTATAATTGAACATGTCATGCAGTCTCTAGTGCTCTACTTTCTCTCAGTTTATAGTAGCTGAATTGTCTGTGCTTCAAACCTTTGTCCAATCCACCATTGGTACACTTGCTGGCATCGTCTCCCCAACTGCTTTCCTCTTGGAGCTACTTCCCGTTATCACTCTTCTCCATTGTATTATTTTCAAAAGCATGTAGACATGCTTCAATATGCCTCATACTCAAGAAAGCAGCAACTCAAATCAAACTAAACAGACAAAAGCCAAAAGCCCAGTCATACACCTCTCTCCAGTTACTCTCTTATTTCTTTTCTCTACTGTTAGGCAAAAGTAACAGAACTGTTGTTTATTTTCTTCTCCAATTTCTTGCTTCACATCTATTCTCAAGTCATTTAATTTCTAGCTGACATCTCATTTTTTAGGACCATTAATGATGATCATGTTGCAGTGTCCAATAGTTAAAGCTGTCATCTTGCATGATTTTTAGCAGGATTTGAGACAATTGATGACTATTTAGGGAACTGGTCTAAAAGTGTTTTTTTTCCCTTACTTCTGAAATATTACATTGTGTTTCCACCTTTTTGGTTCTATTATCCACAGGATCCTCTTGACATTATTTCCAGGACTCAGTCATCATAAATCTGATTCTGAACGATGCAGTGAACCTATCTAGCCCCTTGGGCACCAAATTGGCTCCCAGTGATGGTTTAGTTTTAATGGTCAACTTGACAAAAATCTAGAATCACTGAGAAGAGAGTCTCAGTAAGAGATTGTCTAGATCAGTTGGCTTGCAGACATATCTGTGGACATTATCTTGATTATGTTAATCATGTAGAAAAGGCCCCTACACTGTGGGGCCTACTCCCTAAGAAATGCCTTCTGAATGAACTGTCTAAGAGCATGAAAGTCAGTGGAGCACCAGTTGCATACATCATTATACCACTCTATACTCTTGACTGTGATGTAATGTGACTGGCTACTTCATGTGTCCTCCTCATTGTGGACATCTCCACAATGATGAACTTGGAAGCATAAGTCAAATAAATCATTAAATAAAACCATGGCATGCTCAAATTTCTATTTCACTTTAAATTTCACAGTTCCAGATAAAATTCCATATTTCTTTTCCCCAAACTTATTCTTCCCATTTTCCTCATCTAAGGGGAAAAAAAATCCATCCTCTCTGCTGCTCAGGCTAAAAATTACAGCTTAGCCTCTTTGTCTCATGCCTACTCTATCAGCAAAAGCTGTTGGGTTCTGTTTTCAAACCCGATTCTGTCCATCATTTCCACGATGACTAATGTTAGCTTGTAAGTAGGAGATTCCGGAGACTTGGCTGATCATATAGGGTGTTACGTTTTATTTTCTTTGTACGATTTTATCTACTCTTTCATGTTAGTTTCATTTGTGTTTCAGGTGACAGCTTCAAAGGAGAGCTCAAGCGAGAATTTACAGTTTAAGAATATTAAGAGCATATATCTTAGCTAACTGAAGCTTTTGTTGTTAGAAACAAGAGGTAAAATATGTGTCGTGGCCACATTTTAAGGACTGAAATCAATCCTGTGATGATGCCTGTGGTTAATAATTTAGTGGTAGTTAAGTAATCATATTTGGAAGAAAAATAAATGGTCTTAAGCCACATGGTGAGAGATTCAATTGCCAAATGGGAGGTTCTGCTTCCATTTCTTCCACACAGGTGAGTCCTTTGCATGTTTCTCTTTCTGTGCACTAGGGACAACATCTGCCCGTGATCACAGCATTCAGAACTGTTATGAGGGGATATCATACATATGTGTGGAAATATTTCCCAGATCTTAAAGGAAAAATGAAACTTTCAAGCTTTAATTTCCCAAAATACAATTTAAGGCTGCCTATCTCTGTGTTTGTAATTTTTTTTTTCAAAAAATTTATAATAAATGTAACAAAACTTACAATAAAAAATAAACCTGAGTTGGAAATAAAGGAAAGCATCAATTACTTACCAGTCTTTCCATATTCCCTTTACTATGGATGGACAGGCCATGACATCCATACTAAATGCTTTTTTATGCACAGGGCATTTTTATGGCCCTAGTTTAGTGTTTTACAAATATCTTATCTAAAAGTCAGGCTTTTTTCTTAGAAGCACTGTCAATTATGACATTGATATAAAAAATTCTGCCCTTAATCTACATTAAAAAATTGATATTTGACCTATTACCTTATATGTATTCTTAACTATTAGATGTTTAGAATGAATGAATATTAGTAAAGTTAATCAAATATTTTAAATGTAATTATTCTCTAAGAATTCTTAGAATCAGAGAGGCATTTTGGGTTTCTTTCTGTGCTGTTTGATGTAGATTATTTGAAAATTTCCAGACAACCAGGTACTGAAGTTTCATGTAATTAATATTTTGCAGATCTCCAAGGAAGAAATTTAGTTGAGATTTCCTGGAGTAAATGACAATAGCCAAGTCAGTCCTCTTGTCATTTTTTTTTGTATGTTCTTATCCATGATGCTTTGTATTGTGTGTGTGGCTTTACACTGTCTGTATTTCTAGATCACCTGATATAAAATATTATTTATATTTCTTCCATGAGGCCATTTAGAATTATACTATACTGTACTTATCATCAGAAAGGAAAATTAAATGTTAAGCCCATAATAAACTACAAATATTAAAGGTTAAAAGTGCCATTTGCAATCAGAATCAGGAAATAATATTGTTCCTACTTTTCAGGCTAAATTTAGCTTTAACCTTCTAACAGCTAATGCATAAAAGGAGATGTGATGAGGTTTTTGCCTTTTCTGAATAAAGGGAGGCATCTGGGACCATCCAATGGGATTAATCTTTTCCTTTGCTTCAGCTAACACAAAAGACAAATATTGATTCATTATAATAAAAATATATTACAAGAACTAAATTATGATGCATTGTGTCACAACAAGAAAATGCCCCAATATCAGCCATAGGCAGCCCCAGGGCAGTGACTCAGTTTCCTGGCCAGTCACTTTAGAGCTTCTGTTCTTTCCAGCATGAGCTTATGTGTATATGTGATTCACCTCTACTTACATCCTCTTTCCCACTTGCATACATTGCTCCTGTTCCTGTCCATTGAGGGCTGCTGTTTACTGGCTTCTGTCTGGAATGCTGATTTTTTGCTTCCTCATCCTGTCTCTTCTACATTTAAAAATTGTCGTTTGAGTAGTGTTCCAGGAAGAGCACAGCTGGCTAGATTTCTCTTCCAATGCCCCTGATAGCTGGCTTGCTCCCGTAAATCTGACTTAGACCTTGCTGCCTTTGAGTCCAGTGTTAGTTCTGAATCTACTCAATGATCTGAGTTGTAGAGTAATAGGGGTGTGTGTTTTTCTTCTCTTTTTACTAGGTGTGAAGGTATACACCTGAATTGAAGGACTGCTTCTGACTGTGTAACCTTACTCTCTGAACCTCAGTTTCTTGAGTAATATTGTCACTTGTTATCTGTGACATGATGTTCTGAATTATTATAACTTGTTTCAGTTATTTTTCAGATAAAATCATTCTATTAAAACATGAGAGTTTATGTCAACATATAAAAATAATGTAAGCATGTTGCTGTGGAATGTCTTTCTGTATGCTGTGAATATGTGCTGCTCTGATTGGTTGATAAATAGAGCTGCATTGGACTATGGCAGGGCAAGATAAGTACATTAAAACTAAAGATGAGATGAAGAAGAGTGGAGTCAGGAGAGATGCCAGCCTGCCACTCGAGGAGCAACAAGATGTCCACAGACCAGTAATTCCATGACCATGTGGCAGCATATAGATTAATAGAAATGGGTTGAGTTAAGTTATAAGAGCTAGCTAGCAAGAAACCTGACCCATAGGCCATACAGTTTGTAAGTAATATAAGCCTTTGTGTGTTTACTTGGGACCAAACAGCTGTGGGACATGGGTGAGAGAGATTCTTCCCAACCACAGGGCCAGGCAAGACCAGAGAATCTTCTGACTACAGCGTATCACCTATTTTTCTCTACAGTAGCAGCGTTTTATGTGCAACACATATTTTTTACACCAGATATTAAAATTCTACATGTTCATACATTTAGTTCATACATTTAATTTGTTTTATTGACTCATAAAGAACATTTTAAATTGAAACTGATGGTTTTTCTGGGAGAGCATGATGCTAAAGGATGTAAATGCTGTTTACAAACTCAGGTGATGCACTTGACTCATGGAACACTGTCAGGTTTAATCTACCCCTGATTTTGCACCATCGATTCAAATACCAACATAGTGAAAAAGATAAATCATTTCTTGTTTTCGTTTTTTTTTAATAATATTTTTAACCAAAAAAGGGTCTCTGGAGTGTGTAACATTGTACTTTCTTGAGCTACTATACTAGGCTAGAAATGACAGCTCCACAAAACACACAACATTGAAACATAATTCAAGTAGGAGCACTGAAAAGTAAGTCGCTGACTATATTTGACTAACTGGTGAATTTTGCCACACATAGAACTCAACTGTGCAGCCCCTTGAAATTCACATAGGTGCAAAATTTGCATGCAAACTCCATGAGATCGATGTCTGGATTACAGGTTAAAATGTTCTCATTGAAAACTGTGAATCTCACTGTGTAATTATTATCATCTCTCTCAATTTCCTTCTAGCTTGCACATGTCTGTTTCTATAAAATTTTAAGCCTCAGTATTTCATAAAAGGCACTTTAAAGGATACTTCACTGTTAGGATTGTGTTTTGTTCTGTTTGTTTTTGATTGAACAGACTTTAAGAAAGAAGTATATTTCCTTTTGTGTTTGCCTCACTTCTATGTGATCCTCTTACTTGGCAATGACCCTGCTCTGTCTCCCCTACCAGTCACATTTACTACAAAAAGGCAAATCCTTACTCCCACAAAATCGCAATGCCTGTCAACACTAAACATCAATGCACATGTTTCACTTCTCTGGATCATCCACCATCTCACCTCAATACTGAAATCCAAGTAACCAGGCTTGTGGATCATTGAGTAACATTTTTCTTTCTCCAAAGCCTACATTTATTTGTATGTATGCGTGCATGCACGAACACACACACACACACACAACATGGTGCAAGTGTACAGGTCAAATGACTCTCTCCCCGTTCCTCCACACATTCTCATGTAGACCCAGATAGCCTCAAAATTGCTATGACCATGAATTCCTGGTCCTCCTCCCTATCCCAAGAACTGGAATTACAGTCACCTGCAAAACACCTTTAAAGGGGCTCAATAGTTGACTCAATCCGGATCCACAGAATCCATCGGAAATCCAGGCACAGTGTGTGCTTCGGCAACCTCAGCAAGGGGCAGGGAAGTGAGAGCAAGGGCAAGTAGATCCCTCAGCTCAATGTGCAGCCAGTCCACCTGAATCTGTGAACTTCAGGTCAAGTGAAACAATCTGCCTCAACAAATAAAGGTGCAGAGCCATTGAGGAAAGACCTTGATGTTGACCCCAGTCCTCCACATGCATGTGTGCTCATGTGCACATTGATAAGTATGTACACCACACACACACATACACACACACACACACACACACACACACACACACACATACACACACACACAAGAGATGCTTAAAGTGTAAAGACAACATGGAATGTGATAGCCTTTAAATAAAACACCAGGCTCACAGCAGTGGAGTAGGATGAAACTTTTTGGAGACATCACTAAATGTTACCCAGAGATGTAGAATTTGACCATAGCCTGAAAAATCGCACCAATCACACACAAGTGATGAAGATAAAGGAAAATCTAGATAAACATCTCTGGTCAGAGGGAATGTCAAGGGTATTCTGGGCAGAAGGAATCTTTTCCACAGCACAGCGCTTAACTCATAGTGACACATAGTAAGTATATGCTGAATGAATGATGAAGGTAGCAATTAATTTTTGCGCAGGAAGAGCAGAGGTAAGACTATTTGCCGCTACTGTCAAAATTGGGTGACTTTCTTATTTCAACATAAAAAAATTTAACTGTTAAAATGTTTCGGTCTGGTTCCAGTGTTCTTTTGCAAAAGAAAAAAATTCCTATTTTGCAATTTTGCGATTTTGCCATGTTCCGAAAGTTTTGGGTCAGAAACTTAACGCGGCACCTTGGGAAACAGATCCCCGAGGCATCATTTTTAAAGTTTCACTTGTTATGAAGCAAATTTAGGATTTCTGAGTTTACAAAAGCACAAGAGTCGAGTGTTTCATCACAACCCCAAGAGAACACTCATGGCTCAATCACCTCTTAAAGGTCCTACCTCTTCATGCCATCACTTTTGGGATTAAGTTTCAACACATGAACATGGGAGGACATCGTCACATCACAGAACTTGTGTAATTGAAGGCCTGAAAAAAATGTGATCAACAGTATTCTAGTTAGTTTACCCTGTGGCATCTAAATGAGAGAAGGGCCAGGGAGGTGATCCTTCTTTAAAAACAAAAAACACCAAACAAACAGACAACAAAGCTTTGAATATAGTAGTAGCCAACAAAAGAAGCATCTGGAATTGGCTAAGGGTTACTTGACCCCACTTTTAGGAAACCATTGTGAAAGACAGTCAAGGCAAGCCTAGTGAGATATTCAGCACACCCAGCTGGTTAAGGGATCCAAGCAGTCTCTAGGATGTGGCTGTATGTATGAATAGTCTTATTTTTCTGTTTACACACAAATCCAGTCCCACTAGAAAAGTCAATAATCTCAATATTTTAAAGGTTGCAGTTGGGAATGGGTATTTTGAAAAAGTTTTTCCAGAGGTTTAAATGCCATACCTATGACTGAGCTAGATGTGACCAACTGTGCTCATTGGATATAAACAATATACTTAGCTAGTCTTATCCATTTGTCTAGGGAGTGGTCTAGACTGGGCTTCCCAGTGGAAAAAATGAAGTTCAGAATCATTTGGATGGCTTCCTAAGGAACTTGGTACAAAACACGAATGAAGCTTACTCTAGGGAGCATTGAGTACAGCTCTGTGTCCAGATGTTTCTGTGTTAAGGTGCTGAACTAGGTGGAAGAAGCAAAGGGAGAGGACAGTGTGTATATCCCACCTTACCATTTCTTTTGGATACCAACAGTAAAGAAAAGGTCACTTTGGTGGTTCATGTTGGACAAGGGCCGTCTCTATGGTAGAAACAGCAGGAATTCTGTAGACATCTCTAGTAATGATACTGGAAACTGAGCTTCCTTTGAGTTCCATGTCTGGTCCTGGGCTGCAGACACTGAGAAAGCTAAAGGAACTGCCAAACCTTCCATGTCTGACATCTTGTTAAAGGGAAGAAAGTCTCTGCAACGGTTGCTGGGGAACTGATCTGCTGAAAGGATGGTGTTATTGCAGCTGCCTCAAGGAATTCAGCTCTTTTATATTCTTCTTGGCATAAATATGTGTTTCTTGGCATGAATTTAAATTAAAATTTAACTTAAACTTTAATTTTTTTAAAAGATGGTAGAAGATATTTGTTGAAATGTCCCCCATAACTTCATGTTTCTTTGGAAACCTTGAGTCATGGGACCTCACTGGCAGACACAGGTCACCAGAAATGAGCTCTTGAAGGTTAGCAAACACTGATCTTTACCTTGCTCTCTGCATCCTGGCCTGTCATGATATGACTAGCCTCCATTAAATGCCACCACCACCACCACCACAAACTGAGCGGTTCCTCCATGACTTTAGCCACCATGGACGGAAACTCTCCAAAATGGTGAGCCAAAGCAAATCTTCCTTTTCTCAAATGTTCTGTTGGGTATTGTGCCCAGCGCAGCACCAAAGCCTCTGATGTGGTGCTCTAAAGCTGTGGTACGTGGTTTACGATGGAAGTCAGCCTTAATGGAATTTTTCCACATAGATGAGCATTTATTCAACAAATAGTAAATTTAAAATCTGTGTCTTATCAAATCTACTCACTAATCTTGATGAATTCTCATGTTATGTTCTAAATACATTAGACACAGTATGTGGTTAATTTGAGGCCGATTTCTGAACCTGTTCCTTCCAGTGAGTTTGAGGAAACAAATATTCCAAATCAGTGACTAGTCCAAAAATTGATGAGGAAGCAAGATTAGAGCCATTTCCTTGATTATATATAGAAACATAAAATCATGAATGTATATGTGATGTGAACATAGAAACAGAAATACCCAAGAGGACTGAAAGAATAAGGGTGAGGGTGGATACAGTGTAGGGAATATGATCAAAGTACATTGTATGCTTATATGAAGATGTCCTTACAAACCCTTGTTCCATAGATAAATAGAATTGCTAATTAATAACTGTTTTAAAAAACACCCCTTTTGATTTTAATCTACCTTTTTCATCTAATCATTCCTTAGTAAGTATGAGATGAGTAGGAGGGATTCTCTTTGTCTCATTCACAGGTAGTAATGTCTCCTAATAGGTGTCAAGACATTATTCAGAATACTGGGTATTTGGAGAAATTAAAAACACATACTATGGAAGCTATGAACACACAGAGCAGCTTTCCATGAAAGGAAGACTACATGCTACAAACATGAAAGTTCTCCCCTAATGTGTAAATCTCTGTAATTTTAATTAGAAGTATATATATTAAAGATGATTTACTACCAATACAACTAAAGCATCTCTGAGGGTTTTTTTTTTTTTTTTGGTTTTTCAAGACAGTGTTTCTTGGTGTAGTTTTGGTGTCTGTCCTGGATCTTACTCTGTAGACCAGGTTGGCCTCGAACTCAAAGAGATCCACCTGGCTCTGCCTCTCGAGTGCAGGGATTAAGGGCATGTGCTGCTGCCACCCAGCTGAATCTGTGAGTCTTATAAATGGAACATTTTACATTATATTCTAACTAGCTGCTGGTTGGTAATGTGAACTTATTTTTAGCAGTTGTAAGTTTAGTTTTACTGAAACTAATCATTGATCTAATGCATGTCACCATACTGCTTGGATCTCCTCAGCAAACACAGGTTAAGCACCCCTAACTAAAAAAATAAAGTCCCCAAATGTTTGAGGATACAAAACTTTTTGAAAACTTATTTCATGCCACAAGCAGACAGTTGTATATCATAAGACTTTACTTAACGCACAATAAAAACTATTGTGGGGACGGAGAAATGGCTCTGTGGTTAAGAGCACACACTGCTCTTTCAGAGGAAAAGACTTAAGTTCAGTTTACAATACATGTGTGAGATGGTTTATAACTACCTATAACTCCATTTACAGGGTATTGGACACCTCCAGCCTTTATGGGCACCTGCACACAGACAGATACACACAGACATACACACACAGACACATAACACATACAGGCACACAGACACAGGCACACATACACACACAGAAACATAGATTCACACAGACACACACAGAGACACATACACACAAGCACACAGATACACACACCCGCACACAAACACAGTTATATGCATACCACAGAGAAACATAACAAAAAACAAAATATATCTTTAAAAATTATTGTATGGAATTTCCTGTGTCTATATATATATAAGATATACATGATACAAACAATTTTATGTTTATATTTGTGTACTATCCCCAAGATATATCAGTATGAGTATTCAAATACTCTAAAACCTGAAAAATATCCAAAATCTAAAATAGTTTAAGCTACAAGTATTTTCTTTCCTGTTTTGTGTATGTATGTGTAGTGTATAGTGTGTACATGTTCCTGTGAGTGGATACGTGTGTGCACATGTGTATAGAAGACAAAGGTGTGCATTGGGCATCTACCTCCATTACAGTCCTCATTCAATATTTTAGATAGAGTATCTCACTAAATCTGGAACTGACAGTCTTCTAGATTTGCTAGTCAGCAAGCTTCACCTGTTTCTACACCACCAGTGCTGGAGCTACTGATGCATGCTGCCATGCCCAGCTTTTTTTATATGGGTGAGGATGATCAAAACTCAGGCCTTCTTGCTTGCACAGCAAACCGCACTGAGCCATCTCACTGGTAATTTTTAATGAGATACTTATTTATATCTATATATGTGTGTACATATATATTTACTTATAAATTTCAACACATTATGTCATTAAAAATATTACTGTATGAGTTAGAGCAGGAATCAATCCAATATGTCTGTGTTGGCTAGCCTTATGTCAACTTGACACACAAACTAGAGTTATCTGAATGGACAGAACCTTAACTGAGAAATGCCTCCATAAGGTGTAAGGCATTTTCTTCATTAGTTATTGATGGGGGAGGATCCATCCTACTGTGGGTGGTGCCATTCTTAGGCTGGTGGTCCTGGGTTCTATAAGAAATCAGGATGAGTAAGCCATGGGGAGCAAGCCAATAAACAACACTCCCCCCTCCCACCGTGGCTCCTGCATCAGCTCCTGTCTCCAGGTTCCTGCCTTGTTTGAGTTCCTATCCTAACTTCCTTCAATGATGAACAGCAATATGGACGTGTAAGCCAAATAACCCTTTCCTATTCAACTTGCTTTTTGGTCATGGTGTTTCATAGCAGCAATAGAAATCCTAACTAAGACAATGTCTTAACAAAATTAGATTTATTTTTTAAATGTGAACGTGTATCAATTATGAAATAATTAATGATAAAATTCACACTAAAATAAAATAATTATACAACAGTTTGTGGACATAGAGCTCATTAAGTTCATGTGAATTTACAGAAGAGAAAGAATGGCTATCATATTTCATAGGAGGATGGCTATAGAGAAAGACTCAGCTTACTAAATGTCAGTATTACTTACAAAGCTTCATAAATTAAAACTGTGTAAAACTGGCATCAGATTATACAAAATAACCAGGGAGACAAAGAATAACACTCCTGAAAACCTACACACAAAATATACATGTATACAGATACTTTATTAATAATAATGGAGACATGAAAGAATAAACTGTGTTTTGTGTAGATTGTCCTAGGAAAATTGAAATTCTCTAAGGGGAAAAATAACTCAACCCTAATCTTATACCACAGAAAAAGCAATTTTGAAGTAGGATTGAAAATGAGAGCAGAATTCAGAATTTTAAAACAATAGAATAGGGAAATAGTTTTATTAAACCAAGGTTATGAGATATTTGTAATGAAACATTAATGACAGAATAAAACATTTATATACTTGCTCACAGTAAAATTTGAATCATGCTCTCATCAAAACCAGCACGCACTATGAGAGTCATAGGAGAAGCCAGACACTGGTGGAGGTGATAGGCTACGTTTGTAATGTGCAGAAAGCTCTGACAAACAACATTCTTACAAAACAATAAGACAACCGTTCAGTAAAAACCTAGAAGAAAGATATCAGGGGACCCACAGGGCTTTTCCTAAAGTAGAAAAGCAAAGTGACTAAAACATTACATGGAAAAGTGCTTATCCTCTCCAGTCACGTGGGAAATTCCAAAGAAAAACACAAGCTGCTACTGTGCACTTACTCAGATGAAAAGTGAGGAGACTAAAGATGAAGTCGGATCCAGTCGTGGAATCGCAGTGAGCGCAAAAAGGTCTAACAAGTGACCAAGAGAGATATGAAAGAATGTTTATGGAGACATTGTTCACAAAATTATAATCATTATAAACAGTGCTACTGTCCTTTAGAAGCACAATACACAGATACATTTGGGCAATTGAATTCTCTTTAGTAAGTAAAAGTATACGAAATATGGATATAGCATGCATAATATGAGAGAAGATAAACAGAACATAAAGCACAATTCCGTTTAGCCAAAGTTCAAGTGATACCAGATCAAACAGATTGAGGATGAATATTCCAGGAATAAAGGTTTAGAGAATAATAACGACAAGTCACTAAAACTCCCGTCACCATTTGTGAAATCAGATTTAAAACTATCCTTACCTTAAGACTGGGGCAACAGTAAAGGGGGATGCTGAAGATGAAATCTGAGCAAAGAGTCAGGTGTTTGGGGCTCAGGACCAAGGGGTTAGTTTGACCACTGGGTCTCACAACTCCAAACTAAGTAACATCAGAAAGGAGTAAAAACATGAGAGTAATTACTGCTTAATCTGACAAGCATGGTAAAACCAAAATAAACCATCATAACTCTAGCCGAGAGAGAGAGAGAGAGAGAGAGAGAGAGAGAGAGAGAGAGAGAGAGAGAGAATATGAACCTAAAGAGCCAGCCTTGAAGAGTTTAGTGTCTTGAGAGTGGGGACAGAAAACTCCAGAACACATATTTAAGAATTTGACAGCTTTAGTTTACCTAGTAACAGATACTACCAAATAGATCAGAAATCTTTGTATTCAAATATAATAGACCTATCAGTTTCACAGAGGACTGAAACGCCACCTAGTTAGAAGTTTCCCCAAATACCTAAGAAGTACTTAAGACTCAGGTGAGACTGTAACATCTGTGGTAGTACAAGCATTGGTCACACTCAGCTGATATTTTTTCTTTTTAAATAATTTATTTATTTTTATTTTATGTGCGTTGGTGTTTTTCTTGCATGTATTTCTGTGTGAGGGTATCATTTTCTCTGGAACTGGAGTTACAGAAAGGTGTGAGCTGCCATGTGGGTGCTGGGAACTGAACCTAGATCTTCTGGAAGAGCAGCAGTGCTCTTAACTGCTGAGCCATCTCTCCAGCCCCAATAAGTTTTACAATTAAAATATCATACACACTTTATAAAAGACTTATAAGTTATAGCTTTGTAATCAATTAAAAATCAATGAAAGGAGCCAAAGGGGCAAAACATTTCACAAGCATGGATGTTCCAATCATACCTTGAAAAAGAGCTTTGCACAATCAATGTGGGCAGCCATCTGTGGCTACCATGTAATCATCCCGAGAAGGGACCTACTGAAAACTGGGTTCTAATTCCTTGTCTAACAGGGGTTTTCTGTGTCTGAGTTTTCCTTAACAACCTTTTCATTCCTGTGGGTTGTTGAAATATTCATTTTAGCTTGTAAGTTTCACCAATGTCTACGAAAGTAGCCACTGTCTTAGGGGAGGGAGAGAGAGAGAGAGAGAGAGAGAGAGAGAGAGAGAGAGAGAGAGAGAGAGAGGCGAGCACTGGGTTCAGAGGAGTGATAATCCTGTAGCTGGAAACTAATGAGAAGTGTGGGTAGGAAAGTTCTAGAGTGTTGGGAAATGGCTTCTTGGAAATATATAAAGTGTGGTGCCCCGCAGAAGATCCTTCAGGGTATCTAGGGCAAACAGAAGACGGCCTGTACTTCATGGGTAGGTCAAGGGTTATTCCCACTTTGAGCTGTTAGCTTTGAATGCTCTGATGTTTTTAATCTGCACACAGACAATCAATCCTTCGTGGATGACAGAGGACAAGAAAACCCAAAGTCCAACAGCAAAGCCAATAGCTGAATGTATTTACCAGGCTCTGGACACACTCTGTGAAGAAATTCATTCAGCTCTTCTTTAAAAGAAAAATGTCAGTACTTGGCACAGAGTGGGCTCGCACATCAGGGTGCTTGCCTACTACACACCATGATACAAAGTGAGATTAGAAATCTCAACAGAATGAAAAGAGTCCTTGCCTCTGTTCATAGCTGATTCAAGTCAACGCTTTGTTCTCTAGCGTCATCTGGGAGAGGATCTTACACAGTGCAGGTTAGCTCAACATCCAGACCATCATCAGCTTCATCTGGTCAGAAGCTATTGTTTTGAAGTACAGCATTGGTTATGATGTCACTTAGGACCGCGCAGCTAAAAGTGGATCATTTTCCTGACATAGCACATGGGAAGCTATGTTCTTTGGGACCTTGTAATTTTCTGTTAAGATTATCCCAGACTGGATGAAAGATGTGTTTCATTTGCTTTCCAGGCCAGGATTCTTCACAGCCTGCTGGTCACTAGAGAGCCGTTCAGTTCACCAGAGGCAGACTTCCATACAGGCTTCTGCCCTCGGTCGCTGCTACATGCTCAGGAGCTGGTCCTCAGAAATGTCACTCTGTACTTGTTTGCTCTCTGGAGAGAAATGGAAACAAATATATGATCACAGCAAATAGTATGGCTGCAACATGTTCAGAAAATTAGCTCTTTCATGGCTTTAAGAACATACAGAACTGCATTACATTGTAAGACAAAGAATGAAAACAATTTTATCAGTTGTATGAGGACACCTACCAGGAAACATCTAAATGGCGGAAGCAACTGGAGGTGTGAAGTTTTGAGTTGAACAACGTGAGCAGTTGTTTCTTTGGGAGTTTTAGAATGACATCTGACGTTTCCCTCTTGACTGATACTTAGTAATCAGGAGGGGAAAAAAATTATCCTGAAGATTGAAGATATAGTAAATACTTTCACAATTCAGAATTTGGTGTCTCTTTTAATGATATTTATATTACATGGAGAGTGAAATGATAACACAACATTAGAACATTAGTAATTAGAAAAATAAGTGTATTGATATGAAAGATGTGGCTCGGTGGTAGAGTGCTCAGCTCACTTTCATGAGGCTTGTGTTAGATCTCCACCACTGCAAACAAAAGTTAATTAATACAGTGGATAAAAATAAAATGCATCTATATAGACCCAATTCAAAGAAATTTTTTTTGTTCAGGGTCTTTAAGGATTAAGTGATAACGGGAATTTGCAATGCCTGCCTTTATAGGTGTGAATAAATTTCAAGTGAAGGGGTAATGCTCACACCACATTATTTTTATCTTCAAAAACACAGCCACCCTACTTTGGATGTTCCATTTTGAGAAAGAACCTACTTGACTTTCCAGTTCACCACCACCTCTGGTGACTTCCATATTTGATATTCAGGTACATTTTCACTTCTATTTTGGACATTGGAAATACTCTTTTTTAAAAAAAATAGCATTGCCACTCAAAGTTAATCAGATATTTGCCATGTCATAAGTTCTTGAAAGTGAAGCTGTCTTTAATGTGTGAGCTGGTTGAAGGGCTAAAATTACTCTTACAGCACATGAAAGCCTTTCTTCTGCTAATCACATGACTTCTTTCAGTACACCGCAGCTTCCATCTCACAGGCTCTCAAGCACAGAATACATTCTTGAGCACCAACAAATGCCGGAAGATGAAACCGAGATACATGGAGAAAAGTCATTGGAATGATTACAACACAACAGTCTGAGAATTCAGTGAGCACATAGTCTATTAGCTAATTGCTCCATTGGCTTAAGAGCAATGCATATTGACTAAACCCCCAAGAGGAGGATTTTTGGATATGCTTTCAAATGGACAGTGGGTATCATGATCAAATCCACACAATGGCAAGCACAGAGGATAAAGACAATGGTTATAGATCTAAAATGTTAGCAATCAAATCCTGATTGTCATATGCTCGCTGTATGTACACAGATGTTCAGTTTCATGAGGATAATGCCTGCACCCACCTCATATGCTGGTCATGAAGCATAGACATTGTGTGTACCTGTGTATAAAATATCTGATACACAGTAAAATGTGCTACACAACATTTGCCTGTGTTTTTATTATTAGCAAATAATAAATCTAAAAAATTATGCTTGAACAAAATGAGAAAAGAAGAATATACATTTATGAGGCAGTACTATCACAAGGCAAAAGGGACATCACCTTTATAGTCAGAAGAATACTGGTACTCTGGGAATAATTTCCTACAGGAACAAGAGCAAACATCCAGAAATCCTTTTGGGATACCCCAGGTGAACTGTAGTATGCAGTGCCCTCCATCAGAGCAGGTGCTTCTAACTCCTTCTGACTACTGTCTCAAGCCAAGCAGGGGACAAGAAGCACGAATATTCAATGGAGTACCATGAATGTTGCGGAAATAAACACAAGAGAGCATCCCCAGGGAGTTTCAGAAACAACGAGGGACATGGGATCAGGGATTTTTGTTGTTGTTTTTTGAGACAAGGTTTCTGTGTGTAGTTTTGGTGCCTGTCCTAGATCTTGCTCTGTAGACCAGACTGGCCTCGAACTCACAGAGATCCACCTGGCTCTGCCTCCAGAGTGTTGGGATTATAGGCATGCACCACTGTCGCCCAGTGGGGGATCAGGGATCTTACATGAACTCATAGATACTTATTTACCAAGGGTCACTGCTAGAAAGAGTTAGGTCCAGATTCTTGCACTCAGATCAATAAACCTTTAGAACATCGGGGTGCCTAAAATCAACGTCACAGATCTTTTAAAAAAGTATCTTTCAGCCGGGCGGTGGTGGCGCACGCCTTTAATCCCAGCACTCGGGAGGCAGAGCCAGGTGGATCTCCGTGAGTTCGAGGCCAGCCTGGGCTACCAAGTGAGTTCCAGGAAAGGCGCAAAGCTACAAAGAAAAACCCTGTCTCGAAAAACCAAAAAAAAAAAAAAAAAGTATCTTTCATTGTTTTATTTGATGCTCACTAACTTTCACATTTTATTTTACTCTTGTTCTCTGAGGTATTGATAATTTTTACTAGAATTGGGTACAGTTATAAAAATGGCTCAAAGATCATTAAATATATTCTAAAAGCGAACCTGGTCTCCCACTCTCATTGGGAAATGTGCTCCACTTCCATCAAGAAGTGGCAGCTATCCTTTGAGCCCAGCCCTACCATTTGGAAGCTAGACTGGTCTTTGTGACTGCCTTGATTAGCAGAATAAGACAAACACAACACTGTGCAATTCCTAAGGCTGCATCATAATTAGCAATCATTTCTCTCTAGCTCTGCCTCTGCATGTGTCTGTATTACCCCCTACCATGTTACAGTGCAACCTGAAACACCTGCAAAAGACAAAGACACACACACACACACACACACACACACACACACACACACACACACACACACGTCAACAGCTGCAATTCAAGGCTCAGTTGATAACCACTGTCAACCGCCAGGCTTGTGTGAGGAAACCCATGGGAGAGCCCATTTGCCCCAAGGGTAGCCATCTCTGTCAGGCCTAGCTCCAACGGCAGGTTCATGAGCAAAAAAGGCTCCAAACACTTAGTTTGGAGGTTCTTTACTATGCTGCATAGACACTGAACAGATATCAAGCATTTGATTGCCTGGAAATCTGCAACCAAATCAATTTATAGTAGAAAAAGTATTTGTCTTCTAATGCATGTTGGCTCTAAGCTTAACAATCTTTCTACCTAGTGCCTTTAAAATTTAATATGTATGGCACTCATTGATACTTGACATTGATGTGATATATGGAGATTGGTTATTTTATTTGTAGGCATTTTTTTTTTTACTTCTTCAATTATGTTATTTCTTTGAGGGGAGAAACTGTTACTCCCTACCTTATGTTATCTGGATCAATGTTTTAAATTTATAGCAGATCTTCCCTGGTTCCCTGCCACAGACATGTATAGCTGACCCATACACCATCTAATTTATTTATTTGTTGTCTACTGAGTAGCTCCTCATAGTATAAGCTTCGTCAGCACAAGAGTTTTGGAATGTTCATTGACGTAATTTTATAATAGTGGTTGGTAAATACTAGACACTCAGTATAGTTATGATAAATAAATTACCATACTTTTCTTTATCGAAAGGTCATTCTCAAATGCATGGCCTCTTTTTTCACTAGATGTTGCATACCTAAATACATAAGTACTAACTGCCCGGTTTGTATCATTTTCTTGTCTGTATGTTTTCAGGGTTGACCATTTGGTATGAGATGCTGTGTGCTCTTCTCCTGCTTTCAACATTTCTTAGTTCTTTGTGTAGGGTTGACTTGGGCTTTGCCCTCTCCACTTTAGCATATCTGTTATTGTCTGTGTGTAGCTCATGCTTAGGAAGTCATAAACAAGAGTTGATGGGTGTAGCTTCTGACGTTCCTGGGAGACATAACCACACAGAAAACTTCTGTTCCTTTAGCTCTTACAATCTTTCTGACCCCTTTTATGAAATGATCTTTGAGCCTTAGATGTGAGAACTGAAAGCTCCACAACTCTGCATTTTGATTGGTTGCGGTTTTCTATAATGATCTCTGTCTGTTGCAAAGGCAAGTTTCCTTGATGAGGAGTGAGAACCACACTTATTCGTTAACATGAGGATGAATATTTAGAATGTAGCTAAGGATTACAATGGCTTTGTAAGGGATGGTTGTACGTTCCCCTCCAAGATCCACAACTTCACCAGCCCTGGCTACTTGGCTCAAGCTCATAACCAGGCATGATTTCTTTCCTGATGAGTGGGTCCTAAGTTCAATTAGACAGCTATTGATTACCATAAAGTATGCTGTGCCACTACTGGACCCTTAATGCCATGCTAGTCATTGTGGTTCGTCGTTATCATAGCTGGGTAGCACTTTGATTGCTCGCCTCCTTGGAAGCTTGTATGTCACTTTTTGGTACATGAAAGATAGTCATCAGGGAGGAAGCCTTTGGGTCAGTTCCAGGTCAGGGGCCTCTGAGCCCTATGTCTGAAGTGCCTGGTGTCTTCAGCAATAGGGGCTGACCTTCCATCTCTTGAAACAACCAAAAACAATGCAAATAGCCTGTAATGTTTTTCAAGTCTCTTGGATAATCCTGGTCAATAACTCAAAAAAGGACTTCTCAGGCCTTGCTGTTGGGATTTTGGTTAGAGGTCTTTAGCTTTTTGAAGGAGCATTGTCAGCCCATATAGAAACGTTTCATTTAAACTGTACATATATGTTTATAGATCAATTTACTTGTAGATATTTTTAGGTAGAGACTTTCTCAGACATCTTTACAGTTGTTTTACCTTCCTCCACCCTTCTTCTGTATTTATCTTTCGGTTCCCTCCTTTAATAGAGCTCCCACCCTGTTTTCTAAAAATGCTTTTTAAAGTATTTACTGGCTATTAGCATTTCTTCTTTTGAGAATTTTCTGTTTAGATCCATAACCCGTCTTTTAACTGTGTTGTTTTCTACATGTTCAGTTTATTTTACTTCTTTATATATTATAGATGCTAATCCTGTGTTAGTGCTTCTAGCAAATATTTTCTCCCATTCTGTTAGTTGCCACCTTACTCAGTTGACATTTTCTTTTTCTCTATAGAAACTTGAGTTTCATGAGATCCCATTTGTCGATGGCTGGTTTTATCTCAGAAAGTCCTGGCTATGACTGAACTATGCTTCCACTTTTTTCCTAGCAGTTTTTAGGGTATCATATCTTATACAGAGGTCTTTGATCTACTTGTAGTTGATTTTTGTATAAGGCAAGAGATAAGGATCTAGTTTCCTGTTTCTGCATGTTTTTTTTTTGTTTGTTTTTTTTTTGTTTTTGTTTTTGTTTTTTTGTTTTTCGAGACAGGGTTTCCCTGTGAAGCTTTGCGCCTTTCCTGGAACTCACTTGGTAGCCCAGGCTGGCCTCGAACTCACAGAGATCCGCCTGCCTCTGCCTCCCGAGTGCTGGGATTAAAGGCGTGCGCCACCACCGCCCAGCCTGTTTCTGCAAGTTTAAGTCCATGTTTCCGAACACCATTTGTTGATGTTTTTTCTCGAGTATATCTTTTGACGTCTTCACCAACATCATGCAGTTGTAGCTTTGTGGACTTACTTTTGAGTCTTCTGTTCTAGTCCATTGATTTATAGGTCTGTTTTTAGTGCCAGCACCTCGCTGTGTTTATAAAGCTGGCTCTGCAGTATAATTGAAATCAGGTGTGGTACTACTTCCTACCGCACTCCTTTTATTTAGGGTTGTTTCATTTGTCCTTGACCTTTAGTGCTGCTACACACAGATTTATGATTTTTGAAATGTCTGCGCGGAAAGGTCCTGGTACTTTGATTGGGATTGCATTGAATATCTAGATTGCTTTTGGTAGGACGTTTGTTTTCACAATATGAATTCTTCCTATCTTTTCCTCTTCTGGGTATGTGCCTGTTAACATGCTGATCTAGGGGAAATTTTAAAGTGTAGACAGGGACTTGGAGTGCTCAGACCCCTTACCTCTCAGAGTTGGGAGCCAGGGAGAAGACAGAAATTTAGGCTGAGTTTTTGGGTTCTGTTCATTCATAAGCTAACAAGACTAGGAAAGTTTGGGCTGAGTTCTCATGGTCTAGAAATCCCCTCACCAGTTGGTACTGGGAGCCAGGAGGAGGGGGAGAGGTAGAAGTATTGGATCTGACACTAGTTCTCAAGCATTCTTTAACTGAAGTTCATAAACAAAATATAATTTAATAATTATTTTAATTATGAAATGAAAATAATTTGATGATTGATGACTATTCAGCACACTGCTGACAGGAATTGCTACTTAGTTCACAAGATCCAATACAAAATTTGAAATGCAAAGTGCTTTTTTAAAATCTAAGGCTTTAAGACAATGACAATGAGCATTAAAATAAGCACAGAGCTCTCTTCAAGCCTAGGTTCTGCACGAACATGGAGGCCCATATCCATGAGCCATCTGTTTCTGTTTGCAACTCATTGTATCCAGCCTAGAATTTTATTTGACATTTACCGAAGGAAACACTCAGCAAAAGGGATAAATACAGATGTGATCAAAAAGCTAATTCCCCCACCCATTGGTACCACCTAACAAAATATTATTGAGACTTACATTATAATTTTTAAAGCAGTGTGTTCACCAAAGAGTCAGACCTTACAAGAAAAAAGCATTGCTCATATCTACCTGTGGAAGTATACGTTTGTTGGCAAATGTTAAGACATAAATGTAATGTTTTGGGTGAGGGGAAAGAACAAAAAGTGTGTTTACCCCATATTCACAGCTATGAATAACAAGCCTAGAATACAGTTTTTACTAAAAAAGAAAGAATATTTGGAGAATAGAAACATGTAAGACAAGATTTATAACCATAAGAAGTCATTCTGTAAGACAGTGCTGCGTGACAAGCAGAGTTTCTTAATTAATCATGGGCATTTTACTTTTTTTTTTTTTTTTTTTTTTTTTTTGGTTTTTCGAGACAGGGTTTCTCTGTGTAGCTTTGCGCCTTTTCCTGGAACTCACTTGGTAGCCCAGGCTGGCCTCGAACTCACAGAGATCCGCCTGGCTCTGCCTCCCAAGTGCTGGGATTAAAGGCGTGCGCCACCACCGCCCGGCACATTTTACTTTTTAATTGGATTCAATTAATTGTCTGAAACAGACAGGAAATAATTTGTATTTTGAGTCCTTACGTTTGTTTTCGTTCTAATTGGTCTATTTTGTGGTTAGTCCTCCCGTAAATAATTTATTTCCTATCACTCAAGGCTTACATTTCTTCTTTTTAAAAATATGAAGGTTTAGTTAGTTGAGTTCTGAAAGCTCACCAAGCTCTAATTAGATTCTGAGTTGCTTACTACTGACACACCACCTGTGAATTCTTTAGTGGGAGGCTTCACGATATACAGGGTAAACCACAGCTCCTGATCACACGGTTAATCGTCATGATGGGAAAGCAGAAAGTCAGATGATAATCACATCACAAGACCACTACCAGGTTCTAAATCTTCAATTCTAAAACCCACCAAACACGTTGGTACCAACAAACCACAAAATCTCTCCAGGTTTGAATACATGATAAAACAGATGAGTTGAAACATATTCCACAAGTTAATCCCCTTAAGAATTAGAGGTACATGCTAAGAGCTTGAATAAGTGATTTATGCTAGTATATAATGAGAGTCTGGGTCTTCTGTTTCCATGACACCCAAATAATGCCCTGCTGTGGGATGTTCTGTATGGCAAATGTGTTGCTGATTAGTCAATAAATAAAACACTGATTGGCTATTGGCTAGGCAGGAAGTGTAGGTGGGACAAGGAGGAGAATAAAGCTGGGAAGTGGAAGGTTGAGTTGGAGAGACACTGCCAGCCAGCCTCCATGATGACAAACAGCATGTGAAGATGCCGGTAAGCCACGAGCCATGTGGCAAGGTATAGATTAATGGAAATGGATAAATTTAAGCTGTAAGAACAGTTAGCAAGAAGCCTGCCATGGCCATACAGTTTGCAACCAATATAAGTCTCTGTGTTTACTTGGTTGGGTCTGAGGGGCTGTGGGACTGGCAGGTGAGAGAGATTTGTCCTGACTGTGGGCCAGGCAGGAAAACTCTAGCTACAATGCCCAGAGCCAAACTTAACTTCCAAGCCAGCATCCTTGCTATCAGGACTTATTGATTGATGCATAGGACCGACACAGTGTCAGATCACATTTACCTCCCTCAGTGACTATTGCAGTACCATGGCTAGGAGACAAAATTCTAGCTTCCTTAATTCATGTGCTTCTTATCTTTGCATTGACTTTTATCTCACATATTTGGTTCAGTAGAATGCATCAAGGTTATAGTGCTATCATTTATCTTTTAATAAACAACAAAAATCAGAATGATTAAAAAGTAAGAGATTTAAATGGGGCCATGAAATACAACCACCCCAGCTTAAATTGAGTTAGTGTGGCTTTAACGTGATTTAGAAAGGTCTCCAGTGTGGTACTTGTACCCAATTTCCTAGACAGTCTAAAATGAGACTTCAAATAAAGTGCCCAAGGAGAGACCATGAGTTGATGGCTGACCTAGTAAGACCTGTGAGCAGAAAGGTAAGCAATATCTTAACTTCAAAATAATCCAGAGCATACTTCTCATAATAAACATATGCACAAAAGAGTTACCAAGTGATCCATCTATACTACCGAGTAGAAATCCCAAAAAGTCAAAATCAGCTTAGTATAGAGATCACAGCCATGGTTACTGCAGCACTGTAGACAATAGTTAACTTAAGAAATCAGCCTAAGTTATATATAGTCAAAAGATTAAAAAAAACGGGGTTTTATTTTGGCACAAAAAATAGATGAAATTATATTATTTGCAGGAAAATGGAATTTACTGGAATTATCATCACATAAGTGTAGTGGTCAGACAGATGAACCTGTATCACAAAATGTGGAATTTGGAGAGGAAAAAAGAGACATGTGAGTAAAAGAAACACTGTAATGGAAGGGATAATGGGAAGGGAGATAGAACATTAGGGTGGGAAAGAGAGGAGTGGATGTGATAAAAATACATTATTTGCAGGTATAAAATGTTGCAATGGAACTTGTTACTTTGTCAAATGAAATACACCAGTTAAGCATGTGGACTTAAGATTTAAAATAGCACTCCTATAATGATCAACTTCTGAAATATTATAATTCTGATGCCAAGGGTTGGGATACCAAGAAAGTAGATCTTGGGGAGGAAATTTGCAAGCAGGTGGCTTGTGGGGAGTGTTTTCAGGAAGCATATCCATGTATTTGTGAGGGAAGAAGGATCAGGAAGCGAGAGAAATTGAAGTGTAAAAACTGAGCTGTTTGCTTGATATCTGCTGACAGTGGATTGGGTTTTTGGCAGTATCTAAGATTTCTTGATCGTCTAAGCCTAAAGAGAAATATGTTGACCTCTTGATTATCTGATTGTCTTCTTAATATAATAAAAACTGGAACGATAAATTCTAAAATTATTTTCTATTAGATTATTATACCAAAGTAGAGTCTCTATTGGATTAGAGGTTTTAGTTGTCAGAGTCATTCCTAATGTAAACAAGTGACTAATCAAGGGACCTTAAGCAGTAGGTGGAATCTAGATAAGTCTTACTGTGATTCAATGTGTGTCTGCACTGCAGACTAACTTTCTCCATGCAATAAATACAAATCAGGTCAATTTTCTGTCCTTTAAATTTTTTAAAAGTTTTAATTAAAATATAATTATACCATTTCTTCCTTTCCATTCCTCCCTTCAACACTTCTCATGTCCCCTCCCTCCAACCCTTCCTAAGTTCAACCCCTTATTTCCTTATTTCCTCTTAGATTCTTGGTCTCTTTTTCTTTGATTACTATTTTATATATATGTTTGCAACCTACCTAGTCCATTTAGTGCTGCTTGTTGAATATATGATTTCAGGTTTGATCACTTGGTCCTGGATGACCAACTAGAGGTCTCATCCCTAGGAAAGACTAATTTTCTCTCTCTCAGTCATTAGTTGTCTGTAGTTTTTGTCTATGAATGGGGCTCTGTGAGATTTCCCCCTTTCATGTTGTCATGTCTATGTGGTGCCATTGTTCAGGCCTTGTTTAGGCAGCCATATTGTTAAGGTATTATGAGTATATCTGCTTTGTCATTTCTAGAAGACAGTCTCATAGCAGACTTCCTGGCCCTCTGCCTCTTTATAGTCTTTCCGTCCCCTGGTTTTTTTATGTACCCTGAGCCTTAGATACAGGAGTTGTGTCATAGATGTGCACATTAAAAGCTTGACACCACACAATCAATTGTTCATTGCATTTTGACCAGTTAGGGTTTTCTGTAATGGTCTCCATCTGTTGCAAAGAAAAGCTTGAATGACAAGAATCAAGAGCTACACTTATTTGTGGGTAAGGGGTAGTTGTAGAGAGCAGTTCAGAATTGTGCTGGTCTAGTAAAGTGGTGGGATTAGGTTTTCCTCTAAGAGTCGTGACCTCATTAGCCCTGGGCATTTGGCTATATTTCCAAAAGTAGGCATGATTTCCCTCCTGTCGATTGGGCCATAAGTCCAACTAGAGCTGTCATTTACTGCCAAGATATGAGTGCCACTGTTGTACCTTTAGGTAGATCTCACTGTGCTGGTTTTTGTGGTTCATACATACCACAGCAGGGTAACACTATTGATTGCTTCTCTCCCCTGGTGAATTTCATACCACACTCTGAAAGTCGTATCTAACTTGAATTTTCTGATTCCTATGTCCAAAGAGTGTGGTTTCTTAAGCAATGAGGCCTCACCTTTAACCTCTGAGAAGCAGCCAAAAACCATGTCAATAGCCAATATTATTTAGGGAGTGTTTTGGACTCTTGCGACCAACAATTCAAAAGGAAGTTTCTCATGCCTGGCACTAGAGTATTTGTATACATACACTTATATGTAATTTCAAGTCATTATAAAATAATAGGATTCAATTTGATGTCTTAAGAGGAGCCAGACTACCAAAGCCATACACAAAGTCAGTTCAAGATGATGAATGGCATAATGAGAAGTGACCTATGAAAGGTTAAAATCATTTAGGTAAGTAGGACAATATATATTTGAAATTCATACCATATACATTATTAATATAAACATACTCCAAATACACTTGAGATTTTTGTTAAAGATCAAGACTTTAGGTGTTGAAGTATTTAGACATTTCCCATCTATGAACTATTGTTGGGGCAAAAAATGATGAACTGAGTAATTTGTTCAAAACCTTAGAAGGTGACCACTGAACTTTGCTTGGCAAAATGGTCCTTCAGGTTCCTGCTTCACAGAGGAAACTGCTAGACATTCTACAGAATACAGAGAGAAGTGACTGAGAAACTTTAGGCCTTTGGGCTGAAGACAGATGCCCCAACTTTACAGAGGAACTTTGGATGACTGTCCAGGCTGCCAGCTGTCTCTGTCATTCTAGACTTTTATAAGTTGCTTATAATGCACTTCCTATTTACTTAGGTAATATTATATCCTTCTGAGGTCTCTGATGTAGTTGAAGACTAGATAGTTATAATTTTCTTAGTTATGATAAAAGATAAGCTAGATATGAAGCCTTAGACTCACAAATATAGGTTAGATAGGATATCTTCTTTAATTTTGCCAAATACCATTAGACTAGATATTATAAATAGACTAGATATTATAGCTGTAATTCTTGCTTGACAGTTGTTTTGCTATATGTAATATTACTATGGTAAAGTTAAAACCGTCCTTTTTGAAAAAAAAGAAAAGGGGAAGTGCTATGGATATTGCTTTGTATGCTGTTAATGTGTTGCTCTGATTGGTCAATAAACAAAGTGCTGATTGGCCAGTAGCCAGGCAGGAAGTATTGGCGGGACAAAGAGAGAGGAGAATTCTGGGAACAGGAAGGCTGAGTCAGGAGTTGCCAGCCAGACACAGAGGAAGCAAGATGTGAAGGCAGAGCTGAGAAAAGGTATCAAGCCACGTGGCTAAACATAAATAAGAATTATGGGTTAATTTAAGTGTAAGATCCAGCTAACAAGAAGCCTGAGCCATTAGGCCAAACAGTTTTAATTAATATAAGCATCTATGTGTTTATTTGGGTCTGAGCAGCTGCGGGCCCAGGTGGGACTGGAGAAAACTCCAGCTACATTCAGGTATACACTGATGTATTTTCATGTAAGTAGCTCAACCTTTATTAATTAATATTTTTTTCCTAAAAAAAACTACACTAGGCTGTATATAGCTTAATTTGTAAACTACTTGCTCCACAAGCATTAGGATCTGTGTTCTGATTCCCAGACCTCAGTAAAAACTTGGATATAGTTATGTTTGCTTGTAATCCCAGGCATACAGAAATAGAGATATGCAAAATAGTAGGATTCACTGGCTCAGTCATCATGGCCTAAGTGGCTAGTCCAGGTCCCAGTAAGAAACCTTGTGTCAGAAAAAAATGAAAGGTGTAAATCTCCTGAAAAAATGACACCAAAGTTGTCCTCTGGCCATTGCAAGCAATTGCACATACATGGTCATACATGCACAGAAACATGAAAACACACACACACACACACACACACACACACACACACACACACACACACACCTGAGGGAGGTAGGGAGGGAAAGAAAGAAGGAGGGAGGGGTGGAGGGACAAAGGGAGGGAGAGACAAAGAATTATGAACTATGGGGATCTTTTTTTCCCTTAAACTCGGGCTGGGATCAGAATGGAGAGGCAGTATTATCTAATTTGAAATATATAAATATAGAATCCTAACTATTTTGAGACAAAGTAGTAGGCAAAGGTGTTTAACCTGATCTAGGCATGTGTCTCCTAAGAATATGGTGACAGAGATGACTGAGAGAGGAAGGAAACTGAAGGGCACTAACTAGATGGGCAAGTAAAAGTCTTCTGCTTTTGAGTATTTGTGGGGCATCTCACTTCAGATGGACCATCCCAATGGGAACAAATGGAAATTTGTATTGTTTTTGTTTTGAGATGGATTATCATCATTTTACCCATGCTAATCTCAGACTGCTGGGTTCAGGTGGTCCTCTTACCTCAATTTCCAGAGTGTTGGAACTTGGGTGCCATTGTGCTCACACATAAAAATATGAATAAAATGGTTTTTCTTTTAATTGCTCAAAGGCATTCTAGAGATTTGAAAGCACCAAAGACTCAAGACACCATTTCCCCTGAAACAAGGTCAGAGAAGTCAGTGAAGAATATGACTCTGTTCTTAGGGAGGATTTATACACAGAACCAAAAGCTATTCCAAGATCTTGGCAGTCTCAAGATGCAGAGAAAAAGAATGAAGATCAAGTTCTGCTATGGAGGAGAAGCCCTGAAAAGTACGCCAGATGCTCAGTCAGGTCTCCCAAAAGGCATAGCCCAAGGGATAAATAAAACTGATCAACTTCCATGAAGGCCAACACCCAAGGACAAACTCTGCCATTGTCTCTTATTCATTGATTCAGCAACACGGGGCTGCAACTCATGACGTGGAAGAAAGATGGTTCATTAAACCACCTGCTTGTTCCATATATGTGCTTATTACATCAAAAGGATGGGACTAGGTTAAAACATATTTGGTAGAGTTAAAATTTTCAGTAGATATCAAGAGAAGACAGGGAGTATTTGCAGCATGACTTTCTGTCATCCATAGCATTGTTTGATTTTAAATGCCTTTAAGCTGATTAGAGAAACAGAAAAATAAGGACTTCTGTTTGCTCAAGTCTGCATATATCAGAACAAGACTGTCATACTTAGCGAGTAAAAATGCAGACCCTTCAACTGGTTGGAATTTCAGATCAACAACAGATCACAACATAGAAGGTTTAAAATTAGGAAAACCTCCCCTGGGAAATACTTCCCTCATTACATACCTCCAGAAGGTTTCATTTTATAAATGAAAAGATGGTTTTAGAAACAATAAAATAAAAATGAGAAATAATAATAACTGCTCATATTTATTAAGCATTTTAATGTATATAGGCCAAGCAGCAGCAATGCCAGCTTCTTCATATTCATCATTTAAATGCATACTTTCATGAAGCAGGACAGATGGCTCAGCAGTAAAGAGTGTGCATTGCTCTTGCAGGAGAACCGGCTTCATGTTGAGTGGCTTGTAATTGTCTGTAACTCTAGTTCCTGGAAAATTATTGCCCTGGCCTCCTCAAGCACCCACACTCAAATGCATGCCCCCATTCACATACATAATTAAAAATAAAATAAATCTTTTAAAAATAGAAAAATGATTTCCCTTGTGATGTTTTCATGGGAATGTCCCCTATAGGTTCAGATGTTTGAATACTTGGTTCCCAGTTGGTGACACAGGAGGTGTGTGTGACCTTGCAGGAGGAAGTATGTTGCTGGGGACAGGCTTTGAGGTTTCAAAAGTCATATGCTGTTCCTACTTTGTTCTCTCTCTCTTTCCTGTTTTCAGTTCACAGTGCAAGCCCAGCCCTCAGCTTCCAGCTTCAGTCACCAGGCCTAGCACTATGCTGTCTCTGTCGTTTTGGACCCTAACCCTCAGGAACCATAAGCTCAGATAAACACTTGCCTTTATAAGCTGCCATGGTCATGAAGTTTTATCACAGTAGTAGAAAAGTGACTAAAACCTCTCTCAAACATTGTATGACTGTCCAGATGAGGAAGCAATCAGAGAGATTAATATTTTGCAAGAGAAAAATGATTTACTATCTAAAGTAGCTTTCAAAATTACATCATATACCAATAGTGATATACATACACACACACACACACACACACACACACACACACACACACACACACACGTTGGTTTTTCAAGACAGGGTTTCTCTGTGTAATCTTGGCTATCCTGGAACTCACTATGTAGACCAGTCTGGCCTTGAACTTAGAGATCTACCTGCCTCTGCCTTCCAAGGGCTGGGATTAAAGGCGTGCGCCACCACTGCCCTGCTGATATAACAAATTTTTGTTAAATCAGATAAAAGCTGTTAAACCTGTCTGTATTTCTTATCATGTAGAGCAATATTTGCAACTCGGATAGATTTTGAAGACCTAACAATGTAAAGGTATTGCAGGACATGTGAAGCAATTAATTGGTAAAGCGACTGACTAGCATGTACAAGGCCTCAGTTTCAATCCCCTATGCCATAAAAACCAAACAAAACTTAAAAATATTTAGTTACTGCAAATGATAAATCATCTTCAGGGCTGAGTCTAAAAATGAGCAAACCAACAACCATTTTTGGGAAAATTATTTGAAGGGATAAAAACTGTACCTTTCATGGCTTTTTAAAAATTCAAATTCTGCCTGGACAGTGGTGGCTCATGCCTTTGATCCCAGTACTCGGAAGGCAGAGCCAGGCAGACCTCAATGAGTTTGAGGCCAGCCTGGTCTACAGAGTGAGATCCAGGACAGGCACCAAAAACTACACAGAGAAACTCTGTCTCAAAACAAAACAAAACAAAAAAAAACAACAACAACCAAAAAAAAAAAAAGAAAAAAATTCAAATTCTGGTAAAGAAATATAAATTTTAATAAGTTTTGGAAATGCATTGGGAACAAAGAGCTATTGTAACTAACAATTTGATTAAAAATTCAATTATCTTTCAGTTCTCTGACTTCTCAGCTTTTTCTAAATGACTCACTTGGTTGCGGTCACTGCTCAAAGCAATAGGTTTTGTAGTGAAGACATATCAGGATTTAACTGAGGTTCCAATCGGTGGTGTCATTTCTTCTTTATTAATAGTGCCTCTGATTCTCCTGGGAGCTTGAGAACATGGCAACTAAGTAGGACATAGGTGGCAGCTATGAACAGACATTTTAATCAGTATCCAAGGTACTTAATGTAATGATCAGGGAGAATGTTCTGAAAAATACCATTCTAGGGAACACTCCAAGAACATCTTTCTTAAAATAGGGAGGGCAGGGGGAGATGTACCCAGCAATGTCTTCAGTTTAATTGGAGAAACAGAGAAATAGGGAGTTTTGTTTGCTAAAGCCCGTATTTAGAAGAAATACACTGTCAAGTTTATTAAATAAAAGTGCTAAATCCAGTTAAATTGAATTTTAAATCAGCAACAGATAAGATTTATTGCTCAGATGTCTCATGCAGGGAGATACCTTCAGAAAAAAAATTTTTTTTCCTTAAACAGAAATTCAAATACTGAGTATCCAGTATTTCATCTGAAAGATCTATGACAGAGAAGGGAATTGAGCAATTCCATGAGCTTCAAGGTTGGGTTCATGTTTGTCTTGGGTTACTTGGAATTTAATCTTTTTGAAATTAAAACATAGTTACATCACTTTCCCCTTCCCTGTCCCCCTTCATCTCCAGCCAAGCCCCCTCCTTTCAAGGCCTCCCATACATCTTTCACCCACTCCCTCTTAAACTGATGATCTCTTTTTTTTATTATGAGAAGTGTATCTCATACATATTCATCAATATATAAATGCAGCATGCTGAGTCCATTCATTGTGGCTTGTGTGTATAGGATTTCAGGGCTACTTTGTATCGGATAAACAGTTAGAGGACCAATCCCTGAGAGAGCTGTTTAAATCTCTCCCTCTTGTTTTTGCCCTCTCTTTCTCTCCTGGTGGTCATTAGTTGCCTGTAGCTCGTGGTCTGGGGGTGGTACGCAGTGAGAATTCTTCTTCTGCATTAATATGTCTATGGACATTAATACTGTTTAGGCCTTATTTAGGCAGCAATATTGTTATAAAAAAAGTCCCAAAACAAAATAAGGAAATACCCAAACCAAAAACAAATCCGTTCTATTACTGCAGACAAGTTTTAGGCACTAGCTTCTGGGAGAGTGCAGTTCAGAGTGAGAAAGGTCACTAAAATAGAATCCATCAGCTTTCTCCAGAACTTGCAGGATGGTCTGTTTTCTGAACCAGCCCTTGCCACCCTTCTCATCCCCAGTGATGCCAAAATGAGCTCCTGAAAAAGAGAATGGGATGCGTTGTAAATAGCAAATTTGTTAAAATTTAAAAATACTATCTAATTTTTATATCAAATTGTTAGTCAATTGCATTACCTATTAATAGCTGTAAATTCACAATTAAAGGGGGGTTATCTGAGGAGATATCTGGGATGCCTTTTGGCCTATTGACATGGAACTAAGAGAAAACTTATTCTTGTCTTTGAAAACGTGGTCATGATTTGTTCTGGTCTGTGGATTAGATACAGCAGAGGGATATTGGCTAACCATGAGAATCCAATGCGCTGGAGAATTGAAGCAGAGCAGAAAAGTCTGCAGGCTAAAAATACCATCCCAGGCCAACCCTTACCAATTGCCAAAAGCTTCACACACACTGAGGCATACTTGAAAGTGGTCAAAATAAATAGAAGCAGGTGCCTTCTGGCTATCACTCTTCTTACCGTATTTATGTGAGCCATTTCCTGGGGAGATGTTAACAGAAATTTATTCATCCCAGAAAGGGCATCAGTGAAAGACCAACCTGCTAAGTCCGAATTCCAACTTGGAAAACCAATGAGTTTCCTCGCATTACTTACAGAAACATGGAGGACACAAAGGCAGCTGCATCACTGAAGACCCCACCTCAGCCTGCGTAATGACTAAGGAAACCTGCATCCTGGAGTTCTCTACATAACTCGCGGGCAGTTAGAAAGGTTGAGGATTTCCTCTCCCCAACAGGCATTGCTTATTAAACTTAGGAAGGACAATCAGGAATCTTGTACGTTTCAGGAATTTCCTGAGGCTTGTTAGAACTTCCTGAGACTTGTTTATGTATGTATACACATATATAGTTATAAATGTATATAATTATATGTTTACAATTTTATCTACACACACACACATATATATACAAACACACACATATACACACTTTATGGTTACAGAAAGGTCTAAAACAAATATGGCATGCAAGAGATACTTATGATTTATATGCCAGCACAGACTTGCTATTTACCTCTCAAGCTACTCCGTTATTTACAACAAAGGAATAATTACATCTCAATAGACAAGTATTTGTCATGGAAACTAGAAGGAATGGAGACACAAATATGTTACTGTTTATGGTTTCACCAGAAGATGCAAGATTTCTGTGTTAGAGGAAAGGGAATTTATTACTCACAGTAGAGCAAGCCACACAAACATCAGAATATCTGTGTTAGCTCCCCTGTCCCTGTGTCCCATGGAGTCCAAGGTGTTGCTACACACGCAGAGGTTTTGTATCGCAGCTAAGGAACAGAGCTTGAGAGATCATCACTGTTTAACAAATGGAAACCAGGACTAGTCTTTGCCTTGGAATCGCTGTCTAACCCTTCAAGGTTGCTTGCTGCAAACATAACTGAAATGAATGTTAAGTAAGAAGTGCTGACATTACGTACTCCTAGAAAAACCACCAAAAGTATGGAGAGAGAGTGAGGATTCACAGTCTTTTCCTCTAAACAGTGACAGTGTGTCCTGACCTGCACCCAAAGGTTCAACTTTCATTCTCAAAAGCAGGATGGATCCAGATTTTGCAGCACTTAAAGAACATTGCTTATGAGATAGACTATTATATGTTATTAGTGTAATATATATAATATATATGGCATATGAAAACTGATTCTATATAGAACCCCTCTTTCATGTGCTATCTTTTTTTTCAGGGTACAAAAGGTTTATTGTTTATAAAAATAAGTTACAAAACTCAGTCAAGCAACCCCAACACAAGAATAAAGGACTCATTCCAGTAGGCACAAGAAAAACAATAGACCCAGGTGGGGGTCGGGCGGCAACTCACAGGGATGCCAGCACACATGGAAGAACATCGTGTTGCAGACCATTCTGTGATGCACTGCTAACAGGTGACAGTTTTGCCTGCAGGGATGGACAGAGGGAAAATGCCCTACAGACATCTGTGTAGTGAGTAGACCGGGCTGATCTGGGAAGGTGCTGGGGCTATGAGCGCGACAGTGGCTGGGCTGGGGTCACTGCTGACAGGTGTTGTGGAAGGCTTCCAGAGTTCAGAAGTCTCTCCATGTCTGGACAGAATGCCATCTTGCAGAAATTTCCCTCAGCATTGCCATGGGCCTGAAACAGCTTTACGCAGCTTCTCAACCAAATCATGAAGGACCTGACCACAATGCCTGGCATCTGGGGTAGCTGATAGTGGAGCCAGGCGGTGGTGGCATGGTCCGTCACCTTTTGGAATTCATGATAGTTGCACTTGGACCATATGCCAATCTTACCATCTTCTGTGCAGATGTTCTCATTTTAACCCTTCAATATCGGGCAACTGATGAACGGCTCCCTACAATGACGATCACTTTCAATACCTTTCCCAAGGTCATCAGAAGCACTGCTGCAGTCCCATTGGGTATGGATAAGTGGATGAACATTGCTGGAAACATCATGTCAATGTGGCTGATCACGTCATTTACAAATTGAGACAGTAGAGCTAGAGTGGTGGGCTGAGCCTTCAGTCAATGCTTGGCAGACAGGTCCATCTGTTTTGCAGAGCTCTTCAAGGATTGTTGATTCAAAAGGCCAGATGCTAAGTCTGCATGGTACTGCGGTTTCTTGGACCATATGTATATGTACAGAAGTTGGCTACAGAGCAGAGTTTTGTCCCGCACAGATCCAGGCTCAACAGCCTAGAGTTGTGAATAGAGTAGTTCTCTGATGGCTTGCCTACCAAGCTGCTCAGATGTTCCAGCTCACTGAGGTCCTGGTTGACTGAATGGAAGCTGTCCTGGAAGTACATGATGAAGGTTTCTTCCAGTCCTCCACTGTCTCCCTGTTGTGTATGCTATCCTTCAAGCTGTCTAACACTCTACTCTTATTGGAGCAGAGCACCTCAATGGTACTAGTGGCCTTCAAAAGGCCTTCAGGTTCACTCCAATGCTCAGAACATCAGCCTTGTGGTCTCAGCCACTCAAGTGATATCTTAGACAGCAACTCTATGTAAGGGGCACTTATCTCATGTCCTACACTATCCTAAATAGTTTGTGCATATTTTATTCAGTAGCTTATGGCTGAGCGTTATTATTAATATATTAGAAATGAAACTATGTAATTGAGGCTCATGACTTAGAAAATCAAATCAGTTTACTCAGCTAAGAGGTAAGAGATATGGGGGCAGTTGGAGTAGATTCCAGGTCTCTGTGTGCATGACTGTGCTCTGCAACAGTATGAACTGGGAAGGGTTTGGAGTGGGCAGAGGGGAACAGATGGGAAGAGAGGACAAGACAGGAGACAGATGGAAAAGCCATTATAAAGAGGAATTGAGAGAACTGGGAACAGGGTGGATTTGAGGAGCAAAAAGAAGTTGGCAGGATTCACTCTGAAGTTTTAAGCTATGTGAGCAGAGAATGATGACAACTTTGACAGTCATAAGAACATTCAGCGAGAGAGAGAACACATGCAAGAGAGCGAGTGAGCATCTCAGGGTAGAAAAGGAGGGGTAGGGTGATCTCAGTATCAGGCATGCCCTACCTGGGCCTCCTAATCCCGATGACCAGAGAGAGCCCAGGGCAACCCACAGGCACAGAGGCAGAGGACAGAATCAAGTGTTGCAACAGAGGAGAATTGGAAGGGATGAAAAACATCAGGTTTAAATTTCCCCAGTCTTGAGTTTTTAGGGCTTTTTTCTTGCAGGAAAACCACTTCAATTGTGTTTACTGATGATTGGTGTGAGGGTGGGGTGTGAATTATATTGGCTCACCACTTCCCAGTGCAAATTTTATCTCTTGAGCTCAGATACCCTCTTTTCTCCCAAGAAAAAGGCAAAACAACTCAAATCACAAAGCATCCAAGAAAAATAAGCCTCTATTCTGTTAGTTCTCTTATTCATTAAAAATCAAGGGAGCTTAGCATTTTCTGTGTCTCATTTCTGGTTTGTTTTATGATATGTTTAATGTAATTTTGCTCTTAAGTTGTAAAAGAAGTTTGTGACCAATGGCAGCATTTTGTGAATGTATGGTCACAAAGTCAACTGAGTTCTTTAACACCATTTCTTTTTTGTTATAAATGTTTGCATGAAACTACACATAATTAACTCAGATCTGCACGAGGGGAGAAGATAATGTTAGATGAACTTGCAAAGCTTCAATTCTGTAGCTCAGTGCCTAGTGAGTCATGCATCTGAAAGTGCTGAGACTACCTCAGCATCTGGATTTACAGGCCCTTCACCTCCTCATCTATACTTCCCAACACTCCTACCTTCTGCTGTCTGAGCTGCCTTTGCTTCCTTGGCCTGTGATAACTAAGACTTGTTTGTGCATGTTCTTTTCTTTTGCTTGATTGATACTTGGTGATATTGTAAAAGAATCCCCTTAAAGGCAATTGGTGTCATGTCTCTATTGATTATCATACTGATAAATAGTGAATAGCCAATGACTGATCTGGCTTTAAAGTACCAACACATAAGAGGGACAAGAATTAGTTATTCCCAGTTTTATTCGAGGAAACTTTTAAGTGTTGCCTCTGAACCAGCGTTATCATTATTACTCAGAAAGCTTCTTAGAAATGCAGCTTCTTAGCCGGGCGGTGGTGGCGCATGCCTTTAATCCCAGCACTCGGGAGGCAGAGCCAGGCGGATCTCTGTGAATTCAAGGCCAGCCTGGGCTACCAAGTGAGTTCCAGGAAAAGGCGCAAAGCTACACAGAGAAACCCTGTCTCGAAAAACAAAAACAAAACAAAACAACAACAAAAAAAGAAATGCAGCTTCTTGAGGGTCACTCTAGGCTCACTGTGTCAGCAACACCGAGGAAAGGAGGGACTAAACCCACCAATTCCTTTTCTAATAAGTCCTGTAATACTGACACACACTGAAATTTGAGAACCATTTGGTAACTGAATTTACTAAGCACAGAAGAGTAATGGGACAAAGTTAATACAACTTTGGCTCAGAGGAGGATTTCTGGAATTTTCATTAGAAGAAACAGTGTCCTTCCAGTAGTCTGAGTTAGGTACATGTGGGCAAACTGCTCAACATACCTGGGTCTCATTTTTCTAATCTGTAAAAGTAGTACCTAAAATTGTATAGTCACCATGGTTTCCTAACAATGCTAGATTTGGGTCTACCAATTCCTCTTGAGGCTAATAGCATTTATTTATAGGAAGAAAGAAGCTGGAGTGATCATCATGAGGGAATGGAACGCTAACATATGTACATGACAATGAGGCCAACATCTGTGTCCTATTTAGTTGAATGTCAAGCACACTTTGTACCAAAAAAATTGAAAGAACAAAAAATAAATAAATAAATAGATAAATAAATAAATACAAGTCACACTTCTAAAATCAAGGTAACCTTGTGTGTGTGTGTGTGTGTGTGTGTGTGTGTGTTTGTGTGTGCAAAAGGCCATATAATAAACATTTTAGATTTAGAGGCCATTATTCTTTGTCATGATTACTCAAATCTTGCCACTGTAATAGAAAAACTGCCATAAATAATATGTAAAGCAACCCAGCTAACATTCCAAAATCTTTACTTCCAAAACCAGATGGTAAGTTGGATCCAGCACACAGCCATAGCTTGCCAATCTCTGGTTAATAATGTTTCCATTTGTTTTTTAAATTTAAACAAGGGACTTAAATATTTTCTGGTCGATTACTTACTCATTAATCAAAAAAATATTTGTTAGTCAGTACTCTAACAGCCCATTAACTGATTGCTATGTTGATCGACCAACAATCAATCAAAAAACAATCTTGGACAGATCCATCTCCATTTGTGGGTTTACTCCTTAATGTCCAGAGGAAGACAGTGTTGTGCTTTTATAGACACACTCTTAGTGGTTTGGGTTAGTCATTCCTGTTGTCCCAGTGCATACCAAAGAAGAAAACATTGTTTCCAAAGCTATTGCTAATACAGCAATCATTGTAACTGTACATTAACCATTTCTCTAATATATGCTTGTCCAAAGGCTATCTCTTTAAGGGTGTAGAAAAATAAAACATTTCATTTAGTCCTATTTAGTTCTCAAAATGCAGACCATACTGTGACTGTTGGTTACTAAAACATTTGTGAAGCTTTCTTCCCATCAGTGGGCAGCAGCTCTGTGTCCCCTAATTCAATTTAGTTCTACACTTTCTACTTGGAGAAAACACTGTACCCCACAAATCCAAGGTCGGCCTCCAATATACCCACCCTAGTTCATATCCCAGTCACAAGTTGTGAGCCTCCAACTTCTTGACTAAACATCAAAGTTCCTGACCACCCTGCTTAGGTATAATAAATTTACTGGAATGAGTCACAGAAATCAAGAAAATACTTTCCCTGTAAACAGGACATCTCAAAGGGCACAGGCAGGTAGAAGAGACGCACACAGCAAGGGATGTGGAAAGGGCTGCAAAAGCTTCCATGTTTCCCCAGAAGTACCACATTCCAGGAAGCTCCATGTGTTCAGCTATCAGAAAACCCCATCCTCCCAATCCACTCCCCTTTGCTTTCTTTTTATTACAATTCTAAGTATTTAGACAGGATTTATTTGTTCACAATCAGTTGGTAATCAGCTCAATCTTGAACAGGTCTCTCTCCTCAGAGACTTATGGGTTTGGCAGAACACCCCAACCCTCTATTCATGCCTTGGTCATTCCCCTGACTAGACCTCATTCTAAAGCTACCATGGGATTGCCTGCCATCCAATAAGTCATTAACAAACAAGTGACACTCTTAGAACTCTAGACCCTTCCAAGTTTCCAGGACCTTTATATCAGAAGTGGGATGTAAAAACAAATTATATATATATATACACACATATATATATACACACACATACACACACACACACACACACACACACACACACACACACACACACACACACATATATATATATACCCATCATGTTCTCTTATTGTAATTAGAAAAAGGTCTAGTGTTTTTGTTTTGTTTTTTTCTTTCCCCACTTAGGATCCAGTTGTATGTGTTGCTCGGTTGCAACCACATAGTAAAGAATTAAAACATTGTCTGGGCTACCATGGTTCTTCCTCCAGACTACAACTGGGATGTATTGATCAAGTAAAGCTGATATTAATATCCTAGCTTTTTGGCCTGTCCCATGTGAGGCATGTGGTGTGTGTGTGTGTGTGTGTGTGTGTGTGTGTGTGTGTGTGTGTGACAAAATCATAGTAGATCAGAGATACTCTATTATATGAAAGTTTTTGATAAGCTATTTTTAAGAGGCCTCCTTTATTTAAAATCTTAGCCGAGCAGCTTAAAAAAAATCATTGCATTTTTTTGTTGTAACATATTATGACATGTAAGCAACTCAAAGTAATTCAGTGTGTGTTATGTCTTTCCATAAATAAGTAAGGTTAATTAGCCTGGATGGAGAAGTATGATAGCCCCAAACAATTTTTTACTATGTGGTTGCAACCCAGCAACACATACCACTGGCTCTTAAGTGGGGAAAGAAAAGGAAAAAAAAAAAAACCACCAGACTTCCTTCCAGTTATAATAAGAAAACATGTTGGGCAATTTTGAAATTTCCCACCCTTCATTCTGGTCCCAAGTGAAAGCATATGCCAGAGTCATGTTCTGAACTGGCTCCGAACTTTGGGTTAGATTCAGGCTAATTGTCCTTATATTGTGAACCTTCCCCTCAGATTATCCTTCCATGCCCACTTAAGGTTAGTTCTCAACTAGTTTTTGAAGAATGAAATGCATGAAGTGAGCCAAGTCTTGATGGTTGGTGGCCTCCACCAACTTAATAAACTTCCCATTATTATGTGCTGAGTGAAGAACGGGCACCACAGAGACAATGACCTGTTGTGTCTTGAAATGACTTATAATAGACCACACTTAAATACGCAGAATGAGATGAGACCGGGATGATGGGAATTTTTATATGCGTATCTTCATGTGCTGAAAGGTGTCCGAGGCCTACCTCCTTTGGCCTGAGGATGTAAAATGGTCTATCACTTTAGCTCTTTAAGGATATTTCACTGGGTAAGTGTTACGCTTCAGTATAATAATTCATGGGTGGTTACTACTATTATCATGAGACATGCTACAGTGATCATCACTCATATTCCCTTTATACTCATTATTCATGCCAACATCATTCTACTACAGTACACAGTCATATGGCTTCCTTTCTATGCATGTTAGGGCTAGTTGATGGTGTCTTAAATCTCCAAAGATCAGGTTGTAATCAGGTAAAGCAATCATATACTAGTTTTTTGTACTGTCACATGTGACAAAAAAAAAAAAAAAAAAAAAAAAAAAAAAAAAAAAAAACAACCCAGCTCTGATTTGTACTAGATTCTCTAATAAACTCAGCTGCAGTTGCTCACAGAATAGCCTGCTTGATCATACACTTTCTCTTCCTGCTGGCCTCTCCATCTGTCTCCCTACTGATGTCCTTTGAGGTTACCTGCAAAAAAGCTAGTTACTCTCAAAACTTTTTCTCATATCTGTTTCTGGGGGAACCCACCCTGAAGAAATCTTTTACTTGTGGCTACTGGCATTCAACAAATCGAAGGGTGATTTTCTTCTTTACTTGAATTATATCAGGGATATAGATTGAGAAGATTATGGGTTTTAGAGGCCACAAATGAGTTCCTTTAAGAACTCTCAAATCTCTGTCTGCAGAATGTCACAAATCAAGATAGATATTTTGATACCTGAGATGGTTCGTATCTTTGGGATAAGACTTTAGTTTCCAATTTGTACATCCAATAGGACTGGGCACATTAAAAAAAAGGACAAGCCTGCTAACTGGAATTATTTTGGTTCTTCTCTCTAATACTGAATTTTCTTGGCTAAAGATGAAAAGTTAGTAGTCTCAGTGTTAAAATTAAATTCCACTCACGTGTAGCTAGAGTTTTCCTGCCTGGCCCACAGTCAGGACAAATCTCTGTCACCTGCCAGTCCCACAGCCACTCAGACCCGATCAAGTAAACACAGAGACTTATATTGCTTATAAACTGTATGGCCGTGGCAGGCTTCTTGCTAACTGTTCTTATAGCTTAAATTAATCCATTTCTATTAATCTATACCTTGTCACATGGCTCGTGGCTTACCGGCATCTTCACATGCTGTTTCTCATCGTGGCGGCTGGCAGTGTCTCTCTGACTCAGCCTTCCACTTCCCAGCTTTATTCTCCTCCTTGTCCCGCCTATACTTCCTGCCTAGCCAATGGCCAATCAGTGTTTTATTTATTGACTAATTAGCAACACATTTGACATACAGAACATCCCACAGCATACTGCAGGTCAAGCGCATTTCTAATTTGTACATCCAATAGGACTGGGCACATTAAAAAAAAAAAGACAAGCCTGCTAACTGGAATTATTTTAGTTCTTCTCTCTAATACTGAATTTTCTTGGCTAAAGATGAAAAGTTAGTAGTCTCAGTGTTAAAATTAAATTCCACTCATGTTTATCAAAACTAGGGAGGGTAATTATTCCAAAATATAGGGAGTTTGTTTTATGTTCCAGAGTCTTGTTTGATTCTTGCTGTGACCCATAAATTTGGTGAAATTAGAATCTCCATTTTAGCAGATAAGAAACTACAGCTATAAGAGAGCAAGGAATTGGTCTAAAATCCTAGCTGTGACAGTCAGGGTTCTAAAGCATATGTATCTCAGCCTGAGCTGAAAACTTTCACCCAGAAAGAAAGTATTGTTGCTGCAGAGGCCACTCCTTTAGCTGTGGACACCATTGGCAGTGATACCTCATGAGGGCTGTGTTGTGTATGGCAAAATGGTAGCACAAGACATCAACTTTGAACAAAAAATAAAGAAAGAAGCATAGATCTGGGGCATAGCTTAGTTGTATGACAGAGAAAAGTTTCCATTCCTCTGGGTCTCATTTTTTTCATTATAAAATGAAGATGTGGATGAAGTGTGAGGTTGTACTACTCCACTCTCACAAACCTTCCCAAACTGTTCCACTTTTAGTAACAGACCGTAATCTCAGTAGCTACCGTTTCAGAAACACAACCTGAATATTGAGTTGAAAGATTTGAATTAAGGGTGGTAGCAAAAGGGATGATTTAGTTTTTCTAATATAATGTTTTACTGTTTGGCATTTTAAGGTGATTCACATTATTAAAATTTTAAGGGAGTTTGAAGATGTAAGAGTGACAAGCATATATCAAAATCAATGGGATAGAATCATTTAGTTTATTATGGTGACCTTCAAATAATATAGATATTATTGAAAGAATGGTTTTAATAGCAAATTTATATACAACAAATTGAATTTTCTCTAGGGGAATTTAGAGATTTCCGAACTTCTCCCAATGTGGGACCATTTGAAAAATCAGTATTGCCAAAGCATATCAAAATATGTGCTATAAGGAAATTTATTGGTTCACATCTACAGGATATCCTCTATAGTTTGTTATACTCCCTTCAGGATAAATTCAAATACCCCTCAATGAGTAATATGCACCCTATCATAGACTCATAAGGATCGATGTATCATGGAATACAGAGCTCAACATTTATATCAGAACAAAAAGAACACTGTTCTTTGAATAAGAGATATCAAAATGTGAGATTGAGATTATGGTTAAATAGCTGAACACTCACAGAGTCTTAGTATTTTGCTGAAGTAGACACAAGGTATAGCACTTCATCTTTTTGTTTTCTTGAAATCTCAATTTATAGAACTCTTTCCTTATGTCATATAAGTGTCTGGGGATATTTGAAATCTTTTCTACAACAATTCTGGTATCCCAAGTAGATTAAACCACATAAACAATGCGCCATCCTTGTAGGACTCCTTCCAGATCTGTTGCAGATTACAGTAGTGACTGCCAGTGGATTCCCCACTTTTAAGAACAGACAGCCCTTTTAATGATTTCACTATAAAAAAAAGCCTCTACTAAGAGCTTATATAACATTGTACTCACTCTTTGACACTGGGAAAAACTCTTAGAAATATCCTGCCTCCCCCGCAACATAATCGTTTACTCTTGAATGCTTGCCAAATAATTTATGTCTATTGAGACCTGAAATAAGCCAAAGTGAAAATTTTAAATTCCAGATGTGATCTCACCTGATTATATTTACCACCCGGGGTCTCAGAGGCACAGAGAATGAGGTCGTTTCTATTTCCAGCATGATCCAAACTCACAGTTGTTTTGTCTTTTCTTATTTGGGTATCGGATTGCAGAATTCAGTCCTTGTGCATGCTTGTGAATGTTTGGGGGCAATATCCTTCACCAGGTGTCTTTTTTCATCAGGATATTTGTGGTGTATAAGTTTTTTTTTTTTCCCCAAATGCATTAGTAAATGACTTTCAATTTACTCTTTTCTGCCAAGGACGCTTGTATGTACCGAATGGGCTCAAGCTGCTTGCTGGTCCAGCTGCAGCCTTTGCTCTCCGACTATTACAGCTGTTTTCCGGCAGCTCAATTATGAGCCCTTTCAGTGAAAGTGGCTCACACTCTGCCTTCTCAGAAACCTGACTAACCCCAGGCTACTAGAATTAGGTGCTGCCTTTTTGTCATGTGGTTTGTAGAAATCCTCCTCTTTGTGTATCTGGATAGGCTCACATGGAGGTGACTTTATTGCTTAGATTTGCCATGTGGGTATTTTTTTTTTTTTTTTTTGCTTGTTGACGTTTTCTTTTGTCTTTAAATTCTCATAAAAAAGATAAAAACTGAGTGAAGACTCAGTTCAGGGACAGATGATGACAGAGGAAGCTGACTGTCCTGTTCTGTCCCCTACAGTGTGATTCCAACGTTCTCTGTGTCTTTCTCTTCGTGTAATATCATGTTACCACTATGAGGAAGGGAATGACCTAACTAACTCTAATTTGATGTGAAGGCGGTGATTTGATTCTTCCTTGGGGTGATTTTTACCCTTCAGGAGACATTTGGTAGTGTCCGGAGACATTTTTGGTTGTCACAACTTAGGGGGAGGGTTGCTACTAACATTTACTAACTAGCTAACAGGGAGGCTGCCAAACACTCCACAATCAATGTTTTATACAGATAATTGCCCTCAACAGAGGACTATTCTGCTCAGCTATATTAGTGATGTTACCTTGAACTTTTTTAAAATATAAACTGGACACAGGGCCTAAGTGCTTTCATAGCTTCAAACATATTTGAAGATTTCTATCATTGTTCATCCACCCTTGCCTATCACCTCCAACAAACACTACATGCTGGAGTTTCAAACCCTTGAGAGAATGGGAACAGTGACTAACATCTAATATCTGAGTTATCTTCTTTGTACTCAGAAGCGTTTCCTCTCAACTCAGAAAGAAACTACTGCTTCCTGTCACCCAGTTGGAGAAAATTTGTCCTAAATCAAAGGATTCTTCCAAGTCTCACAATGTATGCAATAAACTATGTACCGCCTATCAAACTCTCATTTCTTTATTACAAAGATTTTGAAAGTCATGTTTTTTTTTTAATAGTTAAAAATAAGTGGAGAATTCGTGGTTCCTCTCCGAAAAGCTTCATGTTTGTACTTGAGCTCAGGATAACAACTGTAACCTCTGCTAGAGATACAAATGTCTAAGAGTCCAAAAGCAAGGCCGGGCGGCGGTGGTGCACGCCTTTAACCCCAGCACTCAGGAGGCAGAGGCAGACAACTCCCTGTGAGTTCGAGGTCAGCCTGGGCTACAGAGTGAGTTCCAGGAAAGGCGCAAAACTATGCAGAGAAACCCTGTCTCGGGGGAAAAAAAAATAAGAAAGAAAAAAATGAGAATCCAAAAGCGAGACTTCAGCTTTTATTTTTTTCCGAGTCATTCCTCCTCTGAGGGTTATGATACTAGAAAAACTTTACCACCATCATATGATGAAAGAAATGTAATATATGTATTACATATACATATATATATATATAATTAAACATGTAGTTTAATAACAAAGCACATACCTCTAATTTTGTTCACAAGTGACCACAAAGAATATTTATTCCCATGCAATTTCTTCTTTTCTAATGTCACCTAATGTCCATCTGCCCCCAGTGACTGTTCCTCAGGAGTATACCAGCTCTCTGACATCTTCTGTCAGGGCTCGGGTCTGGATGAGATGCCCATCTCTCCCCTGCAGCTCTCCCTCCTCTCCCTCACCCCACTTAAAGGGCCCATTCAGGAGCAGAGAGCCTCCTGCCTTGTTTGCACAGATAAGATCCATCCCCTTGTTTTCACAGACCAGGAGTGAAAAAAAATTACTGCTCAAGTTCCGGCCTTCTCGTGAGAGGAGAGTAGTCACCGGTTGATACTGGCTGTGAAGGCCGTGATTTCCCTCTGGCTTCCAGAGACCTCCGGACCTCCATTCTCTCCTAAGCAGTTACTCATTCCCTTCATGATAAAGGCCCTTTCAATTTTTAACGCACCCCCCTCCACATGATGGGAGGCAAACCAAACCAGTGAAAGGCATAATAAAACTCTCACTGCTTACCATGGAAGGATTCCCCTCAGAGTTCTCCTGTCTGGTACATTGAGCTAATTCTAATACCAATCTTTTCTTTTAAGCAAGAACTTGAATTTTCATACTTCACAGACCACAGGAGACGTTTTAATTTTTTAATCATACTCCTCCTGTGCACTTTACACACACACACACACACACACGCACACACACACACACACACACGCACACGCACACGCACACGCACACACACACTCAAGTGTGTTTTTCAACTTCAATCATTCCTCAGAGATTTAAAGCATCGTGCAGAGCATTCAAGCCAGGTGTGTACAGCTTCACTCCTTAAAAGCTAAAGCATCCTTTCTCTCATCACACAAATGTTTCTCTCCCAGTGACTTCCAGCTCTCTTCCTACAGTTCTGTGTGTGGTTTGAATTAGTCTGTGACACATAAAAATGTTTCAAATGTTAGTATGATGTCTTCTGAAGGAATAGAAATGAAAGAAAAATAGATGTCATTCCTTCATGTAATTTCATTATACCTACCAAGCTCAGAATGTTCTACCCCTTACATGGGTTATAAGCCTTCAGAAGTGGAAGACATCTAGACGGGAATTTTTTTAAAAAAGGTTTTATGCAGGCGATATTAGATGGTAATGTGGTAGTTTCTAAATAACATACTGTTTTCTATTCAAATTGTTTTCTTTACCCACAGTGATTTTGTAGGTCTTCCACCTACAAAAGTGTTGGTGATAGTTTGTTTCTCATTTTATTGCCCACAAAAGGAGGGTGAATACATCTCAAAGCCAAATGGTAGACTAAGTTTCTGAATGGACTGTTGTTGAACAGATTGTGTGGAAACATAATTAAGTGCCAGGGTCTGTGGGAAGAAAAGATATTTTTGTTTTATTTGTTTGGTTTAGTTTTCTGAAATTCCAATGGCTTAACTTTTCAAAGCCAGGAGGAAGCTAGAGGCTAGACTATAAAGTTTCAAAACTAAACAGTAAAATTGAAGTATTTAAAGGATGATAATGTTACCTATTCTCTTGTCCAAAGGAAAAACCAACTGAAAAACAGGATAGGGGGAATTAAAGGCGATATAGGTAAGATTTGTATTCTAGAGTTAGCACCCACATGAAATAAGCAGGAAGGTTAAACATAGCTTTTCTAGTTTGTATTGATCATCCATGAAACAATTGCCAGAATGCAACTGGATGTAAAAGAGATTTATTGGAGAAAATGTTGGTGAGGTATGGAGAAGATGCCAAGAGGGTCAGAGTAGACTATGATGGATGATGAGAAAGAGGTCAGAGAGGGGAAGGAGTGGGGAAGTAAAAGGGGAGGAAGGAAGGAGTGGACCTACATGAGAAGAAGAGGCCTTCACAAAGTGACTCATTGCAGTGTGATAGAACATTCAAAGAGCAGACTTGGAAAGACAAGAGTTGGTGGCACTATGAATACAACACGAATGATCCTGTTAATTACCAAAGTGAGTACAGTGTTGAAAGACCAGGTAGGACAAGACACATCTCACAAGATATCAGAGTGCATGACACAGCATCCAGGATTAAGAAAATCAGACCAGAGCAAAGACCAATGTGGATAGGAGACACTCTAGGACTTGTCCCAGTAAACACTCACGTAAGACATTGTAGCAGATTCAAGTAACTGAGGGTAAGTACCAATAACAATGTGTGGATGTGGGAGATGGGGAAGCTACACCAGTGTCTTCATTTAGTGCATATCGGTATTCTTTATGGCTTTTTCCAACCTTGAACTAAAATGAGTGTAATACAATTGTTGGGGAAGAATTTAAATGCATAAATCACATTTTTGACAGTTCTTGCATCACTCTAATAATCATACCGTGTTTGTATCTAAGTCACCAGAATACTAAGTTCAACAAGCTCATCTGGTTTCTTTAGAAAACCATCAAGGACTGAATTGAAACATGTATTTGCTTTTTCACACCATATGTGTTTCTAGTTATGGTAATATATCTAAATTATTCACAAGTTATAAATAATTTTGATTTCAAGAAAAAAATCAATTTCATTAGGAAAAGGACTCAGAGGTTTGCAAATTTAAATTTTAATCATATTGCAAAAATACTGTTGCTGTGGATATGTTCTGTATGTTGTGAATGTGTTGCTCTGATTGGTTGATAAATAAAATGCTGATTGGCCAGTAGCCAGGCAGGAAGTATAGGAGGGACAAGGAGACAGGAGAATTCTGGGAAGTGGAAGACTGAGTCAGGAGACACTGCCAGCCGCCATGATGAGAAGCAAGGTGTAAAAGATACTGGTAAGCCACGAGCCACATAGCAAGGTATAGATTTACAGAAATGGGTTAATTTAAGATATAAGAACTGGATAGCAAGAAGCCTCAGCCATTAGGTCAAACAGTTTAAATAATATAAGCGTCTGTGTGTTTATTTGGGTCTAAGTGGCTGCTGGCCTGGGCGGGACTGGAGATAACTCCAGTTACATAATATATTTCAGAAAACAGAATGATTTTTGACATTTCAGGCATTGACACAACAGTGGGAGAAAATTCCAAGGCTGGAAGGGTGAGGAGAGTCTCAAAGATGCTGGTATTTTGTAGAATCTAGAAAGTACTTTAGGAGTGAGTAAAGAACATGGTTTTCCACATGCATTATGTGTGTGTTTCTATCTACACTGTCTTCTCTTTTATGAAATGTAAAAATACATTTCACAGTAAATACACGCGTAGTATTATTAGTATTCTACTTCTTTATTTATTTACCTATAATGTTTGAAAGGAATAAGTTAGAGGTCAAACTTAAAGTCTACTGCCTTCCTACAAAATACAATGGCCATCTTAGGAAATGTTCTTTTTTATTTATGGGCGGGTCTACAATTCTTACTGGAACAAACTAAGTTACACTAGAGATCTACATTATTTCTTTGCTATATGACTTCACTCAGGAGAACTTGAGATTTCCCATGTGAAAGATTTTGCTGTTGCTAAATCAAAAAGAATTTCTTACATTGGTGTCTGAATCCCCATCCCAGTGGATCTTTGAGGTGATTATGAAATCACAGGAACCATTCACAGATGCCTGTGCTCAGCTGTGGACCAGAAACATGGCAAAGACATTAAACTTTATATAATCTGCCATTGGATCCATCACTCAGTTACTGGTTTTCTTATGTTAGAGCCTTCAAATGTGCTTGCTAATACAACTCAAGACCACAGCAGCTGCAAGAAGGCAGGAAAGTTAGTGGACAGTGGAAAGATGCTTCTGGGATATAAGGAGGCACTTTTTTATGCATTCTGAATACCAGGCTTGTCATGTGTATCCTTTTGCATCTTGATAAAAACTGAAAGTAAATATCATACTGCATATTTTAATTGTGTCAGCACTGGCTTGAACAGAGAAGGGGTGACTATTCATTATTGTATAACAGGGTCAGTTTTTAAGTCTCTACAAGGCAACATTTCTTTCCTTCCAAGTGTGCTCTTGGAAAAAAACAATACTTAGACATAAAACAAGTGCACTTATTACCTTACATAAAAAACATTTACAACAAGATTTGCAAGTAAAAATATCTCGAAAACTGCCTTCAATATTTAAATGTTGTAACTTCATAAATAATATGACCAATGTAAAAGATACTAATGTGTTTTATGCTTTCCCTCTGAGACTGTTTTTGATACATCTTTGCTCATAGAGCCAGTTCAGAAAAAGGCTGTTTGGGGTTGTTTGTTTGTTTGTTTTCAAGGTAGGGTTTCTCTGTGTTGTTTTGGTGCCTGTCCTGGATCTCGCTCTATAGACCAGGCTGGCCTTGAACTCACAGAGATCCGCCTGGCTCTGCCTCCTGAGTGTTGGGATTAAAGGCATGTGCCACCACCGCCTGGCCCAGAAAAAGACTGTTTCAAAGGAGATGATTTTAGGTCTGACTTACCTCACTCAGGGTGATTTTTTTCTAGTTCCATCCATTTGTTGCAAATTTCATGATGTCATTCTTTTGTACCACTGAGTAATACTCCATTGTATAAATGTACCACAATTTCATTATCCATTCTTTGGTTGGGTGGCATCTAGGTTGTTTCCAGGTTCTGGCTATTACAAATATTGCTGCTATGAACATAGCTGAGCAAGTGTCCTTGTGGTATGATTGAGCATCCTTTGGGTATATAACCAAGAGTGGTATCGCTGGGTCTTGAGGAAGATTGATTCCCAATTTTCTGAGAAACCACCATACTGATTTCAAAAGTGGCAGTACAAGTTTGCACTCCCACCCGCAGTGGAGGAGTGTTCCCCTTATTCCACATCCTTCCCAACATAAGCTGTCATTAGTGTTTTTGATCTTAACCATGTTGACAGGCATAAGATGGTATCTCAGAGTTGCTTTGATTTGCATTTCCCTGATGACTAAGGATGTTGAGTAATTCCTTAAGTGTCTTTCAGCCATTTGAGATTCTTCTGTTAAGAATTCTGTTTAGAGCTGTACCCCATTTTTAATTGGATTATTTGGCATTTTGATGTCTAGTTTCTTGTGTTTTTTATATATTTTGGAGATGAGCCCTCTCTCAGATGTGGGATTGGTGAAGATATTTTCTCATTCTTTAGGCTGCCATTTTTTTTTATTGACTGTGTCCTTTGCCTTACAGAAGCTTTTCAGTTTCAGAAGATCCCATTTATTATTTGTCAATCTCAGTGTCTGTGCTACTAGTGTTATATTTAGGAAGTAGTCTCCCATCCCAATGTGTTCAAGGCTACTTCCCACTTTCTCTTCTATCAGGTTCAGTGTAACTAGATTTATGTTGAGGTCTTTGATTCACTTGGACTTGGAGTTTTGTTCAGGATGAAAGATATGGGTCTATTTGCATTCTTCTACATGTTGACATCCAGTTATGCCAACACCATCTGTTGAAGATGATTTCTTTTTTTCCATTGTACAATGTTGGCTTCTTTGTCAAAAATCAGGTGTTCATAGGTGTGTTTCTTTATGTCAGGGTCTTCAATTCGATTCCATTGATCTATGTGTCTGTTTTTATGTCAATACCAAACTGTTTTTTAATTATTATTATTATTATATCTCTATAGTAGAGCTTGAAGTCAGAAGTGATGATGCCAGAAGTTCCTTTATATTACAGGATTATTTTAGCTATTCTGGATTTTTTTTGTTTTTCTACATGCAGTTGAGTATTGTTCTTTTGAGGAGTGTGAAGAATTATGTTGGGGTTTTGATGGGGATTGCATTGAATCTGTAGATTGTTTTTGGTAAGACTGGCATTTTCACTTTGTTGGTTCTACCTTACAAGAGCATGGGAGATCTTTCCATTTTCTGATATCTTCTTCAATTTCTTTATTCAAGGACTTAAAGTTCTTATCAAACAGGTCTTTCACTTGTTTGATTAGAGTTACCCCAATATATTTTATATTATTTTTGGCTATTGTAAAGAGTGTTGTTTCTCTGATTTCTTTCTCAGCCCATTTATCATTTGTATATAAGAGGGTTACGGAACTTTTTGAGTTGATCTTGTATCATGCCACATTACTGAAGATGTTTATCAGTTATAGGAGTTCCCTGGTAGGATTTTTGGGACAGATTGTGTAGACTGTCATATCATCTGCCAATAGGGAAAGTTTGACTTCTTTCTTTCCAATTTGTAGCCCCTTGATCTCCTTTTGTTGTTTTATTGCTCCAGCTAGAACTTCAAGTACTATAATGAATAGATATGGAGAGTGGACGGCCTTGTCTTGTTCCTGATTTTAGTGGAATCATTTTGAGTTTCTCTCCATTTAGTTTGATGTTGGCTGTCAGCTTGCTGTATATTGCTTTTACTAGGTTTAGGTATGTTCCTTGTATCCCTGATCTCTCCAAGACCTTAATTATGAAGAGGTGTTGGATTTTGTCAAAGGCTTTTTCAGCATCTAATGAGATGATGATGTATTTTCGTTTCTTTCAGTTTGTTTATATGGTGAATTACATTGACACACACACACACACACACACACACACACACACACACACACACACATATATATATATATATATATATATATATATATATATATATATATTGAACCACCCCTGCATCTCTGGGATAAAGCCTACTTGATCATGGTGGATCATTTTTTTTTTTTTTTGATATATTCTTGGATCTTGGATTCAGTTTGCCAGTACGTATTGATTATTTTTACATCAAAGTTTGTGAGGGAGATTAGTCTGTAAATCTCTTTCTTTGTTGCATCTTTGTGTGGTTTGGGTATCAGGGTAATTGTAACCTCATAAAAAGAATTTGGCAATGTCCCTCCTGTTTTTATTGTGTGAAACAATTTGAAGAGTATTGGTTGCTGTGGGATGTTCTGTATGTCAAATGTGTTGCTGATTGGTCAATAAATAAAACACTGATTGGCCATTGGCTAGGCAGGAAGTATAGGCGGGACAAGGAGGAAAATAAAGCTGGGAAATGGAAGGCTGAGTCAGAGAGACACTGCCAGCCGCCACGATGACAAACTGCATGTGAAGATGCCAGTAAGCCATGAGCCATGTGGCAAGGTATAGATTAATGGAAATGGATTAATTTAAGCTGTAAGAACAGTTAGCAAGAAGCCTGCCACGGCCATACAGTTTGTAACCAATATAAGCCTCTGTGTTTACTTGGTTGGGTCTGAGTGGCTGTGGGACTGGCAGGTGAGAGAGATTTGTCCTGACTGTGGGCCAGGCAGGAAAACTCTAGCTACAATTGGTATTAGCTCTTCTTTGAAATTCTGGTAGAATTCTGCACTGAAGCCATCTGGCCCTGGGTTGTTTTGTTGTTGTTGTTTTTTGTTTGTTTGTTTGTTTTGGTTTTGGGTTTTTTTTTTTTTTTTTTTGGTTGGGAGACTTCTAATGACTGCTTCTATTTTCATAGGGATAATAGGTCTACTTAAATTGCTTATCTGCTCTTGATTTAATTTTGGTATGTGGTACCTATCCAGAAAATTGCTCATTTCTTTTAGATTTTCCAATTTTGTGGAGTACAGTTTTTTGAAGTATGACCTAATGATTCTCTAAATTTCTTCAGTGTCTGTTGTTATGTCTCCCTTTTCATTTCTGATTTTGTTAATTTGGATATTCTCTCTCTGCTTTTTGGTTAGTTTGGATAAGGATTTGTCTATCTTGCTGATTTTCTCAAAGAATCAACTCTTTGTTTCATTGATTCTTTGTATTGTTCTCTTTGTTTCTATTGTATTGATTTCAGCCCAGACCCAGTAAGACAAACACAGTGTGTACTCACTCATTAAGTGGATAGTAGATGTAAAGCAAAGGATAACCAGGCTACAATCCACAGCCCTAGAAAACTGGGTAACAAGAAGGACCCTAAGAGGAACACATGGATTGCCCTGGGAAGAGGAAATAGATGAGATCTCCTGGGTAAACTGGGGGCAGAGGGAAGGGGGAAAGGGAAAGGGATGGAGATTGGAACATGAGGGATAGGGATGGTCTAATTGGGGGATGGGCAGAGAGGGAGAGCAATGAAAGAGGGCCATTATGGCGTTAGGAAGAAACCTGGTACCAGGGAAACTCCCAGGTATCCACAAAGATGACTCCAGCTAAGACTCCTTAGGTGCCTGAACTGGCCTTGTCCTGTAATCAGATTGGTGACTACCCTAATTGTCGTCATAGAACCTTTATCCAATAACTAATGGAAGCAGATACAGAGATTCACAGCCAAGCACTGGGCTGAGCTCTAGGGGTCCAGTTGAAGAGAGGAAGGAGGGATTATATAAGCAAGGGTGGTCAAGATCCTGAAGGGGAAACCCACAGAGACATCTAGCCTGAGCTCCTGGGAGCTCATGGACTCTAGGTTGACTGCTAGGGAGCCTGCAGGGGATGCCCTAGGCCCTCTGCATGTGGGTGACAGTTGTGTAGCCTGGTCTGTTTGTCAGGTCCCTAGCAGTGAGACCAAGATCTGCCCCTGGTGCATAAACTGGCTTTTTGGAAACTATGCCCTTTGGTGGGATGCCTTGCTCAGCCCTGATACAGTGGGAGGGGCTTGGCCTGCCTCAACTTGATATGCTATGCTTTGTTGACTTGCGTGGGAGGCCTACCCCTTTCTGAGGAGTAGATGGGGGGTGGACAGAAAGGAAGTGGGGGAGGGAACAGGGGTAGAGGAGGGAGGAGAAACTGTGGTTGATATGTAAAATAATTTCTTTTTCTTTTTTTTTTTTTTTTGGTTTTTCAAAACAGGTTTTCTTTGTGAAACAGTTTCTGGCTATCCTAGAACTCATTCTGTAGACCAGGCTAGCCTTGAACTCACAGAGATCCACCTGCCTGTGTCTCCTGAATGCTAGAATTAAAGACATGCACCACCACCACCTGGCCATAAAATATATTTTAAAAAAAATTTAATAATAAAAAAATAAAATGAAAGAGATGATTTTAATTAAGGAATGTTTTAAAAGGCAGTTTTTATTTTAGCTGAATAGATCAATTTTAGAACTAGTTCAGAAATAACCAAAGACTTACAAACCCGAATGTTTATAATTTTATTACCATGAAGAGTAGAACACTCCAGTGAGATGCTTCAGAGACTCAACAGATGAGTGGTCCAAGAGATACAGCTTAAGCTATCCTGGCAAATATCTCTGTGTGTCCAGGACGGGACTGAACAAGGCAGAGAAAGGGGAGGCGCTGTAACTTGTTGCTTTTTATAAGGAAAAAGGCCTCTCTTCCAGTGCCCTAATCAGTTCTGGACTCCTTTTTCTTCCCCATTCCCCCCACTTCTTTCTTAATCTTCCTCCTCCTCCTCCTCCTCTTCCTCCTCCTCCTCTTTCTTCTTTAAATGCTGGTGTGTGTGTGTGTGTGTGTGTGTGTGTGTGTGTGTGTGTGTGTTCATTATTTTATTCTTTGAACTTACCTGTTTCCTTTTCCTCCGCCATTTTCTTAATATCTTCAGTATTTTAGAAATCCTCTGAAGAACACTTCCTAGGAAATATTATATACTCCTAGAAGTTGTTTAGACTTGGTGTAAGGAGTCCTGAGCTTTCTTCTGTTCTTCTGAAAGAGAAACATTTTATCATTCAGCTATAGCCTAAGCCTTTCATCTTTTAATGGTAGCCTAGAAACCATCTTTGTTCTTTAAGGCTGAAGATGGAACATTTCAAACATAATGATCTTCCTTCATGAAAGGAGAAAACTCAATTTCTATTTTTACACAGGATCTCAAGAGCACAAGTTATTTACATACAATGTAAATTTAATAAAATCTGTAAAGTGATAAGAGGAGAGGAGTAATTTTGTAGTATATGTTTATTCTCTTATTTATTTCATTTTCTAACCATTGTATATACAAACTCTAACATCATGCCAAAATGAGAAAATAATATTTATGAGTAAAATAATAAACTAGATAAAAATTCTGTGCCTGCCTTGGAAGTCTACCATCCCTAACTCAAATCAAACACTAAAAAATTTGAATCTCAGAAGACCTTAAATTAGATAACAGTTCTGAAAAGAAATTGGTTCAATATGTTATTTGTCAATTTTTTCTGTTTTCAATTGTAATGGAAAGAATGTAAATCCCCAAACATATATTATATGATATCACTTACCAAGTATATCAAGAATATATAATTAATGATCTTTTAATTGTTTGACTGTCTCAAAATTTCACATAATTCTACACATTCTTCCATCTTTCTCATAAACAGAAACTGTCAACTGCTGATCGTTTTACTGAAAACATTTAAATGATCACAAAATAGTTAACTATAAGTTTAAAAAAATTCAATTCAATCCTTATTTCACACCAAATACAAAATCAATAACAAATTTACTTGAGGTCTATTTTATTGTATTTTTAATTATTATTTGCTTTTTTGTGGTGCAAGGGATAGAACCTAGGGTCATGTACATGTTAAGCAAGTACCCTCACACCCAATCCCTAAAGGCCCAAGTTCATACGACAAAACTATGCTTTAAAGAAAGAGTGTAAAAATATATCTTCATGTCCCTCTGGTACAGACAGATTTCATAAACAGACTAAAAACTTCCAATAAAGAAGAAATAGTGATGTAAGTTGGCTACTATTAAAATTAAGACTTTTGTTCATAAAATAACATTAAAAAGTGAAAATATAAATCATATAAAAGAAGGTAAATATTTCTAGCAATGTAATCAATAAGGAATAGTAATATATTAAGAAAGTCTAGGCCGGGTGGTGGTGGTGCACGCCTTTAATCCCAGCACTTGGGAGGCAGAGCCAGGCGGATCTCTGTGAGTTCGAGGCCAGCCTGGACTACCAAGTGAGTTCCAGGAAAGGCGCAAAGCTACACAGAGAAACCCTGTCTCGAAAAAACCGAAAAAAAAAAAAAGAAAGTCTAAAGACAGATAAATCTGCCATAAAAGGACAGTAAGATCAATGGTTTTACATGAGCAGAAGTCTACCAGAGATACTTTATGAAATAAAATATATGGAGAACCAAAAATATATTTTGAAAGTCTAATATCAACCACATGCTCTAGGAAATGAAAAACAAAACAAAATTGTGAAAGTTATTAAAATCTGAAAGTCAGCAAATGATCAAGGATTGTCAAACACATAAAGCATCAGAAACTTCAGTACTGCAGTGGTTGGGCTGGAAACACTGTGATATTACTGAATGAATGTTTAAATTTTGCCCTGTTGCACAACCAAACCCACACCTATATCTGTAGTCACAGCAACAGAGGCACATGTGGACCAGGAGGCTGGTACAGTATCTCCATTACCTGTTTTATAATTGCATAAAGCTAAAAACAGTAGATTGGACATAGCATATTATAGTCATGTGGTGGTACACTGTGCAACATTGCAAACAGATGAACTACAGAGATTCACATTAAAATGAGTGTCTCAAATATATTCAAGGAAAAGTAAGAATAAAATGTATATAGCATATTTAAATTTTCATAACATACAGGAACAGTCAAAACTTACTGTTTAGGAATACATTAAACAGTAAGGGAATTCTTGTAATAAAAGTAATGGTAGCTGTTACCCCCAAGGAGAAGAAGCAAATTGTTAATAGGAAAGGAATCACTCGTGACTTCTTGGACACCATAGAAGTTCTGTTTCTTAATATAGGAGTTCATTTCAGAAATATTTTTAAAGTAGTACATATACAGGTTATACACTTTTATGTGTTTTATATCATGTGTCATGAAAATAATAACTTTAAATATGAGTTAATAGAAAACATACACTCCAATTCTTTTTACTTAACTGCATCTGTAAAGACTGTATTAGAGTTTCTATTGTGAAGAGACACCATGACCATAGCAACTCTTATAATGGAAAAACATTTAATTGGGGTGGCTTACAGTTTCAGAAGTTTAGTTCACTATCATCAATTGAGGGACATGGCATCATGCAGGCAGACATGGTGCTGGAGAAGGAACTGAGAGTCCTACATCTTGACCCTCCAGCAACTGGAAGTAGTCAGAGATACTGGGCATGGCTTGAACATATATGAGAGCTCAAAGCCCATCCCCATAGTGAAACATTTCCTCCAACAAAGCCATACTTACTCCAGTAAAGCCACACCTCCTAATAGTGCCACTCCCTATTAGTTTATGGGGACCAATTACATTCTCACTACCGCAAAAACAAAGGCTAAAAGTTTGGCTGCTGTTTGTACAATGAGAGTGAAGACTACATTGGACCGTGTAACCACAGGCTGAACAGAACCTACACCCAACAGCATTTCAAGAGTGCATATGGACCAGTGCTTCTAAGAAGCAAATAATCATCAAAATTATGAAGTCTTTGCTATTTGAAAATTTACTGTGCACATGGATCATCCTAATTCTACATGAATTACAGATAAATGTGTAAAATTGAATAATTCAGTTCACACTTGGCCTTGATTTTTCTTACTTAGCACTCTTGACCTATTTTAACATAATCATCCTTCCTCTTCAGGCATACATATGCACATATATACACAGGAAAATGGAACTTTATATATAAAGCTATAGATCAATTTCCTTTGGATGTCTAGTAAATTCATAGATAAAAATATCCAGAAAGTCTGCCTTTCAAACTAAGTTACATATGAGAGCCATCTGGAAACTTTTAAAAAGTAGATTAATGTCTGAATCATATCTAAAGCAATTTTAATATAGGGTAAAACAGAGACATAATGTTTTTATAGCTTCTAGGAATATAAGAAAGTGGTCTGGAAATTATGGGATATGTCAAATAAGTACAAGAGTCAACTTGAAGGAGCTTTCAGTAAGCAAATCTGGGATGATTGGATGAAAATATTAATGATGACTTAGGGAACAATATAAAATGCCATATGTCCATATTAATATAAATAAATACTTTTTTAAAAATTGAGGGTCTAGGGACAATTTGTTACAACAAAATCCCAAGTAATAAATGTATACAGATAATGGAGAGGAGGTTTATTGTGTGATAATAACGGTTGCCAACAGGAATCACCAACGGGTATGAAAGCAGTGGGGAAATATAATAAGAAGAAGCATATCTATACATCTCTTTGAGTTTCTCACCAATATAAAAGGGAAAACAATGACATTTTCTGGGAGAAGATGTCAAGTGACCTAAGTTTGCTTAGTCACATAGTGTTGTATCAACATCATGTACCTCTTGATATGATGCAGTTGGTCAGGACAAGCTATCCTTTCATGAAATTTTATTTAAAAATGTACCCATGATTTGAACTGTAAAGAAACTACTAAACAAACCCAAATTAAGGAACATTCTACAAAACAATTGACCAGTGTTCAAATGTGTCAAGAACCTGAAACATAAAGACAAAGGAACTCTTCTCTATGTCAAAAAGACTATGGAAAAAATAAAAATTAAATGAAACTTTGTGCTCTGGAATGAATACTGAATCACACAGAGAACTGTGGACAAAGTGGAGAACTGTGGAGGTCCGTGGACAAAGTATGAATAAGGCCTGTTGATTAGTTTAAAATATCATATTGTCTTAGTGTTCTATTGTTGGGAAGAGACCATGACCAGGGAAACTCATAAAAGAGAAAGCATTTAAATGGAGCTTGCTTACAGTTTCAGAGGTTTAGTTCATTGTCATCATGGTGGGGAGCATGGTGGCATGCTAGTAGATATTGTGTTAGAGAAGTAGCTGAGTGTTCTACAGAGTTCCAGATCCTCAGGAAGCAGGGAGAGAGAGAGAGAGAGAGAGAGAGAGAGAGAGAGAGAGAGAGAGAGAGAGAGGGAGGGAGGGAGGGAGGGAGGGAGGGAGGGAGGAGAGAGAGAGAGAGAGAGAGAGAGAGAGAGAGAGAGAGAGAGAGAGAGAGAGAGAGAGAGCCTGGCATGGGCTTTTGAAACCTCTAAGCTCACCCCAGTGACCCATTTCCTCCAACAAAGTCACACCTCCTTGTCCTTCTCAAGCAGTGTCACTCCCTGAAAACACTTTGCTCTTCAGTCTTTCCTGCCTCTCCATTACCTCTGCATTCATCTTAGAGGCATTGGGAGCTGTGGGTATGTTACACAGCATACACTTTTGTCCAAACAGCTTTACTTGCAATGTTCTGGTTTCTGGTATACCATCAATACTAGATCCTCACTGAAACTCCTCTCTGATATCCTGCTGATGCCCCAGTCATGGAGATCTTGTGGCTATGGTTCCACAGGACCAGTCCTTTCACATGCTCCAGCCAGCCATAGATGGGGTAGATGTTGAGGTGGGCCAAACTCAAAGCACTGGATGTGGGCTTGGGTGGTAGCTGAGTTAGTAAGTCCAAGCCTCCACTGGGATTGGCTCTCTCAGGCCAGGGGCAGAGCTCACTCTCTATGCCCACACCATCTGGGTCAGCTCTTCCATGCCTCGGTGAGGGGTAGGACCACCTCTCCTGTATGGGGTTGGGGTAGCTCTTTCACTGCAAGAGCTAGCAAGAGGCAGGCCCGATCTCCCAGGGCCAGCCAAGGGTGGGGCTGGCTCAGCAGGGCCTTCAGATTTCAACATGCATGGTTCTCATGGCCCCTGGAGTAACCAGGCAATAGACATCAACACAGACTCCAGCTACAGCAGGACCAGGGACCCAGACATGGCCCTTGGCAGCAGCTTGGGCCCAGATGTCACCATGGACCCCGGTGACATCTGGGCCCAAGTGAAGGCCACTCAGATCACTATGGCCCTGGTGGCAGCATGGCTCTCGGATACCAACATGGCATGAAGGCCATTTTTTTTCAAACTACCACACATATCAATGTCAACTCATTATTTGGGTACTTACAGTATTATTAGATATGAATTTTTGACATTTTGGGGGAAACCTTGTGACTTTGAAGGCATGATCTAGAAAAAGAGTAATCCATAAACTACACTTTAAAGTTACAAATGTCTGTTCCCTGAGATTCCACCAGGAGGGCGCTTGTGACCTGTGCCTCAAAGATGCAGGTCTTTTATCCCACTACATCAGACACCCTTTCTTTTAACTGAGTCTGCCTCTTGCCATGCAGAAGTGTCTTGAGTTGATTTAGTTACTCTTCTTTATTTTTATTTTTTGTTGTCTGTGCTTTAGGTGGGATCCTTGCCAATGCCAATCTCGAGAGACCTTCCTCTCGTTTGCTCTGAAGGATTGTGCGGTTTCCAGTCTTACATTTAGGGCTAAGAGACTTTGCCTCGACTTTTCTGCATAGTCTAAGTCTTCAGTTTCTTGATTTCATTATGGACTCCCAATTTTCTCAGCACCATTTGTTGAAGAAACTACCATTTTCTCTTTTTCTGTTTTAGGAACTGAGTAGGAAAAGTTGAAAACTGACCGTATTTATTGGTGGCATTTCTTGGCTCCCCTACTATCCTGTGCTGTGCTGTGCTGTGCTGTGGTATTCTATGCTGTGCTATGCTATGCTGTGCTGTGCTATGTGCCTCTCTGTCTTTATTTCTGTGCTACTAAAATATAGTTTTTTATCACTATTGTTTCATAACATAAATTGAAATGAAGTGTGGTGTTTCAGGTTTCGACATCAGCAACCCTTATCTGGGATGGTTTTGAGATAAATCTGAGACATCAGATCTTGAAATCCTATTAGCAGATTAGCATGTGTCCAGAGAGCATGGGCCTCTGAAATTCATAGCATTATTACCAAGCCTGAAAAAACAAGTATAACAACAACAGATAAAATAGTCGTAGCTGAGCAGGGAAGGTTTTGAAGACTAGACACATGCCATGAGTTACAACACAGGAGGGATGTGGCCATGCTTTCAGCAGGGTACAAACCAGCCATAGGAATTCTGGGAAAGGAAGAACATTTCTAGACATGAAGAACAGCTCACCCAGGGGAGAGGATTAACATTCGGGAGATTTTACAACTATTTAGTTTTGGTTTTTCTCAGAAAAGTGATTCTGAAATGGTACACAGGAGGACATTCCTCTTGTGCTCACAGCTTCTGTGTTCTGTCCTTTTTCCCTAGTGAGTTTGGAATACACAGAAGGAGGATTTGATTTTGACAGAAGCAAAGACGTTCTGCTTACACATCTTAGGTTAATTCTAACCACTCCCTGCCTGTGGCTTCTGTTTTACTTTGTTCTCAGTGGAAATATATTCTACTTTCCCTGGAATTTAGACTCGTCTCCAGGCATTCACAGGGTACCTTTGAATTGCTTGCTTGGGATAAATGTCTCTAGAATAATGTAATACCAAGATCTCCAATGCCTTCCAGCTTCTCTTATCTCTGAATGGTTTATTTAAACACATGATTAAAATTTATCATCTTGAAAAGATTTTTTTTCCTAAACAATTTGCCTGTGAGTAGATCAGAATGCATGAGGAAAAGATAACCTATTCCAGCAGGTAACAATGATACTATAAACTGTAGAATAGGAAAATTAAAAAAAAAAGTTCACACTTGGATAAACAAATTAATAAGCATACTAACATAAAACATCCTCAACATGATGCAATGTCACATTTCTACAGTATTCTTACCCAAATACATTAACTTACAGAGAAGCCATAGACAACAGTACTCACCAATGTCAGAACACAGTCTAAGAATGAAATCATGTAAGAATTCTGAGTGCGAGAAAACTGCAAGAAAACAAGTCTTCCGACCTCAATTTCTCCAAAACATGGAATTCCTGGAATGTGTTTTCGTGCTCCTCCAAGGTGTAGCAGAAAGGAGTGAGTTTTACTTCAGCTGTTGTTATTCATGTGCCTTTATGAAAAAACATGTTTTTGTCACATGCAGCCTGTCCTTGTGATTGTACCCTTTACTCAGGTGACTTTCCATAACCCTCAGACTATAAACTGCCTGATGCTCTGAGTAAAGTTAGCTATTGCATGAGACTTTAGTCCACGTCATTTTTAGGCTCCACTTTCCTAGGTTCATGCCACCAACTAGAGTGGTAATACACCAGTATTTCTCAGTCATGAAAGGCAAGAAAAACAATGTAGATACTATGGTAGATTAGAGACCAGGGACACATTGCAGCAAACAGATTCTAATTATATCCTAGAAAAAGCCCTAAGTTGGAAAATTGGAAAAGCAGGGAAATGACCTATAGCCTAGTTATGTTATTATACCAATGCTATTTTTCTAGTTTTGACCATTATCCAATGGAAAAAACACAATGAGAATTGTTACATGAATCCTAATTGGTCTTACAATAAAAACCCAGAACCTGGTATCAGGGTAAATGCTGAAAGATCAGAGAGACAAAGGAAAAAGTCACTAGAGAGACCTTTCACCACTACTGAATCCTCAGGCCAAAAGGAAGGCAAGATTATTTCTCCACAACTCCTCGGACTGAATGTCTCTGAGTTCTCAGCCAAAAGGGCTGAATTCCTGTCTCCTCTCGCCTTATATTCCTTTCTCTGCCCAGCCATTCACTTCCTGTCTCAACCTTCCTAGTGCTGGGATTAAAGGTGTGTAACTCGCAAGTACTGGGATTAAAGGTGTGTGCCACCACTGCCTGGCTCTGTTTCTCTCCTTTACTGAGCCAATCTCATGTAGTTCCGGGTGGCTTTGAACTCACAGAGAACCAGACAGAGTGCTACCTCCCGAGTGCTAGGATTAAAGGTGTATGCTACCACTGTCTGATGTCTATGGCTGACTCTGTGGCTGGCTCTGCCCCCTCTGGTCTTCAGGCAAACTTGATTTGTTAAGAGTACAAACAAAATATCACCACAGAGAAGTAGAAGACTTTCTGAAGTACTTTTCAGCTTTTCTGTAAGTCTAAAATTAATTGAAAATAAAAGGTTATTGTTTTTTGACATTTATTTGCTTTTATTTTATATGTATGAGTATTTGTCTAAAATCATGTCTGTGCAATACATGCATGCAGTGTCCAAGGAAGCCAGAAGAAGGCTTCAGATCTCCAGGGACTGGAGTTACAAACTGCTGTGAGACTCTAAGCCAGTGTGTGTCCTCTAGTAGAGCAGCCAGTGTGTTTAACCATTGAGCCATCTCTCCAACCCAAAGCATTATTTCTGAAAACGTTCCATTAAATCGTTAGATACCTTGGCTTATGTGAGTCTTATAGACACCTTTCTTTTAAATAGATAAAATCAGTCTTATTTGGACACAGCCAACATGATAAGTAGAGGAAGTAATTTTTGAAGAAATTCCATAATTTTTTTTTTTTTTTCGAGACAGGGTTTCTCTGTGTAGCTTTGCGCCTTTCCTGGAACTCGCTTTGTAGACCAGGTTGGCCTCGAACTCACAGAGATCCGCCTGGGTATGCACCACCACCGCCCGGCCCCCATAATTTCTCTTAAGTGTTTCTCATCAATGTTGTAGATTTCTCTGGACTAGCAATAGACTCATAAAGACTCTTCTTGGTAGTTGACTTAGAATACCATAGATACTTCTGGAATGCTTTGATTTGCTCTCAAGTAACAGAACGCAACAGGAACTGGTTCCCCCGCACAGCTGCATACTGCAGGAAGTGGCTACGCCCCATGCAGAGCTCTTTCTTGTTCCTTAAGCCTCTCTCTGCCTCTCTCCAACCCCATTCATGTAGATCTAGCCCTCAATATCATTCTTCTGCCATTACTCTCTGAAGTGAAAGTAAAGACGTTAGTCAGAAAACCCCACTGAATATATATGCATGTATGTGTACATATGAGTATAGACATGCATAATTTAGTTAATTCTCATAGTATCAACAGGCAAGCACAGCTGGTCCTCACCAACGATGCAATTAAGTAAGTTCACATTTGCTATTGTAACCCTCAGTCCTGTGGTTTTCTCCTTAAATAGCTCTTCTTCCATCAACCATTCCTTTTTACACAAGAAGCTCACCCCCACCAAAGCAAAAAGAAATCCAATAGCATTAATTTTACTGTCAATATGATTAATACCTGCCACACTTAAATAATAATCACTTTTTGTTCATGAATGGCCTGGAGAATTATACATAGTGCTGTGTGTTACACCAACCCTACTCAGCAGGACATGTTCTTTGCCAGCCAATGGCTTGAGTAGGAAGATGGGGATTTCAAATATACCACCTTGGAACAAGACTCCAACTTAGCAAGTTATTAAAAATGTCTACCTACAGAGTCCAGTCCCACCCTGAGCTCTCATAAACATAGTAGAGCTGGGAGACGATTGGGCCTGCTTCTTTTAGCTGTCAGACACAGACATAGAAACATTCAAAGAAAGGCCTTTGTAAGACGTTAATCCTCAACTGCTTCCAACTTTGGTCAGTTATCCTTATCCTTATGGCAGGTGTGAAAACAATATTCAGAGATCACTCATCCTGTTAATTAATAGGAAGATATTTTAGGAGAACGACTGGAATGTCGTGCACATACTGTGTTTTTCACAACTTATTTCTATCATGGATCTTTTCCCCTCTCTCCATAGTTAAAATACTGTAAACTGACCTACACTGCTTATTCAAATTTCACCTGTTTTACCATTAATGTCCTGTTCCATTCATATGATAGCCCTTTACACATAGTTATCATAAACCTTTGGGTTCCATCTTCCTCTGTAACCCAACAAAATAGTGATTGACTAAGTATCTAGGACTATGGGGGCCAATGGGGTCTCCTTCAAGAAAGTGATAGACTGCAGATAAACAGGGACCTCTAATACTGCATGGCTCTGCTTTTCACCAACCTCCATTCAATTTCCTGAGAGGACAGAGCAGAAATCAACAGTGTCTAGGAACTTCGACCTCTACATACAAGATACTTTTGTTGTTTTATACTTTATCTTGAAAAGTTTTAGCCTCTATCAGCGGCATGTGACAGCAAAATGTCTCACAGGAAATTCTCCGCTCCCAGGCATGGGTCCTTGGGCTTTTTGCCTTGGAAGCACAGCAGCCAGCATCATGGGAAAGTGAAGAGCTTCCCCAAGGATGACCCTTCCAAGCCTGTTCATCTCACAGCCTTTCTAGGTTACAAGGCTGGCATGACCCATATCATCCGGGAAGTTGACAGACTAGGATCCAAGGTGAACAAGAAAGATGTTGTGGAGGCTGTAACCACTGTGGAAACACCACCCATGGTAGTTGTGGGCATCATAGGACATGTTGAAACACCACGAGGCCTCCAGACCTTCAAGACAATATTTGCTGAACACATCAGTGATGAGTGTAAATGGCGTTTCTATAAGAACTGGCACAAATCTTAGAAGAAGGCCTTCACCAAATACTGTAAGAAATGCCAGGATGACATGGGCAAGAAACCTCTGGAGAAGGACTTCAATTGCATGAAGAAGTACTGCCAAGTCATCTGCATAATTGTTCACATTCAGATGCGTCTGCTTCCTCTGCCGCAGAAGAAGGCACACTTGATGGAGATCCAGGTGAATGGGGGCACTGTAGCTGGAAAGCTGGACTGGGCCTGGGAGAAGCTGGAGCAGTAGGTTCCTGTGAACCAGGTGTTTGGACAGGATGAGATGATTGATGTCATCGGGGTGACAAAAGGCAAAGGCTACAAAGGGGTGACCAGTCGTTGGCATACAAAGAAACTGCCCTGCAAGACCCATCGAGGGTTGAGCAAGGTTGCCTGTATTGGAACTTGGCACCCTGCCTGTGTGGCCTTCGCTGTGGCTCTTGCTGGGCAGAAAGGCTACCATCATCAAACAGAGATTAACAAGAAGATTTACAAGACTGGTCAAGGCTACCTCATCAAGAATGGTAAGCTGATCAAGAACAATGCATCTACAGACTATGACCTGTCTGACAAGACCATCAACCCACTGGGTAGTTTTGTCCATTATGGTGAGGTGACCAATGACTTCGTCATGCTCAAAGGCTGTGTGGTGGGAACCGAGAAGCGAGTGCTCACTCTGAGCAAGTCCTTGCTGGTGCAGACCAAGCGACGTGCTCTGAAGAAGACTGGCCTGAAATTCATTGACACCACCTCCAAGTTTGGACATGGTCGTTTCCAGACCATGGAGGAGAAGAAAGCATTCATGGGACCACTCAAGAAAGACTGCATTGCCAAGGAGGAAGGTGCTTAATGCCAGAAGCACTTTGCGCAGCTGGTGGGGTATCAACAAAAATTTTTCCAATGGGGAAAAAAAGGAAAGTTTTAGATACCTAATATTCACCTCAAATTATGCATGTTTACTTTAATTCAGAAAGGCTATTTCTCCAAATCTTGTACCCACACTAATATACCAGGAAGATTCATCATGTCTGCTCTGTGTGTAAAATGTTATTTATCATCATGCTTCTGCAGAGTTCAGTCTGAGGGACCCTGCCTCAAATGTATGACTCTGCATTACACAATCCATCATGACAGGCTCTGTCTCTAGTTACCACCTACAACTGTTCCTTGGAGTAAACATTTCCAAATGACAAGCAACTGACTTAAAAACAAACTTTTGGCCCACAATCCATTTGTAAATTGGGAACTGTTTGTACTAATACAAATGTTTTTAGTCCTTGCCATAGGATTTTTTTTTTTAAAGAAAAATTTTCTTTCAATTTCTATGAAAACAACCACGTCTCCAAGTTCTATGGCTGCTTTTTCCCCTGGATTTCAAACTGACTTCCAGCAAACGTCCTCGTATGCATATCAGGCTGGGAACATAGCCTAACAACAACAAAGAAGATAAATGAGAAGGCGAGATTGAATGGGACTCATTTTTACGTAAGAGCCTTTGATTCTGGGCTTTGTTCCTTGGCTTTAGAATTCAATTTCTCTGCTCAATTTTCTGCTGTTCAAATGACACAGTCATATTGGTGCTTATACATGACTTAGTTGGCTCCTGTTCTGAGAACGAGCAACAATGTTGGTGAAAGGCTCAGAGGAAGCTGGCTCCTGCTTTTCATTCTTTGTCAAGGTTCTTTGTGTCTTCAAAGCAATCAAAAGCACTTGCAGGTGAAAAATCAGAATGTGGCCAGTGAACGCTGTGAGGAGTATACTCTGGATGTTTTGTTGTCTGTGGGAGACAGTTTCGGCCGAAGGGAGGAAGATCAGCGGCATTCTATAAACAAATCCTAGAGGTTGTCGGTGTCAAACTTTGAGCAGTCTAGCTTGATTTTAGACTGAGGCCCTTGGCTTTATTGGCTGTCTGTGGCAAGCCTCTCCCAGAAGCCAAAATCCTTTTGTTCATCTCAGAAGATTATCTCTATTCCTGGTGCTATCTTCCATTCAGGTATCAAGTATAAAACAGAGAAACATCATTCTAACAGTGAGTTGTTCATGCTTCTTCCCAGACGAGACAACAGAAGAGCACAGGAGGAAAAATAATCTGTGGTCAGCCCCTCAGAGAAGGGTATAAGGAAGTCATATGTAGATAAGGTCCTGAAAATGGGGCTTTTTGAATGTTTACTCCTTTTAAGATGAGCTGTCTCTTTCTCCTTACTTATGGTTGGGATATTTAGATGCCTTAAGAAGTCTGAAGGCCAGGCTGGAGAGATGGCTCAGTGGTTAAGAGCATTGGCTACTCTTCCAGAGGTCCTGAGTTCAATTCCAAGCAACCATATGATGGCTCATAATCGTCTCTAATGGGATCTAATTCGTATGGTGCGCATGAAGACAGAACATGTGTTATATAATTATATATATATATATATATATATATATATATATATATATATATATATGAAGTTTTAAGGCATCTTATGCTTAAAGATACCCATTTGAGAGTGAGCTCAACTCTAGTCAAAATAGAGGAAACTCCATATCACTCACAGGAAGTCCTTAGCAGTGAGCTTTTCTTTACATTAGCAGATCAACAAACTGAAACCTTCAAACTAAATATGCCTCACAGACTGCTGAGGTTTTTCTATTTTTTTTGTTTGTTTTGCTTTGTTTTTACCTACTAGTTAATTTTTAAAAAGTTCAAATGTTTGGAGAATACCAAATGAAGGGAATATGTACAGATCATTTAAATTATTTAAACTTCAATTTTCATTGTACACAAATACAAATGATGTGTTCACCTAACAATGGAGCTGAGTATTTGCAAATAATGACTATAGCCTTTGACACTTTAAATGCTACATTACCTTTACTAAAAAAATAAATAATAAATAAAAACTTCAACTCCTACCCCACGTATACTGAGAATTCATGCTGTTCTAGTGATGTGCAATAGTGCCTGGAGCCAGGGACCAGTGAAGCAGAGAGAGGATCCAGAAGCCACAGAAGTAAGGTACTTCTGAATACATTGTGACTTGTCTGAAGGTAGAGATGCTCTTTGTTTATTCTTAATAATTTAAGCACACATTGTGTCTTTTTAATAAAAAGAGTCAAAGGCTCATTAAAAGTTAAGCAAGAACCTACGAGATGGCTCAATGGGGAAGGAAGCTTGTGATGGAAGACTAATGACCTGAGGTCCATCTTTGGAACCCAGAGTGGAAGCAGAGAAACAGCTGCAAGGTGTCCTCTTACCTCCACATGCATGTCATGGTGAATGTGTGCCTGCACCTCAGCATAGTACATCACATATAGATGAGGATGAGGATGAGGATGATGGTGATGATGATGATGGTGGTGGTGGTGGTGGTGATGATGATGATGATGATGGGCAAAATAGAACATAGAAAACAAGGATGAAAACATAAAAAAAACATATAGCTATGACTATATCACAGACTTTCCTTTTCTCTACCACTAATCTTTGTTTCTCATTCCACTATCTCCTGGGTATCATTTGAGATGAGAAGGAGGAAGGAGAGGAAGTTGTAGATAGAGTAGAGGAATTGGAGGTCAACTCCTCTAAAAGAGGAGGACAGATGTAGCCAGGAAGTTTTCCTGGGTCCCGCAGCCACTTAATCTCAAATAACACAAAGAGGCTTATTATTAATTACAAACTGTTTGGTCTATGGCTCAGGCTTATTGCTAACTAGCTCTTTCATCTTAAATTAACCCATTTCTATTAATCTATGTATTGCCACGTGTCTTGTGGCTTTTCCTATGTTCCATTACATCTTGTTCCCCCCAGGGAAGCCCTGCAGTGTCTCCCTCACTCCACCTTTCTTCTCCCTGTATCTTTATTTGGATTTCCCACCTGGCTCTAACCTGTCTTGTCATGGGCCAAGGCAGCAGCTTTATCAACCAGTGGTAGCAACACATATTCACAGCATATGGACAGGCCATCCCATAGCACTTCCTATTTTCTGTCTAATCAAAAACGAAGGTTATCATTTAAACATAGTAAAATTACATATAAAAATGATTAACAAGCAAGAATTCCAGTTACAATGGAGAATAATTTTAGAACTAAATCAGTTCTGAGTAGTAAAGACCAAAGCAGAAACAGAAGTGGAATGATAGAGCAAGGATTGGAGCTAGTCAGAGGGGCTTTGCAAAAAACTCTAAGTTACACATGGGCTCACTTTTTTTCTTCATGTCATAAAGAAAACTTCTAAAAAGGGGGCACACAAACATCTGTTGATTGATAGCAAGAGAGGTAGAATGGCAGACTGATATACTGATAGATAAGAATGGAAACCAGAATAATCAGAAGACAGAAAGATCCTGGAGGGAGAAAGGACATCAATAATTAGTTTTAACCACAGTGACATGTTTAAACAACAACAACAACAACAACCAGGTTTTGTACTTTTACCATTTGCCTTTTTAAAATAAAAACCTAAACATACACTTATTATATAGAAGATATAAAGTAGCTGCAAAGTCCTGTCCTTTGACCATGTACACATCTCTTCTTTCTCCAGATGTTTCCAGAGTGTTCTCCAACGCCCCTCTCCCACACTTGGAAAGAATAATTGTCACATTCTTGTCCAAGTGGAGAGAGTCATTTTGATTCTAGGGGAATCATTTTGAATCTAACACAAGGAAAGAGGAGGATATAAAAAATGCATCTACAGTCTCTGGCCATCCTGAGCTTGCATAATTGCCTTGAATAGTTTGTAGTCATCAATTTCATTGCAAATAATATAACTGAGTTTACTTCTCACACGTTTAAGCTATGTTGTAGTTCTTCTAAATGTTAGCTCACAATGTCTGTGCATTGGGTTCATCTGGAGTGGTGCTGGACAACTCTTTTAGGTTAAGATGCCATTTCTTCATTTTAAAGCATTAGCTGTGCAAAGACTAGTTGATTAGACTTTCTATGAAATTCAAATGAGTATGAACATTAATTAAGGATCAATTTGCTGACAAAATGACCAGGATAACACTAGTTTTTGTTTAAAGAAATTTTCATCCTTATTCACTCTGCCTCACAGTTCAAGTTTTTAGAAGATTGAGGTTTTCTACACCACCTTCATTATTTGTTCAAATAACTGGAATCAATCACATCATGAAGCATGCACATAAAACGTGCCAAGTGAATCTTCCTCTCATCTATAACATTAGCAGCCAACTGTTCCTAAGAGAACATAGATTGACACAAGCTCGTGGAATGCCAGGATTATTCAAAATACCCTCCCCCCCCAAACAGCCTAACAAAGAAACACTGAAGGCTAGAAAGATGGTTCAGTAGGTAAGAGCACTTGATGTGCAAGCGTGAGAATCCGAGGAGTCCAGATGCCAATATCCATGTCAAAAACAAGGCATAGCCATGCATGCCTGTAACTCCAGTGCTGTGGCTCTAGGGAACAGTTGACAGGTGGAAGGAGTAACTGGAGCTTGCTGGCTACCAGCTTAGTCCCATGTTCATTGAAAGACCCTGTCTCAAAGGAATAAGGCCAGAGCAGTGGAGCAGGATATCCAATGTCCTCTGACTTCTATGCACACACGTGTGTGCATCAACACATGCACACACATGCACACTGTTGGGGTTTGGATGAGAATTGTCCCCCATAGGATCATGGATTTGTGCACTTGGTCTCCTGTTTATGGCAGTGCTTGGGGAACTCATGGAAATTTTACAACATGGAGCCTGATTGGAGGAAGCACTGTCACTGGGGGTGGGCTTTAAGAGGTTACAGCCTTGTCTCACATCCAGTTTGCTCTCTCTGGGGCTAAAAATGGGATCCACTAGTTTCCTGCTCCTGCTGTCTGATGCCATACATCCCCTGCCAATGTGGTCTCTCCCTCTGGAACCCCAAGCCAAAATAAACTCTCCATTCTATAAGTTGCTTTTGGTTATGATATTTTATATCATTAGGTAACATACAAAAAAAGAAAGAAAGAAAACAACTGATATGCCATTCATTATTTAGAATTGGGAAATTGCATTAGCAGCATTTGTGTTTTAAACACAATGATCTACTATCTTGAAATATAGACTCGGATATGATCAGTAAGGAGCAGGCAAATAAAGTCATCTTTCTTCAGTCTTCCCTCTAACTGTGGGCTAAGTGAAGCCTTTTATTTTCCATCAGCTCTGCCCCAAAAACAATACACACAAAAAAAGTTAACCCCAAGGTACCAATTAGTTGTATTCATGTACAGAAGACTTCTTTAAGGATCCTATGACATCCAGTGTGAGTTCTTCAAAAGCATGCTACATGCTCTGTGATTTCCTGCAAACCAAGATCTACAGGCAGAAACAGAGAATCACTTCTTCATGCTGAATATAAGACCTGTGTAATTGCCTCTGCCGTGTTCTAAAATCATGGAGTGCACAGAAAACTCTGCTAAGTCAGTCAAGGCAATGATCAAGCATTGTGAGTCTTATGATTTCTGAATGGCTCTTCTGTATAAAGGACAGAAATTATGGAGGGAAATTATTTCTATTGTACAGGTTGTTAAAATTGGACAAAAAGTGTGAGGATAACACGAAATGACTATTTTTCTTGTGCAGAAGCTTTATCCAAATCAAGAGTGTACTTCAGAGCAGTAACATACACATTCTCCTGGTTTTTCCCATCAGAGTCTCAAACCATTGTCAGATGGTTATGCCTCTAATAGATGCTGATTTCTGTTTCCTTGAACTGACCTGCAAAGGGCTTGTTTGTGCTCTGCTCCAGCCGGTGAAGAGATTGAACTCTGTGTTCCTATGTGAAAGCGTATGAAGGTCAGAGAAATATCCTCCCATTAAATGCCTTATAATTTTGGAAATGAACTGTGGGGATAAAGAAATGCTTTAGAGTCTCTTGACTCTTTTGCAGTCTATGGCTGGTTTGGGGTGGGATGAAGGAGACATTTGAATGTGTAATTTGAGGAGGAGGGAAGAAGGTTGAATGGTATGAAGTTAACTGATATGTTGAGAATTAGTGTGAAAATGATTCAATGAGTCATCAAAAAATATGCTAATGGGGGCTGTGCATGGAGGTGATGGCACTAATCCCAGGACTAAGGAAGTAGAGGCAGCAGATCTCTGTGAGTTCCAGGACAGTCTGATCTGCATAGTGAGCAACAAGGGCTGCAGCATAATGAGGCTCTGTTTCAGAGAGGCGTGGGGGGGGGGGGAGGAAGGAAGAAAGAGCTAATGGGTATAGATAGGGAAGCTCAGATCTAATGGAAATAGATGGACTAGTTAACAGCAGGCTCCTGCCTGGATGCCCAACAAGGTTCAATATTTTGAGCAGGTGGGTATTACATGGATAACAGCAGACTGTAACAACTTCAAACAAGACATCAGTAACTGTCTGCGGCTATCTGCAAAGCCTTCATGGCAATGTTGCTTGGTGGACAGCATTTTCAAAACATAAACTACAAGTCTAATTCTGAGGAAAGTGACACAAGATAGAAAAAATGCAAGGAATTCAAGTATTGTATCAGAGCACAGGGTTTATTCACAAGAGCTATTCAATGAAGCAAAATCATGTATAAACTGTATTGGACTATGCCACACCAATGACCAGAAGCTAGGATCTATAATAAAGGGTCAATGACTGCCATAGATCAGATATTCAAATGATATGAACTAAGTTCACCGAGGAAGACTTCTAAGGAGCAATTTGAGAAAATGCTTCAAGAGTCCACATAGCAAGTCAGAGTCTTTTCTTGGTGGAGGGGGAAACAAATGCTTAGGTGTACCTTATTAGTTTTTGTTTTTATTTTTACATATAGTAAAAAGCACATGACATAGTTTAAAATTGCTATGGATTGATTACTTGTGCTTCTAAACTCACATTTTAAAACTGTAATGGTGTAAAACTACCAAACAGAGGTGGGACTTCTGGAAGGTAACACCATGGCAGACCCCAACTTATGAGATAAGTGCCCTTTGAGAAAAGGCAAGAAAGGGCTTGCTTCCTTTCTCTCTGCCATATGAAGATTCAAAGGGAGGCCAGCCATCTATAAACCAGAATTGAGGTTTGTTGAAATCTTGATTCCAGATAGTAGACAGTTTAACTGCGCATACAAAACAGACAAGAGACAGTGATGAGGGCAATTGTGTAATTTAGAACAGGTTATTAATCACCGCTGTAACCCTTTGTCATTTGCAGAATGAGGACATGAAATCTCAGCAGCGTCTATCAGCCCTCACATTTACCATTTTTGATATTAAGTTCTTGAGCCTCAAAATTGGCTCTGACACATATAAATGAGGACATCTAGGTTCCTGGCAATCCCTACTGAAAAGGCTTGGGTTTTGAAAGCTTTATAAGATTAGTGAAGTCTAACATGATAATCTCTCAGCTGTTCTTATTATGATGCTTTCCCACTAAGTGTCTATCCATACACATTTCCACAGGTTCCCAGGCTGCCTAAACTTGCTGAGCCATACCCATGCCTACAAACCACATTCCTATCAGTTAGATACTTCTACAAAGCAAACCACTCCCAGTCCTAATGGCTTAAGTTTTAAGCATTACAATAACCAGTTATTTATTTTCTCACACACTATAGATAGGTTGGGCAGGATGGTTGATCTGGAATGACATAAACTGATCTTAGCTAGGCTCACTTATAATTCTATAATCAATTAGTCGATCTGGCCTGGACTACCCAGGCTGGTTTACATGAAATAACAGGGTTTCACAAGAAAGGATAAACACACCACTGCTCTTATGCCTACACTTGGAACTGCCATCATCTTCTTCCCACATTTTATTAGCAATTTATGAGGCCAAATTCTACTTCTAAATAGAAGGAACTATGAAATCGAATTCTAAAGGACATCATTGTTGAGAAAAGAATCCAAAAATTATTGAAACTGTGGGCCATTTCCTTTGTAATCAATTTACCATCAAAACTTAATTTTTCCTCTGATTTCTCAGAATATAGCTAAGTGATAGTTCACAATGCTTCATGCATAAAAGCTACAGATTCTTTGAGGATTCAAGGATGATTTCGTCTTTAATTGCACTGTTATTGGCTAGCACACTATGAAGTTAAGTGCTCAAGAAATACTTGTTGAAATGTCATGAAGCTAATTTATAAAGACACTTTAATGCTTATAATGGTAAAACATTTACCTATCTCTTCTTTCTAAACTGCTTAGTAGTAAATTTAAAGGTGTGTTTAGTGGAATGTCTCTTCTATTGGTCTGGACTGTTTTATATTATTATTGAAATGCAAAGCTAGACTCATACTACCTAATATACTAATATATATTATATATTATATAGATATTCTCATTTAGTTTAAAACTAATTTTTTGCTAGAGACTCAGTCCATTTCTTCATTAGTGAGCATCATACTAGTATCAGTTAACAGCTGAATAAAAACAGGAAAACTAGAGTCATTGGGGGAATTCTCATAATAGAGAGGTTGAACTACTCTGAAATAATGTTATCAAATAGCTCTATGGTTCATTTTCTACATGGCTTAAGACAAGGTAGCTTATCTTTTCTTCTTTCACTGATGCTTTTGGAGCTATTTTACACCATGAAAAGATATCTATTGTAGTTCCCTATATGTGCATCTTCGTTGCCAGCATGATAGAGTTGTTAAAATCTTATTCACCATTTAGAATTATGTTGAATGCCTACATTCCTAGAAACTGATAGGGAGGGGCAGAAGGATTAGGAGTTCTAGGTTACTCTTGGCTACACCATGAGTTCAAAGCCAGACCAGATTTCACAAGGCCCTATGTGATGGCTAATATTCATTATTGTCATAGTCTATCTAGAATCATCTAAGGGCAAGCCTCTAGGCACACCTGTGAGGGTTTGTTTTGGTTAAGTTAGCCACTGGCTAGGCCCATGGAAGATTGTCTTGATGAGATTAACGGAAGTAGGAAAATTCATTCTAAAAGTGGGTGGTGCCATTGCCTGAACCTGCACTGAACCTAGACTGCACAAAAAGAGGAAGGTGAGTTGAGATGTATGATGTCCTCTGCTTCCTGACTGCGGATGCAATGTGACCACTTACCTCAAGTGCCCGCTGATGGGACTTGTTTGCTGTGGTGAATGGTACGTCACACTATGAGCTAAAATAGATAATTTATTTCTTAAGTTACTTTTGTCATAATATTTTGTCAAAGAAAAAGAAAAAGTAATTAAAGAACAGCAACAGCGAAAAATCTTACTCACCAACTGGTTCTTACTGTCAAGGACTGACTCAGTTAAGGCTCATTTTCTGTCTTATTTTCAACACATAAAGAATTATTCTCAAAGGAAGGCTGAACATTGAGCCATGTTGAACAGCTTAGTAGTTCTTAGAGCATCTCTACACAAAATGGTAATATGGACAGCAACTTCATTTCCCATTAATTTTGCAATAAATGTTTCTCCAAGGAACAATGAAAACACTGGAACAAATAGCATTTGTTCATATTGTTTTCATCAATGTGGTTTTTGATTATGGTTAACACTGATAATTGCTTAGAGTTCTATTAGTCCTCTTCTGCTCCCTTTGTAAGAAGAAATTATAACAGAATCCATTCAATAGAACATCTGTCAGAGTGGAATTACCTAATTCATGTGAATTTTAACTATAGTGTCTGGCACATAGTAACTAATCATCACCACTAGCTCTGGTAATTTGATTCATGGATTAGTCATTGCTCTAGCACAAAATAGGCCTTAATGTTTTCTTTCAATATGTGATGGTGCTGCATGCTAACTCAGCATGGAGTTAGGTACTATCATTAATTGTAATCATATTAATAATGATTATTAGAAAATAAAAGATCACTTTATCCAAATAACTTACCTAGTAAAAAAGAGTCTATAACATAATAACACCACCATTACCTAAAACATGAATATTTAATCTCTATGACAAAAGATTTTGAAGATAAATTTCAGCATCCAAAAGATGTTGATAATCCCCAAAATGCATGAAATTGATTAGAAAAGCAAAATTAGGTATTATTGCCAAATAAATGTGTATATAAATATATGTTTATCATATTGTACTAAAAATTTCCTTTATATAAGGTGTCATAAATAAATTTTATGGATCATTGCTGGAGAAAAGATACCTTGCTACATAGGTGTCAATTGATTAGTATACCAGAATATTTATAAATGAATAAGGAAAAATACCTAAGGAATGGTATATAGAAAACTTAATGGCCACTAAATATTAGATAACACATTCTACTTCCATAGTACATATTTAAAACAACAATGGCAATCTATAATACTCCTCAGCCTCACAAAAATGTTGAAGCTTAGAAAAAAATCAACAGTAAGTAATTGAGAACATGAGTCATTGCTGAATGGGATAAGAATTGGTATCACCTTGGGAGTCCTTTATCATATCTAAAAAATGTAACAGCATGCAAACTCCATAACCTTGATATAACAATGCCCACTGAATATTCAGAGAAAATGAGTCATGTACATAAGACATAATATCTATATATGATATAAACAGGATTAGCTATAGATATACCATTTATAAAATTCTTGGAAATCATTGTAGGCCCCAAGAGTAAACCTACTACATTATTTTTCTAAGTAGTCACACTATCAAATTGCCCTCTAAATTCATGTTGCTGTACCAACAGCTTAGTGTGGCTTTTAGACCTCATTGGAGAAGTTTCTCTGTTCAGTAGATTGAGGTTAATATAGAAACTCATAGTTGGTGAAAGTGCAGAGAAAAATTGTCTGTGGAGTGCTCAGTCACAAACAGGACATCTATGTCATGCCTCTCCAGGGCTCAGAGACTGTCATGGAGGAGGTAATAAAAAGATTATAAAAGCCATATATTCAGGAGACTGACCCACAACAGTGTCTTCTAGACATGACAAGACTGCTGGACTCATGATTTCACATCAGCTGTGGTTGACTGCACAACATCAAACCAATCAATGGTCCATTATGGAGTGGGTAGAAGCACAGGATACCCCACCTCTGTCTGAAGAACTATTAACAGTTGATAGCTTCTGGAGAAGAAAGAGTCAGTTTTCTTTAGGGGGAGAGGGCCCTGGTAGGTCAACTACACTCCAGTGGATGGTCACACACCACTTAATATGTGGACGGTACAAACTGGTTTCAGTGGGTTAGAAGATAAACTAAAAGAGAACACGAAGTTGGAAGGGGGTGAAGAGGTGAGGAGAAAAGTTAGGGAGATGGTGGAGATTCATATGGTCACAACACATTGTATGCATGTATGAAATTCTCAAGAACTAACAGAAATATTATGTCAAAGGGAACATCAGTTGTTCCCAACATGTATTTAAAACAAATAATTGCTTAAATAAATATAATAACATGAGAATTTCATAGACCCTAATTGAGATGTGTATGTGTGTACATGTAAAAATTACATTTAAAGGACAATTTTTGCATTCTTTAAATAATAGTAATAAAAAAGGAAAATTTACCAATCATATAGAAACACTGATAGAGCCTCTAATAAATCAATGCATATGACACCTCACTTTTTTAGGTGCCATGTGAACTCATCATTATTATTCCTATAAGAAATCCTCAGATATTATTTACATATTACTGGATTTTACCTTATAAGCTTCGTTGAAAGTAATAAACAAAATATTACTAGAAAAAGAAATAGTGATAACAATGTTTAAAACATAGCTGGGTTGTCAGCATTCACTTATTGAAGTAGGACAGGCCCATAGGGTTGAGGAAATTAGCTTAAACCAGTTGCCAAGACATGCACATAATGTACTTCCTTATGAGCCAACCTGGAGTCTGCCTGAGGGCCTAGCAACAGGTGCTGTTAGGGTTCCTGTTAACTGTTAGAGTTACTGATCATGTGGAGTCTGCCTGAGGGCCTAGCAATAGTCACTGTCAGAATTCCTGATCACTGTCAGAGTTCCTGATCATGCCCAGCCAATGAGGGATGACCACATAATGCCATCAGATTGAGATCCAGTTTGGGTGTTGGGGGGAGGGTATATAAGGCCTTCCCCATTACTGAATAAAGGAGTCTGCTGTTTGCCTTCAACTGACTCCCATTGTCTGTGTTGTTGATACTGTGCATCTCCCTCCCTCCCCTGAGGGAGCCATTAGGATCCAGCAACAATTTATAATCACAGAGCTTGGGGGCCTGGTATGGGAGTCTTATGAACACAAGTCTAGCCTTGGAGACATAGTCAACTCCATCTTCATAGCAAGATGCCATCTCAGCAACAGAAACAAATAAACAAGGCACACAAATTTAATTTTAAATGAATAATATGAAACGCATATATCTGTAAAATCCTATAATATTATACCAAATGACACAATATTACTCATTGATTATAATATCAAAGATCAATAACATTCACCATCTTGTTTTGTGTATGCTAACTTTTTCCATTTGTTAGAAAAAAAGCATTGAAAATGTTAACTTCTAAATTTTTGAAAGAACAGGCTTTCTTTCTGTTGTAATAAAAGCTTTAACAAAAAAATTGAACTCTCAGTTTGGAAATTATAGCATAACATAAAGCCAGGAGCCCTTTGAAGGTCCAGAACACATCATTCCTTTAGATGCAAGTTGGCACTTTTATGTGGACAGCTTCCCAGGGAGTGTAATTGAAAGTGGCTATCAGTAGAAGCAGAAGAGAAAGGCTGTTTTGCAGATCAAAAAGTAATTAGAAAATTCCCTATGTACAGATTTACTTCCTGGGTGCTAATGTACCCATGTATCTCCAACACAAGATTAAACATAAAAATGTGACATAACATAGTTTCATAAATATTATTTCTCATCTCAAATTGTAGCCTTTCTTTTTCTTTTCTTTTTTTTTTTTTTTTTTTTTTTTTTTTGATTTTTCGAGACAGGGTTTCTCTGTGTAGCTTTGTGCCTTTCCTGGAACTCACTTGGTAGCCCAGACTGGCCTGGAACTCACAAAGATCCACATGGCTCTGCCTCCTGAGTGCTGGGATTAAAGGCGTGCACCACCACCGCTGGCTTCAAATTGTAGCCTTTCTAATTTAACTGATTCACATTAATGAGCAGAAAAATACTTTCAAAAGTAAATTGAACTTGCAGACGGCAATTTACAAACAACAACAACAAGACCATGATGAAAATTTTGATGATATAGTACAAACGAATGCTTCTTATGTCAACAGGAGAAATCTTACCTTGTGTTCTGACTTTCTTGGCTGAGAGTCTGAAAAAAGCTTGTGTATGTCAGGCCCTTTAAATTCTTAAGAATGACTCTTTAGGATCATGGCACTATTTCACTCTATGGAGTCTCAATCTTACCCTGAAGCTTTCCATTTCATCTACTACAATATCTTCTAAGTATGGGTATGTAGTTTTCAACACCTTACATGTATTTCATAGGTCAAAAACCATTTCATTTCTTAATAATTAGACATATTAACTATTGTGCTGAGAATATAGATAAAAATCAGACTAAGCAAGCATCTTCTTTTAACATTCTTTGCTCTCTCTCTCTCTCTCTCTCTCTCTCTCTCTCTCTCTCTCTCTCCCCCCCCGCCCCCCCATTTTAGCCTTAAGTGCATTGTGTAATACTAATATGCTAATTTTTTCATTTTCTGTTGTTATGGGATATATGATCACACTATGTGATGCGTCACTGTTTTAACTCACTTGCCCAAGGCACCTTCTGATCGGTTTAATAAAGAGCTGAAAAGCCAATAACTAGGCAGGAGAGGATAGGCAGGACTTCGGGGGATAGAGAAGAACTTGAGGAAAGAATCTGAGAGGCAGGAGATTCACTAGTGAAGAAAGTTGCATGTCTGGTACTAAGGAGAAGTAACAAGGCATGTGGCAGAATGTAGATTAATATAAATGGTTTAATTTAAGTTTTAAGAGCTAGTTGGGAGCAAGCCTAAGCTAAGGCCAAGTTTTCATACTTAATAAGAAGCTTCCATGTTATTATTTGGCGGTCCAAAAGAAAGTCCAACTACATTGTATTTATTTAAGTGTTTCAGGAAAATATAATAAAACATCCGAGTGAAAGTATAAATAATACCACTGGAGGACAAATATTTCATTTGGGAGTTAAGCAAACTGACTGGTAGAGATTTGGGAAATACCTGATATTCAGTTACCATATGACGCTCTAAAGCTAAAGGAAATGATGTAGTTTGAGGGTAGCAGAGCAAAAGATGAGGTACCACAGGATTCTCAGATGGCTAAAAGTACCCTGCCTGGCTATTTTGATTAAAAAATAAATGTGCAGGTTGTGTGGCTCAGTGTATGTAATTTCAGCACTCTTCGAAGTTGGAGGTAGGAGTGTCATCAGCCATGGATAACTAGTGTGTTCTAAGCTAACCTGTCTCAATGAAATAATAAAGTATGAAAACTTAAGTAGCCTTATCAAAAACTAAGAAAAACTACACAGTAAACACAGACACAGAGAAAATGATTTATCCAAAATGTGACAATCTCTGGTTTAGAACTTGGTCTCAGTTCACAGACAAAATTAGCAAGTGGTAAATAATTTGATTTTGGAATTTGAATAAATAAGTAACATGGCGTTAAGTGTGACCTGATAGATCAGCCCATCTGATGAGGTGACAGAATAAGGCTTCCTGATGCACACTACCAGCTCATGGTAAAAACTAGGACTTTCCCTGCTTGCTTTTTAGCTGGTGTCACCACATTACCGTGGTCCCTCAGTCCTCAAGGAAGTAGGGAGAAGCAACATTTGGAGTCCAGGAAGAGCTCAGTCACACTCGTTTTAAGCAGAGACAACGGGATTGCTATTCTCAATAAGTACTTCTCAGGGAGAGTAAAATATTAGGAATTCAGAAAGACACACTGTTGAGTCAGCAAGACACCAGCCACCTCTAGAGTCAAAATGAGTCAGAATGCAGTTACAAATTTTATTCATTTAGAAAAGTGGCAGTAGTGGATTCTTTTCTATGGTCTATAAACTCACCAGCCAAAGGTTCTTTTTCAGGGTCTAGGACCTCACCAGCCAAAGGTTCTCTTCCAGGGTCTAGGACCTCACTAGGCAAAGGTTCTCTTCTAGTGTCTAGGACCTCACCAGGCAAAGGTTCTCTTCTAGGGTCTAGGACCTCACCAGGCAAAGGTTCTCTTCTAGGGTCTAGGACCTCACCAGGCAAAGTTTCTCTACTAGGGTCTAGGACCTATCGGTCAAAGGTTCTTAACCCTCACCCTACTCCTCTTCCTATGCGTGTATCCGGTTCATGTCTATATTTTCTTCTATCAGTTGTAGCATTTTAGGTGTCATGTTGAAGTCTTTGGTGCATTTGGAGTTAACTTTTGTGCATAGTGATAATAAAATTCTAATTTCAGTCTTCTATATGTTGATACCTAGTTTTCTTAGCCTCACTTATCAGTATGCTGCCTTTTCACCAGTGTGTATTTTTGATGTCTCTGCCAAGTACCAGATGGCTATAGTTACATGTACCATGTTCAGGTTTTCTATTTTGTTCCATTGATCTGCTTGTTTCTTTTGTCCAGTGCCATGGTGTTCATATTTCTTAAAATCTGCAATATAGCTTCAAATATAATATAACCTCTTGAGAGTTCTCTTTGCTTAGGATTGCTTTGGCTGTCTGGAGTTTTTTATAGTGCTGTATGAATTTTAGCATAAGTTTTTCTATTTCTGTGAAAAATATCCTGGGGACTGAATCTGCAAGTTGCTTTTTGTACAATGGTCATTCTCACATGGAATATCATCTTTCCATCTTTTATTGTCTTCTTCAATCTCTTTTCTCCAGATATTTAAAAATTTCATTGTAGAAGACTTTCAATGCCTTGGTTAGTTTTATTCTTAGATTATGTTTTAAGATATTGTGATTGGAAGTGTTTCTGTGAGTTTTCTAAGTTGATTTGGTATACTGCCACTTTGCTGAAAATGTTGATAATTTCTAGAAGTTTTCCAGTGGAATTTTTGGGATCTCTTATGTATAATATCATCTGCAAATGAAGATAATTTGTCTTCTTACTGTATTTATATATTTTTTAATTTTCTTCTCTTGTTTTATTGCTCTAACTAGTGCTTCAAGCACTATATTGAAAAGGAGTTGGGATAATAGATAACCCTGTTTCATTTCTGAGTTTCATGAGATTGCTTTAAGTTTAAAATGGTGCTGTGTTTATCTTACATAGCCTCTATTATTTTGAAGTATGCTCCTTCCAGTCCTCTTTCTCTAGGACTTCATAAAGGCATACATACTTATACTTTTAGCTACAAGTATAGTTCTCACCCCCTCATAAAAGAAGCTTCATTTTCCAACAGATGGAGGCTATTACAGAAACTCACAACTGATCTAAATGCAGGAATCATTTGTCTGTGGAGTCCCTAACCACAATTGACACATCTACCACACAATAACTACACATAATTTGCAAGGCACATCATAGAAGAAGGTGTTGAAAGATTTTAAGAGCCAGAGGACCAGAACTTCTGCTGCAAGATAGTGTCTTCTATATATACGAGGAAGTTGCATCCTTGAATTCTCAACAGTCTGGTTACCTTAGCAGGACTTGAACAAGGAGTATACCAGGTGATGTACCAGTGTGGATAGGGGAAATCTCACAAGGATCCACCCCTAGAAGGAGTGCTCCAGACAATGGCTGCAAAGACAGGGAGAATCAGTCTTCTCCATGGAAATACCCGAGAGTTATCCAGTCCCTAGTGGTCAACCCTAAACACAACAAATAAATAAGAACAACACTACATAGACTCAGCAAGTTACATATATACATACACATGCACACGTACACACATAAATACACACACATAAAAACATATATACATGTGTGTAACAATAATTAGAGAAGGAAATATCATGAATTTGAGAGGGAATGGAAGTGGCATAGAAGTAGCTAATGGAACAAGAATTGGAAATGGTATAAATACAGTAGTCAGATATGATATTCTGAAAATATCATTTTACTTTGAAATAAAAAAAAATAAGTCAGTCAAAGCTAGGAAGTAACAGCTGGCGTGAAAGAGGAGTGAAGGAATAGAAATAGAACATAGACCCTAACACTCCATTGGAATACCTCAAAGATCTGTGCCTCCATTATTATACTTTCAAGACATTTTCATAAGTTCTCCTGATTTCTGGCCACTATTAAAAAACTCAGAGTAATTTCTTATCTGTTCTTCTTATGCCGCTATCTTTGCCACAGAATAATCACATTTAGGATCTTTCTACAATCATGGATGCTGGAGTATTCTGGGAAGTAATCTTGATATTTACTTCTTAGTCTCCCTTGACATTTTCCAGTCTTTTATAGAAAAGTGCCGGGCGCTGTTGTCTCTGTGGCTCACACATGGCTATCAGAACTATAGACTACCCTCCAAGTTACTGAACCAGCTCCCCTAAGTTAAATGATTCCTACTCATCTTGGAAAGATGCAATTTTTTTTTATTGTACAGCCACTAGCTCACATTAGTCACTAGGGCAGAGCACATTGTTACCAGGAACTAGTTTTGTATGTATCTTTTGATGGCAAGAACCCATCTACCCAGAATATCATCAGTGCTGGATGCCAAGGGCTTGTTTCTTAACCAACTGAATGACATTAATTTCAGTGACTTTCGTTCTTTAGAAATCCACTTCAGTGGCTTTGTTCTCTTGCCAGCTTCAATGACAGTCATGTTGAAATATTGGCATTGCCTTTTATATTGGGTAAGAGAAACAGCTTTCATCCTCTGACGATCCATCTGAGAGGATTCATCCTGGACACAGAGTTACTGTCATGATTGATTCAGCCTTTTATGTCTTAAAAAGTTTCTTAGGGATCACCTGGTATCTGAAGTGTATTGTTTAGAAATGGGGACCTGTTTAGCACTAGAAATATGTGTACTTAGCACATGCTCTCATCATGGACACTTGGGACATAATTGAAAGGAGAGGGCCACAGGCAATGAATACAAAAAAAAAATACAGAAATATATCAATCAGAAACTCTAATAAAGTGTTTAGCTCACCTGGAGTTTGCTAATTGATTTTTCCCTATGCCTTTTTTACTGTTATTCTTAAACAATGATAAAAGTTTGAAAGCATAAGTGGTCTCCATCTTATCTTCTAAGTTCATATCATATTCCTCCAGCTGCTTTAAATCATGTAAACCACCATGTTTCCCTTCAATACATGTATACTCACCCCTCATTCCAATATCTACTAATATATTCTCACTAAGGTGTAAATATTTTTATTTACCCCTTCATTTGAACAGCTAAGGTGAAAGGCTTTTTAATTAAAAATATTTAAGTGTGTGTGTGTGTGTGTGTGTGTGTGTGTGTGTGTGTGTGTGTGTTGCTTGTCTCCATGTTTGTCTGTGTACTAGGTGTGTCTACTGTTCTCAGAGAACAGTAGAGTGTGTCTGATCCCCCTTGAACTGAAGTTACAGATGGTTGTGAGCCACCATGTGGGTGCTGGGAATTGAACTCCAGCCCTCTGGAAGAACAGCAAACGCTCTTAACCACTGAGCCATCATCCTAGCCTCTCAAATTAAATTTTCACAAATAAAAAAATAAAGAAAAATAAAACTATGAAGACATGAAAAATTCAGAAATATGAGTTTTAGTGAATTGTATGTGTATTTATGATCTAAATTTGACAAGTTAGACTGGCTAGTAGACTCATTTATGATGAAGGAAGGAACCCTTTCCACACTCAGCACATTTGCTTCTGAAAGTAACTACCGTGCCTAGGACTGAGTTGGTAACATGTTGCCTGCTCCTTCCCATTCCATGAGATAATTTACAGCAGCTCCATGTCTTCCTTCTGAAAATCACACAAACCAAAAGAGGACAGGCAGGGTTGTTTCTGTGTTTTGTTTTTGAAACTCCATTCATTCCTCAGTTTCTTGAAGGACAAGGCTCTACATGTTGCCCACTTTGCTTCACCACCTTCCACTTGCCCCTCATTCCACAGCATTCTGGCCTGTCTCTGAAGCTGTTCCCAGTGTGGTCAGCAACAGCTCCAGTTGCCAAACTCAATTCCCACATCTCAGCTTGTTCTTTGACCCTGTTGACCAATCTTCATTCTTGAACTATCTTCCCTCATCTTCTGTAATCCCAGTCAAACTCTTACCAGGAAATGCTCATGTTTATTACTTTCAAAATTCACTTTGAAAGGTTGATAACTACTGCAAGTTTCTACCACGTGCTCTTCTACTGCTTGGACCACTCTCCTGACTCCAACTCTCTTCTGTCTATCTTTCATAACCTGATGTTAATTCTACTACTCTCCTGACCAGCAGGGGTAAGTAAACAGCCCCCATCACTGTGACTTGCAGCCATGAACAACACACTTTTGCATTTTCATAGTATACTTGCTCCTTAAGGCATCATTTGAATTGCATTATGTAGCTAGAGTTATCTCCAGTCCCACCCAGGGCCGCAGCCACTCAGACCCAAATAAATACACAGATGCTTATATTATTTAAACTGTTGGCTCAGGCTTCTTGCTATCTAGTTCTTATATCTTAAATTAACCCATTTCTATCAAACTATAAGTTGCCACGTGGCTTGTGGCTTACCAGACGTTCACATCATGCTTCCTCTGTGTCTGGCTGGCGACTCCTGACTCAGCTTTCCTCTTCCCAGAATTCTCCTCTCTGCTTGTCCTGCCTATACTTCCTGCCTGGCTACGGCCAATCAGCATTTTATTTGTCAACCAATCAGAGCAACACATTCACAGCATACAGAACATATCCACAGCAGTAATACATTTGCAAATCAATCTTTTTATGAACACAGGAACCCTAGACTTTAAGATCTCTAGGGTATCTTTAGGTTTTGTGACTCTGTGGTGTTTGTTGTAACCATTTACTGCTATTGCTTAAGTATGTTATAGAGATTAGCCCCTTGGGCTGCTCAATGTGAGTATTACTAGATAACCAAGCACTCTAAAGGTAGAAATCCATCTTGAGAGATTATGCTGATCAGCACAGTAACTTACACTTACTCACATGTTCATTTATTTTCCTTAAAAATACTTATTTAGGAGACTGCAGTTCATGCTTATAAATCCAACACTCAGAGCATTCAAGGAGATAGAGGTGGAAGAATCTCTGCAAGTTCAAGGGCAGCTTGGTCAACATTAGTGAGTGACAGACCAGCCAGGGCTACATAGCAAGACCCTGTCTCAAACAAATGAACAAATATTTACATATGTAAATTTGTGTGTATGTGTATTGAACAACAACCCATGCCAGATACAGTTCTGGCTATTAGAAGCATAGTATTATACAAGACAGATATAGTATCTACTCTCAAGGGACCAGTCCAACACAAACAAACACCCCAACAACAACAACAAAAAACACCCAGAACATATTCAGTTGAATATGTAGGTTTTTTCAAAGCTCACCAAACCCACAAATGTTATACATCTGGTCAAGTTTAAATTCATCTCCTACAGCGAATACCTTGCTTCCGCTCTCTGTCTCATCAACTTCAGTTCCATTTATGTATTATGTGTCATATATATTCATATATATATATATATATATATATATATATATATATATATGATTAATTGAGTTTGGAGATTTATTTTTTGCAAAATAACTTTGGACTTATGAAAGAGTTGCAAAATAGAGAATTTCTGTCATCATTATCTTAGCTTTCTCTAATTTATGTATTTTTCATACTATAGAATATTTACAAAAGCTGAGAAAATAACCTCAGCAGAACTCATTCAGATTTTAAGTTCTTTTCTCATTACCCCCTTTTTTAATAATCCAGGGCCCTTTATTGTATTTATATTAGGTTGAAACAAACTATGTAACAAAAACCCCATTATATCTCATTGTATAATATGGTTTGTAAAATGTTTGAAATATGGTCACAGTTATTTACATACTATCTTTGACTACAGTTACTTAAGCAATAGCAGTAATGGTTATGACAAATATCACAGAGTCACAAAGCCTAAAATATTTGATACTTGATACCTTACACGAGTATATTCATCCCTGACCTAGACATGTATGTAGTCCTATGCCACATAAATATGTTTCTATCAACAGGAGACCCCCATATGAATGTGCTTTTCTAAAGTTACAATGGAGTTGAAAACTTCATTATCACCCATTGGTGTCACAGCCATCATGATGTCACATCTCATGGTGAGGCTGGAGAAAGTCCCTACTGTGTTGCCAATTCTATAAAAGTATATGCGGTTATATGCAGTATATATTACTTGATAATGGTAATAAATGATTGCTAATGTTTATGCATTTCCTCTACTATATTTTTTATCATTATTTTAGAGTGTAGTCATGTGTAAGCGAAAAGGGTACTAGAAAATAATGTGCCCTGTACAGTAGTGACAGCCCCATACATCTCAGATTTATTATCTCCTGATTGCATCGTTTTTTCCTTTGTTTGATTTCTCTAGCCATTTTACTTACCGTGCCTCTAGTTGTATACATTCCACTATTACCACTGCCAATGAGAATCCATGAGCGCTGATGACCTGGAAATGAAGTGAAAACTAAGCACTACAAATATAGAAGTTAATGTTTATTTCTCTACACTCTAGCATTTTCTATCCACAATAGCTACTGCCTTGAAGAGTTAGGATAAAGTGATGGAAGCTCTTCAAAATAACAAGATGAACAAAAAATGAAGAAAGGGGGTTAGAGTACATATGGGAAAATTTTAATGATACATGCAGTGAAGATTTCACACAGACCCATGTACTTCTAAGCATTATAAAGATGGTTGTCAACCCCCCCAAAAAAATGTTGAACTATTGAAAGTAAGGACTGGATCCAATCCTTATGGTAAATTACTGCTGCCTCTGAGTGACTTATGACAGACAAGAACTGATATTCATTCCATAATGTAAAAGTGAATGAGAAGTGTATAGATGTTGACATGAAGGCAGCTAGGGAGTTTTTGGAAACTAGATGAGCTGACTGTGGAAACTGCTAACACGAGTCTTCAATGTGGATGAAACCTCCCTATTCAGGGAATGGCAGACAAACTACTGCAATATGCTATACTGTGTAGAGTTGTATACATACAAACAATTGTTTTCATACAATGACAAAATCTTTTCATGCCATATTTCTCAGAATATGTCCTCACTGGTAAGTATTTGATGTAATCCCACTTGTCAGTTCTTGAGGCTATTTCATGAGATTCTATCAGAAAGCTTTTGTTTATATTGTCATCGTAAAGAATTCCCCCTATGTTTCCTCTAGAAGTTTCAGCATTTCAGATTTTAAATTGAGATCTCTGATCTACTTTGAATTGATTTTTTAAAGGATCAGAGACATAATTCTAATTTAATTCTTCATTTGGTATATATCGAGTTTTGTCAACACTGTTTATTTAACTAGGCTACCTTTTTTTCTGGCAAAATTAGGAGTTTATATAGCATGTATGGATTTGTTTCTGACTCCCTTATTCTGGTGTATTTGTCTAAATGTCTGTTTTGGATCCAGTACCATGTTGTCTTTGTTATTATGGATCTGTAGTATTTTTAGGTGGCATTCTTTCTCTTTAGGATTGCTTTATTTATTCATAATTTTGTATTTCCATGTGAATTTTAGGTATTTTTGTTAGCTCTGTAAATAATATCATTGGAGTGTTGATGGGGTTGTTTGGATCTATAGATGATTTCGGTAGCATAACCACTCTTATGAAGCTAATTCTAACAATCTAGGAGTATGATAGGTCTTTCTATCATCTAGTGACTTTTTCAATTTCTTTTTTGGTTGTCTTAAATTTTTTGTTGTAGAAATCTTTCATTTCCCTTGGTAGGTATATTTCTAGCTGTGTTTAAAGCCATTATAAGAGGTGTTTTCCTAATTTCTTTTTAGTAAATTGATTATTGTTATTATAGGAGAACTATTGTTTTTTTCTATGTTGATTTTGTATCCTTCAACTTAGTGAATGAAAATGTTTATCAGATCTAAAAGTTTTTTCTTGGAGTCTAGAGTATCTTTTAAATATACAACCATGTCATCTGAAAATAGAGATGCTCCCTTCCCAAACTTTCCAAGAGAAAGATATTTCTCTTGCCTTATTGTTTAGCTGAGACTTGAAGTATTATATTGAATAAAAAATTATTTATCAAAAGTACACTGTCCAGTCTCCAATTAGTTTGTATTTTCTGATGTTATTCTTGCTATCGGTTCCTAGGGGGATTGTTAATTTGTCATGATGTTAAATTACATTTTAAGCATGCCACCAGAAAGTCTCATTACAAGACATTTTCCCAACATATCTCCTACAGACCATTTCACCTACTGCTCTATGCCACTAGTAGCCTGTTGTCCTTCTCTTCAGCAGTGGTGAGGCAATCACTTTTCCTAGGATAAGAAATTTGCTTTTGCCTATAATAAAAGAAGTGTTGTAGCTCCCAGAAGAAAAGCTGTTGCCCTGAAAACATAACCATGCAAGTAACATTATACAGACTGAGCCAGTTGGGTTTAGGGATGTATGAGTATGTATGTATATATGTATGTATGTATATGTGTGTATGTATGTGTGTATACACACACACACACACACACACACACATATATATATATATATATATATATATATATATATATATATATATATATGAACAATTAAAGAAAAAGAGGCCAGAGGCCATGAATTTGGAAAAAAAAGAGCAAGGGGATACATAGGAGGGCTTGAGGGGAGGAGAAGGAAGTGGGATTGATTTTTGAGAAGGTTCTGCATGCTTCTGAGAAGAATGTGTGTTCCCTATCTATTGGGTAGAATACCTCATAAACATCTGTTAAATACTGTTGATCTATGGCACCATTTAGCTAAATATTTGTATGCCGACTTTTAGTTTTGAAGATCTGTCTCAGTTAGGATTTCTAGGAAGAGACACCATGACCATGGCAACTCTTATAAAGGAAAACATTATTTGGGGCTAGCTTACAGTTCAGAGGTTTAATCCATTATCATCATGGCAGGAAGCATGGCAGCATGCAGGTAGACATGGTGCTGGAGAGTAGCCGAGAGTTCTACATCTGGATCTATAGGCAGCAGGAAGAAGGAATGAGATACTGGGCCTGGCTTGAGCATCTGAAACCTCAAAGCCCACCTCCAGTGACACACTTCTTCCAACAATACCATACCTACTCCAACAAGGCCACACCTCCTAATAGTGCCATTCCCTATGGGCCTATGGGAGCCATTTTCTTTCAAACCACCACAAGACCTGTCTAGATTTGAGAGTGGGGTATGGAAGTTTCCCAATATTACTGTTTAGGATCTATGTAGTCTTGTGCTTTTTAGTGTTTGTTTTATAAAGTTAGGTTGGTGAATGAATATTTAAACTAATTATGCCCTTGATGAGTTGTTTCCTCTATTAATATGTAGTGTCCCCTTTATCTCTCCTAATTAGTTTTTAAGCCTGTCAGATACAAGAGTCACAATGCTAGTTTATTGACTGTTTCTGTTTATTAGACTGATATTTCAACCTTTGTGTTTCAGTTTGGAGATGCTTGTGAATTTCTTGGAGAAAACCTATAGTTGGATCTCGCAAGTTATAACCCGGTAACTCTTCAAGTGCAAAAGTATGCATACTAAGATAATTAAAATGATATATATGTAATACAAATGAAAACTTAAAATTAAAGATTAAAACAGTACAGAGACAAATGAGCAATGAAGCAAAATAGAAAGTATTATGTTCAGACTCAGTGCTTCTTCCTGATGGAGGAAGGACCCACCTCTGTGTTTACCTTAGTTCTACCCATCAGTATACTGCACCACCTGTTGTGATGGGTGTGGGAGCATCTCCTAGCTTCAGGCTCCCTTAACACCCTTCTGCTGCTCTCTCCATAGTCTGTGATACTTGGAGTCTACACGGCCATCCAGGCACTGACTCACATTCTATATTCCTGAGTGCTCTGCTCATTCCTTACTCTATAGGGAGTGTTAGAAGTATTAGGTGTGGAGGAATGATGATATTGGCAGATTTCTCAGCTTTAGAGTCCTATACTTTGTTCAACTCTTCTCTGCTGCTGCAATCAGGCATGCTGGATGGCGCCTCTAACAGGCTATTACTACCATCTGTTCCCTTGTTCTTCCCAGGCAATTGCAGGGAAGGGGTGTTGGAAATTCCCTCAATTCCATATCCTTACTCTTTTCTGGTAAACACCTGTAGTTTCCTGTGTTCCCTTTTCCTCTCAAGGTCCACTGAGTTCGCTTCTGATTTGTGTTTCCAGCCTTATGCCTCATCTCTCCACTGCTCCAGGGTCACTGGATTCTTAGAGTTCTTCACCACTCATCCAGAATGAAAAGAATCCTTAAAAGCAAGCATTATTGCCTATGTTTTATTTTACATTTATTTAGATGTATGTAGGTGTTGTCTGCCTGTATGTCTGTACATCACATGCATACAGTGGCCAGAAGAGGGCATCGAACTCCCTAAGATTGAAGTTACAGCTAATTGTAAGCCACCATGGGGGCACTGGGAATCAAACTCTAGTCCTCTAGAAGAACAGCCAGTGCTGTTAACTGTACTTGGAATTTTTCTTTGGGCTGCTAACCAGCTCCCAAATAAAGTCATGGAGACTTATTGTTAATTATGAATGCTTGGCCTTAGCTTAGGCTTGTTTTGTGCTAGCTCTTTTTAACTTAAATTAACCCATTTCTATTAATCTATGTGCTGCCCTAAGGCTTGTTTACCTCATTTACATACTGTCCATCCTGCTTTCCTGTTTCCTCCATGTTTGTCTGTCTGGCCCCCGGCTGGCTGGCTGGTTCCCCTTTTCTCTCTGCCCACCAGCCCTGCCTATCCCTGCTCTGCCTAGCTAATGGTCAGTCAGTTTTTTATTAGACCAATTAGGTGCCTTAGGCAGGCAAAGTAAAACAGCAACATATCTTTACATAATTAAGCATAAACAAAAGCGACACACATATTTACTTAGTTAAGCAAACATTCTATTACACAACAGTTAACCACTGAGTCATCTCTCCAGCCACCTCTATTTTATTTTTAAAAGAAAATTGTGCTTCAGAATTACTTAGCAACTCTGAGTCCTAGAAGTTAGAGAATCAGTTTTAAGCTGGAGTCAAAACCCAAACTCATGTGTCCCCATAAAATGCTGAGTATGTTTAGTATCAGTCCCTTCTAGGTCAACTGAGAAGGATGAAAGGTACTCCTCAGAGTTTTGGTCCGATTCATACATGGTTTACTTTGCTTTTTGTTTGTTGTCTTCTTTGTCTTAATTTGGATTTCCTAACTCTGACATCACTTAGTTATTACACTGGTAAAGTAAAAGTAATTTTTGCAACCATAGAAGCTGGGACTACTGTGCATTTTAACGTGTTCATGCTTTCTAAACGATTCTCTTGCATAAATGGGGCTGTTCCTAAACATCTTCGTTTTTTCAAGTATTAGGGGGAAACCTATGAAAAGCATTCCTAGATTAACTGGGATGCTTCTAAACTGAGATACATAACATATTCAATTCTACAGGATCTCTGTGAGCTAAGAAAGTCAAAAAATGGTGCCTTGCCCTGGGAAGAACAGAATTAAGAGGGTTGGTCCCCAGCAATCCTGAGATACATGAGTTAGGGGAAGCTGTTGAAGATCAAGGCTGACACTGAACAGAAAGTTGGGTTGTGTTTTGTTGTGTGGAGGTCTTAGAAGCATAATTCTGAGCTGACCATTCACTCACTCACAGATCCTACACCAAGCCAATTGTTACTCAAGGTTCAGTATTGTGCTTCAAAGGCCATACAAGAAGAAATGTAAGAAAATGTTTCTTTCTAAGGACTTTAGAGATTCACTAGTTGCTTTGTGATTAGTCACAACATTAGTGTTAAGGAATAGCCTTCTTTTGTAGGCTCAACCTTTCTCCAAACATGGCTTATGGTAAGTATAGCCTAATCGATGCATATTTTAAAACTGGACTGCACATGGAAAGTAAGTAAAGTTCAGGCAACTTGGGACAGTGAAGATAGCTGGGATAGAGGAAATGAAGAAAGATACATAAACCATCAAATTGCTGAGAATGTTTCTGAAGGCAAATGGACCAAGCAGAATATGGACAAATTTTCTTTAAAAAGGAACTAAAATTGGTACTGAAATGAACACAAACAAAAACTTACTAGCACTAAACAAGGGTCAGTTTTCAAGTGTTTGTGTGTATTTTTAGTTGTCGAGTTCTAGATTGGTCTATTTCAACTGTTCTTTAAGCTGGAAAAAAAAGGCTAGAGAGAAAGATAAGAATAGGGAGACCTGAATTCATGAATTCATGGGACATACATCATCTAAGTGATTTTTTTTCTTTTCTTTCTTTTTTTGTGATTTTGTTTTGTTTTGTTTTTTGAGACAGATTTTCTCTGTGTAGTTTTGGTGCCTATCCTGGATTTCGATCTGTAGACCAGGCTGGCCTCGAACTCACAGAGATCCGTCTGCCTCTGTTTCCCAAGTGCTGGGATTAAATGTGTGTGTGGTGATATTTTAATGGTGCTGAAATGTGATTTTATTTGTATGTTAATAAATAAAGTTGCCTGGAGATCAGAGATCATATAGCCATTAAGCAGAAGTGCAGTGACGGTAGCAAACGCCCTTAATCCAATCACATGGCAGGCAGAGTCTCTGTGTGGTCAAGGACATAGGCAAGCTTGATGACCTGAGCCTTTAATCTCAGTACCAACCATAGAGACCTGGAGGTCTGTATAGACAGGCAGTAACGAGAAAGTTACATGGTTGGGTTTAGAGCCAATGAGAAGGCAGAACAGAAAGGCAATAAAAACACAAGTCAGGCAGGAAGAAACTCTCTCCTCTGGGGAAGCGATGGTGTTGAGGTGGTAAGATAAGGTAGTTGTGACTCTCTGAGCTATTTACCTCTGTATTTGGCTCTGTGTTTCTTATTTACTAAGACTATTTAGAATTTTGTCTACAGGTGTGTGCCACCGTTGCCCGTCAAAGTGATTTTTAAGAACTGAAAATGGGAATGTGGTCATCCAAATCTGATGAAACTAGAGTAAACATAATGAAAATATCTTTAAACAAGTGGTAAAAGGGAGCAATGCTGTATATTGAGTTGGTAGAATGCTTGCCTAGCATGCATAAAAGTGCTAGGTTCAGTCTCCATACCACATTAACCTGGTGTGGTGTTGTATACCTACATGCTCAGCATTTGAGAGGCAGAGGTAGGAAGATTAGGAGTTCAAGAGCATACTCAGCTACATCGTGAGTTTGAGGTTATTCTAGGATACAAAAAAAGAAAGGAGAAAGAAGAGAAGGAGAAGGAGGAAAGGAATAGAGGAAGGGGAAGTAGGAGGATGAAGGAGAATGAAAAGGAAGTAAAAGGAGGTGAAGAAAGAAGAGGAGGAAGAAGAGGAGGGATAGAAAGAGGAGGATGAGCAGGAAAAAGGATTGCTGGAAGATAATGTCTAGCAGAAGAGAACATCAAGAACTGGGTTCCTGGTGATCCATCCTAAATGGATAACTTCCCTGTTACAGGTAACAGTGAAGGTTGAAGTAAAAACACAAAGCTTTAAAACCACACAGTTAAACTTCAATAATCCCCGGGTATCTACAGTGAGTTAAATGTTCCAAGGTATATTCATGTGTCTAATCCTCATTTTTGTTCTTACAAGAACAGCAATGTGTATGACTCATCGTTTACAGGTCAGGAAATGGGAACTCATGGAGGTCAAGTGGCTTATATTGTGCCATAGCTAGCTAATGGTAGAACAGGATGACAAATCTTTTAACCATTCTGCAGTATTTTTCAGCTGTATCTCTCTAGCAAAACAAATCTTCATCTGCAAGCTGAGTTTTGCAATCTGAGACAATGACTGAAAATATTTTACCTGCCCTATGTGGGTGGACTCTTCACTTGACCCTCCACATCTCAGTTGCATTCATACTGTCTAAGTCCTTCACAGTGATGTGAAAGAGATACCTCACATTTCTCCTAGTTCCTATTGATTCTTCTCTTGACTTAAGACTTCTCCTTCAGGGAAGGCTCTGTGAACTCCAACTGCCTTACATCTTTGTACTATATTTGTATTTAAATACTACTTACTAGTCTAACAATTTTATTTTATATTCATTCAGATCATTAGTTCAGCCATGTCTCTTTCTCCTACTAACCTTAAAGTACCATGAAGGCAAGCCAGTGTTGACCTTACTTCCTATATTTCTATCCTAGTCCAATAACTGGCCAGGAGAAATTATTCATTTAAACAGTTAAGAGGTTCTGATTAAACAGGCTGAGGTTCTGATGTGGAAATCCTGGTCTTTCTGAAGTAATTTGCTCATGCTAAAAATTAAATCTAGCCGGGCAGTGGTGGCGCACGCCTTTAATCCCAGCACTCGGGAGGCAGAGCCAGGTGGATCTCTGGGAGTTCGAGGCCAGCCTGGGCTACCAAGTGAGATCCAGGAAAGGCGCAAAGCTACACAGAGAAACCCTGTCTCGAAAAACCAAAAAAAAAAAAAATAAATAAATAAATCTAGATCATATCCCCATGTTTGAGAATCACTTCATCTTTGTGTAAATCTGAATCCCAATCAGCAGCTATTTGGACTCAATTCCTATGAAGCAGAGCCTGGAAGTCTTTGTTTTAACATTAAGCTTCTTAACTGTGTCTAATACACTAATACAGCATTTTGAAAACATTGCCAAGATCCAGATAATTCCAAAGAAAATAAGCAAAAAAAAAAAATACTATTCTACCCTTGGGTTACATCCAAATTAAAGATAATTGGTAGGAAGAATAAAGCATGCCTATGGAGTTGGGTGGAGCTGCGGAAGACAAGAAGTGAAGATCTGAAAGGGTTTAGAACAGCCCTAAAATATGAGGCAGTGAAATTCTGAATTATAATGCTGTTCTTCTTTATTATCGCCTCAATTTAATTTGTCAGGGGAAACCATGTGTCTATTTGCTTCCATATATCATGAAAACACCTTCGTTCTATGTGAAATACAAAGAAACAAAGCATAGTAAAATTGATTTTAAAATGTGATTTTTTTTTTCTGAGAGCAATTCCAGTTTGAATGTTTAGTGTCTTTACAGGGAAGACAACCTTAAAAAAATAAATCAACTACTCTCAATAAGTGTTGGGGTTTTTTGTAGCCAAAATAGTAGAAGTAGAATATTTACCTCCGAGACAATAGAGTAAGGGCAGCATTCAGGCTTAGTTGGCTTCTGGATGCTTCTGTGAAGGTTGCTAGGGTGCTTTATTCTTACCATCAATAATGATTTGAGGAAATTTCCTAATCTTGATATCTCTGCCAAGCTGGTCAACATCTTCACAACCAATTCTTCACAGAGGCTCTCTGACTTGTTACTTATACAAAAACTCCTCATTAATGAATATTATTCATAGAGATCTGGGCCCTATAAAATGATCATCCCTCATGTTCTCTCTAACCAGCAACAAACCATTTTTATATAACGAACTTTACAAAGGCTTTAGTTATTCTGGGACACAATTTTTTTCTTCTGTAGATATCTAAGGATGTTAGTATGATATTGGCATTCTGTTGTCTAGAATGGAAAGACCATCATCTACTTAAGAAATTTATGGCTGAAATTCAGGAAGGATCATATCACTGGAGAAAGTATGAAAAAGTAGAACTAGCAATTAAACTACAGATCAATCTCATGTGTAAGACGTGGGATATCAATGAAGGATACAACAGAAATAAAATGGGCTGTTCAGAGGAGCACTGGGGAAACTGTTCACAAAGATGTGGAGGGGTGGTGGAAAACCACAGAAGACTTCTCTGAAGGGTGTGAAGAAGGAGGCAAGATGAAGAGGGAGGATCAGTGTAACCAGAGCCTGAAGGTGCTGAAATCGTGGGATATAGGTCACCCTTGAGAAGGTTGAAGGGAACACAGCCACTACCAACCTAAGAGAGGAAGCTAGGAGATTAATCATTGAGAATATTGCTCTTCTTGGTCCTGCCAGTGACTTTTCCCCTGTATCTTGAGATTTTGGTAGGGAAATAAACCTTATGCCGTGATTAAAAATCAGCAAATTTTTATTTATGTCATCTTACAGGATGTTCTCTTGATTGGGCACCCTCAAAATCCCAACTATTCCTAGGACTATTGTTAATATATTATTGCTAGTTTCTACACCTCTCTTTGTATGTAATTATTACAGCCAGTATTCCTGTGGCCAGGCCTTTCCTGTTGTTGGTGAAGCAGCCAGGATGGGATGTAGAAACGCCTTGACAGAGCATGTGCGGCCTGATGAGAGAGAAACATCTTCGATGTCAAATATTAACTCAAAGGATAAAATTATGGCAGCTTTGCAAGTTATGGAGTTCATAAGAATCTGTTTAACCAGCATCTTCATGGGTATGTATGTATCCAGGTATCACCAATCAACATTGTAGGGTCATCAGTTTTTCTAGCTAGAGACTGTTGGTGTGACAATTCCGCTTTGGTTGAACACTCAAGTAAGTATCATTGGAGTTATGCAACTCAAACTATCAAGTGTCTAAAGATCAAATGTGTCAGAAAAACCATAGCTTATAGGACTTGATTAGTTACCAGTCATTCTCTACTCCTCATAATTACACCTTTAATCCCTTAATTCAATGCATCTCAATTTCTCTTTCAGATTGTGTGTGTGTGTGTGTGTGTGTGTGTGTGTGTGTGTGTGTGTGTGTGTGTGTGTATCTCCGTGTGTGGACCTGTGTGTGTGTAGACCAGGCTGGCCTTGAACTCACAGAGATCCGCCTGTCTCTGCTTTGTGAGTGCTGGAATTAAAGGTGTGCACCACCATTGCCCATGTTTTTTTTTACAAGACATATATGAAATTTTGAAAATGTTTCTAAAAGAAATTTGGGTGTTATTTGGTCATAATTTGCATGTTTTTCCTATTTTACTAGATCTTTAAATTGCATTCTTCAAAAAAAGCTGTAATAATTTAAGCTCCCAATAACATCCCATGCGGGGCCAATGCTATCCACTTAAAAATATCTAGCAGCTCTGATGGGCAACAGTGTTATTTCATATTTTTTGCTTTTAATTTGTATTTCTCTAATTACTAATGACACTGAATGTCTTTTTTTTATTAATGCAGTTTTGCACTAGGTACAATGACAGTTGCACATTTTGAGTTAATGACATACTACATCAGTAAAGAACACACTGAAATCAACCAGAACAGAAAAGGAGGGAGGTGATAGCTAATCCAATTTCAAGGTTTGAGAGGTTGTGCAATCTGGAAGCCAGCCACACACTTAGATCTCATTCGATCTCATCACTGGGACTATCTAAGAAGCACAGACAATTTTCATTCAAAGGAAATCATCCTGCCCTCCTCTGTGGACAATCTCACCTCATCTATAGTAGCAATGTAAGCACATCAGTGCCTGGAACATCCAAAATCTCCTGCTAGATGAACAAACCTGCCTGCTTCCTTGTCTTTTCTCCATCTGTTCATAGTGAAGACATGTTCTTGACCCATCAAAGGTCAGTTCCTCAGACCTCCACCTGTGCTGTCTTCCCTCCCATCTGGTCAAACTGAGGACTTTCATAAGTTCCCCATGCCCCTACTTCATCACTTTCTTTTCTGAATTAGTTCCCAGAGCCTAAACATGCTCTGTTTTCTTTGGTTTTGAGAAGCAAAAATAATCAAATAGGAAGCTTTATTATTTTTTTTAAGCTACACAACTTCTGTAGCACGAATCTTAGAAGGTCTTATTAATAAAAACAAACCTGGAGCCAGGTATTGGGGTGAATGCCTTACCTGGTCTTGATACCACTTTTATAACATTTATAGAACAGCATCTTTGGATACAGATGGACTCATTTTCTCCCATTCCACAAGAAACAGTCTCATCTGGTCTTCTCTGTGCCCACTGTTTTTATTACAACAATGTCTTACTTACAGAAAAGTCCAACACCTGCTTTCTCTCCTCCCTTGACGTCTCAGCTGTCATTAATAAAGCTGGTTACTCCTTTTCCTATGAAATCTTTCCCCCTCTGCTCGTTTCCCTTTCTTGTCATGCTCACCATCTTATTAGGAGCATATTAGACCTTTTCCTGGTCTCTAAATACTAAAATTCTTTAAGGAAGGAATTTAGGCCATCTTTACATTCATTATCTGAATCCTTTATCCAAATATTCTCTAGTTGGAAATCCTTGCATGCTGGCCATGCTAAAACTGTATTTCTAAACTTTCTTTTCTGCATATGAAAAACTTTTTTAAAACCTCCAATGACTTGCTGGCTCTTCTCATAGCCGTTCTGTGGTCTGTCGGTCTTATATATGTAAATGACGCATTTTTTCAGGCAAACATCCATATCTGATAAGTCATGAGATCCTAGGAGGAATGGCGTGCTGCTCCTGCATTGGTCTCACCACATATTTCACTTGGAAGGCTTGCAATAGACAATTAACTAGGCTGTTCATTTCATTTTTTGTCTTTCTACGCTCATTTATTTTCCATAGGACGTTCAGTCTTTTAAAAACTCCCAAAGCTGTTTACTTTATAGTTCCTCCACATGGAACATTCTTCAGCTATTCACATGATTACATCTTGCTCATGATTCAGCTTATGTCACCAACAAAGGGGAGGTTTCTGTACAGACACTTTCTAAGTAGCTTCCTCAGGCTATTCTCTAGCAGAGTGCCTCACTGGATGACTAATAGAAAATATCGTAAACTATAATGATTCTGTTTACATAGTGTTTAAATTGTATTTTTCTGTGCTAGTAGGCCATAGGAGAGATTCCACCCAATAAGTACATTTAGTAGAAGAATGCCCAACTCTGTTCTAAGACCCCTGGGAGATGACAGGCCAAATAAATACCCAACACTGAAAGATGTAGACCATAAAACTTGCACCTACACCCCTGCACACACTTGCAGCATTAAGTAGACTCCATTGGTTTAAAAAGCACAGCACATGAAGCTGGGAAGAAAAAGTTGTAGTGGGGATTGGGGAGAAACTGGAGGGGAGGGGATGGTAGGGATTGGGGAGAAGCTGGAGGGGAGGGGATGGTGGGATTGGGGAGAGGCTGGAGGGGAGGGCATGGTGGGATTGGGAGAGGCTGGAGGGGAGGGGATGGTGATGGATTTGATCAAATCATTTTATATGCAGGTGTGGAATTCTCAAACCATAAAAGTTTGGCATCCCGAGAAACACAACATGACAATAAGGGTGAGAGTGGATCTAAGTGATGGAGACTGGTCACAACATAGGTTGAAGACAGAAAAAAAAAAGGTGAGTGAGTTTAATGGCAAATGAAGAGGAAGTATGTAGAAACAGAAGGAAAACAAAAATCTTTCCTGGATCCAAGATGTGACTTCATTCATAAAAACAATCATTAAATAAAGGACAGAAACACATACAAATAAATATATTCTCTAGATAACACCCCTCAACATCATTCAAATATTAATAAGAACAGCCTAAGAGATGAAGGAAACTAACAATGTGCAAATGGATAACACAAACAACTAAGAGAAGGTTTGATCCTGTGATCTGTAAGTAAGCAGTGAGACCGCAAAACCAGAGATGTAAAATCTTAGTGATGTTCCAAGTGTGTATAAAATCCAAGCTACTATTCAAAATAAATTCAGAAAGCATAGGAATTCTCAAAAATAGAGTCTCAGATTCTGTATGAAATGTTAATAAAACCAGGAAACTGAAAGAAGAAGAAGAGAATTCTTCAACAAGCATTTAAATTAAAATAATTTTAGTTTTGGAGTTTGCAACTACAAAAACAAAAAACAAAAACAAAAACAGTGTTATCTTTCCAGTTCCTACCTATCTGCCCTCCCACGTGAATCTGCCTCCTTTCTGTGTCTCACTAGAAAACAGCAGTCAGTCGGATGTGATGGTGCACTACTTCAATCCCAGAGCTCGAGAGGCAGAGGCAGGCATATTATTGTGAGTTCCAGGCCAGCCTGGTCTACACAGTGAGTTCCAGGCCAGTCAGGGCTGTTACACAGAGAAATCCTGTCTTGAAAAAACCACTAAAACAACAACAACAACAACAACAACAACCAGTCTTCTAAAGTATAGTAATATAATATAATATAATATAATATAATATAATATAATATAATATAATATAATATAATATAATATAATATAAACTTAAAACTAACATCAGAATAGAGCAAAACAAATCAAAGGAAAAGAGCCCAAGAAAAGGTACGAGAAACAGAGATGCAGAAACCAACTCATTCACACACTCAGTAATAAAAACACTAAAATGGGAAAAATAATAATGGAGCAAAAGATGTGCAGGGTAAAAAGAGAGAAAAATGTATACATAATAAAATAAATAAAAATTAAAATAAGATTAAAAACAGATAAACAAAAAAGAAAGAAAGAAAGAAAGAAAGAAAGAAAGAAAGAAAGAAAGAAAGAAAGAAAGAAAGAAAGAAAGAAACCCTGACATGACATTGTGAGACAAGGAATCTCCAAAGATGTTTGAGTTCATTTTCTGTTGGCCATCCACTTCTGGGCATGCAGCCTACCCTTAAGAGTAGTTTGTTTCCCCTCTAAGAGTCCCTTGGAGAAAACTAAATTTTCATTTGCAAGTGGTTATCAATCAGACATTGCATGTAGGTTAGGGTTGGGGCATGTGTCCACGTCGTCTCCTTTCAGCTCTAGGACCCATCTGGTGAGACCCATGCAGGCCCTGTGCACGCTGCCTCACTCTCTGTGCATCATTTGTGTATCAATCATGTTGATTTGGAGTGCCTTGTTTTCTTGGAGTCCTCCATCCCTTCTGTCCCTTACACTGCCTCATCTTCTACAGGGCTCCCTGAACCCTGACTGGAGGGATTTGATGGAGACATCCCATCTAGGACCAAGTGTTCCAAGGTCTCTCACTCTCTGCATGTTGTCTGGCTGTGGGTCTCTATTTGTTCCTATTTGCTGCAGGAGGAAGCTTCTCTGCTAATGACTGAACAAGGCACTGATTTGCTTCCTTGGCTGGGATGCTGTCCTATGATATTCAATAGAGATGTCTGACCATGAGACTAAAAGAAGTAATTAAAGCAAATAATTAAAGGCTACTTCAATGGGAGAGGGGAAAAAAAACTAAGATGAGGGAATTCTGGGAGCCCAATGAGACCCAAGGGTGCATTTAACAGCAAATTGTTAAATGCAGAACAGGTTTCATTAGCAGAGGATTCATGGTACCTGATCTCTGGTCTCCTTGGGAAGGAACAGGGAAGGGAGAACAGATCATTCCTTCTCTAGCATGTACATGGTGAGGTGGGACCATCCAGATTTCTATGTAACAGTGGTGGCTTCCTCCTTCAGAAGCTAATTCTATTGGAAATCCAGTTCTTCCAGGTATCTGAATCAGCCTTGCCAGACTACCAGAATCCTTAGAGCCACCTGAATGTCTCTCACTGCCTAGTAGAGAAGGAATCTCAAGAAGCTGAGAGTAATCAACTCTTTTCAAGTGCTGCTTGTAAGCTGAGGACCAGAGTGTTGCATGTAAGGAGAAAAAGCATAGCATTCCGCTTGACAAGGAGAGGAGGGGCCCCTGGGCCTAACAACTTCTATACGGTTAAGGCGTTGCCACCTACTTTGTGGCAACTAACCACTGCTAAAAAAAATTAATGACACAAAGTTGTGTGGGTAAGGAAAGGGGGTGAATCTGGGAAGAGTTTGGGGTAGGGGTGAATATGATCAAGACTCAGAAGAAACTCTCAAAGAACTTCTGAAAAATTCTGATCATCTAGCTAAAGAAAAGATGAGGACTGAGAAATGATAACAGGATTTATCAATCAGGCTGTCACAAAATCTCAGTGGATTTCTGGAGGAAAAGCCTGAGTGAAATACAATCAAGACCCCTTTGAGAAGAGGAATTGGAAATAATGAATGTAGAAAATCTTCAAAAAGTTATGTGGCTAAGAAAGGGGTAGGGTGAGTGGTATGCCCTACCAGAGGAAATCAGATCAAGTATAGCTTTTCTTCCTAAAGTAGTGGTTGTCAACCTTCCTAATGCTGTGACCCTTTGATATAGTTCCTTATGTTGTAATGACCCCTTGACCTTAAAATTATTTTTGTTGCTACTTTATAACTATAATTTTGCTACTGTTATGGACTGTAATGTAAATATCTGTAACACAGGATATCCGATACATGACCCTCTCCCAAGGGGGTCTTGACTCACAGGTTGAGAACCACTGTCTTAAAGTAAAAGTAAATGTAGTACTGTCTTCTTCCAGAGATGATTCAAAAGGAGCAAACACTAATAACAAAAGATGGGGAAAAATAGCAAGACCCTGAGTGACATGAGCTTGTGCACAAGGGTCTTGCTTTCATAGACAAAAGAAAGTTAAACTACTGTAATGAATGTAACAACATATTACATACAGACTGATGCTGGAGGTATCAGACTGATGATGGTAGATATGTTGGTTGGAGTGGACAGTGGATCTATAGGCATCCTTGAGTCTTTCAATTTTCTTAGTGATATCAACAGACAGTGAGGGTGGACAAGCCATGATGGATGTTTGAGGGAGATGGGAAGTCTGAGTAATCAACAGAACCTACAGGATCTTGTACATAATTGGTAAGTCATTCTTGATGGACTCTGACTGGGACTGAGTAGCATTAGTCAGAAAATAAATAGCTAAAATTTTTAAGCATTATTCATCCAGAAAATAATTTAATCAAAATGCATCCAGGAAAAAAAAATATGAGCATGTCTGAGCATATGGCTCTCATAAAGCCCAAAGCCTGAGTTATCTTTTATGACTTAACACAGAAAAGTTGAGTTTTAACATGTTTGCTTTTTGTTGCAACATTTACCCTGGGCTGCTATAGGCCAATTCCCTTCTAGGCTCTCTGTATTTTACTTTAGTTATTATTTAACAGGAACGGTATCAGCTATGAGGCTCATCCAGGGGAAGGTTCAGTTTGCGGTTTCTGTCGATAGAAGTGAGATCCCTCTTTACTTTGTTTCTCCTCCCATCCCCCCAACTCCCCACCCACCTCTGCCCTCCCTAACTTGTTCCTGTGACTAGAGAGGAAAGCCCAGCCTTTCCTGGTTCATGTCTGTGACTCTGAGTCAGGAGGCCATGGACATATGGAGAGTCGGCTGAGGAGTTAAAAATCTAGGTTAGCGCTCACTCATAGAGAATTCGTAATTTTAAGTCTGTTTCAGTGCAGCCATAAAAATGAGTAATTTCTCTATCCCTAAAGAACATGGAGTCATCCTTGTCTCACCCATCCCTGTGGAACTTAAAAGGAGAAAGAGACGGAGCTTTACAGATCATCTCACTTTGAGCATCTAATGTTTCCAAAAAGATGTTAATTATAAAAGAAGTACTAAGGATTCGGTAGCCAGGAGCAGATCTCTGTGAGAAACGTTTTGACTTGGATTGGAAATAAACGATAAAATACAGATGATAGATGGGAAAGAAGAAAATTACATGTATAAACCAAACTCTATGCTTGGTGTTCTTAGGGTTCTTGATGCTTTGATTCATTAAATGTTGATTTCACATGTGGTGCCCTTATTGGTTTTCTCAGAATAGCACGCAGAGTATGAGAGGGCTTTTGTTCAGTAATCTGCTATCCTGATAAAATACTCCCAGACTCTTATGAGACTTCCTGCAGCTTACAGTTATGGGGACACATAAACAAAAGTAAAGAGAAAATAAGTCAATTGTGTCCCAGAGCCCACTGGCCTATGCAATGATATTCGGACCACATGGCTTCTATTTGCTAATGCAACCATGAAACTGATTACTTTTTACATGAAAACTGCATGTTTTCAAGAAAAAAATTTGAGATGTCAATCCTTCAAAGGGGGAAAAAATAAGTTATATCATACCACACATAGGAGACGTGTGGTTGGTTTGAAACATTCACTCTTTTTTAAAAATAGGTTTAAAGGAGTCACTGAAGATTTGCAGTTACAGAGATTATTTAACTGTTGAGCAAATTCAGTCATATGTGTATAAGTATATACTATTATATATGTTATTATAATGCATATACTATATATGCATATACAACATACACATAATATATTATATACATATATTATTGTATGCATATTATTGTATATAACATGTATATGTGATTATATTACATCTTAAAATATATACATACATTATATGTACTTATCTGACTGAATGAATGAATATGACTGAATACATATGACTGAAATGAATACGTATGACACATAGAATATAAATCGTATATATATATATATATATATATATATATATATATATATTCTCTATGTACATATCCTATAGTGTTTCATTCATTTTAGATGGCGATGTCTAGACTTACTTATTTCTGGCATTATACACTCTCCACCAAGGCTACAAGCAACGTTTTTCTTTTCTTGCTCTGTATGCTCTATTTTAAGGTAGAGCGGTGAATACAAATTCAAGTTTCAGAAGACTTGGGCACACTCAGCCACCAGAGGTGGAGGCTTGTACCCTAAATTACAAATAATGTTTTTTTAGGAAATATGTTGTTGCAGGGTCTTATGCAGATCAGCTGCAGAGCAAGGAATATTGTGACAAGAAGGAACACTTGAAAAGGTATAAAGGCTAGGCAAGTATGCTTGTTCAATGAGTAAGGACGTTCTTTTCCTGGAAGCGGTGATGGGGCTGCTGGTGTTCATGTGCTGCCTGGACTCTGGCTTCTGGCATGCAGGGTATTTGAGACAGACGTATCTGTTTATTAAAGTTTAAGCTAGGAGTAAGACCAGTCCACATAAAAATCCCTGCTAAAGTGATAGCTATTCAATGTTGAACAAGTTACACAACCTTTCGAAAGCTGGCTTCTTTATCTTAAGGAAAAGATAAGAGCATAGAACAGAATTATGCTGCAAATTATGAGAAAAATAAACACAGTGACTCACAGCACGTAGAAATGCGTAAGGAAATTTCAAAGGAGATTTATAAATCCTTACTAAAATTCCTGGTGGCATTAAAATACGGAATCAACATAGTCTGCCTTAAATGACAAAATTTTAAATGGTATGTAATTTTTAAGAAATTCTTCGAATTTTATTTTTGATTTTCCTTAGCTTCATGGGGTTAATGGTGAGCCCAGGGCATAATGCACCCAAAGTGCCTATGTAACACCAAAATACTTGAAGGAGTTTTATACGAGCAGAAGGGCTGGTCATTCTGCACACCCATCTCAGGATCAAATAGTATATGACATAGATACACATATTCCACTACCCCCTCTCTTTTCAATATAACGCTCGAGGCGCTAGCTAGAGCAAGAAGACAAGAGAAAGAAACTAAAGGGACATGGACAGGAAAAGAACTCAAATTATTCTTATTTGTTTATCATAATATACACACATAAGAGATTCCAAAAAAAAAAAACCTATCTGAAAACTTCTAGAGATAATCAGCACTTTGAGAAAAGTGGCAGCATACGAAATCAATTTACAAAACTAAGTCAACTTTCTGTAATCCAAGAACACACATGCTGAGAGAGGTCATGGAAACACTCTCATTCACAATAGTCTAAAAAAAAAAGGAATAAGCCTAGGCAAGGACAGGAAAGACCACTATAATAAAAACTTTAAAATTCTGAAGAGATTAAGGAAGGCACCAAAACACGGGAAGACATCCCATGCTTGTGGTTGGTATAATCAATACTGTGGAATAACCATGTACCAAAAAAAAGTTAGAGATTAAGTGCAATCCCAATCAAAATGCCAAAATACCCACAACAGCCTTCAGAGAAATAGAGAAAAAATCTCAAAAAGCATCTTTAAAAGGAACAATGCTAGAAGCATTTGCATTCCAGATCCCAAGCTTTATTACAGAGCTGTAATGATCAAAACACCATGCCATTGGCACAAAACAGATACGTAGATTCATGGAACAAAATAGAAAACCTAAACCTAGGCCCAGAAAGGCAAATGCCACATTTTCTCTCTTATTTGTCGATACTAGCTCCAAATCTTTGTTGGGAATAATATCATGGAGTAATCATAGATGCCAGGAAAATAAAAATATACTATGGTGGGGCACACTCTAGAGAAAGGAATGGCAGGACGCAGGTGATATGGAAGGGGAACCGGGAAAAGCAGGGGAGAGGTGGAGAGAGACTTAGCTGGGGAAGGGAGAAGGAAAGCAACAGACAGGGAAAGAGAGGAGGGGAAATAACCAACCCTAAGAATGTTTGAAAGTACTATAGGGATTTATATTATTTTACGTTTACTTAACAATTACATGTATGTAAACATATGTTTATACATGTATGTAAAGTTACACCACTTGAGCTAACAATGTTTTCCCCCAACCACAAACTATCCAGAAAAAAACCTCAGGACCAGGCATAGTAAACCTCCTTTTAAGTTCTTAGTAAAGGGAGTCCAAAAGACTTCCAAAACAATATAGGCTATTGACATGGCCCTTGGTTACCTACCAGAAATTGAAAGTAAGGCTCTGTTACTGAAGATACCACACACGTTGCTATAGAGGACTTGCAGGAATTGAAGTGACCTGGAAGACTCCTCCCTGAGGACTATCTCTCCTAGTACTGGAAGGAACTATGGAAGCTGTCATTGGAGAAAAGCCATTAAAAAGTCCTATTTTGCTGTAATTCCTATGAAGCCCCATGACCAGCATGACAAGACACTCCAAAAGGTGCAGCAGTGACACTTACACCATGAAGGTAACCAGTAGCCATCTGTACAGAAGGCCCACTCAACAGAAAGGAGTTCATGCCTGGTGATGTAAACTCAGCCCACCACTCATGGCTGGTGAGGCCAAGGAGCATGGAAGAGAGCCTATTACTTCCACTTTCCTAAACCACTGTAATTTATAACTGCATTCCAAGTACTTATCCTTACACCCAGAGGTAAATGTAGTTCTCAACCCCACCAGGGAAGCTTCTTTTTGCAACTGGAGACCATTACAGAAAGAGGGAAGTGGCAAATGCAGAGAACAACTAACTGTGTGGCGCCCAACATCAGTTGTGAAATATGCAGCATACCCCCAAAGATTGAGGGAGCATCATGCAGGAGTGGGCGGAAAGTTTGTAAGAGCCAGAGGTTCAAGGCATCTGCTGAACCTCTTGTCATACATGTTTCTGCATATGACAAGGAAGTTGCTCCCAGGAAATCTTAACACTATGGTGCCTAAATAAGACCTGGAAAATGACACCACCAATTGACATTCCAGGGTGGGTAGGGGAAATATCACAAGGTCTTTTGAGAAAAGAATTGGTCTTTTCCAGGGACAATTCCCTTTATAGACAAGCAGACATTTCCAACAACACTAAATGAATTCCCCAGGTTACATTTATAAATTTATATGTATAGATACATATGTAGCAATAATATTTACATGTATGAATATGTCACAATGATTATTAAAGAATAAGAGGCTATGAGAAGCTTGAGAAAGCGTGGTGGGGGACAGGGGAGGAGTTGGATAGACTATGGGGGTGGAATGATATAAATATAGTACTCACATAAAATCCTCCAAAAAATAAATTATATTAATGTACTATCAGTTAAAATATTAGACAGTTAAAATAAAATGAAATGAAAAAAGATTTATAGTTACAGCTCTAAGAGAGACTGAACTTATTCACCTTTGAACTTTCCACCAAGTTCATGAATCAGTTGGGTCTGTATCACTGGTTCTCAACCTTCATAATGTTGTGACTCTTTAATACAGTTCCTCATATTGTGCTGACCCCCAACCATGAAGTTATTTCATTGCTACTTCGTAACTGTAATTTTGCTACTGTTATGAATCATGATGTAAATATCTGTGTTTTCTGATGGCCTTGGGCTAACCCTGTGAAAGGGTCCTTTGAATGTCCACAGGGGTCGTGACCCACAGGTTGAGAACCACTGGTCTATATGAACCTGGAAAAAGTGGACTTCATTAACAACTGTCATTCTCCTGACTCACTTTTGCTTTAGTCAAGTTAGGACATCTCACTTGGATCGATAACTGTGCCAAACTTTAAAATAACTAATTCTTCATGAAAGAAATCCTTCACCTTGAGCTTTATGTACTGAGATGACTTCTGCCAGATTGCTTCAAGTGTTTATCTCAACTATCACACAGAGCAGCCCAAGTACATTTTCTCCTATGAAGGAAATAATGACTTGGGTAGAAGGCCAGTGGTCCGTCATTTTTCTTTTTTAGTGATACTTGTAACTTCTTGTTTTTTAAGTCAGCACATGTGTGTTACTTTCATCTTTATAAAAATAATTTCTTTAAAAAATATTAGTTACCCTTCAAAGTGAAAAAAATTCTTACAAAATTGTGTAAAGAATAAATATATAAACCATTGCATATTCATTGGAGAAATGCAAACTATGCATAAACTTGTAAAATGAAGAAAGAATGTCCACGTCTTCTCCCCACACATGCCCACCCATCATTTCCACTCCCAGGGGTAACCAGATTACAAGCCAGGCATCTTTACAGACGTTGACTCATATTTTAGATGTTTTTCTGCAACTGTTTTGGTTTAATATCACTGATAGCATCCCACAGAAGTGAGTTCTTCTGTATCTCATTCTTTCAGAAAGTGTACTAGTACTTATTGTATAAATGTTTATTAAGGGGTCACAACTTGCATCAGATTTTCTCTATTGCCATTCAATTCACGATAAAAGCCCTCACCCATGTGCATCCTCATCTTGTAACCCTTACAGTTACTGTAATGCTGTGGGATGTGTTTCTGCATGCTGTGCATATGTGTTGCTCCCATTGGCTAATAAATAAAGCTGTTTTGGCCTATGACAATGCAGCTTAGAGGCAGGCAGGAAATCCAATCAGAGATACGGAGAGAAGAAAGGAGAGCAGGAGAGACGCAAAGCTGCTGCCCAAGGACCAGCAAGATGCCAGCAGACCGGTAACTCCATGGCCACGTGGCAAATCATAGATTAATGGAAATGGGTTAATTTAAGATGAAAGAGCTAGCTAGTAAGAAGCCTGCCATAGGCTATCCAGTTTGTAAATAATATTAAGCCTCTGAGTGATTATTTTATAAGTGGCTGCAGGACTGTGGGGGTCAGGTGGGACTGTGGAGCTGAGTGGGACCAGAGAAATGTATCACTGCACTGTAAGATGATTCCAGAAGTGGAAAAAAAAGGATCAAAGCAGAGTACATGCAGAATTCAAAGTTTGTGGTGTATTGCTAACTTACCTTAAAAAAGGTTACTGATACACGTTAACTGTTGTTACATGGTTGTCTCTGTGGGTTTGCTGTCACTGGGAGATTTAGTCATGCTCCAGCATGACGGTTGGAGCATGGACGATTTGTACATCTCTGAAAGCAATGATACCTTTAAAATACAGAAATACAAAAACATTATTTCATTTATATCAACATTTCAAGGTTCTGCAAGATTTTTATCTGTATTCTGGTTATCAAAAATTAAGAACTGGAAAATGGGTCCCCACTAATAGAAATTTTGCATCAGCAGCAAGTAGTTTGTTTCCCTTCTCTGGGAATCACAGAACCGGCATGAATAGAAATTTGTGGCATTCACCTCCAAGCAATATTCAAGGCTTCAGACTTCTCAACATACCAAGGTAAGTCTGATAAGGCAAAGGCAACATGGCTTTAAAATTAGAACTGAAATGGGACCCACTCATTCTTTTTTTTTTTTTTTTTTTGGTTTTTCGAGACAGGGTTTCTCTGTGTAGCTTTGCGCCTTTCCTGGTACTCGCTTTGGAGACCAGGCTGGCCTCGAACTCACAGAGATCCACCTGGCTCTGCCTCCCGAGTGCTGGGATTAAAGGCGTGCGCCACCACCGCCCGGCATGACCCACTATTCTTAATAAACCAACTCCCAGTGGGCTCCCTCCAGCCTTAGTTTCCTGAAATGAAAAGCAGAGGTGTCTTGCACTGTTTCTCATTGGGGCAACCACGTAATAGCCAGCATGAAGATATGAATAAAGGGGATGATAAGCACACTGAGAATTCCTGCATAAAAACAATAAGCCATTTTAAAATGTCAGAGCACAACAAACGAGGGATCATTTCAAATTGCCTTCATTAATATAATTGAGCAAAATTCTGTGAGCTTGTCTATAAATGCATTCCTCAAAAAGTGGAATATGTGAGCAAAAAGAACTATGCAATTACAAGTTCATACACATAAAAATGTCCTGAAAATATGTTTAACTGACTTAAATTCTGAATTGTCATGAATAAGAATGTGTTTTATCCCTACACCCTAACTATGTACTTTTAGCATGTATTTTCTTTTCTAATGTGATTTTTTTTAAGCTGTTGTTTTGATCTACATTTTTTTTTAATTTTTAAGACAATATCCTTCTATGGCTGGCTGAGAACTGGTGGCAATCCTCCTGCTTCAGCTTCCCAGAGTGCTAGGATTACAGGCATAAGTCACTATGTATGGCTTCATTTTCAGTTCTTTAATGGTGAGTGTATTTAAATATCTTTTAATATGTTTATAATAATAATGTTCTATTAATTTTATGTTCTTAACTATGTAATGGGTTAAAATAAATTGATTTTCTGCTTATCTCAGGTAAATGTTTTAATTTGGAGAAGAATATTCTGCCAAGCTTTGATCAAAAGAAAAGATTCTAAGTTTGGGATTCCTGCCCAGAAGAACAAAGTTATGACAGAGACCATGACCTTATGGTGGGAACGGTGGTGGTTTGAAGGAAAATGTCCCCCAAAGGCAGTAGCACTATTAGGAGGTGTGGCCTTGTTGGAGGAAGTGTCACTGTGGAGGCAGGCTTTGAGGTCTCTTTTGTTCAAGCTTCCCTCAGTGTAACTTTCAGTTAACTTCCTGTTGCCTACAAGATGTAGGACTCAGTTTCAGCACCATGTCTTCCGGTGTGCCGTCACGCTCCCTACCATGATGACAATGGACTGAACCTCTGAAACTGTAAGCCAGCCTCAATTAAAAGTTTTCCTTAGCCGGGCGGTGGTGGCGCATGCCTTTAATCCCAGCACTCGGGAGGCAGAGCCAGGCAGATCTCTGTGAGTTCGAGGCCAGCCTGGGCTACCAAGTGAGTTCCAGGAGAGGCGCAAAGCTACACAGAGAAACCCTGTCTCGAAAAACCAAAAAAAAAAAAAAAAAAAAAAGTTTTCCTTATAAGAGTTGTGGTGGTCATGGTGTCTCTTCCCAGCAATGAAAACTTAAACTAAGGTAGGAGCCATCACATAGAACACCACACCAGAACAATGTGTGCGAGGAACTGACCAGGAAAGCCTCATTCATTTAACATCAAGAAGATGTTGTCTGATTTGTGTTTCTGTGGCAACTTTCAATAACTTAAGTTTACTAATGTGTCTTTTTATGTAAATTTATTTTCAAAGAGTAACCTACGTCACAAAACTCAGACTCTAAGTTATATTTTGATAGTTTTCAGTTTGGAGTCAATATTCATCATGCTTAAGGTATGCAAGTATGGTTGAAATAGATTATTCCTTCTTCTGTGAATCATAAACATAAGCATCACATTTGATATATGTCCTGAGAACCCCCAGATAAGGCAGGATTTATTTCAGTCTAAAAGTAATCTCAGGAAAGTTGGAATTGCAAGTAGATTTCAGCTCTTGTGTTCATTTGGACTACTGCTTATCTGGGAACAGTTTGCTCAAAACTTGCATCTCATAATTCCACAAACTATAAAATTTGCAGGAACAATGAATGCAAATAAATATCTAGATACCAAATGTTCAAATATAGAATATCATTAAAGTGAAAATTATAGCACTTTTGAGCCAAAAGTTTATACGGAAAATATATATATATATATATATATATATATATATATATATATATATATATATATATATATGCTAGTACTGGAAATTGAACTCAGAGCCATATGTAATTCTCTACCAATAAGCAATATCTCTAGTTCTCTCTCTCTCTCTCTCTCTGTCTTTCTCTCTCTCTCTCTCTCTCTCTCTCTCTTTCCTTTTTTTTTCTTATCATTTTGTGGATCCATGGTATGTGTGTATTGTCATGGAAGTCAGAGGACAACTTTAGGTGTCTGTCCATATCTTCCCCCTTATACCAGACAATTGTTCACTAAGGCGTATACCAAGATAGTCAGCCCAGGGAGAGAGAGGGAGAGAGAGAGAGGGAGAGGGAGAGAGAGAGAGAGAGAGAGAGAGAGAGAGAGAGAGAGAGAGAGAGAGAGAGAGAGGAGGGAGGGAGAGAGGGAGGGAGGGAGGGAGGGAGGGAGGGAGGGAGGGAGGGAGAGATGAGAATACGAAACTATGAATTTCATGTAGCTCACACTGGTCTCAAACTCACTACGTGGCCATAATTAAACTGAAATTCTTGACTCCACTTTCTGAGTGCTGGGATTCAAGTTGTATACCATCACACCCAATTTATGTGACATGTATTTCAAGAGCTAGTTAGTGCTGCTGCCCACTGTCTTAGTTTTATGTTCTATTATTGTTGTTGTTATTGTATTTTGTTTTGTTGCCTCCTTCCTCATCTGTTTTGCTTACTTATCCTCTGGCTCATATACATATTTCCAGAAGCCACTTCACATCCTCTTTAAAGAAAAAAAAACTAGATAAAGAAACATTAAACAGATAAGTAATGTAAATTTTAAAAAGGTAAAGATGTGGATAGATTGAAAACTCTGACACCATGTTTGTTTTGGAAAATATCAATCAACAGAAATAAAGTGATTGTCATGCATCAAGTATCATGTCTCATCTATTATATAAATATTTATGATAAATTAATGAGAGGGAATACCTCCTTTCACATTATATAATGAATGCGCCTCGAATGTTCTAAATCAAATTATTGTAAGCTCTTTGGATAAACACTGAGGACTGGTAGAACTAAGGCATGTGGAAGATCTAGTTCTTCACAAACCTCCATCTTGATTCCCCCTGTGGCGAGACTGCTTTCTATCCCACCAGCAGTGTGTAAGTGTTTCCTACTGAGCACCCTCCCTCAGAGGTAGCTGTTGTTTCCTTGACGGCTGTCATTCTTATGGGGATGAGATAGAGTTACAGTGCAGTTTTAGTTTATGTTTTTCACGTGGTTAGTGACGTTGAACTTCTTTTCATATTGGCCACTTGTACTTCATCTTCTGATGTTATGTATTCCAATGTTCGATGTTACAGAATGAGCTTAAGTGTCCCTTCCCAGAGACACCCAGCACCACATGGTGTCTCCAAACCTTCTGGAACTCCAGTCCTAGGACACCCAGTGCCCTCTTCAGGCCTCTGAATTCTTTGCAAGCATGTGTGCTGCACAGACATACATGCCAGCAAAGCATCCAAACACATTGTAAAACATAATAAATATATCTTTTAAAAGATATCACAGTTTTATAGAGTAAGAGGTCACCACCTTACACCTGACTCAGGAAGTGCACAAGGCTGCTGGCCTAGAGAAAGCAGTATTGCGTGGCTAATCCTCTGTCTCCTCGATGCAGTCCCTGTCTTATCTAAGGGTTTTTGTCAGCCAAAATTAACAGCAGTTCATCTGCCTGCTTGACGCTTTCGGGCTTCACTAGGCAGGGCCGTCCCCTCGATGCTCAAGTAGCTCACTGTTCCTCCTCTTGGATTAGCAAGTTGAGACTGGATTCAGTCCCTAGAAATAGGTCTTTATATCTAATTTCTACAACAGGAAACTGCTACAAGAGCCCTTCTCATTCCTGGTCAGATTTCTTTCCCATTTACATTCTCCCATGCTCTTATTTTCTCACGTCTTTTGAAAATAAGGAGGATAAAGGCAAAAAGCAAAAAAAAAAAAAAATGTGAAAAGAAGAAGCAAATGACTGGAATGGGAAAGGAAAGAGAGAATAGAAAGCTCTGTATTCCAGAGGGACCTTTGGAGTGCAGGCTGAGTGACAGATGCCCTCAGTAGACCTTGGGTTCTGCTGTATCTTCCAGACTCCAGACTTTTGCCCTTTTCATTGTTCCCTGGCACCTAGATAGAAGCTTACCATCCCCCTCTATCTTTGGAGACACAGGTAGGGCTGAATTTGATAACAGAAAACAGTAACTTCAAAAGGAATTGTTTGGATGGGAGCTCCACCTCAACCCCTGGCACCCTGGCACCCCTATACCCAAAGAGTCTCACACAGCTCCTCCCAAAACCTGCCCCTTCAAAACCCACCAAACACAGCCCCTCCCCCAGAGAGGCTCAGGACGACTGACTCCCACAGGGGAAATATAAGCAGCATTCCCAAAAAGAGACTTGTGGTTCTCCGTCTGTCCCCTTCTCCTTTCTGCAGGGGGGCTGGAATCACCCTGGGAGCACTTTACCCATTAAACCTGGGCTGTCCAATTTGGTCTGATTCAGTTTGTTGTGACGGCGGAGAGGCCTTCAGCAGGCCTAAAACTTATCAGGAATTAGATAAACTAGAGAGGACAATAGGATGGAGAAGCAGGCTAGTGATTAGAATAAGGTGTGGGAATGGCCCGCATGGGTTTGACTTTGGAGAAAAGGTAAGTGGCAGTCTGCCCTGAGAAAAGAAATACATTTAAATTTCTAATATTTTCCCCCTAGGCTTTTAGAGACAAAACTATGTATAAATAATAAAATGGAATATGATGGCTAAAGGACTTTTAATAAATAGCACAGTCACAAAATGGAACAAGCTTCCCAGTAGAGGAGTTAGTGAGTTCCTCACTGGTATAATTACCCAGACAGAAGCTAGCTGGTTGTCTACCAGATGTTTTCAAATAGGTTTTTGTTTTTGTTTTTCTGTTTTAACAGACAGAGATGGAAACATTGCTCCCCATTAAAAAAAAAAAATCTCTATGCTTAAATGCTGGGATGACTTTAAGGTGAATATCCATCCACGTGCCTTTTATTGAAATCTATCTCTTAATCTTCCCATGAGGCTGCTAGATGTAGTCTGGTTTCTTCCAGGTTCAGAACCTTCCTGTAGGTGGCTCCCAGTCCACTAATGAGAGTCAAGGCCATCAGTATGCTGTATTCCTGTTAGATATTATGAGCTCCAGGTAGAAATGCCTACTTTTTAAAGGTCTTCCTTGACCCCTCTTCACAGTTCTGGAGAACTAGGAAATTGGTGATACTTCACATTCGGATAAGGCTGACATCGATAAGGCCTTCAACTGATCAATGAGGTCCATACACATTCCATTTTTTAGGTAATCTGCTTTACTTAAAGCTTATTATTTTAAATGCTAATCTCATCTGTAAAATCTCTTCACAGAAGTGTCTTGCAAAGCAGTTGACCAAATATCTGGGTACCACTGCCAAGCCAATTTGACACAGGAAATCAACCAATCACAGACCTCAGGATAATAATATACATGGTCAATAGCTATCAATCCTCTCATTCTCTAGGGAACTGAGTCACTGTGAGATCGATCAGCAGCCTACCAAGACCACAGATGAGCCACCCAGGCTCCTAAGCAACACTCGTCCTTTCTTTAACTGCAAGTGTTATTTGGGGAGTTTTAGTTTCTTTCTTGTGGTTTGATAAAGGACATTGGTAATTGACAGAACAACAGAATGATCCAAGTAAAATCCTGGTCCCTGATAGTTGTAGTTTTAGAAAATTTATGCTGTGCAGCTGTGGAATTGAAGAGATAACAAACTGACCTGGTTACCTGGATTTGAATATGCCTGCTCTGAGTTCTAATTGCTTCCACTCTCTTGAAGTGTGAGTTACATTTTTGGTTAAGCTGTCTGTGGTGGGGAGACAGAAGAGGGTGACAGAAGACACACTGTAATAAAGTAAAATAGGTCAGTCAAGGTAGCGGCCATCTTAACAAGGTGCTATTTGAGCCAAGACAAGGGAACATGCAAATGTCCAGAGAAGGGATTTTACAGCTGAAGAAACAACAAGAACAGTTTATAAGTTAAGGTTTGTTTGAGAAAGAGCAGGGAGTCCAATGTGACTGGAGTAAACTGAGTCCAGGGAAGACTAGTGGGGATGAGGAGCAGACTGAGTCCAGGGAAGACTAGTGGGGATGAGGAGCAGACTGAGTCCAGGGAAGACTAGTGGGGATGAAGAGCAGACTAAGTCCAGGAAAGACTAATAGGGATGAGGTGGAGAGTGAAAATGCATAGCCCAGAGTCTTATGTGTCATTTTTATTTGCATATTAGTTCAAATGGGGGCTTGTGGGGCAAAGGGATGGCATGACTTGGTTTTAAAAAGAATCCCATTTTTAGATTAGACTGTGCATTGGATCAAGAGTGTTGGTAGTGAGAAGAGGAAGAATTGTTGAATCACAGAGACCAGTTGAGTCTATAAAGTACTGCAGCAATAGAGGTAAGATTCTGATGTTTCAAGCTAATTGCTTCTTGACCTCTCTAAGAAGTAACAGATGCTAAAGGTGGAGTTGGAGGGACAAAGATGAGGCAAGAATGACCACAGAGGTTTGCGATATCGGGAACTAGGTAGAAGTAGTTGCTGTCTATTGAAATGGTGACTGCAATAGCTATGATTACAGCACAGCCAGGGAGAGGGAATCAGAGTTCTGACTTGAATATAATTGGTGTTGATATGTCCATAAGAAATCTATGTAAGCCGGGCGGTGGTGGCGCACGCCTTTAATCCCAGCACTTGGGAGGCAGAGCCAGGCGGATCTCTGTGAGTTCGAGGCCAGCCTGGGCTACCAAGTGAGTTCCAGGAAAGGCGCAAAGCTACACAGAGAAACCCTGTCTCGAAAAACCAAAAAAAAAAAAGAAATCTATGTAGCAATGACTTATTGCTAGCCTGGAGATCTGTGGACAGATGAAGGTTTGGGATATGAATTCAAGATCTTTATCTATAGATTTATTTTTCATTAGATTTGGCTAAACATTTATGAAACCCCTTACTATTTGCCAAGCACTGATCTAGATATTTGAAGTACAGATAGTAAGAATATATTGTTTTCCTAATAAAATGGAAAAAATCAGCAAAAGTTGCAACATATAACAAGTGTAAGTATAAAAGCTTAGATTCAGGGAAAACAAAATAATTTCACACTTGAGATGATCCAGCAAGAGCTTCAGAGAGAATGTAAACAATTGAGCTGGACTCGAAGGCTGGAAAGCTGCTGTGGGTAGACAAAGCAGGGTGATAGGGCAGAATACACACAGGAGTAAATGCAATTTCACTTTTTGTAAGGTAAATTATACTCTTATCACAAAGTAGTTACCTCAGTGCCTGATACATTTATTCCTCCTAAATGGAAAATATAAAGAACACATACTACTATAGACCTGTATATGGTCATCCATGAGACCCAGGGACATTTATTTCTGGAGTTCAAACATAGAAGATGCTCTTCATATAAATGACAAATTTTGTCTTGTATTGGTTACTTTTTTTCATAAAATACTTGACAAGAGGCAATTTACAGGAAGTAGGCTTATTTTATTCCTTTTAATTTTTATTTATTTAATGTAGATGTGTGTACATGCTCATGGTGGGGTGCATGTGCACGTGTATGCTCATGTTTGTGGAAGTCAGAGGTCAACCTCAGGTGTCCTTTCTCCATCTACTCAGTAACTTTGAGACAGTGTCTCTCAAACAGATAAGAGTCTCTAATTAGGTTATATTGATTGCCAGTGAGCCCCAGAAATCCACCTGTCTTTGCCTCCAAAATGCTGGTTGTGTACCACCAACCTATGAAGCACCATTTGCTACTACTGTTCTCGTATGCTAGGGACTCGGATGCTATGGACTTAGGTACTAGGGACTCAGGTCCTAGTGCATGCACAGTAAGGACTTTAGTAACTGAAGTATCTCTCCATCCTGGTTTATTTTAACATGGAGTTGAAGAGGATTCGTCCACCCATGGTGGGAAAGAGCAGAGCATTTGGTGAGATTGTGTCCACAGTCGGGAAGCAGAGAGAGAAGAGCTTACTTTCTCCTTTTCCTTCAGCCAGAGCTCTTGGAATGGAGCTGCCCATCTCAGTTAATCCAATCTAGAAAGTCTCTCACAAAACGCCCAGAGGTTTGTCTCCTAGCTAGACCCTGTCAAGTTACATCCCAACCTGTTTCTTTAACATCATACATAAGCCAGCGTACCTTTTCATATGCTGTCTGAGGATGATGGCATTTCTACAGAAGACAGGGTGGCATGTAAAGAAATCTGCTTTCGTGTCTCACAGAATGGAGGCTGCAGCTGAAGCCAGAGCAACATAAGGACAATCCTTCCTTGTTTAAGCGTAACCCTGAAATCACCTTGGAGCATGATCAGAACTCAGGAAATCTTCCATGAGACCACGTGACATCTCCTAGACTAGATGAAGATTTGCTCCGGGCTTGGAGAGAGGGGAAGACGAAAGGGGAGAGAGCATGGGCATGATGTAAGGAGATAGGCTGGTGTTGCCAGAATCCAAAGTGCATTCATGAAAGGTCACCTCAGACAGTGAAGTCAGCTTGTGAGGCCTGCCTGGTCTCCATTCCTGTCAGTCCTGTCCTTTCAGTCAGCTTGGCACGCACAGACCACCCAGGAGGAGTTTTGCCTGACCTCATGGTTTCCTTTCTCAGGTTTCTCTAGGTGGGTAACTCCCCCTTTAAAAGCTCCAGAGTCAGTGAGCACCACTGCTGCTCCATCAAAGCATGGTAACCAAAGGATTGTGGGAGTCTCAGAGAAAGCCTGCCTGGGAAACAGGACCGGTTCAAGGCCACTAAGCATCCCACCCCCTGTCCCTGAGTGGGACAGGGATGAAACATACCATTTCCAGAATCTTTCCCCCTTTCTGTATTCTAGAGCCAATAAGGTAGCCGAGACACAGCCGGAGGCTCCTGGGAAGGATGCTAAGGAAAAAGTTTCCAGTTGTATGATTCCTTTGGTCCTGTGTTCCTAGGTTTTCACCCCACCCTTGAGATGAAATGGGTATTTTATTCTTTTGCAGTGTTTAGTCGTGTAACTGTGACTCTGGCTCTCAACGCAATGGGGAAAGGGCGAGGGGGAGTCCCTTTGTAAACTGAAATTGTAAGAAGGTTATAGAGAAGTGGTGTGACAATGAGCTGTGAGTACAAAGTAAACAGCAAAAAGAGCGCATGACCAGTTGCTCCTGCAGATAGGAGACAGTTCGACAACCCCGAGCTGGACTTTTGTACCTTTGTACCCCTTATGCCTAGAGAAGTGAGTGGTAACTGACCTTTTGGTGCTTCACGAAAATACTGATGTACCACTCTGACTTTGGGAAGTGCTTTGAAAACTCCTGTCTGGTTAATTTTTCCAACAAACTGGAACGGGGTAGCAAGAGCCTGTGTCTGAGAGATGAACTGTGCCCAGCAGTAGGTAGTTAAAATTCTATCCCTAGGTCACAAAAGAGGACAAACCTCAGACTGGACCCTAGTCCTGCTTGCTGTCCCTGCAGGCCTGTGCTCTGTAATCTAGACAGCTCTCGGCAAACATGCATGCATTCTCTGTAAGTTACCTGGTTTTTCTCCACTTTTTAACCTCTCCGACAGGGAAGCTCCTTATTATTGTGTCCCAGTGATCAGGAGTTTGAAAATCGGGGCCAACTGGGTACCCCTGAGGAATGCATGGTGGACTCCTGACACTTCCCAAGGTGTCTTCTTCCGGTACCTGCAGGAGGTGCACTTCTCTGTGAGTGTTCTCTGAACACACAGCCCGCACTTGGGGACTTCTAGGTCCTGCCTTCTGTCGGGGAACCCGGTGGGTGGAGGAGAGCTGGGAAGTGTCCCGCAACTACCAATATTTTCCTCTAGGAGGAGCCCCGCCGCCCAGATGAGAGTGACGCGCACCAACTCCAAACTCCGTGCCGGAAAGCTTCATCCCAGCCCCGGGGAATGAGTAGCGGGGGCGGCGCTCGGCTTCCCCCGCAGCGGGTCCGGAGCCGGCCGCCCTCCACTCCCGCTGCCCGCAGCCTGGAACCCCGCAGCCACCGGCCCCTGGCTGAACACAAGGCCGGCCGCCTTTTCCCACCCCTCCCCTCCCTTCCTCTCCCCTCCCCGCCTCCCTTCCCGTTTCACCCCGCCCCCTTCCTCCTCCCCGAGCCTGACAGCCCACGAGCTGCCAAGCAGGGCGCAGCCATGGGAAGAGGAGGCGGTCTAGGGAGCGGCGGCACCGGCGGAGGCGGCTGCTACAGCGGCGGTGGTGGCGGCGACGGCTGCTGCTGAGCCCCGGCGACCGCGGGGACCCCGGGCTGGGGCCACGCGGGCCTGAGGCCTCGGCGCCAGCGGCCCCCGCGAGGACGCGAACCCGCGCTCTGTCTCCCGAGCCGAAGCTCCGAGGTACTGGAGGGGGACTCCCGGGAGTCCAGCTCTTATTTCCCCCACTTTGTGCCAGGAGACCTGGGAGTAGACCTGGGCATGCCAACTGCTTATGAAAATGGGAATCACTTTTATGTATTTGCCTAGATAATTTTTTTTTTGCATGAGTTTGAGGTGGGCTGTATTCTACTCTTCTCAAAAGTTGTTTTTGCTGATGGGTTGTTGTAACCCGATCCATCCATGTCCATGTCCTAGAAGTGTGTGTGTGTGTGTGTGTGTGTGTGTGTGTGTGTGTGTGTGTGTGTGTGTGTGTGTTTGGTGCTGTGTGAAGCTGAAAGTTCATGGGGGCGACAAGGAATTGGGGGCGGCAGGCGAACCGTCCCAGCCTGGCTCCTGCTCCAAGCAGGCTGTGAGGCTTGAGGTGCAAGGAGAGGCTTCCTCCTAAGACAGTTTTTGTGAGTCTTCAAAGTTTCCCGAATGTATTTGTTTGCCATCGTCAGCGTGCCAAGCTGGGGCAGGAATTGCCCAGGCTGCTGCTGCTGTCTGAAGAAAGTCCCTGTCCCCGGGTGGAGAGACCGGGGAGACTTCTGAGGGTGGGCTGTGAGCGCGTGACCCCTGCAGCATGCCGCCTTTGCACGTCTGTGCAGAGGAGCTGGGGTCAGGAGAGTCACTGCCACCAGTCTCCATGAACTGGGGTGGAAATTGTGGCAAGTCCAACTGTCCCAGCTCTGGACACACTCGTGGTTATGAAATCAACCAGGCTCAAAGTTCTGATAGAACTGCAGAGAGAATCTTGAGCGCTGAGCGGGTGAGTGGGGTAGGTGCGTGTCTGAAAGCGGGAGGGGGGGGGGGCGGCGCTGGCTACACGTAGTGGGTTCAGGACCGGGCTAGCCACTTGTGGGTGCATGGGGGAAAACTATTTCTGGGCAAGGACTTTATATATAGCGCTGGGGAGTGTGTCTGCAGGACGGGTTGCAGTGCTCCGTGGTCTGGCTCTAGTGTGTGTGTGCTGAAGGAGTGTGCCGTGTGTGGGTGCTGTGTGTATGGGCACGTGTGTGGGAGCGCCCTGGGAGGTGTGTTGGCCTCCTGAGCCAGGGTGTGGAGAAGGAGAAAGAAACCATAGACTGGAAATGGTGGTTTTTGGAGCTCCCAGGAAAGCTGAGTGGGAGAGCATTGGAGCGTATAGGAGATATGTGCACATGGGGTTACAGAACTTGAGAGATGAGGGCAGATTTGTTGTGGATCTGTGTGCCTCTCAGGGTGCTGCTGTTTGTGTCCAGGGGATAAGTGGTCTCAGGAGTGTTTACCCTGCAACTCCACGGGCTGTGTCTGAGACAGTGTTTACCTCTTCCAAAAGAAATCGGATGTATAGTAGCAACTGTTGCTCCACACTCCTTCCTACACGGACCACTCAAGGTGTCCCTTTATTCTTGAGATGACAGCTACCGAAATATTTCCACAGATTAAAATGTTACATAGAAATGAGATAGCATAACAGAAAATAGAGTATTGGATATGTATGTGCATGTGTGTATGCTGTATATATATGCTGTACGCACATATACATATACATATATATGCATGTATATGTTGTAGTTGGAAACTATCTTTCCTTTTGAGAAAAGAAAAGCTCTGTGTTCTGGGATTAGATGCTAAGAGGTCTCCAGTCTCTGATTTTTCCCTCCAGATAGAGCTCTGGATGGACTAGAAGGGTGCGTGCCAGCAAAGAGACCCCCGGCAAATATTATTTGTAGCTTGAAAAGCCCGATCCAGCCTTCGTGGCCTTCTTTCACCCTTATAAACTTTTGGCTTCACGTTAGTCTAGAGGAAATTGGTAAATCAACACTCAATGACACTTCTGTTTCTTTTGGGAGCAAATAGATCACAGTGAAATTGTAGTTTTGGCCTCCTGAACACCACGGAAAAGCCGATACCTAACGAGCAAAGGTGTGAAATGAAAGTCTGTAAATGCAGTGGCAAAGTGACGACATTACCGCATATTTTCTCAAAGTGAGCCCAATTTTGCCTGGTAAATATTTGCTTCAGTCAGGGTTTGTGGCTGTGTTTCTGATTATTAGTTTTTAAACAGTCGACTACACCCCATAAACCACTTTCAAATGGACACAACAGGCCTTGACTATGCTATCGCTGGCGCCTGTGTTAACAGATGTTTACGGTGCTTGGTAACCTATGGGACTGTCATGTGGAGTGTCTTGTTAGCTCGGGACATAATGTTTATAGCACAATGTAATAAATGAAGCTACAGTTGCAGCCTGCTTCTGCCAAGTGCATGAAACACCCCCTTGTGGAAACAAATCTTGAAGTTGGTCCAACTTGGCCAGCCTTTTTGGCTATCTGCTGGTGAGCATTGTTAATGTACAGATAAATCTGAGAGATACAGGAGGAATGTGGGGCAGCAGATTGTTTAGCTTAGAAAAAGGCATAGACTCTATTTGTAAAAAGCTACTAACCTGAGGATTAAGCGTCTTTGCTCTTTCCACTAGCAGATGCTATGATTTTGGAAGCGTTTGCTTTACACTCAGTCTGAGCCAAAAGACCAAGAAGCAATACATGGTTGCTCTTGAAGACTGAATTTTTAAATGTCAATAATGGAAATACGTCTGCTTCTTGGTGTGTGGCTACACGAACCTACACTTTTTTCTTTACAAAAGAAGACTGGATGTTGCACAGAAAGACCACCTGGCATGTGTAAGGCCCTTGGATCAATCCCCAGCATGAGGGGGGACCTACCCTAACATAGTAATGATCTGAATAACATGAGCACATAAATCTTGAGTTGGCAAGAACAGGAGTTTGATAAGACTGAAGTCAACCCCTCAGCGAGTTGTATAAGCAGGGAGGAATGTCCTGTTTAGAAAGTGAGTTGTTTTGTTTTGTTTTCTCAATCTGGAACAGCTACATATAAGAAGTGATATAGCTGCTTACTTTGGTGACTACTTAAAAGGTAACTTTATGCAGTGTGTGAATCTCCACTTCAATGTCTAGTCTAGTCAATAACTAGTCTATCCTGGAAATAAGAAACTGAAACCGTACTTTCTGGCCAGTTTATTCCATACCTTTCTCTGAAGAAAATTTAGCCTTGTACTAAATCAACTTATTAAAAAAGCAACCTACTTACTTACTCTTCAACTGAATCTAATCTTTCTTGCTATTTTATAGAAATCTTTCTGTATTTGAGCCCCATGTTTTTTGTTCCTAAATTCTTCTTCCCTGTTCTAGGAGTCTTTCTTACTCACCATGGCACCTTAACTTTCTCTGCCATGAACACTATGCCTCAAGTTCCCTATTCTTTCTGCCCCTAACTAATACATATTGCCTAAAACACAGATTAGGAATTCTTGGTTCTATGCATTTTAATTTATAAAGACAGTTTAATACTGATGATTTTTTTTAGCCATCTCATTACATCATTGACTAATTTCAAACCTGTAAGTAAGATAAGATGTTCTTTTTGGATTACTGTGTATCTGTAGTTGATGTAATAGCTTCATGTGTTTTTTTCAAGCCTGAACTTGCTATAAATCCATACAAAGTGTAATAGTGGAAATATAATTTTACATGCTATGTAGATAGCTTCTTAACTTTTTCCTCCCCATCAAAGAATGCCTACCAAGAAAATCACAGGACTAGAATTTTCTGAAGATAAGCAAGTTGCAGCTACGTGTTGCAGACAGGTTCTGACTACGATGTATTTCTTTCACGGACCTTATTGTGTCTGCTTTCATGAGCATGAGTCACTAGTGGCAATCAAACATTTATTGAAGGCTTGTTCTACCCAAGTCCCAGAGAGTGTGCCATCTGGCCTCAAATGAGGTGAAAGTACATCGGGCAGAAATGCTTCCTTTGGCAACTGGGATTTGAGATGTGAGTAGAGGACATGACTAAATCAACAAGCTGCTTTTTACTCAGGAGGTAAATGGCTTGCTAATGTCACAGGCAACTCTAAGTGCTCAGTTCCCATTAGAAGGTATAGTCCAGCACCTGTATGAAATTAGGTCCCCATATCCTGCAGTCTGTCTAGCCCGGAAATAGAATAATGTTCTGCTACTCATGATTTATAAGGTCTAAGCTACCACAGTGAGAGATGAGAAAACTGGCTTACATGTGGAAAGGGTGTGGTTAAAAAAGCAAACCCTTGTATATATGTACCACATTAGACCGACAGCTGTGGAACCTGCATGGGACAGGCCTAGGCCCTCTGCATATGGAAGACAGTTGTGTAGCTGGGTCTGTTTGAGGGGCCCCTGGCAGTGGGATCAGGATCTATCCCTGGTGCATGAGCTGGCTTTCTGGATCCCATTACCTATGGTGGGACACCTTGCTCACCCTTGATGCATTGGGGAGGGACGTGGTCCTGACTCAACTGAATGTACCAGGCTTTGCTGCCTCCTCATGGGAGGCCTTACCCTTTTGGAGGAGGGGATGAGGGGTGGATCAGAGGGGAGACTGGTGAGGGGGACAGGAGAAGGGATGAGAGGGGGTTCTGTGGTTGGCATGTAAAATGAATAAAAAAAATTTTTAAGAAAAAAATAGCAAGCCCTTTAGGGCTCATTGACTGGGACTTTGCCACTTATACACTGATTATTTCCTCTGGAACTTACTTTTCTCTTCTAAGAAGATAATAATGACTACCTTGTATTTCCACATCTATGGATCTATGTCTTGTGAATACCTACCTGCTGTGATTGGTTTGATGTCTAGGGCTTCTTAACAAATTTTGAATTCTACTTCTATCTGCTCAGGATTGTCCACAAGCGTGTCTATGGGGTTTGTTTGTGGTGCATGATAATGATACCATTTCTCTAGATTAATATGATCCTGATACCAGTGAATTATAATTATCAGGTTATAAATGTGTTGAAACATAAGGCAGCCTATATCTGTATGGTTGGATCTAAGTTAAAAGGGCATCCTAGCAAGAAGATCCTGTGTGAGGAACTCAGCAGAGGTGGTAGGAAATTCCCTGAAACAACAACAACAACAAAAACAACAACAACAACAACAACCCGTTCTACATTGGAACACACAAAGATTTTGCAAACTGAAGTTGTATCTATGAACCTTCCAGTAGGGAACAGCTTACAGTGCTATACATACAAACTTGATACAATAACTATTTGATTGTTTCTTCACTAGTTTAGAAAATAAAACATTTTAATTAGCTTTGCATTCAAAAACCTTAAAAGAGACATTTTTCTTAATTCCTCTAGTGTACAGGAGACTTACGATAATTCATTGGTCCAAAGAAAAATTCTTATTATTTTGCTTCAAAAATGTGCTTATTAAGACTCACGTCCACTTTTTCCCGCTAGTGTTATTATTGCAAGGGAGAGTAGAATGCAACCATTGCAGAGCAGAGTCATGAGCAGGACCTCCCTTGCCTCCAACTGGTCTGATACCTGATGCTGTAAGCCCATCTGCACTTGGATGATGGCTGACAAGAAAATCAAACTTCAGTTTTGCTTTCTGTTTGTCAGAAAGTTGACTTTGTTCTTGGGTAACATGATGACTCAGGATCCCACTTCATCCTGTCAGTTCCCATTCGGGACTCTTTTATATTAGGTGCTTTCTAGCCTAGAAAACTTCAATTTGGCAAAACGAAGTGAAGAAAATGCCTGGTAAAGGAAATATGAATGATACATTGTGAAAAGATCCCAGAAAATAAAGACCTTTCAATATCTTCTTCCCAAAAGGACAGAGAAAAATACCAGAACCCCTGAGCAAGGCGATAATAGGTGAAGAAAATATGCCATGCTTAGACTGATCAAATAAAAAAGATTAAAACAAGAAGCCAGAGAATGAAGAGGAATGACATATTAGCAGTGTAGTATCATCTTTCTTACAGATATTGCCCAGGTGATATCTTAGTTTTCATACAAACTCACTAAATAGTTTATTGATGGCTTTGCCTTAGTAGTAGGAAGACATATTGGGCAATCAAAGGGTTAACAAGAGACTTGAGGAAAGACTGGGGCCAAAGAGATGTAGATAATAATGACAACTGGATCTAGGTATGTAGTGCAATTTTGTTTGAGTTCCTTAGTTCAATAATGGCACCTGACGACAAGTGTCCCAGAATGAATCCTGTCCACAGCTTTGAAACATCCACAAGTTCAAGCCATATGGAGACATGATATGATTTCTTCTTTATTAAAAAAGTTATTTTATGTAGATGGGTGTCTTGCCTGCATGTAAGTCTGTACATCACATGGGTGATTGATACTCACAGAGACCCAAAGAGGGAATCACCTCTGAGTTGGAGTTACATCCACTTGTGGCCTTCACATTGCTGTTGGGTCCTCAGAAGAGTGCAAGTACTCTTCATTGCTGTGACATCTCTCCAGCCCCCACTTAGGCACAGTTAGGCTGGGTCTTCATAGACCCCCATCACAGCCATGAAGTTTTAAGTTTGGCTTCACAAAATTGGGCATCTCTATGAGAATTATATCATCTAAAAAGTTATTTTAAAAATACTTTGGGAAAGATGTTGAATAAGTAAGTTCCTGTCCCCAGGATGCAAGTTTGGCCAAGCCAGTGGTATTTTTTTTTTTGGTATCCCTGTGAAAAATCAAAGACAGAGCATGTATTTACTGAATCATTAATGTGTCCTTACGAATGTGATACACATCAGGAATATAAAAATAGTATAATGCATTAATCTTGAATTAGGACCCAACATTCAAGATAGGAATGCAAGATTACTAATGTATATAGTGAGATTATGAACAACTAATAGCTGAGTTCAATTAAAAGTACTATTATGGAACTATAAAATATATAGATTTTTTTTTAAAGAAGGGATGTTTATTTGGGACAAATGATTTGAAGGGAGGCCCCATTAAGCAAAGCAGCTCTTGAGGCAGGTCTTACAATGTAGTTTTTTCTTATATACAAAGAATTTAAGATGTTTTATGGCAGGAAGTTGGGAACTGAGGACCAGGAAGTATGCCCAAAGCTCCCTAGGGTTATTGGTAACAGATGATTAGGAAGGACTTACCTGTGAATTTTTGATGTAATATAAGCTCTTCCTGTACCTACAGATGCTGTGTATATAAGCTCATCACTTGGGTTGGGCACTGAGGAGGCCACATTGAGCCCAGAGCTTGTTGGAAGGGTGGGTAGCTGCTGCATGGTATTTCTGCACACTTCTGTATCTAAAATGTTATATAAACTCAATTTCAACATTTCTTCTCACAGTACTATTCTAAGAGGCCTATTAATCATGCTAATAGTAAGATTTCTCTTTAAGAACACTCTTACAAAAGAAGCATGTCTTACAAAAGAAGAGTTATTTGAGGAGCCCACTTACCCTTCCATTTCCCAGTCCCATGCTGATCTTAATGCCAGGTTTAACATAGCCTTGGGGCTTTCTAGACCTTAAGGTCATGAACCAATCATTCTAAGCTCTGCCTCTATGCCAGGTAATATAGAGAGCATTTGGAAATACATTTATAATAAGGATTTAAAAGAGTTATGTTTTTAATTCAGGGCTGCTGAATTTTTGTGAGACCAGGAACAATTCTATACAAACATCTCCTAAATGCCAGGAGACCTCTATTAAATCTTCTAAGTAAAGCATCCTCACTTTATTTAAAGATGGAAATAGGAGTCCCTACAATGAGAGAGTGACAAGTGACAGATTTACAACCCAATTCAATTCTATCTTTATGCTAGACTCTTTGTTATATTTTGTTAACTCCTATTAACATAAAATATGAAAACAGAATCTCTTTTTATTAGTGTGCTTTTTATTGTTAATAACATAATACTACTTGCTGGGTCAATAATGTAGAAAAAAGGTTTATTTTAGCTATCAGTTCTGGATGTCTATGGGTGACAGGCCATATATGAAGAGTGTCATACAGCTAACCGTTTGTAGGCAGTTCAAGGTGTTACATAGCAAGAGGCAGGGAGCGTGAATATGTGTCCTGCCTGGTCTTTTCCTCTCCTCTTGCAAAGCCATGACTATTTGGTCATAGGAGTTCCACCCTGATGATCTTATCTATTTCTAATCACTTCCCAAAGGCCTCATCTGTAAACATCATACTTGGATCAACTTTCTACACTTTCAGTACCTCACAGGGATTAAATTTCAACACATAAACCCTTAGGGGATACATTCTGGCTACAACAAACATGTTTATCTATGCCATTCATACGGGAGAGTGACAGTTACTTGGGTTAACTATCCAAATGGATAGAATGTGAACTGAGACACCTGATATACTTGACCAACAGTTCTTTCCATTGGGAACACACGCAGATTTGCCATAAATTTCAGTTTGGCAGATGCCAGTGAGGGGTGTCAGCTATTGTGAAATCCTAAAGATAGTTTGGTATTCTACACAAGGAATGAAGTAGATTTTGAAATCAAAGAGGTCTGGCTTCTTCACCTCAATGTAGATCCAGCTCTGCCTATTTTTTTTATTCATTTTCTTTATGAATCTGAGAAGGTTAAAAATCCCTCAGATTTCTCTGCAAAAATGGTGGTCATGATCCTTACTTCACAAGGCTTCTATAATTTAAATGAGCGGAAGAAGTGCCTGGCAAATATTGAACTCACCAGAGGGAGATGACTTCCTGCAAGACCCTGTTGAGACGATTGAAGATTGAAGACTTCAAATCTTCACTGTGAAATGCCCACTTGAAACTAATTAATGTGTATTTTTTTTAAATTCTTCCTTCTTATCCAAGACAACTAAATTAGGGCTTTAATGAGTTCCTGAAGTGCTCATTTGTTCTGAACTTTTAAAATCTCTCTCCTTTAAAAAGCACTGCTCATTAAAGATGAGCTTCTTATGACATCCCGGTCACTGCCTAAGCTGTTGCTATATTGCAAAAATACAGGGTCATTTACTCGCATCGTTATTGGTGACTTGTGAAGCTTGAATTTTAAAAACAATACTAAAAGTTATTCTTGATGCACGTCTATCTGCCAATGATGAAAGATCCTTGGCAGATCTTGCATCATTGGGAGATATCTATCTGCCAGTAATGAAAGATCCTCCCTAAGCAAGGGGTGCTTTGCAAAGTTAAGGGATGATTGAAAGTTGATTATGGTAAGGACATTCCTGGGTAAAGAATGCTTATGGTGATACAGTGTGAAGGACAGGACCTGGGGAGTCCATCCACAGAAACAACAATTTTAATTTTTGACGCTGAAGAAATATCCCTACATGAACAAGTAGGTACACAATTTCCCATTATAAGGGCAATTTCAAATTCTTTATCAAAGAGTAATTGTCTAAAAAACTAAATCCATAACACTCCTACAATTGGAAAAGGAACACATATTATAACACATATTATTAGTTAGCAAGTGAACATGAAGAAATAAACATTTCCAAGGAGAAAAATAAACCCTGTGTATAGTGAAGCAATACTGAAATGAATTTGCTGAAACAGGTCTGTCCTTTCCACTGGACATGACTGACTTGCATTTGTGTGGATAAAAAATCATTTTCAGACTCTTTTTTTTTAAACATTAGATTCTAATTCCTCACAATTGTGAAATAGTCTAGTCAAAGATAAAGACTCTGGCCCTCTAAAAGACTGTCTATTTTCCAGATGCATAACTTAAACAGCCTTTGGCTATGAGAAATTTTAAGTCCAAAGTAAAGAGAATAGTATTTTGAGTCTCAGGAAGTGATTAGTCAACTTGAGCAATCATTAATAGTTTATCTTGTCTTTTCATAAGCTATGAATACTTTTGTATTCATCACTAACCAAAAGGCCCACTATTTTAAATATATATTTGTCAATACTTTGTGGGTAGAAAGATTATGTACTTTTCAAACCAACCTTGGCTTACTAAAACACAAGTTATGAGGGAGGAAGGATTTTAGCAAAGTAATGAAGTGTGGATAGATCTTCACAAGGCTAGTTCTCTTCTCATTCAAACCAACTGTCTCCTCCTTGGGAAAATGCTTCCCAGAACCTCACTGGAGTAACTTCTCCTTACTAGGTCAATATTTAATTTGAACCTGTTTTATTTTCTTGGCACTATTCATCATTGGTATTACCTTATTCATTAATTTGTGGTAAATTTAAAAAGCAAATTTAATATAATACTACTAGACAAGTTTCAGTCATCACCTAGTTTCCCATGCTTTATTCCTGCTAACTGTGAGATGCTTATCTCTGACAGATGAGAAAAATGAAAGTCAGTTAAGTTTCTTGTCCAGTGACTCACAGTAAGAAACAGCTAAAGCTTACACATCTTTGTTTTATTCTACTCTTAATAATATATTTAGTTATTTCCACTCTTCTCCATATGCTCAACCACTAACCTTGGTGACTTTGTTCTAGAGAGACAGTGTTTTAAAATTATCTGTTATCAAACTGCAACAGGACACTGAATTAAGAATTAGCCTTGAATTTACAAACTATTTTTAAGCTTATGCTTGTAAAACTTGTTATTTTTTAATATGTTGATGGGCACATAAATTAACAACAAAACTCCTTAGAAATTCAAACATACTCCATTCACTAGTAAGTAGTGTTTTGATACAGAGCAGTAACAGACATAAAAGCAAATGTCTCCAGGGCAGGATATTGATGTTGCATTATAATTTAAAGAATTTTGTTTTATAGTTTTTCAATTTTTCTACAGTTATTGGTTATTTCCTTTTTGAGACGTTACATGAAGGATGTAGAATATTCAAGGAAATCTTTGAGTGATCTTTATATTTGCAGTGCTCCAGCTAAAAACTACTCTCTGTTGGGTTGGAACTTGGGGCATGAAGTTCAAAAATATGAGTTTTTGTAAATTGCTTGAGCTTTGACTCTGGGAAGATAAACAACATGCATATCGAGGCTAACCAACACCGAAATTCTTCTAACCTCTAATTCAAAATTGAGACAAGAATGAGCTTTAAGGTTTTTTGTTTATTTTTGTCTTGATTACAAGTTGCTGGAAGTCTAGAGTTAGTATCTAATAACATAAAATCTAAGCAAAACACAAATTATTGGCTCGGAAAGATATCTAATTTCTAAGATACACACAGAAAATCATGTAAAATGGACATTTTTTTCCATCTGAAGGGGTAAAAGTAGAGATTGATTAAGAGGCAATCCTTTATGCATTTCAATATATAAAATGTTAAATGTTTTTTAAAGGAGAAAAGCCATTGTCTTTCAGAACACATATATGAGACTGTTATTTTTACTTACATGGCTATATTAATTTGGCATTGTTTTCAACCATGACCTTTGATCCTTTGTATATATAATTATGAGCACAATCTACAAATGTAGATTTGCAGACTGTACCCCATTAGGCCTCCTTAGGGACCATGTAATGTACAGAGAACAGATCCAGCCTGACTGCCCTGTATGCCTCTAGTCAACAAAAGACTGTGCATTGATCCTTTCTATGCACAACACTTAGATCATTTAAGTTGCAGAGACAAACTTTCTCCTTAAAAAAAGAGAGGCCTGGGAGATAGCTAATAGGGTAAAGGCTTTATGCACACAAGACTGACAGCCAAGAACACACATAAAAAGCTGGATGTGGTGGCTGGAGAGAGAGTTCAGCAGTTAAGAGCACTAGCTGCTTTTCCAGAAGACCCAGGTTCAATTTCCCAGCATCACATGGCAGCTTACAACTGTCTGTAACTCCAGTTCCTGGCAATCTGAGCCCTGTTCTATCCTCTTTTTGGCCCATGCATTACACAGACATGCAGGCACAATACCCATACATATAACGTAAAATAATAAAATACTTATTTTTTAGAAGTGAATGTGCTCACATACATCTGTAATCCTAGCACTCCTGCAGTGAGATAGGGAACAGAGATAGGAAAACCACTCCAGAGCTCACAAACCAGTATGCAATGTATTAAGAGTATACAATGTATCAAGAAGAGGCAGAAATGAGAGACCCTGCCTCAAACAATGTAGAAACAAAGAACGGACTCCCAAAAGCTGTTCTCTGACTGACACATACATGTTATGGTATGCACACCCACACTCACATTCTTTCTCTCTCTCTCTCTCTCTCTCTCTCTCTCTCTCTCTCTCTCTCTCTCACTGTCTCTGTCTCTCTGTCTCTCTCTGTCTCTTACACACACACACACACACACACAAATAAAATAAAAAAGTATAAAATTTTAAGTTTAAGCCTTGAGTGTATTTCATTTTTTGAGTAAGATACTCTCTTTCATCATGTGACTAGGAAGTACTCCAATTTCTAGAAGGAAAAAAAATTTTACATTAGCCTTTCTATGTCTGAGTTTCAGATTTACTTTTGTAAATGCTATCTTGTAAGCAGTTACAAGGCAAAGGACTATGTCTTCTTGATTTAGCATGCATCTAAATCATTAGCTTAAACAATCACTGCTATGTAGCCAGCACTAAAATGGTGCTTCTTGTGGATTCCAAGCTCACTTTTCATATGAAATTGCTTAATCACAACCAGTATCCCATGATCTATATGGTTAAACAATCGAGAAAACTATGACAGTGAGAAACTAATTTGATAAAGTATCCACAGGTGACATGCAATAGTCAAGATACAAATGCAAATAAATCTTCCTAATTCCAAATGAATCTAACCCTCATTTTTCTAACAACTACCACCTATGTTGTATCCTTTTGTATTCTTACTTTCAAGACATGTAGTTTAATTTCATTCCCTTTGGGTATGGGCTGAACTTATATGGCATATTGTTAATGACCGGAGTAAAGTGGAAGAGAACGTGTACAGCTTTGGAGATTGAGTCATTCCCTGGGCATTATGACTTCTGATTTTGTCCATCTAGCTCCTAAACTTTTTGGAAAACTACTTTGGGGAAATCAGATGCCTTTTTCTTTACTGTCCTCTGGAGACACTCAGATGAAAAGGTACCAAGAGTCTCCAGCAGCCAACATGGAATCAGGAGCCAAGGCTCTCTGTTTAGTAGACCTCTTGCTAACAAATACTATGAGAATAAGGGTAATGGTTAAGTTTGCATTGTCATCATAAAACATCATGACCTAGGCAACTTACAGAAGGAACTGATTGGTGCTTACTGGTCAAGGGGGTAAGAGTCCATCACCAGCACAATTGGGGAACTTGGCGGCAGGCAGGCAGATGTAACAGTGAAGTAACAGCAGACATCTCACATCTCTAGGGCAAGCAGAAGGCAGGGAGAGCTAATAGAAATGGAGCAAGTCTTTTGAAATGTCAAAGCCACTCCCAGTGACATGCTTTCTCCAGCAAAGTCATACTTCATACTCCTTCCCAAACAGTTCCACTAACCAGGAACCAAGTATTCAAGCATATGAGCTTATGGGGGCCATTCTCATTCAAACCACCACAGTAAGTGTGGAGGTGAAGTCCTTTCCCAACTCACAACAGTTTGACTGTAACCTCGTAGAAGACCATAAGCTAACATCATCCACTTAAGCTGCCTCTAGGACCCTGTTCCCAGTCTCTACATTAACAAATGCCAATTGTTTTAAACTGCTGAATCTTTTGTTAATATTTTATGGGCCAATACATGATTAACACAGCCTAATGTTGCCTTAGGCATTTTTCTTAAAAAGAAATTGTATTAACTTCACTAAACTTAATATTTTAATACTTGATAAAGCAAGGTGAGACTTTTAAGGAGAAAACACCACCACATTGAGGTAGTAAATGGTAAGGCCAATGAACACAATGGTGCAATGGTTGTGGACTTCTTTGTTTGATTTTGTAAGTCAAGGGATAATCACTTTTTTAAAAAATCTATGATTTCAGGTCCTCTAGCTGGATAAGTAGGTAAAGGTACTTAGTGAATCCTGACAAACTAAATTCAAATCCTGTGCTTCACGAGGTAGAAGAGAGCCAACTCCTGCAAGTTGTCCTCTGGCTTCTACTCACATGCCCACACATACACACACACACACATACACACAGTAAGTAAATACATTCTTCCGAAATTCATGATTTCAAAAGAAAGGATATTAATAACAGTATTTCTGAGGATAGCATGTTGAACTTTAAAAAATATTCTTTATGGGAGAATTTGGGAACTATTTTGTTTGGTTGCTCATCATTCAGGATTAAATTGTCAGGAATAAGATTGTACTTTACATGATTTAAGGGGGATATAATGTACAGTTGAATTTTAACCTCTTCCCTGGTACTTTTCCTCAGCTTCTCAATAGGGTCCTGGAAGCCCATAAATCAAGGCATTTCTCGGTTTTCTTTACTTTATAAATGGCACTGATTCTGCTTTATGGCCGCTTGCTGTTTAATGAATGACTTGGGTTTGATTCATATCTTTAGATTTTGAGTCCAAGAATTGGTATGAGACTCAGAAATGCAGCATTCTAAGCTCATCTAAAGATGGATTCTGAAAAGAATAGAAGTTATATATATATTACTTGGTTTGCATGCATGTGTATGTACAGAATTTGAAACATTTTAACTTCTTATACAGATGTCTATTGACTTGTCTCTTAAAAAATACATGCAAGTGTCATTTTCTTATATACTGACAACGTGATTAAGGGAGCCAATGAATTCATTCATGAGGTAGTATTCAGAATGACTACAAAGTAGGAATGCTGGTTTTCCTGTGTCTCAGGATTGGAGATAATAGATCAACCCCCAATCCACCCCAGTTATTGCCTTTCATGCTGTTTTTTCCTTGTAGCTTATGCCTTGAATTCTCAAAAAAACTTTCTATATTGAACCAACCTTCATGAAAGGATATCTGAACTTAATACATGGGGTGTACTGCAGGGGATGGAAAAGATAATCACTGATATTCTGAGTGCAAATATTCACCATTGCCAATTATTATCTCATTTGTTTGTTAACTCACAAACACATCCATTAATTCAACAAATATTTATCAAACATTTACATTTTCAGCACAGCAGACTGATTACATGATGGAATACTATGACAAGCAGTCTATGCCCTAAAATATTTCATAATCTAGAATACAGAAGGATATTAACTAAGAATAATTAAAAGCTTTTATAAGTGATGTGAAAAAAAGCCTGATCCAGGCTGAGATTTACTGTCTAGGAAAAGCCTTCAAAATGAGGGGTTTTTGAGATGTAAAGGATCACAAATCTGGACAGAGTGGAGCAGAATTCAGGAAGCTACCCATACTTTTTAGATTTGAAAACAGTCCAGATCTACTAGAAGCTGCTTTCAAAGCTGAAAACAGAACAGTCAAGAAAGTCAAAACTAGAATGATCTCACTTAAAGCATCCCTGGAGGAACATCCAGAGTGATGTTTGATCACATGGCAGTTCATTGTGGTCCAGCCAAGTAGACATATAAATTAACACTAAGGAAAGATTCAGCATGACCTTCTCTGGATTAAACAGCAATTAAAATATCCTAATTCATCACATTTGATGAGTTGATACATGTCAGCTATTATATGATGTATAAAAACGTACTACCAACTTCTTTTCTTTTGATGGTTAACATATACATACAGATACCTATTTATGTGTATATATGTATACACATATACATATGCTGTCTTACAACAGTTAAATAGTTCTATGCACATAGAGGACCCAAAGACTATTCAGTGCCAATGACAAGAGATTTCATAATGGTGCACTTTGTATAGCAAAAAATCCCCAGCAGGTAAGGGAATTCCAGGCGACTGCAACTTGAACATTAACCAAAAGGCTTTCTGCTGTTTTCAGCTCACTCATCTGTGCTGTAGAAGAAGCGGCCTCAAAAGCTTTTATTTATCTCCTTTTAGCTTCATTTTGTCACCACCAATTAATTTCAAATACTTGTTATTTTGATCAGTACCTTGAAAATCATCTTCTTGTAGACAAATTGATTTTTAGATTCCCGAGCCTGTTATTCAAAACTCTATGGTATTGGCCTAACCCATCTTTCTATCTTTGTTCTCAAAATGATCCATTTGTTTGTCCCTACTAAACCAACTTTTGTTCATGTTTTCCCTCCAAATAGTTTCTCCATCATTTTCAAGTTCTATTCTAGAAGACTGAAATGCAAATGTCCGCTACCCTGGAGTTGACTCCGGTCCCGCCCCCTTTCTTCTTTGTCCACATAAAAAAGTGCCTTCTTTCCTTCCTATAGCACATTTAGTAAGATTCTTACACTTTCTCGCACATTTCCTCATGTGCATCATTTCACCATATGTGACTTGAATTCAGAATCTATCCCTATAGCTCTCCTGTAGCCTCACCACAAAGAATAAGCCATCTGTAAGCACTAGCAAAGAAAACACAGTGTGAAGATCAAAGGGGCGCTAACGGGTAAAGTTCTTTTGTGATTTACCTTATTTTGTCAAATAGCTATATATGTGTTTTGTTTTTGCATATCCATTGTAGTACTAAGTAATGTCCTAGACATTGGACACACAGTAGATATTCAATAATTAGAGAATTGATGATTTATTATATGTCAGATTCAAATTTTTGGATGCTTTCAGACTGAGGGAGATTCGGTCTGATGAGAGTTGAAGGTACATGTTTCAAAAGGCAGTTATTGCAAATGCACATTTTTAAGGAATCTGGTATCTCTTCAAGTCAGCAAGAGTCATATTCATTGATGGAGTTATGTCACCATCCAGCTCTCAAATATCAGTGATGACACTATTGGAAAATATCACTCCCCGAGAGCATCTTTAGCTGTTTTTAGGAACATGTTGTTTTGCTAGAAAAAGGATGTGGTAGTCTAGTCATGATGGCTTTGTATCTTGTCATTGTTGTTGATGTTTTAATTTAAAATTTGTCATGGCTGGGCTTTTCTGTTGCTTCATTCTTTGCTGTGAACATCCACGAAAATTTTATTTATTTCTTTTACTTAATTCACAGCTGTAAACATTGAGGCTGTCTTCAGAAGTGTCTTCTGGTTGAGAAAAGGCACATCGATTCAATCACCATGTACTTATATGTCACCTGACATATACAGAATGAGAAATGTCTGACAAGCTCAGTGTACTTTGACAAAGGAAGCAAATTTGTTTGTTGCTTTTTCTTAAATGTGTTTTTCATTCCTTACCTCTGGCTGATGGCTTTTTTTACTTAAAAACTTCACAATCTCTATTTCTCTAGGGAGATGAGAGACATTCATAAATGTGAAGTGATTGCGAGATATTAAGAAGCAAGACAGTTGAAATATGAACATGCTCTCCATAGATAGAAGCCATAGTTGCCATGGGAATTGGAACGGCCCAGAAAACCCATCTTTGTCCTTGTCTGTGCAAGAGGAGCAACAGCAGTTATTTGAACCCTACATGTTCCACATTGGGGGACTGGTGTGAGTTCTGCACTAGGGATGTGGTGAAGATCAGACCTGGGCTCTGGTGTAGAAGCACACTCATAGTGTAACCCCATGGGAGGCCAGAGAGTGAAGGATGAAGTGAGGAGTCACCGCATCCAAAGAAGAGACAGGTGACATCCCCGTAGAAAGGACATGTGAGCTGGGTCTTGAAAGTTACGCTTTGTTGTTGTTGCTGTTTGACTGGTTTTTGTTTTTCGGGGCAGAATCTCACTTATGTGAGTCTATGCTGGACATGAGCACCTGATCCTCATGACTCAATCTTCCCAGGGCTGGGATGATAGCTATGTCTCAACACACCTGACTGATTCCAGAAAGCTCTGTAAGGGGTCATCAGTCATAAAAGAGGGGAATTACGATTTTTAAAATTGCAGAGCTAGGAAAGAGGATCGTGAGTTAGAGAAATGAAATGGCTTGACGTGACTGGACCAGAGAATGTCTGAGGACAGGTGAAGAAAACGAAGTGATGAAAGTAGGCAGGATTCACATGCTCTATGCAGGAATTTGGTCTTTAGGGCTCACCAGATACCTGTACCCAGAACTTCTTACATGGCTGAAAAGTTTAATGCACTATATTTTGTTCATATTCTTTCCCATCTCTCAACTCTTCCCAGGTTCCTTCCCTCCACCCACCGACACAACTTCACGTTCTTTCTCATTCTCTCAAAAAAAAAAAAAAAAAAAGAAAACAAAACTAAAACCAAAAACACATAACACAAATCCCACAAACCACAAAGCCAAAAAAAACCCCAAACAAAGCATACAAAGAAATCATGGAGTTCATTTTGTATTATCCAACTATTCCTGTGACTGGGGCCTGCCCTGGAGTGTGGTTGAAATACCCAGTGTCACTCCATTGGAGAAAATTTATTTTTCCTCTCCCAGCAGTTACCAATTATAAATACCTTTTTGGTTAGGGGTGCGGTGCGACTTTGTGCCCACTTTGTGCTGGGAGTCTGTCCTGCTTGAACTTTTACAGGTCATGAACAATCATGTGAGTTCAAAAGGGCATCAGCCCCGTTGTGTCTTGAAGATGCTATTTTCTGAGAGTCGTGGCTCTTACAATCTTTCCACCTCCTCTTCTGAATAAATACTTGAACCGTGAGGGGAGAAGTTTGATAAATGCATCCAATTTAACTTGTCTTAATCTTACCTAGTGAGTGGGATCTTGCCAACATCTTCGTAGTATGAGAAAAAGTCTAGTGTTTCTCACAACGTCCTTTGAGATGCATATACATTGCTATAGTCTTTATCTGAGGGCAGTCTGCATGTGATGAGAGAACAGGAATGTGTAAAGTGCAGAGAGACAAGGCAATGCAGCAGCTCTGTGTCGCATTTAGGCAAGAAATTAGACAGAAAATGTATGCTATGGCTGTTGTTATTGGCAAGGGTTCAGCACCCAAGAAAATAAATACTTCAAGTTACTGACAGTAATGGCATTAACACAAAGTGAATTGGCTTTTCTTTTTTGTGTTTTGCTAGGAAAGGGAAGCCTAAAACTTAATTAAATTTGTTCTTGAAAGCAGCAAGTTTTGTTATTTCTTCTTTTGCCATTTTTTGGGCTGTGTGTTCACAGTGGTCTCAATGGTCCTTTCCATTAGGCAGCAGAGATGTCATCACATCTGACTATTCACTGAAAGTCTCTGTGTGTAGTTCATGTTTTTTTTAGCTTTATAGAAATTTCTACCCAATATATAGTGGAATGGAACTTTGAAAAACTTGTAAGTAGTTACCCATTGACCAAGTGAATATTTCCTGAAGTCATGGCATGAATACTGGTGTAAGATAATTCCTGTGCCTCTGGAGGTCGCAATCTAATGTCAAGGTTACATGACAGTCACTCAATTTAGAAAAAGGGACTCTAGCATGAAAAAAAAATGGACACTTTTTCCAGGAAAATATATGATAGACTATATACATTGAAGGTCCAACTCCAGTTCAGTAGTAAAGTATCACACACATGCCACAGCCTTCTAACAACACCAAGAGGAAAGAGGTCAGATTTAGATCTACATTCTTTTCTTCCTGATACAGTGGGTAGCTCAAACCTCTGGGCCACAATTTTCTTATCTGCAATGTTGATAAATTAGACCAGATTAATGGCCTATAAATCTCTCTGCACATTTAAATCATTTTATCCTTGACCAAATTAATCAGAATTTATGTTGAGGAAAGAGGCTGGTAGGAATATTTATAAACTCCCAAGTGATTATTCCCTCTTAAGTCAGGGTTAAAAATCACTGGACAAGATCAGAGCTTTCACTTGAAACCTACAAGATAGTTTTCTCTGTATTTAGGTATGATGCTTAATTGTTTTTAAGCTCATTGGATACACACCACACACACACACACACACACAGACACACACACACACACACACACACACACACATTTTGCTTCACTTGAAAACATTAATGATTAGGCGAAAATTAGAAATGTTCTTTTTTAAAATTTTTTTTGACATTTTTATTTTATTTAAATTTTTTTCATTTTACATACCAATCACAGTTCCCCCTCCCTCCCCTTCTTTTACTCCCCCTACCTCTCCCCCACCCCCACCCTCCATCCACTCCTCAGAGGGGGTAAGACTCTGGACTGACAGCTGGGGAGCCTGCATGGGACTAAACTAGGCCCTCTGAATGTGGGTGACAGTTGTGTGGCTGGAGCGATTTGTAGGGCCCCTGGCAGAGGGACCAGGACTTTTTCTGGGTACATGAACTGGCTTTTTAGAGTCCATTCCCTGTGGTGGGATGCTTTGCTCGGCCTAGAAATGTTCTTGAGTGGTGAGAAGTCAATAAGATGAACTGGTCTCTATCTGATCCACTTTGTTCTCTGGCATCACCTTTCCTGGTCCCTGAAGACATGGTCATTTCCAAAATGATACTAGATGATCAAGTCTCAAATTATTTGAATTGTCTCCAAAGCCAGAAAAAGAAAAGAATGAGAGATGAACAATAACTGTCCCTATTTGCTGATTGTTAGATGAAACCAATGAAAAATTAGTCTTTAACAGTGGAAAAACCCCAGGGCCCAGTGGAAAGGGAGTTGCAGCTTGTTAGCAGCAGAGCTCCACACAGGACTGTGTGAAGGACAGGTGCTTATGGGTGAGAGGGAGGGCCTAGAAGAGCATCTCGTTCCTTTTGGAGGATGTTTAATGAGGCTTCCCCATAGATGTGCGTTTCCAGCCTTTCCTGTTTGGAAGCTGAATCATTAATTGGGAAGTGATTTCCTTACCCTGAAAGACAAAAGGGGAAAAGAAAAGATTATTAGAGCTTTTACATTCTTTCCCCCTTACCTGCTGCAGGATGACTCAGGCTCTCCCATCCTTCAGTTTCCTGTGACTCTCATCCTGGCTCTCTGTCTACCAAATAGCTGGGTGGAAGAGACTAATGTGTGCATTATAGTCAGCTATCTGGCATGGCATTTAAGTGGACGTATTACCTGCCTTTTGTGTCACTGTGAGCAAAATGCCTGACAGTAATGACTTATGGTAGGACATGTTTATTTTGACTCCCAGGTTTATATGGTTGCCATCTATCACAGGAGGGAAGGCATGATGGAGTTCATGAGAGCAGGAGCACAGGACAGAAACTGCCGCTGACTAGGAAGCCAGGAAATAGGCTAGAACCAGAATCAGGTACAAACTTCCAATACCCAACTCCTAGTGAGCTGCTTCTGCCAGCCCAACTCCACCTCCCTAGCACCCAACAGCTTTTACAACTGTGCCATAAACCAGAGAGCAAGGGTTCAAAACATGAGCCCATGGAGAAAATTCCAGATAGAAACCATAACATTGAGTACATCGTAGTCAGAAGATTCTTCTTATTTTCCCCCGCTTGATAATATGTCTCTATTTTTTTCTCTTAAAAAATGTATGCTGAAAATAGATTTTGTTATCCCACTGGTTGCCAGCAAGGTTGCCCTCTGTGTTCTCTCAAGTTAACTTCTATCAAGCCTCTTTTTAGTGTGAGAAATAAATAATTAAATAACAAAGTAGGGGGTTAATTTCCCTTGAAGCCAATCTGTCCTTCAATGCTGACACATCACTAATGTGTGTCCTCAACCTCTGCAGGATGTGGAACATAATGTTCCTCTTGCATAGCTCATATAACCTTGTCAGTAAAAGATTTGTTGGGTACATAAGGGGACCTAGGGAGAACATATCTCCTCTCCTGTCTACCAAATAATTTACTTGTTGAGGCTTTTATTCATTATTGTGTCTTAACTATGTATTAATTTTATAGCAAAATATCTGGATTTATTTTTTTATTTTATAATTTAATTTAATTTTACATATCAGCCACGGATTCCCTTGTCCTCCCCCCTCCCCCGCTGCCTTCCCCCCAGCCCACCCCCCATTCTCATCTCCTTCAGGGCAAAGACTTCCCTGGGGATTCAGCTCAACCTGATAGATTCAGTCTAGGCAGGTCCAATCCCCTCCTCCCAGGCTGAGTGAAGTGTCCCTGCATAAGCCCCAGGTTCCAAACAACCAGCTCATGCCCTGAGGACAGGTCCAGGTCCCACTGCCTGGATGCCTCCCAAACAGTTCATGCTAATCAACTGTCTCACTTATCCAGAGGGCCTGATCCAGTTGGGGGCTCCTCAGCTATTGGTTCATAGTTTATGTGTTTCCCATCGTTTGGCTATTTGTCCCTGTGCTTTTTTCAGTCTTGGTCTCAATACTTCTCGCTCATACAAACCCTCCTTTTTCTCGCCAATTGGATTCCTGGAGCTCCACCTGGGGCCTGGCCATGAATCTCTGCATCTGGTTCCCTCAGTCATTGGATGGGGTTTCTAGCACAACAATTAGGGTGTTTGGCCATCCTATCACCAGAGTAGGTCAGTTTGGGCTTTATCTCAACCATTGCCAGTAGTCTATTGTGGAGGTATCTTTGTCAATTTCTGGGGACCTCTCTAGCACTTTGCTTCTTCCTATTCTCATGTGGTCTTCATTTATCATGGTCTCTTATTCCTTGCTCTCCCTCTCTGTTGTTGATCCAGCTGGGATCTCCTGCTCCCCTAAGCTCTCTTTCCCTCGACTTTGCCCTTCATTACCCCCACTCACGTCCAGGTTGTTCATGTAGCTCTCATCCATTTCTCTGTCATTGGGCGATCCTTGTGTTTTTCTTAGGGTCTTGTTTTCTAGGTAGCCTCCCTGGAGTTGTGAGTAGCAGTCTAGTCATCTTTGTTTTACATCTAGTATCTGCCTATAAGTGAGTACATACCATGTTTGTCTTTCTGAGTCTGGGTTACCTCACTCAGGATGATTTTTTTCTAGATCCATCCATTTGCCTGCAAACCTCATGCTTTCATTGTTTTTCTCTGCTGAGTAGTATTCCATTGTGTATATGTACCACATTTTATTTATCCATTCTTCAGTTGAAGGGCATCTAGAACACATCAAAACAATTATCCACCATGATCAAGTAGGCTTCATCCCAGGGATGCAAGGGTGGTTCAACATATGAAAGTCCGTCAATGTAATACACCATATAAACAAACTCAAAGAAAAAAACCACATGATCATCTCACTAGATGCAGAAAAGGCATTTGACAAAATCCAATACCCCTTCATGATAAAGGTCTTGGAACGATCAGGAATACAGGGAACATAACCTAAACATAATAAAGGCAATTTGCAGCAAGCCAACAGCCAACATCAAATTAAATGGAGAGAAACTCAAGGCGATTCCACAAAAATCAGGAATGAGGCAAGGCTGTCCGCTCTCCCCATACTTATTCAATATAGTACTTGAAGATAAGACAACATAAGAAGATTAAGGGGATGCAAATTGGAAAGGAAGAAGTCAAGCTTTCCCTATTTGCAGATGACATGATCGCATACTTGAGTGACCCCAAAGATTCAACCGATAGCTGCATTTATAAAGTACAAAATTGAAAAGAGAGATCCACACTTTTCTTAGGTCCTAGTCCTTAGTTGTGTGTGTGTGTGTGTGTGTGTGTGTGTGTGTGTGTGTGTGTGTGTGTGTTTTATAAACCTACATATAAGTACACATAAATATATGTGGGGGATGTGTTCTTACTGTAACTAATGCTAAATATAATTCATGTGACAAATTCAACATTGGCAACAGCAACAAAAGAGAACAGAGGATGTAATCTTCTCCACTAAATACATCAGCTACCCAAGAAATTTATTTGTCTTTCATATTGTGGGACAAAATAAATATTTATTTTAAAACAGCTTTCTCACAGAATTCTGTTTGGCACATATAAAAAACAGTACTTTTAAAGTCATAGAGCAAACTGTAACTCCGAATCTTCCTCAACACTTAAACTTATGAAGATGGTGGAGGGTAAATACTCTGAAATCTATAATATCTAATTTATACAAATATTTATAAAACAGAAAATTTGGAAGGATTTCTTTCTAGTATTAGCATTTTACAGATTCATAAAATAGAATACATATTATGTATTTCATAAACATAAGAATGTCTCTATTTTAATAATTTATTTTGGAATTTTATATTCTTTTTTAAATAATTTTAAGTATTTTAAGGCTCACTTATACATATTTTAGCACTTTTATGTTTAAATATCAATTAATAAAAATCTCTGCTTTAATAAGAAGGCTTAAATGCAACCTCCACAATAACATATAACTAAAACAAAAATGATGATAAATTCAAGAGCTTATACATATCACACCACCAAGCATCTGTTTTCGGAGACAAATGGACTAGTCTGTTAGCAGTGTCCAAACACTAGTCAACTATTTCCATGTTTATAGTTCAGCTTTAAATAGCAAATGGCATTTTTACCTATGTTTTAGTTACAGAATTTCACTGAAATGTGCTGCCGGATTTAAGACCCAAACAGGATGCTGTACTATAATTGGGGTGATTTGCAAGCAGGTCTATATACTGAGGCTGTAAATCAGGCAAATATGATTAACTGAAGAAACTGAAAGATGGGCAGCCATGCAGCCAGCATGGTGTGATAAGTGCTTGTGTCTGTTTTGCTAGGTGGACTACAGACATGGTAAGTTGTTTCCATTCATTAGCATGACAATGGTGGTCTAACCTTTGAAACCAGAAATATTGTACTCCCCATTATGACAGGGACTGTATGAGAAGCAAGTCCAGCTTGGGCTTTTGAGCCCGCCATACAAATCTTGGCTCTCGGCACATTATAGCCATAAACTGTGAACTAAATGTTTGCATCCTCCCAGAATTTTCTCTCAAAACCCCAAATTCATGGAGTGATGTGCTGAAGGTTTGTGGGGTTATTGGGCTGAGTTCAAATCTTGTCACTACTTACATGAGACCAGGAAGAGGCAGCTCTACATCCAAGCACTATCCTTCCAGACTAGAAGAGAATCCTACACAGGAACTCAACTAGCTGATCCACTTGTCCTGGACTCTGGACTTTCCAGGCTTCAGAACATACATATACATAGATAATATACTTGATTTGGAGAGGGTCATATTCCTCTCTGTGAAGGGTTTACCTTTTATTTAAATAGGTTTATGACTTGATTGCAGTGATTTTGTCTGTTAAAATTGCTTTTTTATTTATAGCAGTGGTTCTCAACCTTCCTAATGCTGAGACCCTTTGATACAGTTCTTCATGTTATGTTGACCCCAACCATAAAATTATTTTCATTTCTATTTTATAACTAATTTTGCTGCTGTTATGAATCATAATGTAAATATCTAATATTTCCAATGGTCTTAGGCGACATTTGTGAAAGGGTCATTCGACCCACAACGGGGTTGCAATCCACAGGTTGAGAACCACTAATATATTATAGGGTGTCAAGTCCATGAATATTATTGATCAACCCCAAAACATTAAGACTGTTTTCTAGTAGGTAATAGTTGATAGAGTAGTAATCTAGAAGAAATCAAATGCTTAATAATGAAGACTATTTAAAAATTCTCATTGAGTGCATGCAAGTAAGAAAATAGTCTCAGTTTATAATTAATTGGAGGATAACTGGAATCATATGGGTTCTGATGTGTTTTTTTCACATGGCCTTGTGTTTATCCAACATCATTTGAAAGACACAAAAGACTCTCCTATCACTGAATACACCCTAGGTCCTCAGCAGGAAGAAAAGCCCCATTATTAATCATGTTTGGGGGCTGATGGAAGCCTGGTTGAGGCTCTTAATACTGTGATTCTTAGGGTGGACAGTTTTTCTTCTTTGCCAGTGAAGAAAAAGAAGAGCAGCCCTCCTGAATAAGGGGCAGGTTCTGTTTAAGGAAGACAAAGTTTCTCCTGAAAGTGTGAGGGTAGAAAGAAAGGATACATCTTGGCTTGGAACACAGAATGGTTCTATTTCTCCTCTCCTCCCACTGACCTTTCTCTAAATGCAGACTTATTTTGTTTGTTCACTATCTGCACAAAAATTTTGAGTTCCTTCATAGAGGTCTTACCTTTATTCCTATTTTCTCCCAAAGTCACCAAGGTCTGACATGCTGTCTATAATTTTCCAACTTATGTCATAACCCTTCTTTTTCGCCATGACCATGTTTATCCATTTTCATTTTTCAGAGTCCCAAATTCACCATTTATTCCTCACTGTGACCTCCTTCCATTTTGACTGTCAATTCGCTTGGTTTTTCCGCACAAAGGGCTTTCCTGACCACTGATGCTCCTGTGTTTCCATAGTGCCTGGAAACCCCCTGGGAGATGGTTACCACTGAGATAACTCTGTTTATCTACACAATTATTTGATTAATGTTCACCTCTCTTCCAGTGCTTGTTCAGCACGGGGGGGGGGGGGGCTTTGGCGGGGGGTGGGGGGCGGGGGGGGAATCTGTGTGTTTTTGCTCCTGATTCTATTTGTAACACCAAAGGTCTCTTTCTGTGTGGAGTGGGGCATGCAAAGAGGGGAAGAAATTAATTATTGGGGATAGTGGGGACACCATCTGGGAGGTGAGAGATGGTGGGAACTGGCTGAGAAAAACAGAGAGCACAGGCAAATCCTTGGTATTTTTTCAAGAGGTTATGGCTGTATTCAAGAGGTTATTGGCTAGTGGGCCAATCCCCGGTCCTGTCAGAGGTACACTCACCATCCTTAGAGATGAGAATCTATCTAGTATTCACATTTCCAACCCAGTTCAGACACTTTAGCAATGAGACTGGAAATTACTGGGCTTATTTAGTTTCCTCGTGTTCATCTTGTTTCTCCTGATATGTGTTGATTTCCATCTTTCTCAACTCAAATTTTCTGTGGACCTTTTTAAACACCCAAGAGAATCATCAGGTCACTCCTCCTTAAAACAAACTTAGTGACATTTACTACTACTTCCTTGATGTGGATAACCGGTTATATCTAAATAAATATATTATTATAGAGATATCTGTGTATATTTTTTTATACCCCAAAAGATGCAAGGGGAAAAAAAAACCCCTTCAGGTTCTGCCTACTTCATTCATTCAGATAGAGACTAAAACCATTGTGTCATAATAGATGAATGAACTGTTTATTTTCCTCCCAAGAATGTATGTTTTCAAACAACTACCAAGGTTATTCAAACATTTGCTTCAGAGAAGGGAGCGGGAGCCATCTCTGACTCTCTTGCCTGCTTGTGGGACCCTCTTCCTCCTACTGGGTTGCCTCGTCCATTCTCGGTGTGATGATATGTGACTCGTCTTATTGTGCCCTGTTTGGTTGATGTCCCTGGGAGGTCTGCTCTTTTCTGAGGAGAAGTGGATAGGGGTGGATCTAGCGGGGGGGGGGGGGGGGGGGGGGGGGGGGGGGGGGGCGATGAGGGGAAGAGACTTGAGGGCAAGAAGGAAGATAAACTGCAGCCAAGATGTAATATATGATAGAAGGATAAAAAAAAAATTTAAAAAAGGAAGTTGCAGCCACTCATTTTTTTTTTGTGTGATATGTGTTTGTGTGTGATATGCATGTTTGTCACATGTGTATGAGCACATGTACACATGTGGAGGTCATAGGTTGATGCCTAGAACCTTCCTCAGTGGCTTGTCACCCTGTATATTGAGGTAGATCTCTCACTAAAACCAAAGCGTGCTGATTCATCTAGTCTAGTTGGGCAGCTTGCTCTGCGAATTTCCTGTTTTAACCTTCAGAAGCTGGAATTACAGGTGGGACACATACCTGCCCAGGCTTTGTCTGTAGGTGCTGGAGATCCAAACTCCAGTCTTCACAGTTGTGTGGCAAGTGTTTTACCCGCTGAACTCTCTACCCAGCTCACATCCACTCATTATTAAAGACAGTTTTCTCCCTTTGTCTATGAATTGCTATTATTCTGAGACTAGAGTTCTTTCCTTTAGATACTTGATCACAAAATGTGTGTGTGTGTGTGTGTGTGTGTGTGTGTGTGTGTGTGTGTGTGTGAGAGAGAGAGAGAGAGAGAGAGAGAGAGAGAGAGAGAGAGAGAGAGAGAGCAGATATATAGATGTACATGGAGGTGGACCCACACATCCAGATACCACACTATACCACAGAAACACCACTACTTCCTGTTTCATAGTTTTATATTGGGAAGATACAGTCAAACATATTACTGAAATAGAAAACTACAATGTGTTAAAATGAGTGTTGTAGTTTGATTAAGAGCCGAATGAGAAATTACATATCATCTAATTTAAACTTTAAAAAACAAAAATGGCAAAATATTTGATATGTTACAATAATGATAAATATTTCAAGAATAAGCCACAAAATTAAGGAAAAGATTTATGATTTTAAAGTTCATGTTCTAACTTCTGCAAAGCTGTGGTATTTATTTAACCTTTTTGTTATTTAATTTAGAATAATATTACCGTCATATCTCTAAGCACTTAGGTAATAATGTTTCATTTACTTTTCCATTAACAGTTGCTAAGACAAATAAAGAGTCCTGACAAATGAGATATAATTTAATAAGCAGATATTTCTTCGTAGAAAACTAATCAAAGTCTGCTCCAAATGTGTACTGAGGGAGAAGCAGACTGGATAAGCTTAACAATTTACTCAATGATATAACATCAGGGAAAATGTTTTTATGCCTTATTGCTCATCTCTTTGAATACTTTCATTGTAAATATAATTATATTGCCAAAATATGCAGGTTGTAGAATATTATAATTAGACATTTAAGTCCTAAATTGATTAGTAGCAATATAAACATAGACATGGACTGTAAGTTAAAGCTTGGGAAGACAGTTATTACTAAATCTTTTGGTATGAATAACAACAGGGAGGCAGATGTTTTCCTGGAAATTTTCCAAAAGAGATAAATATTCATCTTATTTTGGCTATATAAAATAAAGAGGAGGAATGGCTGGCTGGACTGAAAATGTCAACAGAGGCCTTTTAACCTTTAGCAATCATTCATAAATTGCATTATCATAGAATTCTTAAAACAAAATACCTTGAAAATAACTTAATGCTAACTCACTGTTTTTTGTTGTTTCTCCTTTTATTGAAAATAGATATTTTTTCTCATATAATACATCCTGATCACAATTTCCTCCCCTCTACTTCTCTCAGTTCTTGTCTACCTCCCCTCCCATCGGGATCCACTCCCTTTCTGTCTCTCATTAGAAAACGAACAGGCTTCTAAGGAATAGTAGTACAAATATAACAAAATAAAATATAATAAGATAAAGCAAAAACTATCACATTGAAGTTGGACAAAGCAAACAAACAGGAGAAGAGCCCAAGAGAAAGAACAAGAATCAGAGACCCACTCATTTACACAATTACGAATCCTGTAAAAACACTAAACTGGAAGCCATAATAAAAACACTAAACTGGAAGCCATAATGTTGATGAAGAGGACCTGGTACAGACCTTTGCAGACCTTGTGCATGCTGCTTAAATCTCTGTGATTTCATATGAGCTTTGATCATGTTGAATTAGGGACCTTGTTCTCCTGGGGGTCCCCTTCCCCTCTGGCTCTTATACTTTTTCTGCTTCCTCTGTTGTGAGTTCTTTGAGCTCTGAGGGGAGGGATTTGATGGAGACATCCCATTTAGAGCTGTGTGTTCCAAGGTCTCTTTCTTTGTGAAATGTTTTCTCTTTGTGTATATGTTCCTATCTCCTGTAGTTCCAGAAAACAAATAACCCAATTTAAAAATGGAGTACAGATCTAAACAGAAATCTCAATAGAGAAACCTCAGATGGCTAAGAAACACTAAATTTTCAACATCCTAGCCTCCATGGAATGCAAATTAAAACTACTTTGAGATTTTATACTAATGAGAATGGCTAGAATCAATTTTAAAAAAAGTGACAGTTTGTGGTGGTGAGGATTGGGAGAGGAGAACACTCATCTATTGCTGGTAGCACCATAAACTTGTACTGTCACTATGGAAATCTGTGTGGTGGGTCCTCAAAAAGATGAGAATAGATCTACCTCAAGATCCAACTATACCACTCTTGGGCATATACCCAAAGTATGCTTTATCCTACCACAGAGACACTTGTTCAGCCATGTTCATTGCTGCTCTATTAGTAATAGCCAGAAACTGGAAACAACTTAGATTCCCCTCAACAGAAGAATGGATAAAGAAAACGTGGTTCATTTACACAATGGAATATTACCCAGCCACTAAAAAATATGAAATCATGAAATTCACAGGTAAATGAATGGAACTAGAAAACATCATCCTGAGTGAGGTATCCTAGACCCAGAAGGACACATATGACCAGTGCCTTGTTCAGCCATCATCAGAGATGCTAACTCACTCTTTTAAACAAAACAATAATAAAATGTTCCCATGGCCACAGGACTCAGTCAGAGCTCAGTTTGAGCATCCATAACCCAAATATCTGAAATCTGGAGTATTTCAAAATCCAAAAGTTTTTGAGTAGTGACGTTTTGTCACAGG